>NC_058516.1:3126714-3814795 GCF_020382885.2 Scatophagus argus | reverse complement strand
CAAAAGCAAGCCACATAGGAAAATAGTCGACAACTAAGCACAACAGAACCGAGTTGCGCCACCTTAATGGGAGCAGGGAAGCAGAAAGGAGACGCGCACTGAATTTACCCAAATACAGTCCATGGAGGATGCAAACTCTCTAACACAGCTGTATAGCTCAATCCCTAGCTTTTTTTTATTATTCTGTTATGGTCTCCTTCCTCACCCTTTCCTCCTCCCCTCTCTCCATCATTCCCTCTTATTCTCTTGCCCATCTTTCCTGCCCTTTGGCAGATCTGCTCAGTCTGCTGAGACTGTTGCTTCCAGGACAAATTGGGCAACATGTCCCTGCTGGACATACTTCCCCCCTGTAGTTGCACTCCCCTCCCTCCCCCTCCTGGACTGATTCAGCAAGCAGGAACAGCCAAGAGCTGGCCTGGTTTATTCTCCTCATGTGGCTCCCTAAACAGCACTTATCAAGCTCTCACAAATAACCAGAGGGCACCCAAGTGCCATTGTGATGGAAACCATTACTTCAGCAGCACCCGTTCACATCAGGTTAAGGTCACTTAACACCTCCACTGTTCATTACAAAATGAATGCTGTTTTCACCACTGACTATAAGTATGACGGTTGTGCATTTGCATACTTGGCTGTGTCTGCAACCTGCAAAAAATATCCTCTCCGGCATTGCTGCTATTAAACAAGCATCAGCAAAAGGCCTGCGCGTAACAATTTAAAAAGCAAAATATTTTTTTACATAAGTCAGACCCATGCCCGAAAAATACAATAATCTGTTTCCTTAATTATTTGTTAATATGCACAATGCGGTTCAAGTCAATTGCCAAGTTGTGGAAAACAAAATGTGCTTTGCAGAACCTCATTAAAACCTTAATCTTAAGCTTTACAATACTACTTCTTCTACTGGCTTGAGGTGGAAGCAAACTCAACAAACAAACTGGACTTTTCAAGGCAAGTAAGACATCTGGCAAGTTGTACGGCGCCCTTGCATGAGCCTCGGAGTGAGATAAACAAGGTCTGAACTCACCTCATCTAGACAGCGTTCATACTGTTCCCTCTGGCTCTCATTCTCCAAGGCCAAGGCAGAGTTCTGCTCCTGAAAGGAACACAAACACACAAACACACAAAGACAGTGAGGCATAAGTTTCGCAGTGACTTTGGTTTACATTTGATGGAACAGCAATGCAGACAGATGTAGCAATCAAGCTGCACTGCAGCACAGAGGAAGCTTGCCTCACAAAGGTCATATGTCAGCGATGAACCAGGAAGGCCGATAAAAAATTTACAAAGCACCACAGAGAAAAAGGTCAAGGGGATGGAAGTTATGATGCTGAACTTTGGGGCGGCAGCTAGCCATTCAGAGTTTGGACCTAATAAGAATATCTCCTTCACTTGCCAAGCGATGAGGCCGGGCCCTATTGATCTCTGGGAGTCTCCAATTTGTCAGAGGCAGGCAGCATATTAGGAGCTGTCACTCGGCCTTGCTTCTCTCACCCTCTGCCCTTTAGTAGAAACTACCAGTCCCTTGATGAAAACATGGGAAACATAATTACAACCCAAAACATTCCAATTATGCCATCCAGGAAGAAACGCCATCTAATTAAGGCCTTGAAACCTCGAATGGGGTGCAAATGTAACGAATGACAAACGTGTGAATGGTGAATGTGAACAGAATTTCTATTTTTAGACCTTATATATTAAGACTTGTTCATGGACCATATTTCTGTCATGATTGTAAGAAACCCTTTTTTATATGCACTAAAAAGGATCACCTTTTAATATGTGCTGAATGTTTTTTCCAAGTCAAGTATGGGTATTTAGTGTTATCTGACTCTCAAGGCTGCAACTTAAGTGGTATTTTGTTACCTCAACATCAATTTCACTGCTGCTTTATTGTTTAGTGATATACGAGCCTTTAAATGTTGAAATGAGAAGCCCAATGTCATGTGCACTTATGGTCCTGTTTACTGCAAGAACATTTCCTTATCATTGTTCCCTAAACACAGTCTTATGGTTATTTCAAATGGAAAACCTACACAGCTCTCATGGCTTACAAATACCATATAGAAAGACATGCATGTGATAAGTTTATGGGTTCATGTGGTTTGAGGAATTATTTCCACTTCCTTCTGCTGATATGTGAACAGTCAATCAGTTCAAATAATTTTATTTTAAAAACCAAAATAGAGGGACTGCAAAGTTGTCTGAGGTTTATCATGTGCTGGGCATGCATCATTTTATCAAATAAAAAGAAATCATTGATTAATGCAGCTGTAAAATCAGCCTTTTGAAGAACCATTTGCAGCAGCAGCCTAATCTTCAACCTATTTAATCATCACACAAAAAATAGTTCACTTCTTGCTACTAGTTTGCCCATTTCAGGGTAAACCAAGCCAAAGAGTTAGCATGGAGCATCTTAGTAAGTGATCCTCCGTGGAAACACAGGTAATTTTAGCATTTATGCCTCACTACTTAACAAGTAGGTGACCAACGGGCATTTCTCCCACAGTCTGGGTGTATTCATTTAAGCCCCAGTCATAGACCACAGTACGCGCCTGCCAACTTAATGAATCAGTTGAGCAAGAGGAATAAGAGCCTTAGTGTCAGCAGAGTTTATGCACAATGCAGGGCAGTGATGTATTGCCTCTGCTTTGTTCTTGCTGTTTTGGCCGGTGGTGCATCCATCATCAGTGCAGCAGAATGGAATGAAATGCCAGATATCTTCTGATAAGGTATTTAAAATGTAATATTTAGACAGTGTGCTTCATCAGACAGATCACCAGAATGGGTTGACCATACCTCCTGCCAGGTTCACAAAGTAACTTACATCTGAGGAGCAACAGGTAATTACCTGCCACTTGGCTGTAATTAGGGTCTATTTTCTATCAGGGAGCCTTTAGGGTAATGCAAATTCTTTTTACTTTTACATTTTCTTTTTTTATGTGTGGGCACTGAAAGACTCAGTTTCATAAGCATCATATGCATCATTTGCTATCACTGTCTTATGAAAAAGACTAGAGATGAGGCTACTGTATGTCTGTATGTCACACTCCTTCCACCAAATTAACATCAAGAAGTCACTTAGGAATGAGTAGGTAAGACTGGTGGCTTAATTTAATTAAGTCTGAGTGGCTTAATTGCTGAAGAGATCTGAGAGGATGTTTGTCCGGTGGCTTCAGTTAGGGGAAAAAAAAAAGAAAACAATTGGATGACTGTGGATGTGCTCGGCTGTTGCTTGGGGCTCATGGCGGAGTGCAGCTCAAATCCCCGAGCGCAGAGGAAAACAAACCAAAGCTGGAGTACAGCCTGAGGCCCCCGCAGCGACTCTCATAGGATGACTTTGCTCTCCAAACGAAGAAGACTGGAGAATTTGATGAACTGTCATGCTTTCAGACACAACTGAACCAGGACTCTGACAACTGGCAGACAGGCTGGCCACAAAGGATAGCCAGGGGTGGCTCAAAGTGCGGACGAAGAGGCAGGAATGAAGGAGAACAATGCAAAAAGAAGGTAGGCAAAGAGAAAGGAAACAAAGAGAAAGTCAAACAGCAAGAGAGATTAAAAGAAAAGCATTTCTGTTACCTCCAAGGCCTTGAGGCGCTCCACAAGGTTCTTGGTTTTGTCTTTGTCCTCTTCTTCTGCTTGGCTGGCATCAGGATCGGCGTTCTGCGGCAGCCCGCTGTCTGGCTCTGTTTGAGTCGCCGGCTGGGAGCTGTTCTCCTCGGGGCCATCGTGCTGCTTCTGCACTTCCTCAGAGAGTTTATCCTGATGCACAGACAATGAGATGAGGTTAGAGGGAGAGGTGAGTTGGGGGGGGCAAGAAAAGGAAGGAAAAATTTGGCAAGTAAAATCCTGAGCAGATGGGAAGAAAGCACTCAAATGTGAGGTATGACAAATGTTTTGGGGCAGTATTTGAAATGGGGAAGGAGCCATGAAAGGCAAGAATCAGAGGGAAGAAAGGGGAGAGGATCAGATGGGCAGACGGGACAACGGGGAGGCAGCTTTGACAACAGAGCTCCAAAACATCCCCTAATCCCTAATCATGTTTCACTTGTTTTCCAAAGAGTGGCAGCGACCTTGAGGGCTCTCATCTTGTCTGTATTACGGGGATCCTACTCCCTCCCTCTTTGCCCTTACTGTCTCTCCTTCTGCCTTTGATAATCTCTCTCAGTCTTTTTGCCAGCTATCTTTTCCTCTTGTGCCTTTATTTCTTCTTTGTTTTTGTTGCTTCCTGGCATCTGTGATAATTAACTACCAGTAATAATTAGCTTCTAATTAGACACTATTAGACACTACAAGTATGGCTTCCACCAAATCGCCAAAAGAGAACACAATGACATTTATGAGATTATTCATCTTTTCCGAGGAAGACTGAGAGGATGCTCTTACTCACTGAAATTCAAATCAACTTGTTGTGTAAAAATTATCTGAGCTGTATAAATTGTTGATTTATAATTTTAAATTAATTTCTCAAGCAAAAATGGCCCAGATTTACTTGATCAAGTGATGAGAGGATTTGTTGTTTTCTGTAACTGTAATTTGAATGTCTTTGGGCGGTGGACTGTGGACTGACATCACCTTGGGCATTCTTCCCTATTATTTCAACTAAACCGTTGAATATATCTGTGAACTGATAGCAGTTCAACTGAAGGGTGATTTTCTCCCCTCTTAGACTCTCAGACAGGTTCATTTGAATAGCTGTTAGAGGCCAGAGGAAGGACAGCGATACACGGAATTAGAATGATTTTTACAATTTTCTGGCATTTTATTATCTAAACTGGTGATTTCTCAACCGTTTCAACTGTTGACCTCTAAGAAAAAAAAGCAGAATCTGCTCGTCATAAGTTCAATATCAGATAAATTTTGAGATGTTCACTGACAGTGATGAATAAGAGATAAAACTAGAGAATTCAGAAAACAAAATACCTAAAGTTGAACAGCAGAAGAATAATTTAGATTTTGTCTTCGATTTTGAAATTTTGATGGCCATTATTCATATTCAACTATTAAAGTCTTCAAAAGATAAGGCAATCTGGAAAAAGCAAGTATTAGAGAAAAGTCTGACAGGAAGGCTGTAATTTCAGTTGCAGAACAATATTTTTATTATTTCCTATAGATATTTCCTATCTACCGACCCCCTGAAGACATCATGACCCTCAGGTCAGGACCATAGTTCTAATTAAAAGTAAATCTATAATACAGTCCTGAATGCAGTGATTTCTCATCCTCTTCTATGTTAGAAATAAAGAAAATATCACAAACCCATCATGCCTTCCAGCTGGACGGTATTATTCCTCTCTAGTAATACAGGTATTATTCTACCATATAGCTGGCTTAGACTGGCTTTCACTTGTGTTGTGAATGAAACAATGGTAGTTTTTCTTCACTGAGGTATTCAGTCGTTAGAGTGAGATATACCAGCATGCAAACACATTACATTTTTCATTCCTGACTGAGCCTTGACAGATAATGGTCAAACCTGAAGATACCAATGGTTAATGTGCTGAACAAAGTTGAGATTAGCAGCACTAATGAATGGCTGCAATTCATCTTTTATATCCAAATGCAGTGGAGAACAAGCTATTTCTGTCTCCTAATCGGAAATGGACATAATATTCTTCAGAGCAGTTTGTTTTTAGCTTGATCCAATCTCCTCTGAACACATATTAGGTTTTCAATCTTGCTTGATTGCACCAGACAGCCATGCTCAATGCCATACTTTAAAGTCACGGTTTTAAGTTTGCCTTTATTTGCCATGGCTAACCTGCGAAGTCTGCAGTTTGCTTTGAGAGGCTGCTCATCAGACAGCGTTAAAGGGCTCGGTAATAATATCCACAGAGAGAGTCTGGAGTGGGAGAGGGGAGGGAACCTTGTCCCTCGCGCTGCCCTTTCAAGTTATTGAGTTTGTCTGCTGAATACACAGAATACATCCTCAGCAGGAGCACATCGCTGCGTGGGAGTGGAGGGTGTTCAGTTACATGGCAACTGGGAATACCATCATCAGCCCTCCAAGTTTATTTTCTTTGACAATGTCCATCCAGCGCTGAACACACAGAAGCACGGAATGTCCAGTTCAGTAAATACTGAACATCAGCGCAGGAAGTAATCTCTTTAAATAGTGAAGTTTGTGGCTTTGTCGTTGAGATAATAAAATAGAAAATAGTTACAATCAAGGTTTTAGTCATAGGTAAAAAGCTGCTGAGAAGTTTTACTTATGTTCTCTGTGGTGCTGCATTAGTTGGGATTTAGTTGGTACCAACAGCTGAAAATATTTACTGTATGCAACCACTTCAGATTCCACTTTTCACCACCTTTGTCATACTGTTTCTCCTCAAAGTAATCCGTTTGTGATTGGGAACACAGGAAAGGATTACTCCATGTGCTCTGATAATATTATTTGCATATCTACACATTGTATTCATTATTTATTATAAAGCTGTTTGCACCTCAGGATAGCACAACAGTCTATTATCACGACTGCTAATCCTGTGTTCCACAGTCCTCTCGTACTCACTGGAAAGTAAGCAATAAAACAACTGACATTTAATTTAGAACGCTAGATTTTCAGTCTGCTCAGTTTTATTTGCACTCATCAGTCAAAGATTTTTTTCTGCATCTATTTCTGTCTTTTATTCACAGAGATGAACGCATGCAGTCATTTAGAAAGACTTTTTTATTGCATACTCTGAATTGGTTGATGCCCTTTTCTTCTTTTTCGTCTCTGGAGGCATTTTGCTGTTGTTTGAGCAGCTGGACGTTTAAAACAATAATACTGTTGCTGATTTTTGGACACTGAAGTTATCATGTGCTTCCAAAAAGACTTAAAAGAAAGTGTGTGGTAGCACAGCAGCATAGATGCAGAATAAATATCCTTCACAAAGTCTACAAATGAATGCATTACACAAGCAAGTTATTTAAGGCCCTCAGATATGGAAGTGAATAACATCACAGCGATGATAAACAGACTGAGCCAACAGCAATTCAGTGCTGCAGCACCATGTAAACATCTCAAGCTCCAAATAGTGCAGTGTGACCCGGGAGACGACCCCGTGCTTCAGATTTATGTGGTTTTACTTATTCTGTCTGCCTCTCTGCTCAATCCCAGCAGCTATTTCCATTATGTAACATGGAGAGCAATGAACGCTTTCACCTTGGTTCAGTCCAGCTCTGTTCTTACACTGTGGAGCTTTTTATTGGAAAAGAGTCTAATGGGAGACGTAATTCACTTGACAGTTAGCTGCTGAATGATCACAGGTTGAGTTAGACCATCATGGGCTGGTAGTTTACCTTGTAGACCTTCATGAAGTCCACCGTGTCCACAGCAGTCTGCTCCAGGACACCCTGGTTCTGCAGCAGTGACCGCACCGTCTCTTCCATCCTGCACACAGAACACATATGATCATAGTTAAGTTAAACACGATGAGGTAAGTCAAGGAGAACATAATGTGATAATGTGATAACATAATTTGCACCCAAACCAAACCAATCTCAGTTCTTCTTATGTATAAGATATGGACATTATTTCTTACAAGACATTACTATTTAGCCAGCAGCAGCTTTAGGCAGCCAGGGTTCTTCAGGCACATTGCTTCAAGGGGTAGTAACCCTCATGCAAAGATCCAGCTGTGGCTTGGTTTTAATTTCAACTGCAGGACAGCCAGTACGAATATACACCAGGATCTCATAGTCAGGTAATCAGGGTTAAAATGTCTGAAATGAAGTGATGTCAGAGCCATCAGTTGCTTCAAAGTGATGCATCGACTCAAAGGCACCACTGTAAACATCCAAAATGGGATCTATTCTCCAGTTGTTTTGCAGCTTTATGAGATGATTGTTGTGTGAAACGGATCACCGCATTTTTCATTTGTGATTTTTTTGGACACTTTCCATCAGCCGAAAGACACACAAATGGGTCGAAATTGAAAACAAAATGAGAATGAATCACTGCCAGAGACACAAGATGAATGAGTTGTATTTTATTATTTTATTCCAATCCCAAACTCTGCCCAATTCACGATGCAGGGAACACTTAGTCCAAATGACTACAAAATGTGCAAACTGTGGATGCTTTTGTGTACGATTCCTCAAGTGTGTCCGATGAAGACTTGAATTAAGTGCAATCACACTGAGTGAGTGACCTTGACCTTCACGGCCTCGTCTGCTCAAAACAATCTGCGTTTCAGTTTTGTGCTGCTAACACTGCAGGCTGCATGCAGAACAGGTGCCGAAGAGTCCACACAAAAATGCCTCTGCCCATTTCCTTATGAATAAGAGCCACGTCATTTTTATCCCTCTAGCTTTGGGGGGAACTTTCACCAACAACAAAATTGACTTCAACAGCTCTAGATAAGCTGCAAAAGATGATCTTGAACCCAGCTGGGATAAAATAAAAGGAAATGACAAGATAAAATAAAGGTGAGAGTGAGGAGCACCGGTGAAAGGCACTGTTCAGGAGGAGCATTTGACAAAAAAAGGACTTTGACATTGCCAGGTGGGGATAATCTGAATTTCATGACACAGTCCTCTTTTTCTTGGTTTTCTTGGTTTCATTTGCAATGAAGTTAAAAGGGACAATAGAAAGCCTTACAGGACAAATCATGGTTGAAAATGCAAATTTTTAGAGCGGGATTCATCCAGTCTGTTGCATATCATTCGCATTAGCAAGGGCTAACTCCCCCTTTTCTGTCAGTCCCTAAGCCGTGACTTATGTGTTTGTCAGGGTGACTGAAGGCCTTATGTTACTCTTCAGACCAATTCCAAAGTGTCTGAGTCACAGAAAATACACAGAATAACCAATCTCTACAAATCCCTTATACATTTACAAACAAAGTTAAGCGAAATGATAAAGTATTTTTAAAAATACTGCAGGAAACTGCAGGACAGTACTGTATATGTGGACTATGACAGCAAAAGTCATTATCACAACTTCCTTGATAAAACACCTACTGCACACAAGTTTATTTAAATATAATATAGTATGAGTATAGCATTAGTACACTACAAGTTCTGTTGGAATGTCCTACTTCAAGAAAACACATTTTTTTCATTGCCTGAATTTAAAGGGTTTGAATTTCATACTAACTGTGGAGGACATATGTTTTCTACATGCCCTGGTAGCTCTTCACTGACAGGCCCTGTGTGTTGTAAGCCAGGGTGATAAGCACAGGCAGGCAGGCGGGACAGGCGAGGACGGCACTGGCCACACCATCTGTCCAGGATGAGCCATAAAGCCGGCTGTAATCAGGCCGCTAGCTGCTGACTGAACAGTCGACAAGGCAGGCAGGCGGGCAGGCAGGCAGGCAGGCAGGCAGGCAGGCTGGTGGCAGATTGCTCCAGTTCCTGCTTTAAATGCTGCCCTTAATCAGCACAACCTATAGAGGAAAGAGGACGTGACAGACAAAGCTTTGGAGTCCGCAGATGCTGACACGGGGTCAAGGACTAGCCGACAGGCCTGATCAGCATGGCAAGTGGGGATGGTTCTTTGAATCAGGGGATTAGGGCAGGTGACCACCTACAGATATAGCAGTAGTGTGTGTATTATCATGACATTCGGGTCAGAGAGCTGAGCATCTATTTTTCTGATAAATCTCAGACCTCAGAGGGCTGTTTCATAACACAAACCTGTTCAAAAATACTCTTCTGTCTGTTTCTGTTTTGGACTGAACAATGAAAACCTATTTTAACCCATTTCCTACATTCCTAATCCTTAAACAAGTGCATCTATTTACTTGATAACAACTAACAAGCAGTCAATATGTTGCTGATATCTATGCTAGCAAGCAACTGGTTAATGTTTAATATGTTCTAATGTGAAGATTTGTATGAATTATAATCACTTCCATTATGGATAAGTTGTTTTTTTTGTGTAATTAGAAATATCACTCGGTATGCCAACAGATAGAGTCAATATTTTGGTAATCCAACATGAATTAAAATGTGCCAAATGAGCCAGGGAAGCAATCAACGTGAATGCAAGCAATCAATGTGAATCAACGTGATGTGGCCATAGATAAACAGTCATATCTGCACAACTTTCTTAAAAACTTCCCAACTGTGCTCACTGTGACTGACAAGACCTCAACAACCTTTGCATTACACAGAGGCAGGATGGTAAGAAACCTTGTCCTGGCTTCAACCTCCCTCATATGGAAGCAGGAGGAGGGAGAGAATGGGTGGCAGGGAAGAATCTGGACATGGTGCTTCAGCTGCGGCTGTTTCAAGGGGTCTGTGGCACACCTGAAAGAAACCCTTTGTGTTTCTTAACAGACCCAAGCAGCTCTGAAGCTGTCTCACTTTCCATACTGCTTCCATTTCAAAGTTTCCCGTCACAGAAGGCGCAGATGTGTGGCATCTCACCGGACTGACTTTGGTGCTTTTGATGGCAGGGACAGGGAAAGACTTTGAAGTTGAGAGATGGGGCTGAGGGACTGAAGATACTTAATGTGGAGAGAAAGACTGGAAGTAAGATTTATTTTATTCTGCACAAAAAAATGAAAATAAATAAATAAAAACATCTCTGTACCCTCTGCTATTTCCACTCCTGCAGTAACCACCAGGAAATCTTCAAGCTGTTCTAAAAAGTATTAAGTACAGACTGAGGAATGCTAAACCAACAGCAAACGACTTCATCCACTCTGGGTCTGTAGTGAAGCATGCTCTTGCGTCTTGAATACAGGATTCTGCATAAACTACCAGTTATCGTCTCATCTTGCTTGCCAAATCATGCAGAGCAGCAATGCAAATAAGAGTTCTTCGGTCAATCACGCCCCAGTAATCACTATCGACGTTTCACTGATAACAAATATTAACAAAGCGCTTATGATGCTATTTAACAGCACTTCTTTTCAATCAGAGCATCAGTAATTCACTTGAAAGTATTTGTGAAAGAGCTAATTATGAGCTGTTATTCCAAGAGCATGAAAAACTACATTTAAATAACCAAATGGATGTTTCCAAAGCAGTAAATCCTGCCAAGAACAGAACAGAACAAGTATACAGCAAAACATCCAATAAAATAAACAGTGTAATTCATCATTACTGTAAATTCAGCCATCTAAAACCTATTTATATGTGTGAGAGAGTCTGCTAAGTGCTTATGATGGATGGAATATAACTCTCAGATGACAGAGCATTACTTTGCGTAAAAAACATAGTCTTGTTCAGTGTGATAGTGCGATTAATCTCAAAGTGCATGCCAACGACCTTTTGAAAACATCATTCAGGGAAGGAGATGGAGAAGGACGTACGAGTGTGTGCATGCATGTGTGTGTTCTGAAGGGGCGTATGTGGAGGCGAAAGCAAATTTTGACTTTCCTGACCCTCGAGCTGCTTGAGCTGAATTTAAAATGTTACTCAGCAGTCCAGGAAATACAATTAAGGCTCCAATCAATTTTCAGCCTGAGGTCTGACGATCTTGGGGCCAACACGCCCCTCTCCTTCTCGCAAAACGCACACACAGAATACACACATGATCGCGGGCTGTTTGGAGCTTTGATGTGACGGCAGAGCCGCAGAGGTGAACAAAGTGATGCATCATCAAAACATGCTGGGGCAATTAGAGGTGAAACGCACTGTGTCATCTCATGCTGACTGGTTGACAAAGCTGCGGTTAACATATGAAAAACTCTCTTCTTTAATGTTTCGCTGTCAAAAGTCACAATGACTTTAAAACTTCAAACGAAGGAGCGTTTTATTCAAGCGTACTGCAGTGGCTTTACACAGCTCTAACCTTCAATGACAAATTCCTTCACACACCTCAAAATGATCAAAGGACTCCAAACCTCTCTCAAAAGCTGACAGTGTTAGCTCAAAACTTACCCCATCTTGACTTTTTCTCCGTTTTTAACGCTGACGTTTTTTCGGAAAAAAGCCAGAAACACTGTGCAGACATCCCTGAGCTCCATATGTAGTGACATCCGAATGCACAGCCAGCACTGTGCTCTCCAGGCGCTATAAAGTGACCCAGACTCTATTGCTGAAATGTGGGTCTCTAGGCTAAAATAGGCCATGCAGTCATCATATAAGCCTGAGTGCTTTTCGCTCAATCGACAGAAAGCATGGTCAGTCAGTGGCCGGGTTACCGAGCCAGTCTGACAGCAGATCTCCTGTTCTCATTTTCTACTTGCCGTGTCTCCAGTGTGTCATTATCCGACACTGGCCCTGTGCAAAGACAGTGATCTGGCAAGCAAAGACTTTCCCATATGTCCCATGTTAAGCCCTCTCCAAAGGAGAAGGGCCCCTGCTGAGAGGCAAGCAGGCCGGTAGTCTCGGATCAGACAGGAATCGGGGATGGACTTGCAGGGATAAAGCACAACTAAAGGACAGGGATCCCCCTGTTTTGTCAGCCAGTGTGCATGTGTAATTGTGTGTGCACGTAGTTGTGTGGTTCTTCAGTGGTGATTGAGAGGCTTTGGCTTCACAAAAATCAACACTTTCCGTGCAAGAAAAGCTAACAGAGAAGCTGCATGCCAGGATGCTCACTGCATGATCACAGATCTCTGCGTGACATCTCATATCTCTAGCTGTTCTAGAGAACCCGCCAAATGTTCTACTTACAGTTTTTAGATGTTCATTTGTTTATTTTAGTGATCACTCACGTGCCAATGATCGCCTGCATCTCTGCATGTTTCACAGCTCGGACCAAGCAGGCGTTGCTGATCCCTGCTGCCTTGGTTGCATATTTAAGCTGCCAGCATTCCTTGGCAGCAGAATATTCACTACGCTGTGTCTATATTTTGAATTAAAAATAAAATCCACTTGCTTTCTTTTGTTTTTCATTTATCACAGAAGACTTGGAAACAAGACTTATTACTCAAGATGAAGGATAGCTTAAAAAAAAATCCATGGTAACTTATTTAAACTTCAACCACAGAAAATGCAGAGCACACTGTGAGTTTTAACATACGGTACTATTAATATCATTAAAATTTCAGTCAAAGAACTGAACAAAAAAACACAAAAAACTTTTTTTAACATTTCAGGCATACAAAAGAGAAGCTTTAAAATGCCAGAGATTGGTGGAGATGCTTAAGCTTTTCTCTCTCTGGCTCTGGACACACTCTCACTTCGTCAGCACTGTCAGAGACTCAGGTTGACCAAGACCCTCTAATCAGATTTGCCCAGAGAACGATTGGAAAATCCTAAAGCTGCTGAAATGATAGGGAGAACAATCACCTGGTTGTGTGGCTGAATCGAGGCCATCGGGGGCCCTCGCGTGATTGCTGCATCGCCGGCTACAATCGCCTTATCTGACCTCACAGAGGCCCTGCAAAACTGTCCAT
The DNA here is from genome assembly GCF_020382885.2 of Scatophagus argus. Classification (NCBI taxonomy): domain Eukaryota; kingdom Metazoa; phylum Chordata; class Actinopteri; family Scatophagidae; genus Scatophagus; species Scatophagus argus. The sequence continues at coordinate 3,801,515 of NC_058516.1, read as the reverse complement.
TTTGGCACAAGAATATTCCATTCTTCGGCCCAAACTCCTTTCCAGCAAATCACTTATGTACGCCCACCGGGTGATTGCCAAGCTTAACCCAACGCTAAGCCACTCTTATCCTCTTAGGGCTGTTTTGCAGAAAACAGGCAAGGAGACCCTTTCTTAGACTTGACCTCGATGAAGGCGAGAAAACTCCAAGGAACTAAACTAAAGTAGATGCCTCTGGTGAAAGGTTGGGTCCAGTTTAAAGACATACGGACCGTTCAGAGCTGTAAAAGTCATGCACATCAGTCATGCATGTTACTGTGAGGTAACATTACAAAGGTCCTTGCCCTTCTGACCGCTCGCTCTTGTCGCTAACCTTTAACCTTATCAACAAGACACACATGCCACAGAAAAAGAGATCAAGGGCCCAAAGCATTTAGTATGTCCTGCCAGTCATATTTCACTCCAAGATTTGTTGACCAACTGCTGTGTAAAGGAGCATTTATTTTTAAACTCTGGATGAACCTTTAAACACCAAAGGGCTTCATCAACATTTAAATTTAAATTATTTATGCAAATATTGGTTTATTGACCTCTTTAGTCTTAAATATCATTTAATTTCTAATCACGCAGGATAAAGGAAAACTCTCTAATAACTTTTGAAAGTTCAACATTGCTTCTTTCCAGGATCACCCCCAATGATTTTACCAGAAGTGCAGTGCAGTCTGGGTGCAAAGGAGGACTAGTCTGTTAAGAGAGTAAAATTAAAAGGCACATATGGAGGGAACCAGATTTAGGTTCTCCCTCTTTCATCCCTCCAGCAGTCCCACTACATTTGGAAGGATTTAGATTCATGATGGCCGTCCCACATGTTCACCGCTGGCCAAAGGAAGCAGTTAGCAATGAGGGAGTCATTGGTTCTCAAGAGCATCATGCTGGAGCCTTTTGCTTGAATCTCACCACTGAGTTACAGGCATGTGTGCTCCACATGTGAAGCAGAGATTCAGAGTGAGGAAGACATCCCAGTGGGAAACCTTAGTCATGATGACAGCGTGGAGTCAATTACTTATACGGAGAGCTTCAGTGACTCCCATGCAGGGCCGTTTGGGAACTGGGAATAATGGAGTGAGAGATGGGTCGAGATAAAGAGAGCAGCAAAAAAATCTCATGCGGAGCTGTTTGTAAAATGTAAGTATATCGAATATATTTGGGTTTCAGACAGTAGGCCCAAGAAAGCAAGCAATTTGGAAATTTTTCAATATTTCTGAACATTTTACAGACCAAATGATCAATGATCGAATCAATTTATCAAGATTACAACTATATCTCCGTCTCTGGCTGTAATTGTATAATTTGATATCGAAGCTCAGATGAGAAAACATGCAGTATGTATCACAAATTGTATCCTATAAAATCTGACAATTGATGATATGATGATGGGTGGCAAATTTAGGAAATACAGAGAAGTCTCAATGGATGCAAACAATCACAGCTGAGACGCAGTCAGTTTTATCGCAGCTGACTCCAAACTTGACTCTTCTTCAACCACCTTCTTCAGTTTCTCACATTTTGGCAGTGGTTTTGAGTCTGGTAGATATTTTTGGTTTTGTGTGCCCCAGGTTTTGAGATATTCTCCCTCCACCTCAATTTAAGAGAGGTCAAAGTAACTGAAAGACTGTTTCAGGACAGAAATGTTGCCAGTAAATTGTAAATGTAATGGAACTCTCACAAGCAGTGCGTGAACTGACCCTTTATAACAGACATTTTCTATAACAATATCCTCATAAAGGACTAAGCTAATAAAGCAGTCGCTGCGTATATGTGTCAACCAGAGCAGCTGCCAGACAACCAAATCTATACTGCAACCATGAGGTCAGTTTGAATTACATGCTGTTTGGCTTCAGGCTACAATCTGTGAACACCAACTTCCCAAGTCAGACAGAACAAGCGAGCTACCATGATATGAGCATGGATGCCCTACTTCCACAAAAGCTTGTAATCTGACCTCTTTCAACATGCCTATAAACATCATAGCCAGCATGTTTAATCCAAGGCGGAAGTTAACGGGGGTGGAGTGTGTGTATGTGTACACAAGAGTCTGTGATTGTCTGACATAGTTACAAGCAAGTCGTACTTAAACCCAACATGGTGCTCAGTAAGTGAACAGACTCTCTTATTTAAAAAAAAAAAAAAAAAAAGATTGGTGAGATTGGTGCCAAAGCGCTATTATGGGCTGGTAATTTCGACAAGTGATAGAGTAGAATAACCCAAATTAAGTTCAATCAGACATAATTCCCTGTTTAAATTTGGAAGTTAAAGAGAAATGGACCAATAAATCCGCTAAATATGAGGTACTCCCAAAATAGTCCAGACACGTATTATCTATTTAACAGCCCTCATCCCCATTGGGCAAGAGTAAGGAAGCTAACTTCAAAAGACTGACCCCCTCCATCCCGTTAACGACCCCAGATGTGTTGTCTTGAACAGGGCCCTGATTCATCCAGCTAAATCCTGCAGCCGCCAAGGCATGCAGGGGGGCCACTTTAAATACGCCAAATTAAAACACTTGGTCCAGGCGTGGCTGGATGCTTGGATGATTAGAAGAGAAGGCATTGATCTGCAAACAGAGTGCAATCACTCAGCTCCCTCTCTGAGTGTATTAGCCTCAGCCGGTCCAGCTGTGCAGTCCAGAGTGTGGTAATGAGAGTAGCACATGAATGTATGCAGTACACACACACACACACACACACACGGTTCTGAAACCTTTCTCTGTGGACCGTGGAGGGATCTCAACCTGAGCGTGACTGTCCAAACAACATGTCCAGACTTTAAAAACGCTGCCATTCTTGTCTGTTTACATCATCGCCTTCTGACATATACGCACGCATGTTCTCACACACAGAGCAGAAAGAATACGCCGCTGAGCTGTAAATCTGCAGGCACCAGTCATCGTCTGCTGTTGTTGTTAGTATGGCCGTAAGTCTCCCATATCCTGCCACGAAGAGGGCCCTTCAAGACGGCAATGATTCAAAGTCAAGTGGACCGGCTCGGCTGTAAACACCCTGGTTTTGCTGAGGAGCGAACATTTGATCTGGGTAACAATGACTGCAAAAATAGAGTCAAGAGGGATTTATTTTCAAACTATCCTCGAGTAAACTGCTTTACCTCTAAAGCTTTAAAGGGAACAAAAGTGACAAAAAACAAGACAGATAAATCTGAGCATCAGCAAGCAGGACAAAGATATCGTACCTGAGCTTCTGTGTACAACCAGGTGTGTGTGAGCAGACTTATGAGCAGCAGCCAACAAAGAGCCTCTCCTTTTCCCTTTCTAGATGTGTCTAATCTCCACTGCAGGCAGAGGAATGACTACAATAAAGTCTTTAAGAGGATAAGTATGGTAAGCAAAACAAAATGCGGTGGAGTGAAACCAACAGCCTCAAAGACTGAAAAAGTTGGTTCTGCTCATTACCTGAAAACAGCCTCCCTCATCTTCAGGCCACGTAAGGCCCCCAGACGTCCCCATGTTCCTGTCTGCTCACCGGTCATCCTGTCTGAGTGTGGTGACACAGGAAGGGGAGGGGATGTGGACAAGGCCTCAGAGTGTCCTTGCTGAACAGCCGTCTGAATGCACTTGATAGATTACAGTTCTGTCTCTGCAATTCATTTCATTTTCTGTTCTCATTTTCAAGTGCTGCTGCTCCCAGTCGTGTCCCCATCTTTTCTCACCTCCAGTCCTTTCTGTCCTGTCTTGGCTCTTAAATGTCTTGCTCATATGGAGTTGTGGGACGTCCAGGGTGGGCCAAGGAGGCTGTTGGGTTGTGGGCTGGAGTCTCCCACTAATCCGCTGGAGTTTAATGACGGCAAGCCATGCCAGTGGTGGTGAAGCCCTGGGGGGTTGACCCAAGTCAGGAGGGGCTGTGCATGTGACCCACACCAGGCCAAGAACCCAACTGGTTGGGGGAGGGTGTGTGTGTGAGTGTGTGTACACCTATGTCTGGAGCTAAATGGCCAGTCACTTGAGGAATGCAGACTTTCTGATCTCATCCATGAAAACACAGGCAAATTGAGCTGTTTAGTGGGTGAAAGTAGAAAAAGAAAAGCCAGTTGTTCCAGTTTTTTGTTGATTCCTGCCTTGCATTCAACCCCTGCCAAAAAGTGTAAGTGTTACAAGGGCGTTCAGAGCCACACACACACAAACAAAGGCTGTAAGAAGCTGAGATTCCCAGGAATTCTTCTGGTTCCATGAATGTCTGATCTTTACTCATTGGTGTGGATATGCCTGTTTGTTCATATGTGTGTTTCTGCGTGTGTTACCATAAAGTGCAACTCTAACAAGCGGCTCATTGTCTTTGTCTCATAACACCACAGAACACCTCTGTCACCTGGTGCAGCAAATCATAAAAGTGTCAAGTATTTTTTTAAAAAAAGACATTTAGTTAAATCTGAGTGGACACTGTTTTTGGCAAGGTTTGAAAAATCCATTTGAAGCACTCATTTGCATAGAGTTTGATATCTTTACTATAACATTTTGCTGGCTTTTGTCATTCAAATTGGGATGTCTGTTACTGGCCTGATTTCACTTCTGTAGTCATGATTCAAAGCACAACCTCAATTAATTAGCAATACGCAAATCAATTGTTGCCTGAGGTCAAACAGATCCCAGTCTATTTAAAAGATTGGATGTCCACTTAACATGATTTGCGGGTGTTATCTCGAAAGACACATTGATGAACTGAGGTTTCCATTCCCCTAATGCGCAACAAATAGCAAGCTTAAATCAATCAGGAGATATGGATGAAGTCTCACAGAGCGAGAGCAGGGACTTCAATAACTGTTGGTTGACAGTAAGCATGCACACATATGTAGGAGTGCACGTGCAAGTTGAGGAAGTATATCCATAAGCCAATAACTGAAAATGGCAGAGCAAGCAGGAAGTGGGGCAAAGGTTCATGGGAAGACACCTCTCAGTAGCCTCAGTTGCCAGGTTGTCTTTCTCTTTTTTGTTTTTTCTGGCTTGTAAGTTGCTAATAAACCTCACTGATGTCCCATCTGCCAGAGAGGCACAGAGCCATCGAGGATTGGCTACTGTGTATTAATTCAGGTAAAAACACTCCACACACACACACACACACACACACACACACTGGCGACTCAGTTGGTGCACTTGCTCATTCACATTCAGATAAGCACTCAGCAACGCTTAAACAAAGATTAAGACTTTGACAGTGAGACTGAAATCCTGTTAGCTTGTTTGTGCGGAGGCGGAGGCAGATACCTTTGTGACTTGTGGAAAGGAAAGCAGCTGAACCTTGCGTCTCCCTCCTCCTCCCCCCCAGGAGTCACAAAACCACTGACAATGTGGCACACGGAAATTACAGCAATCCAGCATGATGACAATGAGCGAGTTGGCGAGGGTGGGAGAATGCCCACCCCTCCCCCTCTGTTCGATAAGCACTTTTTGAGGACATAATGGAATTTTTGTCTATATTGCAGAGTCTCAGCACAGCAGTAGCAGCCGCCTTGCACCCAATGAGTACCATCCATCTGGGCAACCCCAGCAATGGTGACAAATTCATCTGGGGACCTGTGCAGGACCCAATCAGGGATAAGCTTTATATATTTCCCACCTAATAGAATTGCTGTACATTCTCTTGCCCTGGCTGTGAGACATTGACTCTCATATCGCTGCTCCCTTATCTACTAATTCACTGCTACATCTGCCCCCTTTAAGACTCGAGGACAGAGTGTACTGTATCTCTACAAATATTATCGCTTTTTTCAGTGTGTGGGAAGCACAATAAGTCTGCACACAGGTCATAGAGGGAGATACTTATGTCTAACCACCAATTCAGAACAGGAAAAACCCAAGTGGGAGACATGGACAGGTGCAGGAAGGTATTGCAGAAATATGAAATTGGTTGGTTGACGGGTTTACGTATGACGTAAACCAACTGAACAGGAAGTCATGCTATATAAACTACCATTTCAAAGGTCACATCTTGTCTGCTACTGACAGACCAAGCAAAGGAAAATTGGGTGAAAATGCCCTTACAAACAAGACAATTAACCCCCTGAGGTAAAAGCTGAGTTTCTCTCTCGCCAACTTTAAAAGTCTCTTACTGTAAATGGGCTGTAAGGGTGCAGGGAATTGCTTTCATAAAAGGGATGTTAGGAAGCTGAACAAAAGACAGAAACACCAGAGTTAAATTCAGAGGCATCAATGGAACATTTCAAATATGTGATAAATCTTTGGAATGGCTCTTAAATATTTTATTCTTCCACAGGCAGCGACTCTGCCCTCATCTGCTCCATAACACTGGGACCATTAAAATGTACAAGATTTTCTCCACCAGCTTAATGAAAAGATAAGCAGTTAATGTGAAATTTTCTGGACTTTTTTTTTTGGATAAGTAAAGCACTGAATGCCGATCGCCTAATTAAAGCATCAGCTTTAAGGCAGCACCTCAGAGGCTGCAAAGTGCAGGACAACTTCATGAAAGAGAGGTTACTAAAGTTATGACAAGAGCACTGTTTGAGCACTTAATGCTTTATAAGCTCTCAGAGGTTCAGAGCTTAAGTAATGAATCAGCACACACACTTTCACTTTTTGCTGATGTCAAGGTCAAGTGACAGAGAGAAATATCACTACAGTCAGATTGCTACAGCCCCTTAGAAAGATTACAGATATATTAGAATATTTTTACTTATGCGCTGATATGCAAGCTACATTGGCCACAGACAATGAACTAATTGGTAAAATGATGAAATTTCAATTTGTAAAGTAACTCGCAGCTCCAGCTGTCAAAGACACTAAGGCCCTTTTACCTGGAGAATTGATGCTGCAGTGAGACCATCTGCGCCCGTCCCAGCTCTGACTCCTCCGTCACTTCCCGGAGACGCTTCTCGCTCTCCAGTCGCAAACGTCGCTCTTCCTCTAGCTCGTGGATCAGCTTTTCTCGCTGTGGATGCAAACATAAGAACAGTTATTATCTCTCGGTGGTTGGTGTGTGGCCTAAAGGCTCAAAAGATCATCCCTAAGCTATATGCCATGTTTGTGGTCCTTGAGTCCCTGACAGCTCCTGAGATGCCATTAGACCTTGACCTCTGACTCGCCTTTAAAAACCTAAGTGGCAGCAGAGTGTGTCAACTGTCATGAAAATCAAAACATCTGAGATAAAACATGCCCAAACGCGATTCTTTTGTCTCATACTCAACACAAGTCGTTCTGAATTTAAAAAATCTACTCCGAGCCTTATTTTTCATGCTTAAAAGAAAGAAAGAAAACAAGAGAAGAAGGGCATTGTGGCATTTATTTTGCCGTGTATCTCTCATATCTGTAGTTTGTTGTTATGTTGAAATGTTCATAATGAACCTCCACTTCCTTCTGTTGCTATGACAGAAAGTTCCCACCCAAATGTCAGTCACTGAGCCTCAGTCTTTCTCTGCGCTCTGACATTTCCATACTCAGCCAGTACCAAGAAGGTGCTCAGCATTAGCTTGTTTACTGTGGTGAGTTTTTCATTCTGGCAGCTTCCCCCACAAACAAACTGTGCTTGCAGGTTTTATTATTATCATTATTACAGTATTGTTGCTTGGTAACTTTGCAGAAAACATTGAGTAAATATGGCCTCACTTGACTTAACTTTTGATATATTTAGACTTGAGAAGCTAAAGGCAGATAGAGCTGAAGAGGTTCACGTTCCTTTGCAACAAAGGAGTGAAATTAAAGCTCTATAACTTGTGACACTTCCACATCGTGGAAGTGAAGCCTCGTCGCCCTCTCCTTTTGTGCTTTTCCAAATACTTTATTTCACTTTGTATAATTGCTGTTTTATAGCCAAGTATGTTTTTTGTTTCTCTGAAGCTTGGCTCGGTGTGAGTTAACCCAATCTGTGTCTGTGGTGTTTAAGGTTTCCACAGATCAAATAACCATTTTTATCTGTCCTTTCTCACCAGAGACAATTCCAAAACGAAAGCTTTTTTTCTTTCAGTCTTTAATTGGAATTCTTCTCTGTCAGATGGCCTCAGCCATCTGCTCCCAAAAGAGGGGCCGTCGTCGCCTCGAGCCCAACTTCAAAAATCATGGCCCCGCGGTGGCACATTCCCTCCTTGAGATGGGCCGAGTTTAGGCATTACGAGTTCTTACAGTGACAAAGTTGTGGAGGAGCTTTGAGCAAACGCCACCAGCAGGGCTGGGGATTTCAGCTGACAGAGCAAATGAGCGAAGATCATCATCTCTGCCTGGACAAAGCCTGGTATTTTCTGGCAATTTATGACAAAGCAATTGGCTCCATTTTCTTAGCTGAAGGTTTAAGTGATCAGCCATTCTTCACTATGTTGTCAGCTGAAAAGATTGTAAAATAACTGGAAATTGGTTTGCGTTTTACTGGACTGCCCCATGTGGGAGAAGCATGGAAAAAGTTGCAAACTGAGGTGCAGTTATTGCGGAAATAAAAGACTTGAGTTCGAAGTGCATTTCATCCTATTTTTTCGGATCAACAGAGAAGACATTTTTTGTAGAAAAAGACAGTTATCATGACTGTAATACTGTCCACAATCATTCTCTGTCTGTAAATTCAGAAGATAATTACTTACGAGAAGATTATGTATCATCATCTGCTTTGAACAATGACATTTATACACAGAACATGTCTATGTGGACTGTAGAAAAAGTCTGTGATGCCCACTCAGCAGACAATACAGTGTTAATATATTTTCATTCTCCTCTGGACTTGTCTGTAAACCTTCTTCTCCAGTAGTAGCACCAATAATTGCACACCATCATTCGGTGGAAGGTGACACAGATGCTGAAATGCTCTCTCACTGACAAGCATTATGGGGACATCTAGTGGTGTGAAACCGCAATGGCTACTGACTGGGGATCAGATGGTATATAAACAAAACAATCCTAAAGATGATGTTTGTCTTTTTGTTCAGTGCATCATGGACATGTGTGGCTATGATTTAAAGCAACACCGTACAGATAAATTGCACAGTAAAATATCAAAACAACTGCCTGTAAATTACCATTTGAGAAAATTGCTATTTTTACTATGACCACATTGTCTTGAATGCACAGTATATTGCTACTTGGCGGGAATTCTGTCACAAAAGCAGATTTTAAGTGGGTGAATCGGTCGGGGGAGAGGGAATATTAAACCCAAGTCACCATTAAAACCAGTTCTGGTCCTCGCTGTGGCCATAAATTCATGGCTACTATGTGGAGCAGCTCTTTACACAACAGGGAGGCTCCTCCTGTCAGGAGTAATGGTTGCTGTAAATCCAGCCATACAGAAGCATAAAGTAGTACATCCCCCTGCCAAGAGCTCAACCTATACATCTGGACCAAAACCAATGATTTTCTGGCTCTTCTTCACCTTCTCTCTTAAAGGAAAAATGTAAAGGAGGTCAAACCAACAGCATATTACTAATATTCACCTGGCAAAGTGCAGATAAAACATTTTTTCCCTTAAGCCACAAGGATGGAAATTTCTATTTTATTTTTCTTTTAATGATAGAAAACATGGCACTAAAAAGCCTCTCATTACAGGTCCAACCTCCAGCCCCATGTAGTTTAGCTGAATTTCCCCTTGATAAAAAACAAGCACAAAGGCCTTTTCTTTTCGGCTCCACATGTATTAACATGTACAGTACTGTTGAGCAAGTTAACCTGGACCCTCACAAAAGAACGGTAGCTTTAGTCCTGATTTTTGTTGCCCACATGGCCTAACAAACGCCCCCCCAGGCATAAACCACCGACCACTATGTGTCTGCTGACAGAGTCTTGCCAACAACCTCAATAACAACACAGGATTTATGGTCTATGTTGTTGTAAAAAGCCTTCCATTGCTTTTGTTCAATATATAATTTCAGCAATTTAACAAGGCCTGCAGCCATTAAATCAAACATCGCCATATCTTTATGTGCCCAGAAAGCCCTAGAAATACATCACAGATTTTATCGGTTGAAATGTTTATTGTCTACACCAACTTGATGGCTTTTTTCTGTGGTAAAGAGTATTCTAATTGAAAGCATGCAGCTACAAAGGCAGCACTGTCAAGCGTTGTGCTGGTAAGAGTTCTCAAAGTCAACACTGAGATGGGATGTGATGAAAACATGCTTGGCAAGTTTCTGTGAGAACATTTACTTTAGTTAATCCAGTGACTGAGGACATAATCCTCTCACTTGACTGCCTGTCATTGCCCTGGCCATGGATGGCATGCATTACCCTCATTCTCCTGTGGAGGGCAACATTTTCCTGGAATAAATCTGGCAGTCACAGCTTTAACAAAGCCAGCTCTAACAAACAATACAGTGGTTGGAAAAAGCAATATCAAATGGAATAGGCCAACTAATCTATAAAATGGCCCACGCAGGATTTTATACCAGTCTACTGAGCCATATATCAGAAACAAGACCAGATTGGGTGTTTCTGGATTAAATTTGACCTCTGTCACAGGCGAGGCTGGTTTCATTTCCTGCCTGATAAAAAAAATGTCCATCTAGATATGACAGAATTTATCACCATCAACATGTAAAGACAGAATGGACTGCACAATCCTATTGATTTTCATATACTATATGTCATGAAATAAATGAGAAATCTGGGACAAAAACAAACACCTAATTTATGTGCAGTTTTTTTTTCTTTTTTTTCTTTTCTTTTTTTATTTTAAGATAACCTAGCTTGTATGGCAGCCCATAGTGCTTCCATTTCTTCTAAAATTGTATTAGTTGCAGTGGAGCCCAGAATGTAGCTTGCCTCTGTAATTGGACACCATTAGATGGTAATGGTATTCATCCGAGCTGAATTACTAGGAGACTCGAACCCCCCTGATACCCTCCAAGATCCACAGAGGACTCTAAATTAATTAGAGACCTCTGCCTCTCCTTGTTGTGCAGCTTTCGATGCTGTCTCCCATAAAAGAAAAGCTGCAGCGCAATGTTATCAGGTTAAGTGCATGTGTGCGCAGGCGTCACCGTGGTGCTGATTCTGTATGTTCATCTGCAACTGTATGTATGTGTGTTCATGCAGGGTTTGGGGTACAGTTCGGGGGGCTCAATAATCTCTTCATTACACAGAATGCCCCCACCCTCCACTCGGTTGCAGCTCTTTGCCTAATCAAAGGGCCGGGAGCGGATCTCTGGCTCGCTGCTAAAGCAAACATCAGGGACACAATACGCCGTGCAGGTTCTTCATTCATAAATAAAACATGCCACTTGGCTGTTTGTGTGTGCATGTGTGTGAGTGTGTGCTCATCAGCAGGCCTGAATTCAAATGAAAGTGTAACATGAGGAGGATTTGGCTCACTGGCACGCTGAATGTTTGTGAAATGCCAGGTCACATATGCTAAAGACAAACCATTGGCTATCATTAAGACAAAGTGTGCACTGATGTTGAAAAGATTTTTAAAAAGTGCATTCAAATAAAATCTCATATCCCATCATTGGCCATTTGATGGGTAACGCTAACTTCCAAGTTGTCACCCTGCAGCCCTCTGACGTTTTACCACCATCACGCGTTATATTGTCATATCCCACAGCTCTGTTTTCTGTTATACAATATTAATGATACTCTACAATGTTTGGCACCTAACAAAGGGATATGTAGATAATTGAAAAGAATGCAAAATTCACTGGAACATATGTTTTCTGAAATTACTTGTTACAGAAATGTGGCTGAGTTTAAACAGTGTTTTATTCACTAAAGAATCTGTGTCCTGTGTCCCCTAAGGCCCCATCAATTCAATTATCATGGAGAGCCACTACATTAGAGTGTGCCACTTCTCTCTTAGACGGCCACAGGCGCTATAGCAAATAATACACACACACCCCAGGAATATGCTAAATCATATGAGTGGTCCATTTATCATTGCCAAGGGAGCTCCCCCACTCCGAGTCATTCAGTCACACACACGTGTTCTGGAGAGTGGGTGAAAAGGACAGTGTGGAGATGCGATTTGGGTCAGGTTGTCAGCGCTCGTCACCCGGTGAGTGTGCTGAGCACTGGGGGGACCCCATCTCGGCCCTCGCCCCTGTCCCTGACTGATAAGGCCAATCTGCAGAGACAGCACCTGAGACCCCTCGGTCCCCAAACCTCCACGCTGTCACACATCCTCCAAACAGCTGTCAGAAACACTCTATGAAGGTCCCTCGGCAGTGGATCTCCATGAGGAATGAATCTTTTCTCCCTGTTTTTAAAAAGCTGGGAGCCCCTTAGAAACCGTCTTTATCTGCTGAAAGCACACTACAAAAGATATCTACCCCGAAGGTGCTTTTCAGAGTAGTTCAAACATCAATAAATCATTGTCAAGTAAACAATGATACCTTCATCTCATTAAACCATGGTTATGCCAAACTGAGGCCCTAACTCAAAGTGACCCAGTGCAACTGTGCTCAAAATAAAAACTAATCCACTGCAGACAATGAACATCAGTCATCTTTGACATACATCAGTCCAGAAGAAGTCTTATAAAATCTCTAAGATCACAGATGTGGTTAATAAATATTGACTGGAGGTCTGAGTAGGAATGAAAACTTAGAGTTTCCTTCCAGAACTTGCACATCTGATCTCCAAACACTTACTGTTCACTTTTCTACACTATTTACTGCACTGTCACTGTGTGTGCAGAAAATTCCAATATGGACATAATCCATCAGGATGTTTGAAGCTGAAATAGCAACAAGCAGACACAATGTAAGTGAAATCACCTCAACCTACCATACCAAATTACTTGTTAAGTGGGGCATTCGGTCTTCTCGGCTAGCCAGTCGGTAAATTTACTCGATGCATGCAATCTTGCAGACAGTAGCACACGAGAAATGTGTTTTCATGGACAGAAATAGCTGATTCCTATCTTGGCTCCAGGGTCTATTTTACCATACTGTGCCACCCCTTCCCATTTTGTATTCGCAGCAACGCCACTCTTATCTTAACTTCGTTTCTTACATGAAATACTATGGAGAAATCAGATTTTTTTTATTTTTAAATAACATAATTAAGTTCAAGTAAAAACATTTCCCTTTATCATTTGTATGTGTACTACAAATCTACTCAAGCCAAACATCTCACTGCGTGACCCCACTACACTCATATCTGTTGAAGCTCAGGTATCAAAGAGCATCCACACAAACCCAAAGAAAAATAAAGCCACTTTCTCTCAAAGCAACATAGTTTATTTTCATATGATGTTTGGACAGCCGTTTCCAGTGATCATAATCCTACCCAACAGTTTTAAATGCCTTTTTAATGGAGAGCCCAGCCCCCTCATCAGTGCAGGCGGTGCTGCCTTTTATGAGCCTACATGTGCCCTTCTGTTTTCTCCCTGACAGGAAACCCAGCATCCTGTCCCTGACAGACTTAGACTGCACTTCAGAGTGGCATCAAAAGAGAGTGGGAGGCAGAGAGCAGCCCTGCCCAGCACCACGCCTCTGGGCTGGGGTGTGAAGAATTCCAGAGAGAACCTACAGCGGCGACGAGACCATGAATGAGCGGTTTGACTAGAGACAGACAGGGCAGGCTTGTTGGAGAGAAACTGCACGAACCATGACCTGTGCTCTATCAAACACCTGACGGGAAATCGAGTGTTTTCCTTGTAAGCATGTTAAAGATCATGGCCAAAAGCATCATGTCCAAGCCCTAGTTTAAAGTCTGTGGAACAAATGGTGGATAGCACAGGCAGGTCTGGTGGCTGTTAGACCGTATCGTCTCAAACTAATAATAAATGCATCTTGGGTGGCCATATTTGCAGTGAAATACTGAGTATACCCTGGGCCTGAACACTGATTGCCCTGCAAATTATTCAAAAGGTTTCATGCAATTCTCCCAAATGATCCATAACAAAAGTACGTTGTTGCTCTGCACTGCCAGTAGCTGCCATGTTTCTCAACAGGAGACCCAATTAATAACACACTCTCCTCAGTAAACTGTGCTGTTAATGCTATTTCATTTACACCTACGGCTGTGTAACTGTGCAAGCGAGACCTGAGGCTTATAATTGTAGCAGTGTGTACTAGCACTTTGCACAATCATAAAGATGCCTTTCACATTCTTTGCTTCATAGTAATACAGAACAACACGTCCCGGCAGAGCAACTCTGCAATGGGGTGGCATTTTCTGTTTCTCTGATCGTGTTACACAGAAGACACTAATGGATGTAGAGAGAGGGAAGACCAAGGGAGGGAACAGAGGCTGTTAAAGAGAAGCATCAGATACTGAGGAGGGGTAGAGCCACTTCAAAAGTCCATGGCTGTTTTAATCTGTCTCTCTGGGTTAGTCCCTTGGCAGGCGAGGATGGGGGTTGGGGGTAGCGAGTGGGCACAGAAGTGGGCGTCAGGGTGCAGGGTCTGCAGGGCACAGGCTGGTGCGCAGTTCTCACTGCACACCGCCAGCACTTTGACAATTATCTCCTTGATGCAGCAGTCTCTTTTTCATTTCTATTGAAAAACCGTGCCTGAGCTCCGAAGCCTCCCAGGAATGCCAGAGAGAGAGTGCAAGGGGGACTCCAACGGGGATAATCCCAATTTCAAATGGAGCTTAGTGCTATCCCCCCTCCTCCCTTTCTTCCTCAACCCCCCCCCACCCTCCTCCTGTCTGGCACAGATAACTCATCCTTCTCTCTCAACCCTGTGCATGCGCAGACAGCAGTTCACACATCCCTCTAAAGTAATAATTAGCATGTCATCCACTTGCATGAGGCTAGGAGCTGAGGCCTTCCATGGAGTCTCAAAGCATGGCTTATGGTTTTTCTTGAGCTATGTTGAGGTCAGAGGATGCAAGGTTAATTTTACATGAGGAGGCACAGACACTTTGAGGTATAGCCTTGAGGTGCAGACACATAAACTGAATTACATTGTGTACACAAAAAGGAGAACAAAAAAGTGACCTAAGCAGTGCCACAAATTGATCAGTGGAGCTGGATCCTTTTCTTGTCACATATATCAGGAAGCCTGCTGGTGCAGCACAAACTATGATTCTATCCTTTTGATTCAGTTCTTTCGGGCTGATGCAAAGCTGTGAGTGGAACTCAGATGAGGACCAAACAACTGCAACAAGACAGACTGGAAAGCAGCTCTGGTACTCTGATACTGTTTGTGGCGCGAATCCAAAGTGGAGCAACCACAGGATTGTGTCTTCTGAATGAATTCAGAAGCTAAAGTATGATCAAATTGCCATCCATCCATCTACTAATGGGGACTCTCAAGGAAATGATCTACTATATAATCATAGGAGATCATTTCTTAACCATGGAAGCACAAATGCTACAAGTTGAAGTGGAAAAAATAGACATTTTGCCCTACTTTGTTCTAGCAGTTGCAGGCTGCACCAGAGAAGATAAAAAAAAGCCCATAAAGCAGTAAAGTGCTGTCAGTCACCAGAACAACGTTTTTGTTTCAGTTTTTTAAAGTTTATGCCTCTTAACTCATTTGTAATAAATAAGTGTGATCACAAAATGAACTACAACTACAAAGCTAAGCAAAGAGTATCAGTTTTTTCTTCCAGACTACAGGTGTGAAAGTGGCCTGAATCAATCAGTTTAGCTGTGTTCACAACCCAACATGCATCGCATCATCTCACATGACTCTGATGATTCACGCATTCCATTCATCTACAGTATATCTACCTTATATGAAAATCAATACTGAACCTTTGTGTATCACATTCACATGCATAATTGGAGTGACAGTATCAGAAGAGTCACAGGGAGGTCAGGGAGGTGGGAAGTGGGTGAAAAAGGAATTAGACGTGACAGAGCCTTTATGTTGCTGTTCAAGTCCTAGATGTGATGGCCATCTCGACCCGCACTTATTTCCATACACTCTGAATTATTCATGCTTGAACTGATGGTAAAACTAAAGCATCAAACTAATTTTCTCCAAGATTCCCTTCTCCATCAACCCATAACATACAGCTTACATGTCTGTGTCTAAAGTAAGTCTCAGTGACAGCAAGAATCTGCTGTGCTGAAGTGCCCCTGGGCAAAACACTGAACCCTTGCTCTGCTGCAGGAGTGCTGTTTTCTATCTGACCCTGTGATCTGACCTTCTTGACTGTGTGTGGAGAGGCTGGGAGAAAAAACCAAGCGTTCCCCCTTCAGGGATCAGGAGAAAATCACACGAAATGGTGCGAAAATCTCATAGTGTATCAGCCCTTGTGTGCTGTTGCTTTAGGCCTGCTGCCATAAAGGGAATCAGAGGCGTCACTGGGGTGCAGTCAAACAGCTGGGCCTGTGGTTAGAGTCTCTGCACGGAGGCTGCAATCAGCTGAGCTCCGCTTCATCACGTGGTTAACCTTTTTTATTTCTGACCTTCCCTTAACACACATGCTGTGTGCACAGACAAATGTGTGACCGGGAACAAAGATATGCATGCGTCTCTATGCGGATCTCCACCAGCAGAGTTTTTTTGCCCCTGCTTACACAAGTTATCTTTAAAAAAGAAGTGAAAGCACACTGTCAGCATTTTTCAATGAATCTAAGCACACTGCAGTGTTGACAGAATAAGCCCCAGCTGCAGCTTTAGGTTACACAGCCTGATCATGCATCTGAGTACCTGTAGAAGAGCTGAAATGTATCCATCATCCATCATCGTCCGCCATCAAATCTTAGTATTTTTTTAGGTACAAACGCCAACATCAGTATTGTTTAGCATAGCAGTGAATGGCTGAAGAATACCTGCTTATGCACGCAACGCTACAGAATTGTCTTCTTTAGGATCAACTGATGAAGTGTTGAAACACTAAAAGCTGACTTTGGACAATGTGACAGCTTGACAGCTTGGCAGAGTTGTGTGTGTGTGTGTGTGTGTGAAGTGAGCATACTGTGGCTTTTTTGGCTTTATGCTGATTATAGGGGCCGAGTAGCTCCTCTGTACTTTACCATTGTTCCTTCGCTCTTGCTCCGTGCGACTTCCCTCTGCAGGCGAGCCACGGCCAGCTTTTCCCTAAACACAGGGGGCAGAGGGGAGGAAGAATAGAGAAAATGAGAGTGAGTTAACTTCTGCTCATTGATTAGTGGGTGAGGCAGGCAGTCAGGTCAGCATCCACAGACACCAATATTTTTTGCATTTCAGTGGGACCCAAAATGTTTGAATCTTCTGTTTTTTAACCAGTGTTTTTGCCAAATATGCCATTTTTTGACACAGAGAAAAAGGCTCTGAATCAGCCAGCATATCTTTCTCCCATCTGCCTCCTGCGTTAAAAGGAGAAACCTCACACGCCTGCAAGCAAATCAGCAGATAACAAACACTCACAGTGAGGAGACGGGGTCGTCCGCTAACCACACAAAACAGAGAGCTTGCAGTTCTGTCCAGACAAAAATAGCTCAGAGGAAACAAAAAGCAGGGCATCCTTCACACAGACACACACTCATAACAGACTCGCACACAAACACACATGTGAAGCAGGCAAAACAAAGAAAATGACTGTGTGCGTCCAATCCGTTTCCCACGTGAGGGCATTCCAGACTTTAATGGGATAAATCTTGGCACACTAGCACAGATAATAAAGAACCCTGTTTAATGGCCTCTCCCGAGGTATCGCAACAACTGAAACACTGCTCCAGGAGATGAGATGTGTTTGTTGAAAGCTTGTCAGACTTTTTATCCAAAGTGTCTGAAAGAACAACAAATGTGTTTAGGGGGAAAACACCTCCTCTGGCAGTGTAACGTGCTTGAACCTTCGCACCCTTGTGATTTTCAGACCAAAAATCATTCATTCTGATGACAAATGCGCCGTTGGCTTTGATAAAGATGTAAATACAGTGCTCCAAATGTTGTATTACACAGTCTATCGACACAAGAGGCACACTGTCCTTGACTTCCTGGGTTCACAACAAGACATCACACACACACACACACACTCAAAGCCACCTAATGTGGGACCATGGGACCTAATAAAGGAGTGTACACAGCAGACAGCCACAAGTAATCACAATCACCTGCATGTCTCACATTTCTTCAGTGGAGTAGACACTCAAACCTCTTGCCAGACTCCCGCAAACTCCCCAAAATAACTCATGACTAACATCTCCTTGTCGTCTTTGACAAGACATCATTGTTTCTGAGTGGCTTACCTGCCGGGAAAAACCCCCAGTGATTAAGAGACAGCTGGGGAAGCGTATGGTCGACGAGTGAATCGACTGTCTGTACTGATAACGGCGTGCTGAACTACAAGCTAACTGCTGCTATTGGGACCGGATTGAAATGGGCAAAGCAGAGCCTGGCACGCCAATTGTGCAACACACGGTGACAAATCCAGGAGGTAGTCAAGCAAAGTGCTCAGGCTGTGAAACAAGGGGGTGTGTTTGGGTGTGTACGAGTGTGTGAGTGTGTTTGGACTCTGTGAGAAGTTTGTGCACTCATAAATATGGGTGTGGGGACATGCAATCGTTAAAGTGAAGGTGTTTTTATGTGTGTGACTGCTCATAAACACATATGAAAGAGTGTGAAAGTGTGCAACTGCAGGCTGCACACTGACTTACACACTCATGTTCCTCTTGCACAATGTGTCTCTTCCTATTACAACATGCCTCAAACCATTACGCTACCTGGAGAAAAAAATGTCGGGTGGGGTGGGGGATACTCTGGAACTTCTCACGGCAGATATTGTTTTGTTAAACAGGACCGGCCTGGCATTCCTCCAGTCTGTGTTATGGCTGAGCGTCAGCCCTGTAAGGGGTTAAGTTTCAGGCCACTTATGCACAGGCATGTTCCAGGAGCAATGGAGCATAAGCCAACTGCACCCGAAGAAAATCATCGCCAAATATAGAGCAATTTGACATTCTGTGTTAAACATAATTATAGTAACTGGCACAAGCGGGAATCAAAACAGTATTCTTGTGCAAAATGCTCACCGGCAACATTTGGCGTGGAATTATATGGTGTCTGAACGGCATTCAAGCACACAGAAAAATAATCCACTGGCTTCTTTATTAGATGTTCAGAGTGACATATTCCATTTGTTCTTTCAATCTCAATCAACTCGAGATGTTTTGCCAATCGCTCACTTCGTAAACCTGTCCCAGCTGTGTAAACTGGCCTATCAAAGTAGCCAAACTGAGCAACCCGAAGGCTGTTATGTGAAGAAGAAGTTTATCTCAAGCCATCTCTTGTAGCAGGCTGTTGTTGATATACGCAAAGACTCATGTTGCACTGGTGTTTGGGTGGGGGGGGGTCACTTTCCACTTAAGCACACAGGAGTCGGAAAGCAGGAACACAGTCGTTGAAAGCCTCATCTTAAAGGATAATTCCAGTTTGATAATGACTCTTACTTTTGCAGTTCTGTCCATTGTTTCTGAAAACAGTGCACTCACCAAAGTAATGAACACAACATTATTATAACAAAGCAGTCAGACAATCAGGCATCAGCTTAGCCAACAGTTTTTTCCACATTATAGAAACTTTATTTGGAGGTAAAAACAGAAGTAAGCGTGCCCGTAATAACTGTAATAATCCCTTAAAGGAAAACTGAGTGGAAAAACACCATGTAACCAAGTATGGTAGGTCTAAACCACCAGTCCTCATTTTCTCCTCCAAATAAGTATGGTTAACTTGGGGTTTGTTTACAATCTGTTTGATTATCTGACTGTTTCTGTTTCTTGCCACTTCTTCCTCAGTAGGAATGCTGGCCAGAACTACAAAGATACAAGTTGTTATAAAGCAGATTTCTGCTTCAAAAGGACAAAGAAGAAGAAATGCTTCAACAGTGGCTTGAGATCCTGGCATTGTATCTACTTGCTCTGTATGCAGTGTGCACTCTGTATATATTTCACACTTGACTGTGACTAAATGGGAATTATTTCAAGCCATAGTTCATGCCTTTATCCTGTACATCCGAGCATGTGATGAAAGCACAAGCTGACAGTTGACCGTGTATGCATTCCTCCTCCTCCTCTGCTGTTTTTCTTCCTCTCTGAGCCCCAACGTAAAGCTTGGCTGAGTGAATTCCGGCAGCCAATCATGAGACCTCCAGCAGTTGCCAGTGACCTGGAATCACCTAATATCACTGGAGACCTTAACCAGCAGGGCAAAACCAGCTGAGCTTCAGTGGAGGAGGGCAAACCAGCAGGCAGGCCTGTTCTCCAATGTTCAGCAACAATACACATGAACTTACAGTAAGTTTGTCTCCCTGTTTGCATCCACATGGCTGCAAGGAGAAGTTTTCCTCTCATATTCTTAGCTGACACCATCTGCTGTCCACCTACACACACTTTGTTCATCTCAAAGATTTCCGCTCATCAAAATCTCTGCATCCCCTTCCCTTAGATGAGACAGCGCAGCCTTGTTGCATTCGCAGCAGATCAACCATGTTTCCTCCACACATTCTCCCCCCTGCACAGACACTGTGTAAACCCTCTCATGCTCTTTCCTCAGACAACGTGCCGACTGTTTGCCTCAGAGCGTCACAGTGGCGGCGGCATGCAAAGACACGATCTGTCAGGGCTGAGGGAGGATCAATCATGCCGAGAGCGTTTGCCAACCTGAGCCAACATGTTGGACCCATGCGCTTTGAACTGCATTGTGGGAGGCAGGCAGACGTTTAGCTGTGTTTTCATCACTGTTATCACGGCTCCTCAATACAGGTGGTTTAATCCATTGTACATTGTCTGCTGTTAAGCACATAATGAAAGAGAAAAAAGTGCTATCTCTTGTGTTTTGGTTTCCTATTTCCCTCGCAGTCTTGTACACCATCTTATTATCAAGTGTGTTAATCCCTCCTCTGTATAGAAAGTTGTTAACAGATTAAACACCACATAATGCTGCAGAATTTACTCATACTGACATAAATGCACGCATCAGGAAGCATAAAAGACACATAAATATAAACCATCTTTCCAATGTTGTCATCAAGGTTTACAGCGAGCTAAACATTTCAATCGTTCTAAACCACAAATGTAGTGGCTGGGGGGATGCTTGAATGTTTAGATGAGAGCAGAGCTGCCATGCATTTATGTATTAGAGCCTGCACTCCTGCTGCGTTAAGAGCCCTGATACGCACGCAATCCCCGTGGTGCACATAGGGCATCCTGTTCGGAGAGACTCTGGCTACATTTTGGCTCCAGCTCTGGACCGGTCATTCCCATCCTTAATCCTCCTACAGTTTGTGTTATGTAACTTCTGCACCGATCCAAAATTTCACCCCAGCTCCCAGCGGCGCACAATGAGCTTATCGAGGCATTTGATAAGTTATAACATCCAACTCAGCCTGACAGAAAAACAGAGTTACAACTGCCAGAAGGTTGAAGTTGGGGTGAAACTGAGGCTGTAAAAATGCCCCCAAAAAACTGAGCCTTATTCCATTTGGCACAAGTTCAAATTCCCACACGGTTTCATCTTTAATTTAATCATCTTTTAAACATACATTGTGTTTAAATAACACATTTAACATCATCAAACTGTTTTGTTAAGACTTTAACAAGCCTTTCTGCACAATAAAACTCCACTATGGCATCAAAATCAGCTTCAGCCCTCAGTGTAAACACTTTCATCTGTTTCAAGCAGGGTGGGGTTCACACATCTGTGACCATTCAATTGGTCCCAATGCATTAGGCTGGTCGAATCAATCACCGACAAGGCATGGATACCGAACAGCGGCCTGACCTGCTCCTGTTACCACTGCCTTACCCACAGCTGGTTCCTGACCCCCACGTCTCCAGCCGTGGACTCCCATCTACACCGGAGGCAGCAGAAAAACAGGAGCCACATGTCAGCACCCAGCACACCCAACCACCCAGCCAACCAGGCAGCCAGCCAGGCACAATGAGCCTTACCTCACCACGGCAGACCATCAATTATTGACGAGGTGAAATGTGATGAGGTTCTACTGTTAGCACACAAAGAACACACGCCTTTTCTTGCTTCCATGTGGCCTTGAAATGTCTTCATGACGTGACAGGGGGCATTTCTATGTTTTCTTAATTTATTACCTCTATGTATTTTTGTAACTGTCTTTGCACACTTTTTGCTTTCTGCACTCTTTTCTGTTCTTGTGAGCTGCCACGACGAGTGAACTTCCCCACTGTGGGATCAATAAAGTTAATCTTATCTTCTTTATGCTGAAGAAAATTCATCATATTGTGCTCTCAGAAATGTTTCCAGCAGTTTTACATACTAACAATGGGGGTCATCTAAATACCCTGACGTAACTTTACACTTATTCATATCTGCTTTGAATGTATAAAGTTGTGTATTTGACTTTGTTTGGACACGTGTGCACTACAGTGAGTAATGCAGTCAGACGGGTTTAGATGGTCACGATTAGCGAGATTTATCCAAAGTCAACAAATGTTGAATGCTCAGAGTTCTTTGTGCGTTTCTGTGATAACATCTGTTCCTCGGTGTTCGACAAGATTCTAAACTCTGGATATCTTAATTACACTGGTGCAACTTATTAGCAGTAGGCAACCATACTGACATTGCAGTCATAAGAATACGGAAATAATTTGTGCTTGCACATGTAAACAACTTCAGGGAATCGTCTGCAAAATCAAACTGAGGGCAGTGATTTAAATACATCAGTTTGTAGGCCAAGATCAGATCAAAAACGTGCGTTGCATCTCCAAACTTCTGAAGCAGCAAATATCAGACATGAGGAATCCTGCGAGACCCCTCCTGAGCTCTGAGGAATGCTCTTGCCAAGCGTGGATTACCCCTGCCTGACCGTCTGTCTCCCTAAATGTTTTCTTATTCTGCACGCGGGGCCTGACCTCAATTGTTTCCAAACCACAGACGCATTCCTGTCCAGACGAAACGAAACATTGCGGATGAGCAGATGTGCTTTAAAAATGGCCGCAACCTGTCTGCCTGTCTGCTGTAAGGGTTTACTCACCAGCACTGCTCATGAAGAATGAAGACGCGACATTAGAAGCAAGCACACAGGGGGCAACTCATACACACATGCATGAACACACATGTACAAACACACCAGCAAAGATGTGCAGAGACACGCATACACACTCATGCGCAATTCTGAATCTTTTATGTCCAAAATCATAAAAGACGGTTGACAACAAACTGAAAGATGCATTGCTATTGGGCCTGAATCTCCACAGATATGACGGAGGAGCATGATATGTTGACACAGAGCAAGAGAGCATGAGACAGAGAAGTTTCACCCCCAAAAAGAGAGAAAACACTATTATACACACATACCCTGTTTTGAAATGGAGTTTATCAAAGGCATTCCCTTTGCACACTCACATTCTAACAGGTAATACTCCTGTGTGTGTTTAAGTTTTCACACTCATAGTTGTCTCACTTGAATCACACTAACTGACACATAACTGAGTTTGAGTAAAGCACCCTTGACAATACACTACAATTACCTTGTGATTTAGGAGTTTACCTGCGTTTTGTGATGCGCATTCAAACGGGATAAACAGAACCTGTTTTTGCCAGCAATCATACTTCTGGCAAGTTGCATGTGAACGTCTCAGCAGGTTTGTGCACAGGAGGACGCTAACGCCAGGGTGTGCTTGAATTACATTGACAGCACAAATGAACTAAATCGAGCGCTTGTCATGTTCAGTGGTAAAAAGGCACATGCATACTTTAGGTAAGTAACACGTTGCATCCATTGTTCTGTATTTCACACCCTGGTTGGCTTGGGTTGAAGTAACTGGGGAACAGGTTCTCGCATTTACTACTGTACCATAATACTAGAAAGTTCTGCTGACTCATGGAGACTGTGCAAAGGCTAAAGGGTGTTTTACACCGGCTGTCAACACATCGTTTTCAGAGAGGCAGGCAGTAGCCCTTTACAGAGCCAGACAAATGGCCCGTTCGCACACAATAGAAACAAAGGTACAGTAAATAGAAGCACTCAAACCACAGGGCTGATATCTCCACTGCAACCCACCTCTGGGTGCATGCATGCTCATGAGCACAAGCTGCTGGGCAGTTGTTACGGAAGTGTCATTATCATCAGTGTGTCTGGATGTGTGCTGCACACAGTCGTCTCTTACAAACCGAGCATGCAGTTTCATTTGTTGAATTACTAGATTTAGATTTGCCTTATGACCTGATAATAGTCCACACAATTCTAGTTTCAGTGAGCGTAAATTGATGATTCTCTCCTTCATGTTCTTTCAGTGGTTACAGAAATATCACCATAGCATCTTCATTCTGGCACTCTAGCATGCTGGTAATAAAGTAATTAAAAAGTGACTGCACTCATTGTAATCCACTCAAAGTAAAGAGTTTCCCCCCAGAGACTGAGAGTTGTTTGGAAAAGAGTTTTACTGCATTGAAGGTAAGCTTCTCCAGCAGCCTCTATCCATTTCCTTTCCAGCTGTGCCAACACCTCCAGCCAGTGTGACGAGGTCCTGCATGTTTCTACCTCTATTATCCAATGATTTACAGCCAAGATAGTGGGGAGCTGAAGTTTGTTGACATTCCCCGCCCCAAAAAACCTCAAATACAAAACTGACCGCCTTGCCAACATCATAAACGGTTTGCTCAATGGAAACTATCACCCTGACAAAGAAAGAAATATGAAACAAGAGGGAAGGCTCACAAACTGGCTTTTGACTGCTTTGATCTAAAAGCTTGTGACATGCATGTGACTGTGAAAGTGTGTCAGCAAGAAGGAGGTGTATAGTAAACAAGGACAACACTATGTTATCTTGTAAACTGTTGGCATGCATGTCTCTGACCCAAAAAAACAAACCCAAATTGGGGATTTTTCCAAAAACTGAAATACTCTGATTTTTTTTAAGGCACGCATATGAAAGATAAAAACCAAAGCTTTATTGAAGAGAAAACAAAACTTTATGTTTGTGAGCCAAGATACTCAGACTGCCATTTTACAAGGAGAGATGATATTCTACGCCAGATCTGGCTGGAAAACAGGCAGTTTAAAAGTGGCAAATGCAAAAACCAGCCCACGAGTCTTCGCACCTTGGTGAACTCACATGGAGCAAGTTCATCCATTTAGAAACCACAAAAATGCTCCGTCTCTAATGACATCACTTAACAGTCAGTGAGGGTGTCTGGGCAGAGCTTTGTCTCCAGGCGGTGCATGCAATAAGCCATTGATAGCTAGCAAATAAAAGCCTTTTATTGGTTATAAATTGTGTCGGGCCATTAAACTTTATGTTTTTCCTGAGTGACATTACTCTAAGTTAAGCCAACAGGAGACACAGAGAAAAGACCTCTGATAGTCCCATGTTTCTGCATTTCCAACTTGTTAACATTCAGTGAAACACAAAGCATGAGACTTCAGTGGGAATGCAACATGTTTGGCTCTTTGAGTGAAAAATGTGCAGCCTGGCAAAACTTCAAAATCCTGTATTGAGACATCATTTTTTTTCTCAGATGATGTATTTGCAAAAACAGGTTCATACCAGCCCAAAAGAGCTCTGCAGGACTGTTTTTAAACTCCCCACGTGCTGTTCGTGGGGGAAGATAAATGTAGAGCAGGCTAACGGGAGGAATGCATTCAAAGCACCCTTAATTGAGCTGGATGGCCTGCAGTCACAGAAGCAGAGCATCTCAACAAGGCCAGTGAGATCCTGAGATGTGCCTCACACGTACACATCATTAAACCAACTGCTTTGGCTCAGGGCTCCACAGTACCAATGAACACAGCAGAGACAGTGGGAATTATATGGGAAAGTTGTCTGGAAGGAGCTCACCCCCTCCTCCTTCAAAATGAAAGTCCCCTGGCTGTCAATGAAGGGGAAGTGCTCCCATGCTGAGGCCCACTGGGCCAGCCATTGAACAGGGGAACATTCCTCAGTAATTCAGTTTGACCTGAACCCAATATGCTAGCCGAGGGTCACCGAATACAGAGCGCCACATACAGGGAGGAGACTAAAGGGGTGGAGGAAAAGTTGGGAAAATCGGATGTAGAGGAGTGAGAGGCAAAGTGACGGACAAGAGTTGGCGGGGTTTAAGGGAATACATGTCAGAATGATCTGCTCGAGTGGTCTTAATGTTGTTGACTGGGCTCGTGTTTATCACTCTAGCAATGCCAACTGGCACAGCAACTGGCATCCAAAATGTCAACTGACAAACTTCCCACATCCTGTACTTTGGTATCACACAGCTTACCGCAACATGTAGGCCATGTGAGACTTTAGCCAACACTGCCATTCCATGCATGAGTGTGTCTATCTCGTGACTTTTAAATCAAAACTGCCTAAATGTAGGACACATGATGGAGTAATGGAACGTGTTGGTAAAACAAGAGTGTGGCAGCAGCAGGGGGAAAATAATAATGTGGAGAAATGGTTGCACTGCAGCACGGTCTGGATGGAGAGAATTACAGTTTTAATTCTATAAAATCAAATCCCTCCACTTGGCAATCCTCTTATCCAGTAATCCCCAGGTAGGTTTCAGAGGGCAGCAGGCTCAAACTGCCCAGTGCAGCAACACATCTGCCCTGGTGGTGGGATGATAGTGCCTGCTGCTGCTCTGCTCCCAATAAAGGCTTTAAATGGACACCACATAGATACTGGACCAAATGGCTCAACTGTAGAGTTTGGTAAGTACAGTCATGGTGATTGCTGTTGCACATACAATCCAAAAACAGACATGCACAGAAAAGTTCAAACTTCAAATGCTTAAGATGCATACAGTGCAGTCACTGAAGACAGGAATTTCCTTCAGGTCACTGACTGGCCAAAACACTCAAGAAATGATAGGTCACGTGCCCGTTGATGACACTTACACAATACTAACTTTCTCTTTAAGTCAGCGTTAGGTATTTTTAAAGTAGTACTGGGCAGCTTTACTTATTCTTGCCCTCTTAGCCAACTATTGTTGCTTATAGTGGCAACATCTACTGGCATTTCCAGTTATAAAACATCCACTACTTAGCAGATGCTATATTTTGCTCTCATGTTGGGAAGCACCAGTTCCCAGGGCAAAAAAATAAAAAAAGACAAAGAATGGCATTTCTCTCTGGCACCAGAAAGAGAGTGATGATACCTCCCATACTCTCCCATGCTCTCATTTTCATGTTCTCTTGTGGTTCTGTTTTTAGGGATAACAAATCCAGTTAAAAATATATAAGCCAGCGTCCAAAATCCTGCATATGGCATCACTGGCGTGTTGGTTGCAAGCAGCCTTCTTCTTTGTACTGTATAAGGAAAAACCCCTGACCTGCTGTGACTTTAACATATGGACACCACTACTGCAGCACTTCACACCACATTAATAAGAAGCTGCAGAGAGGCTGATCATAACAGAGAGGCTGTAATCCATATTCTCCAGCATTCAGCTGTATCCACACCCAGTTCAAACCAGTCATTTCAGTGTGGGATTAGTGGGCTGGGTCGAAAATCTTAATCTGCCTGAGAGACAGAGAAAGAGAGTATAAAGAAAGAAAAGGGAGGCAGGGGAAGAAAAAACATGCATTCCTGCACTCACAAATCCCCTGCAATGTTTGATTGTCTTACCTCTGCTTAAACGAGAGGTATCCGTTTCTTTCTGTTATCAATCAGAATCAAAGTGCCTTACACAGTGACTCGGCCCCATGCCGTTGCCACAAGCAACAGGACACGCGAGTCTCTCTACAACGGGCTAATCAGGTTCAGTGCAAACCAGACATCATCTACTGCACATGTGTACAGTGCTGTTGTATGAAATAAGTCCCCTCCTCTGGGAATTATTAGGAAAATTGCAGCTTGGGACAAAGTAAAGACGGGTGCAGCCGAGGGTAAAGAAAAAATTAAGCCTTCTTGAATTGGGCTCTAGCAAAAGCTGAGTATGCATGTACTGCTCTGAGAGCACAGAACATGAATGCATACCCCAAAACAAGGACAATGTATCATTCAACAAGGCAGTAAAACCTCAGTTGGAGAAGAATTTTGTGATGTCACGTACGCTGACAACTGTCGGCTTCTTACCCTGGTGGAGATGCAGCATCCTGGTGCATTCAGAGGACACACATGGTAATCCACCAGCAAGCTTTCCTCCTGCTCTGCAGCTGCTACCCACTGATCCCGCAGACGATAAAGTTTACATCCACAATGCAGTACTGCTGACTCTACACTGCTCCCTGCCTGCCTCTCTACTTGACTGAGACCTCTCTCTCTCTCTCCCTCTTTTCTAGGTTTCCCTCAAGCACTCGACATCCTTGCTTCCCTTTCCTTCTCCTGCTTCTCACCGATCATGTCCTCTACCCTCTCTGTCTCTCTCAGTCTGGTAACATGCGTTGACTCTGCCGACGCTGCTTCCCTCTCCTCCTCTTCCTTCACGCTACATACGCTCTCCCTCTGCGCTATGCTTTCTCTCACTAACACACACACACACGCTCCGAGGCTCCTCTGTGTGCCTCCCCCGCCCAGCCCGCCTCCAGGCTTTATCTTTCCTCAGAATATTTCTCTCCTCAGTCTGCCTCTGCCTCTGTCTCTTTCTCTGACAGTCTTCCTCTCTCTCTCTCTTTCTAGCTCTCTGACTGTGTCCCTCCTCCTCGGGCTTTGCAGGACGTTTAACATGTGTTCAGGGAGACGGCTGCTCCGCGCTGCCGTTCTGAAGGTGGCTCTTTCCTCAGGGGAGGAGAAGCGAGGTTGGGGTGGGGGGTTGTACAGAGGAGGAGGAGGGTTTTTTTGATGGGGGGGTGACAGCAGTGTTGTGGGGGTGGGCATGGGGAACATGACATGAACAGGCAAGAGGCAGCCGGCTTGTGATGTTCCACTAACTGGGCGCTTAAGCAGACAAGGTGGCAAAGAGGGCATACTGTGTCAAGACAGCAGAAGAAGAGAGATCAGAAAACAAGCAAGAGAGAGAGTTTCCACAACTAAGGTCTCAGTACATGAAAATGAACTAAGCGTGATGTGTTATCCAGCCACACTCTGAAGGCAACAGTGTTGATAACTGTTTTAAATGGTGGCCCACAAAGGTCATCAAGAGGGTCAAGAAGTGACAGCATTCACGGTGTTGCACTCAGCTGACCACACAAAAACTGATTGAAGTCATTATGTAAGCTCCACCGATGTCTAAATATGAAAATGCTATCTTTGTCAGTTTTGGCCCTGCATCCACACTAAACCAACATTTCTGAAACCCAGTAAGTAAGCTCTTACAAAACCTCCAACTCATAAATCTGAAAACACTGTGTGCACATTTTAATCTAGAAATGAGAAACAAAGCTTTTGGAAAACAATGCAGAGACAGAAAGACCGGACACTGACAGAAAACAGACAGGGACAAGTGAGGAAGAGATCAAGCTCAAGAGAGCGAAGGACAGGATCTGAGAACCAGAGGGGGAAATAAAGGCTGAGAGAGAAAGAGAGGGAGAAGTACTTGGGTCTTCCTTCGCCAAATGACGGACCAGGCTCCAGCCCATCTGCCGCAATCACAATCAGTCTCAGCTGAATGGCTGTGACAAACTGCAGCCCGGAGCCCACAACCTCAACCAGGCAGGACGCCTGCAAGGGCCAAGGGAGTTGAGAAGCAGGGATGAAGAGGCAGAGGAGGAGTGGGGGGGTGCACCCTCTATTGTCTGCTCCCCAATAGGACCAGTGCGAGAGGGGGCGGGCACCGGAGGGGTGAAAGGGGGAATTAAAAGGGTCCTGGTGACAGGAACTCAGTTAAAGAGTGTAAAGAAAGGACGAGGCTGACTTAGAGCCGGGGCCATCACTGCCACTTTGCCCCAAATTCACTGTCACTAATGTCCTAAATGAACAATGACACTAACCATGTGAGAAAATTAGTTTGCTGGAGAATGCAGGGAGGGGGGGGTTGGAGGCTGGAAAACAGGCTAAGGGAAGGTTGAGCAAGACTGGAGATAAACATGCAGGGATGAGTTGCTACTCGCAGGGTTGATCATTTAATTGTGGAAAATCTGACTTCACCCAGCAGACATCATAAAAATCTGACACTTACTGAAACGTTCCCGTTATCAGATGCCCCCTAAAGCTGGCTGTCACAGTCCCATTTGTCACCATAAAACTCAGAAAGATTCATGATGTCTGATTATTGCTATATGACCAATATGTCATGCAGAGGGGCAATTGTGTTTATCATAAGCGCAGCTGTCTTGCTGGGAAATCTGAATATAGAGTGAAAGTGATTTGATTCTAAGAGCAGGTGGTCACCAATTAGACACTATTGTCCCATTTGGGTACAAAAGACAAATGGACAGCTGAGTCAGCACTAACACATACATATGTGGCGTAATCAAGAAATATTGTAGGCAGTGTTCCAGTCTAATTCGATCAAGAGCGAGCGGCGAATTGTTGAGCGATGGTTCTCGTCTGCAGGGCAACAAATAGATGACAGAGTTGGTGTTTGGTGTCCAAGAAGAAGTTGTCTCTCTTTCCTCTAATCAGCAAACAGATAATGTGGGTTTGTTTTGCGTTGTTGTTTTCCTTTTCAATGCCCATTTATTACACTGTATGTGATTCCAAGAGTTCTAGCTAATTTATTTATTATTGTTTAACCTAAGATTGCACAATGAAATGACAGATCCCTACAAACAGATCCTATACACAGGCGATTAAATTTAGAACAAAAGAGGGTAAAAAATAAATATATTCATTTAGTTACATATTTACATCAACACTACATTTGCATTCGGGTGTTTGCCATCTGGGAAATGCGGTCAATCCACTTTAACTAAGTTTAAGCTACAAGCATCACTGATGTAAACACAGACTCCCCTCCCCTCAGGTAAGAACACAGCTCCTCCCATCTCTCAGGTCTTTGTAAAAATGTGGACACAAAAGCTCCCATTTCATCTATTTCATTTTCCTGTGGTTGCACAAGAGCCAGGAGCAGCCTGATGTCCAAGCAGGACTAGCATGGCCCCCATCCTGGATCTCTTTCCTCTCAGGCTGGGCTGGACAAATGGTCTAAAGGTGCCATAGGTAGTGATTGTCCCAAAGATTTTGCTGCTCTTGATCCAAACCCACCAAACCCACCATCTGCAAACCAATGAGTGTATTTCTCTTATAGGTGTTTCAGTAATAAAATCAGAAAAGATAACACATTAAAACAAAAATGTAGCAAGTACTGACCACTGTCTGTATTTGTAATAATCACACAAGTATGAGCAAATGCATGACTGTGTGTGTGTGTGTGTGTGTGTGTGTGTGTGTCGGCTCTGTGTGCTGAGTGATCTGCTGAGCTCATTAAGGCCTTGCTTATTGCTCTGCCAGGGGTGTCAGTGACAGATTCCACTGTTTGGAAACACTCGGCCGCCCACACAGCCAGCCTGGCTCCACCACTGTCACACACACACACACACACACACACACACACACACACACACACACACACATGCACACTCAGGCTAGGTTAACATTCCACAGGGAGGTGGGGGGTGGGGGTGTGCAGGGAGGGAGACAGGACAGTGCTGGGACACTGGCTGGAGGGACGGTGGGTCGATATGGATTTGTAATGGGGTGCAGGGTGGTCTGAGGGAAAGGGGATGGTGGTTGTGGTTGTGCCTGCGAGTGAGTGCATGTTCATGTCCACACAAAGGGAACGTATGAGTGCGAGAACCTTTGAACAGCGGTGTCTAGTAGCCTGGGTTAAAGGGATGCTAGTGGTTGTGGTAGTATGTGAGCAGTGGTGAAAGAAGTATTTGGGTTCTTTACAGAGCTGAAAGTAGCAATTCAACAAGGTGAAAATACTATTACAAGTAGGAATCCTGTTACTTTATGTGTATTGAATTTTTGTGATGTCATACTGTGGTAAATGGCCTTTAAAAGACAAAATTTCTCGTCTGCAAGAATAACTCAAAGTTGAATTTCACTTTGGTGGAATAAAAGTAGAGCCGTGTTTTGCAATTTTCGGGTATTTAATGGCAAAAACTAACAACGCCCACTTATTCCCTGGACCATTTCAGACACAATATTCTGTTGAATGAATCTACAGTTTGTCTTGCAATCAACAAAATTAAAGAGAAAATTAAAATGTCATAAAGTGTAACAACAATGGACAGCAAAGACATCTAATGAATTTATTCCTGCTGTCATCAATGTGGCAAGTAGATGGAAAATAGAAAAAAAACATGGTGAAACAGCTAGTGTGCCTGATTGATCAGTTTGTAGTGAAGTAGGCCTAAGATATTTTACACACATCTGAGCAGGTGCCAATTTTGGGCCCTGAGTAACAGTAAATGTATGTGACAAACAGTAAATGACAAACATCCTGTCAGTGGTAGGTCCAGGACTCCAGCCGTCAGCCCCACTTTGCTTCCATGACATTAATCCCCTGCCGCCTGATCACAGACGAGTGACCACAAGCGGCCGGACGAGGCCAGGATGCGTCACTTGAGCTCATTACGTTACCAGTCCACAGTCTAGGTGTGTGTTCCGAGACAGACGTTAATCACACAGGCGTGAGAAGAAGACAAGCCTTGTTTCCTTCCAGTCCCTCCAGCACCCTACAGACGATTAGCATGTGCAGTGTTTAAGCTTAGACACGTTTCTGAGAACAGCTATTTAATGTCTGCTACAACCGAGGAAAAGTAACGGGTGCCAAATCATCTGGAAGCACATCAGAGGTACAAGGGGCGCTCACAATCCAACCAGGAGATATTCAGCTGTCAACATGGCTAGACTCTCTTTGGGACTCGGGGTGGGTGGGGTGTTTTCTGTATCAGGACGAGTAAAGGAAATGCCAGGCTGCAGACAGGCAGCGTGTTTGCTTACCCAACACAAGCCCGTTCAGGATCTACACAGCTCAAAACAGCAAACGCCCAGACAGATGCAAATCACGTGATGGGTCACGCTGAACTACAAAGAGCCCCTCTAGAGATTGTGTGTGTTAGTGAGTATCTATGTGTGTCATTTAACTTGTGCAAGATGAAGTGTGTAATACAATGAGAGCGATAATGCACCTCCGTCATGTTTCATTAAGCCAGGGTGGGATGGGGTGGGGGTGGAACCATAGACAGGATGGTGGTCCAGCGAGACATCATCGACAGGCAAGATTTTCCTCCTCGTGCATATCAGGAAACTCTTTAACTCATCAAGACTGGAATGAGCAGGATTAACACCAATGGAGTTAATCTTTAATTAATCTTCAGTAATTCTTCAAGAATTATTTAAACATTCCTTGTGTGATTATGAGAAACAAGCGAGGGTATTACAGTGGCTAATTTCTCTATCACACACTAGTGGGCCAGTAATTTTTAGTAGTTCAAAATTAGCACCATGTTTTTACACAGAAGACAGTTGTTTCCTGCCACAAGGAGGTCCTTGCTTTATCAATCTTCCACAAGTATTTGAACTTGTAGAAGCAGGATAGCAGTGCAAATACTGAAGCAGGATAGCAGTGCGAGAAGAAAACACAAAGCTTTTGCCTTTACTCATCTGTATTGAGTCGCTGCTAAAATATTGCAAATAAATCACACAAGTGACTATGACTTTGTCGAAACAAATTGAAATATCTTTTAACGTAACTTGGGCTCTTACAGCTATAACATCAATGTATCATTTAAACCTCAGGGCCGCTCACCTTTGATTCCAATTTTGCTCATTGGTCACTTCTAGTACTGCACTGAAAAATTCCACTGCAGCCCTAAAAGTATTTTCGCCCCACAGACCACCGCTGTAGAGTCTACGAGCAGAGCAGGAAATCCAGGGTGAAAAACTACTCCACCAAAAGGAGAATTATTTGAAGTAACATTTATAAGTTTCATTCACACTCAGAAGTTACGCAGAAATGTGACATATTATATTTTTAAAGAAAGAGATTTAAGAAGTCATCACATCACCAACAGACTCATATACTATCTTAAGACTGAAATGTTAAGAATTTAACAAATTTTTACTCCTTCCGGTCTCCTCACAGAGATGAGAGGATGTTTGCAAAGTGCCCTGAGCTGAAGGTGAATAGCGTGGATGCAACCACTGTGACTTCAACCAGCCAAAACCACACGGGATCTAACAACAATAAAAACCACACAGGATCTATCGCTCTTCTAATCTTAATGTGGGGATGTTTTCCAAAGCGCTGCGCAGCACACATATGAGTCAAAATAACTGCACGCTTTCATGAGCACAAAAGGAATCCTGGCACATTCTCCCAAAGCTGATCTGATGATATCTTCATCGCACAATGGAGAGGAACTCCGGTGAAGTTAATCGACCTGAGTGAGGTGCAAACATTCAAGAAACGTCCCACTGACAATGCCATGACTGAATCCAGATAAAACAAAATGCTATATTCTGAACTAATACATAATTAAAGTGCATTTCTCAAGCACAAGACATTCAAAAAGTGTCTGAGAACTCACTCAGACAAACAACAGTGATAATTAGCCATTAAGCCCAGCTAATTGCTCCGAGGAATGCACACAATACCCCCTTCAATCTAAATGCCAAGAATATGTGTCACAAATCCTATAAAACACTGCATATCCATGTTGTGAAACCACTACATCCCAGCTGGCACCAACAAAAATTGTTTATTACAACACTGCATCTGCAGGGAAAAGGTCAGATCCATTATGCTAAGTATAGATTTTTTTTTTCAGAATAAGTGCAGTAGACAGCTGCTTGACTTTATACTTAACCTTGAATGCATCAGGAAAAAAAAAACTGAAGGCTTATAGTGGGTGATATGTGAGGAGGGATGCAGTTGGGGGGGTGAGGGGGGCATAAGTACTTTTGCACACTGTGCATGGGAATGCAGCACTGCAAGCAGCTATGAAACGACCTTGAGGGAGCATCAATTAAAGGCTTCATTTACCCATTCGATTAACCTCTTCCTCTCATAAGCTCCATAAAACTGATGCATATATTTTAGCCATGCCTGGACGTTGTATATGATTTAGGGCCACAGCGTCTGGCGTTTACAGGACTCGGGAGATGAGTGTGTCCCAAACCAGACAGACTTAGTGAATCGTCACCGAGAAAGAAGAACAAGAGTTGACTTGTATCACAGGGCACCAGCGGTGTCACTTCCTTAACTAACTGCTTTGGGGGGTCCTTTGGTATTTTAGTCTAGATTGTTCATGGTTATCCCTCCACAAGCTTTTAGCGTGCATTTCTTATTGTAAATAAAAAAACAATTTAAAAAAAGCAAAATCTTGAGGGAAAAATGAAAAAAATAGGTCTGCTTACCAAATTCCAGCAGTGCCTTAAGGTTTCATGGATTGATTTATTCCACCACTGACTGCTCCACTGAGATATTTTGGATTCTGGACTCCTGGGCCATAAAGTGACCTCTAATGGATGGATTAGGCTAAGTCATTCACTTCAGAGGGCACACAAATATACTTTGGAAGTGCATTAGATCTCTTTGGAGCTTAGCATGATCAAATTATTGCATTAGACCGGTCAACTTATCCAATTAAAGTTGTAAAATGCAAGGCTGTCGCCCAAGCGAGACGGCAGATCCTTGGGGCGTTGGATAGTTTGTGGGAGGCTGAACCCTATCCACCTCCTCATCGACAGAACAGGCCTCGCCGCATACTTCAGCTGAGGATTACAGCCTTTCATCTTGCACAGACCGCCGACAGCACACAGGCGTCTTTGAGGCCAGATATGCCTTGTAGTAACATCAGCAAGGTCCAGATTTGTAAAGCTGTTTCCCAGCTTCGAGCTCCTGTAGTCGTTTTCTCTTGTGTGTCTACATGCACACTTGTTTCTCTCTCTCACTTAACCTTAATGTTCTCATAGAACTGCAAGGAGATGTTTTCAACCACCGCTGTCCCCTAATTGAGAGAAATTTAGGGAAACCTCAAAGTCCAAAGCCTTGGTTGACACAATTGCTGCTGTTTCTATCAGCCAAAGTGATTAGTGGCTCTGCAATCTTAAATCTTAGTCTTAATCTCTGCAATCTTAGTTTAAACAATTAGTAGAACAATTTAGAATAAAATAATCCAAATGACATGAAGGAGATTAAACTGATGATATAAAATAAAACTCCACTTTAAAAATCTACCAATTTTGTCAGTCTCTGATGGCTGCTTTCAAAGCCAAAATCTTAAAATCCAACAGTGTCCAGACAGATAAGGGCAAATGGGAATAAATGTTGAGCAGTCACAGGACAAAACTGGTCTCAATTCTCAATTCTGCCTGGAGCAAAATTCACTTCACATAAAAAGAAAGTCCTATTACCTCTAATCCCTCAGCTAAACGCACATCTGATCTGACCTCCACTTTCTATCTCTGCTGTCTTCGAAGCGCCGTTGCTCTATGAACATGACAAATAGCTTATTGATCAGCAGATGTCTAATGCCCTTTCTGCTTGGGCTGCAGATGCAGCCGTCTGCTCCACGCAACCTGTCCTAAGCACCATGGATCTCCAGCTGAGTCCCCGCTTCCCCCTCCACACCTCCCAGCCACGCTGAGCGAGGGGCCCCCTGCCTGCCTCCTCGTCCCTGCTTGTCCCTGCCAGTCCTCCAAGGTGTGGAAGGGGTCACAGACAAACACCATCTGTTATAGCAGGCAGAAAGTAGCAGGTGAGGCCAGATTCTGGCCATGTGACCTGTACTGGTCTCGCTTGACCCACTAAAAACAAGGTCAAAAGAAGATTCAGGGGAAAACAAACACCAGCTCAGCACAAATCAACACAGAGAGGCAGGAAATGGGTGGAAGTGGAAATGTAGTGAGTGAAAAATTTGTAATCTACATTGTTTTAATCCACTGGGAAGATTACACAGTCACAGTGCCTTGACACAGCAGCTTGTCAGAAAGAGGTCATGCAAACTCACTCCCCCCCGTCATGCTTTTTGACGCCACAGAACATCCATATGTCCCTCAAACACGACTGTCACTCAGCAGAAGTCTTAAATAAACATTTACCCCAACTGTTGGTCATCAGCACTTCAAGGCCAACACTAATGACATGATGAACAATGATGAACCACTAAAAAGACATCTGATCATATTTAACAAGAGTACACTGTAGCCAAATGATGAAAAACTGGAAACCTCAGGTCAGCGTCCTACTGTACGCTGCATCTAAACATTGCTTAATTTGGACTTGCTCCATCTGATGTTGACACTGTGCCGTGGAGCTTTTGTTTCCGTCTGTCAAGGACGTGGTCACATTGAATAGAAGGAGCAGGAAAGCCCGGCCAGCATCCCACTGGGCTTTTGTGCTCCATAGAGCAATGATGAGTGCGAGACACGGTGTGTGTGTGTCTGTGTACATGCATGGGGGCGTTAGGATGTTGGAGATACAACAGATGTTTTTGACATATATGGTAACAATCGCTACGAATCGTCTGAAAAGTAGATTGTGGATGCAATCAAGACTGAGCTACAAACTTGTGACCGTTCGCTCCAAAACGTAGTGAGTATCCATTGTTTAGAATTAAAATTCCCTTAACTTTCCAAATCTCCCATTAACCAAAAATGAACCACAACAAACAGGACAGAGTGCTCAGTTCATTTGACAGGGATATTTTTTTGTGTCCAGTCAAAACAGTCGACAAAGTATTTTGGTTTAATAAGAAGTCATAACTGTTCAATCTGTGTACTTTACTCATGTGAAACTACCCAATAATATGGTACAATGACAGACTTGAATGCAGTGGGTCACTGGGTCATGAAGAAGGGATGCAGAGAACTCGTGGAATGTAAAGGCTTCTCTTTCTCTTGACTGACTGATGGGCCCCATATTCCGATGGGTGGAGGGAGACATCTTTAGCTTCGTGAGATGCTGCCTAATAAGCCCAAAGAGGCGTTTTTTTGACTTGCATCTATGTTTTAGCTAAACAAAAGCCTTTTGTGAAGTCATCTATCACTGTCGCCACTCTGAATCAACCAACACTAGAAAAGAAATTAGTGCAAATCCTGCCCAATGGCGTGTTGTTTCTCAAAACTGAGCCTTCAGAGATGCTCCATACTGCTGCAGTCTCTGGGCTATGCAAAGCTCACAGGCCAGATTTCCACATGGTGGGCTGCCACTGAGCAACCCAGCAGCAAACCCTGCCCTGAAGAAACCATGTAACATTACTCCTGTCTCTCTATTAGTTTCCCACCATGAATATCTTAGTAATGCATGTAGTAGCCTTATAACAGTCGACTGACTGACAGAACCAGCAATCCTTTGAGCCACGCTGCTAGCAGTTAAATACCACATAACACTTTTGTATTAATGTGTGTAATCTTAACAGAAAATAACACAACAGTGAAGATTTACCAAACTCAGGAGTCAGGACAAGTTCATGGCTTTGAAACCAAATCCCCTGGCCCAAACACGGGTCAGTCCCGACAAAGACATGTGGCTCTTTCTCACTGGCTATTAGGTCACTCATGGGTGTCACCAAAGATGAGTCCCCTGTCTTATAAAGAAGGGTGGGGATGACATAGACGAGAGGGTCATTCCTTTACACAACATTTCCTTTATTAAGGGGCTACCCTGGTCTAGTAAAGAGGGTGGTCAGTGGTCATCCATCCCCCAGCCACCCACCCTGAGACCCCTTTTCACCCTGTGTCCAACCCCCAACCCCTCTCTGCTCACTCAGGGGGAAAATTACTTTGAGCTGGGGGAATACAGCTCCATTGAGATGGAGAGAAGGTTTTACAAAAGATGTTGAAGTTTAAAAAATTGTCTCTTTTTTCTGCAGGACCAGTACATCACTGGAAGGGTTAGGACGATAGGAGCATGGAGGGGACAAGGTCATTAGATTGGAATCTCCATGAGCTCTCTATTTCCATTGTCTGGGCAAATCCTCTAAAAAGAACCTCCATGAGAAATGCCCTCAGTCAACCCCACACTGGGACCAGAGTCCCCCTCTTTGTCTGCCACTTCTTAGTGTTCTTCCAACACAATAAGCATTTCTCAAGAAAAACGTACAAAGCTTGTCTCACACTCAAAACCAAACAACATTGTTCTGCTGCCTCTGGTTGGGAATGGATTGCAGGCAGCTGCTGATATCTTTAGGCAATAAAACATCTGCCCAAAAGTCTTAAGAACGTCTTACCGTCTGACATTTCGCCGCTCTTCTTCAAGTTGTTTGAGAAGCTCATCAATGCATTTGTTGGCGTCCATGTATTCCTGCCAAGAAGAGTTGAGAAAAGCCATAAGTAAACAATGGAGTCAGTGCACAAACACTCCTGCTAAATACAGGCTAATTGGAAACACGGGCAGACTTTACCCAAGGTCCTTATCCTGAACATTATCAACTGAGCCAATAACAACAATGAACATTCAATGATCAAATATGTGCATGAGATGCTGTAAAATCATGACTGGACTGTGTATCTCCTCCACTTTATTTTCATAAATGTGTGAAGAACTGCGAAACAGAACAGAAGCACTTTTGAGAAGGTGCGATTAATCAGTTTGGTCTCTCTTTCTGTCTCTCTTC
The DNA here is from genome assembly GCF_020382885.2 of Scatophagus argus. NCBI lineage: Eukaryota > Metazoa > Chordata > Actinopteri > Scatophagidae > Scatophagus > Scatophagus argus. Next base: position 3,762,316 of record NC_058516.1, on the reverse strand, counting down.
CCTCTGTGTGTAATTCCAGAAGCACCTCTGGGTAACTTCTAACGTCTGGCCCAGAAACGAGCCCAGCTGTGTAATGTCAGCTGGGAATAGCCCACACTCACAAAACCTGCGCTACTGAGTTACAGCACGGACGAAATGAGCTAAGGCTAAGAGCAGAATGGAAAAAACAGATGTCAGGATTTCTTGGCTATGGTCTAATGATTTGCCTCGTAGTGGTCCGACTACATAAAGCATGAAAGAAGAAAGGGGGAGTGCAACTGTTCAGAAGTAAACCACATCGGCTCCATATTTTGACCATCTGGGTTTCCAGAGATCTACCTACTGTACATAACACAGCCAATTGTGACTTGATGCTGTCAGATCAGCGTGGTTGAGGTTTCAGACTAATTAATTCAATGTTAGCTTGACAGCTCATGACACATCTCCTGGGTAAACGGTTATCTCGCTGGGACAGATGCTCTCCATTGATTTCTAGATGCGCTGGACATGTGCTGGCAGAGTGTAATTGAATAACGGGGATTCCCATGAAGGGGTCACTAGACCAGGAATCTCAGTCTAGAAAAGAAACAGTAGCAGTATCTGAGAGACAGTTCATTTGTGTGCTCTGTTTAAGCCACATAAAACCCACTACTCTGCACATTTACTGACTGCAGCTGCTATGTTTATTTCTAATATATTGGCTGCTTGTGAGCATCTATTTTTCTTTGCTGCTGCTGTAATCTCAGTTCTTTAATTAGTGGAAAAAAGAGAGCCCATTTGTGAAAGACAAGCTGACTCTTAAAAAAAAGAACTTTTGAAACCACAGGGAAATAGTCAACACTGTCCATGTAGTTTTTGAACTTTTTGGAGGACCCCTGTTGTCGCACCTTGAAAATGAAAAATTAGCATGTCCACAAAAAACTGTTAGGTTTATATGGAAATGTGACTTTGGTAGAAGAAGACGTCAAAAACAATATTTCTTGGGAACCCAATTGCATCAAGTGGGTAAAAACACGCAAATTCGTGAAGCGTTCCTCATTTTTGGGGCAGTCGTGGATCAGCGGTTAGGGTGTCGGACCCGTAACCGGTGGATCGCTGGTTCGATTTCCCGTCCCGGTGTCCATGGCTGAGGTACCCTTGAGCAAGGTACCTAACCCCCACTGCTCCCCGGGCGCTGCACGCGGTCGCCCACTGCCCCGGGTTTGCTGTGTGTGTGTGTGCACGTCACTTGGGTGGGTTAAATGCAGAGAACAAATTTCGTTGGAGTGAGTTCCCTCCAATGACAAAATATGTCACTTTAAAACAACATTTTACCATAGCTAAAAACAGTAAAACAACAGACAGTATCAAAAATCAGCACCGCTTTACCACAAAAAGTATACTTGGCCTCTCTTTGCACACATAATCTTTCACACAGTATCTTCAAGCCTATAACACTGTCCAACAACTTGTAATAATTTGCCTGAAATAATCTCAGGGTTTACTCCGACCTCTCTATGACCCACCTTTGGGAACTGACCAGACTTAAAGTACCTCTGCTATCACTACATGGGTTTTTTTAACCTGTGGCCTTGAGAGTAAACTTGCATTAGGCCAGATGTTCAGAAGCACATGGTCTAAATACAGTAAGCGCAGTTGTTTTGTCTCCTCTCTCCTCCTGGGGTGCCGCTCTCCCACTGCTGTTTCTGAAGCAATTATCACCTTAATCTCACATCTGAGACCACCACTCAAAGACACTCATCACCACCAGCTTGTCCCGATGCCAGCCGAGCATGGCAAAGGCCCAGGTTTCCTGCTGAGTTGCCAGTCAAGGGCACTCTGGGTGACCATTAGGCAAATAGGTCCAATGCCAAAGCACAACAACAGATCGATCCTTAACAGTGTGGTGCCACATTTTCCAATTTCTGTCACACTTTACAATATTTTTCAAAAGCAAAACAACAAAATAACTCCTAATCTCTTCATGCGGTTCATCACTGTCATCATTAATTTTGACCTGACTAGAGGGACGAGTCTTTCATGTTTGGAAAGGGACCAGTTACAGTGTTGAACAACAGTGCCCTAAAGCCATCAGTGCTGCTACCCGCTGCCAGAATGTCGCTCACACCCAAGCTGAAAGCCCATTAGCGCACAGCTAACTTCTCAAAGTTAAATTTACTGTTGGCTCCAACAGCAGTAATCAATAGCAAAAACCACAACAAATGATGATGTTCATGTTTGCTCATTTGAATTTGTCCTAACCTAGTGGGTGGATGGGGTGATATTTTGCACAGTGCGTTTCAAATATCAGGGACAGTGGACTTGAGTAGCAACAGCAAGGCATTATGAATTATTAATCAAAAAATATAGTTGTAATATTCAAGAAACTTGCCACTCTGCTGTCTCTTCAAGAAAATGTGTGACTTTTTCTCAAGCAGACAAAAAAAAACGTCTGTTTCCAAATGGCCATTAGCAATGCGATCCCATAATGACTACGGCTGCTGCACAAAGGGGAACCTTCTTCGTGAAAGCCCCATGTCAGGGGAAATATTTACAGGCCACATCAAACGAGGAGTAAAGCTGCCTAAGTCTGTGTTGTCATCGTGTAGACCTTTCCTAATGACAGGGCACTGAAATAATCCTTAGCACACATGGAGGAATGCCGAGAATGCGGCATGCTTGTTGCCTTGTGAAATGGGAGGGTATTTAAAGCAGAGATTTAAAGCATGACTCATGTATGTAATGCCGCGTGTTATATCTTCAGCCAAGCATTATTTCTGACGGTTTTACGGCAAGAGTGAAAGCTGCACCATTCCCATGAGGTTCCCCTAGGTGCTCACATGTAGACTGAAAAACAAAATTTACTGACTTTATCGGAGGCATATTTCTCAGGACCCCCTCTTGCAACTACACCACCACATAATACTTTCACAGAGCAGCTGAGAGTGTGTAATCACTTCAAAAGTATACTAAATCATAAAGAGGTTTATAAAAAATTTGTCCTTGACAGCAAGAAGACGTGCACTTACAAAGAAGATCTTCAGGAGACTTTGTGGTGAATGAGTTGGTTAACTGCTACATCTAATTTTTATAGGTGGCAGATTCCCAACATTTATATATACAAAACAATGTTGTATTCTTTAAATATCTTTATTTGCACACCAAATCTCTGGAAGTTATTGTACACATTTTATTTGTATTTATACTGCTCTCTACAGCTTGTTAAAGAAGAAATGTCTTCAGTTGGGTGGGAGTAAATACGCTTTTTACTTCTGAAACTTTAATGCCCTTTTTAGGTGTTAGGTGTACAGTAATGTTGCACATAGATGAAATCTCATTTCAAAATATTTTGTTAGAAATCAGCATTTGACACAATGTAGATTTTTAGTGTGATGATCTGAAAGAGGGCTTAGCTAGGGTTAACCTGGCAGGTAATGTGTTTGCTGGTTTTCCTGCTCCCTGACCGCAGGGTCTCTGTAGTGTTTATCCGACTTATTTACTCATGTGTGTGAGAACATTTGATAAGGAGGCACTCAGTAGCTGCCGAGGGAAGAGCCTCCCTGCCTTGTGCACGGCTTGAGTCCAAGCCCCGGCGACTACTCATATGCCTTTATGAAATTTTAAAATATGTGCCATTGTTTTCCCTCTGAGTTGCAAGAAGAAGGGGTAAAATAGGTAGAAGAGGAAAAAACTTCAGTTAAAAACCACCCAAACATGCAAACAGACAGACACAGAAAGCAATGCAATCTGTTTAAGATTAAAGGTCCAGATTTTTCAGTAATAAAACATCAGATGCATTATTCATCCATATGAGCCCCACTAGCACGCGCTGCTCTTTCACACATTCTTGAAGATTAACAGGGATGGAATCACATCCTAGACAAGCGTCTGGTTCTTATATAGACCTCTTTGGAGCTGGTTGGGAAAAGAAAATAAATCCTAAGCTAGACAAAACTCTGACCCAGTTGCTGCCGAGGTCAGGGTGCGTTCCTTGAAGTCCTGGTTGCGATGAGTCCCCTCCACCACCTCGATGTGTCTACAGATGAGAAGCTCAGCCTGGTGTTACTGATAAGATACCTTCCTCGAGGTCTGCAGCCCCTGCAGTAAGCTCTGGGACTATGACCCTGCCAAAGACAAGGTCACAACCTCGACACTCTCTATTCCTGCACCTCAACCATATTCACCAACCTATCTGTGCTATTTCACTGACTGATGACATGCCAGTGTGGCCTCTGGGACTGAACTGCAAACCCGAGCTGGAGCTTTGACAGAGTGTTAGAGTTCTCACATGGGCTACTGCAAGTCAGAGGTTATGCCAATAGAATTTAATTTTTTTTTTTCTGGGTGTATTTTTATGGCACACTTGAAACTGAGTTATGACAGTATCTTTTCAAGGTGTGGGAGATATACCACATCTGATACAGCTGTTAGTCTTGGCCTCCTGCCAAAGACGCGACTGGGTTTGCAGGCGAGCACTCCTGCCGTTGAATGCTCAAGAGTTTATGTGCACATCGTTGGCAAAGATGTAAACATAGCAAATTTAATCAGCATCAATGAAAACGTATTCCAATATAATTCAAAGTGACTGTGATCCTATCTTCACACAGTAATGAACTAATCAGTATGACTAATGGCCTCTGTGAGCAGATTTCTAGAAACCTGCCTCTGCTTGTATCAGGTCTCTGCATATCGGCAAGCTTTGGTTAAATTCATTAGTCTTATCAGCACATTTTGAGGCTCTGTGCTGATGATCCTTCTCTCAGGGGTCGTTACTCACATCCCAGTGGCCTAGTGTCAAAGCATCAGCTCAGCCATCGAGCTCTCATATCCTCAGATCCTGATAACAAAGCGATAGCCCTGTTGTTGTTTTTTTTTTTTCAGTGGAAAGGGCAGCTACCCAGGTTAATACATGTGATTTTTCATGTACGAGATCAGTTTGTTGTCAGCTTGATTTGCAAAATATGATTTGGAGTCAGGGATGGATATGATCCCAGATGTTGATCACACTGCAGTTGTGTAAAGAAGGACGACTACCCTCACAACACCCTAACTTTGAAGATGCAAACATTACGAGTTCAGGCCGGGTTTATTTTGGCAGCACCTCTGATCCACTGATTATAACTAATCTGCAGACAAAAGGATGTGGAAAGTGACTAAGTCTTGTTTTAATAAATGCATTTGCAGATTGAATGTTTTTGATGTGAAGCACAAAGATGTTATCTTAATAGCTGTGACAAGTTGTGAATACAGAACATTAAATAATGAGACTCATACTGATGAGATGAAATTAAAAAACTGCAATGCTGGGTTACATATTTGCTTTGTTTTGAATTCCTCATGCATGTTAAGATAGTTTAAATCCAGCATTAAAGTGGCAGACTCCGCCACAAACAATAAAAACTACCATATAGAGAAGAAATTGCAGAGTGTACATATATTGAATGACTATTGCACAAAAAATGCAGACCATAAATGGTAACAAAAATGGAGGAGGACTTCATGAGAGAAAATCATAAGAGGTATAACTAAACAAGTGTTTTAGTCGCCTAACGCTACTTCAAATACAGCATATTTGCCATACATATACAAACCTTTTTTCAGATATTGACGATTAACAGTTAGTATTGAACATTTTCCAGAATCATCATTTATCATGTTTCAATCTAATCTAACAACTAATCAAACGAAGCTGTCACAGTCAACAAACTGTCCCTCAGTAAATAATGATGCTGATTCTGAGCAGAGCACCATCCTGCTTAACTGCACCTAAAACCTCAATGACTGTAAAGTTGTAGAGGCTCACACAGTAGCCTCATTGAGTCAAGGACATTCATGTAACAAATGCCTCCAGTGAGCAGGATATTCTTCATCTGCCTACCTGCCCCAAATGGAGGCATGTCGAGGAATATGGATTACTTGAAATACAAAAGGCAGGCTGTTCATCATCGAGGCTTCAGTTTCAGTAGTTTGGGTTATCTGATGTTCTTCCTCCAGCAGCACCTACTGCCTGGCCCAGCCCAAACATCAACACCTCGCCACCATCAGAAATCCAAATCCCGGCAGATTATCTTTCCAAACATTAAGATACGTCTAAAGCTGAAATAACCCCCGTCTGTTTGGGCTCCTCCTCTGCTCTGTGGGTTTGACAGAGTGGCCCATTCATGCCTGTTGGGAACAGTGGCAAAGCTGTTCGCAGTGCAAATCTCACAGGGAAAGACCTGAAAAAGTAGCTGAGGAATGAAATACATCAGATCTGACATCGCTGTTTGAACGCTTCCACAGAGCTACCTGTGTGAAAGAGGGGCTGAAGTTTTCGTGTTTTTGCTGACTCAAAACAAGTCACATTCATTTTTATCCCAAGTTGGCAAATGTTGTTGGTGGTAGCTGACATTTCATATAAATTAAACTTTTCATGCACCCAACAATACTATTTTTTCCAATTTCGATATCCATCCCTCTCCCTGTTTTCTTTGTCTCTATAACCTCGCCCCCCTCCCACCCCCTCCTCTTTCGCTTTTCAGCCTCACTTTTAAATCTGCAAAAACACACATCAGGCAAGGAGTGGTCGAGGAATGCTGCTTTTAGGAATAAAAACAAATACACAGTGTGCCCACGCCAGTACCAATGTTTCCAGACAGGATGGGAATCTAGGAAACAGGGAACGTACAGGGGGTTGAAGTCTGATGTGTGCCCCTGCCCAGATTTTACAAGCCTGGGGGGTTGCAGGGTTTTATTATCATCTAGGGGCCAATATTCAGCCAGGTGTAGCTGGAGTGGGAGGGAGAGTGGTGATGACAGAAATGAAAAGGAAACCTGGACCTGGCAACCCACGGGAGCACAGGGAAAATGGAGAGGCTGCTGTCAGAGAGAGAGAAAGAGAAAGCCAGTGAGAGACAGACAGGATCAGAGAGCTTAGAGAGACGAAAGCAACAAAGAGAGGGAAGGACATCAAAAATTGGAAAGCGGATAAATGCTCAGCTGGTGCTGACAGACAAAAAGGGGAGCCAAAGAAGGATGTTTCTGACTTTGGAGTGTACATATAATTATCCCTAACAGTTTAGGAAGTTACTGAAAATTTATTACCACATAAGTACGTTAAGTCGCTCAGACAGGCATTGTTGATTTCTCGTGGACTTTTTGTGATCTTGCTCATGGACTCACCAGCTAGAGTGACATACATTCTTTCCATTTAACCTGTAACTTGCAAGTATCAAAAACAGGAAGAGAGTAATGCACATAGTCAACTACTGTAGTGGTTGATTTTGTGTCAAACCAGAACCCATCCCCCTTTAACTGTTCCAAGATCGAGTTCAACCTTGATGCCAGAATTCAATGACAGCAGCTATTATCAGTTATACCATACACACATCAACAATATCTGTGACTGATTATCAGTGATGTCAATAATTACATCCAAACATCACTAAGCACTGTACTAGAGGAAAGGGAAAAGAGACACAGGCCATGATGGAATGAGAGAACCTCTTTGGAAAGTGACAGGGAAACAGGCAGATCAGAGGAGAGGCTTGATGCTAAACAGATGTTGGTTGGTTACCTTTGGGGGGAAGTTGGGCTTCTGTTTATGCAGGCTTTGACAGACAGGCGCCGCACCTAACCCAGCCACAGTGTCGCTGAAGCATTTGCGAGAGCGGAGACGATCAAGTACCAGCGACTGTGTTCCTTCATGGGAAATTAGGCACATTATAGATTGAGCAAAAGCCCTCAAGAGAATCCATTCAGCATTATCTGCACTGTACAGCTCTCCTCTCAGCAATTCTTCCCTCTACTCATTACAGCTTGATGGTATTCCTTGTGTCGTCATGTTGGCCAGCGCTTACTTTCCACTATGCTTAAGCTCACCGTTTTTGGCTTGTCAGTGTTGCTTTCTATGGGCCCCGAATGATACTCACATACTGTAGTAATTTATTTTTTCACCAAGAAAGTTAGGAGATACCTGAAACGACTCGCAGAGCAATCGTGTTTTATGACCCTCACTGACACAGAGAGAAATCCAAAGAAAGATAATAAAAAGATCCCAGGTAATGAATCAAAAACCACAAACACAACAAAAGTCTCTTCAGCAACGATCTCATGACCTCCATGCATGTGTTTTTGCAGAGATATTTCTTTGCTGGGACATTTTGTCAGATTCCCTGACATTTCCCGTGCAATAGCTTCAGGCCTCAGCTTTATCACGGCTTCTCTTCTGTTTAATCCAGAGGCTGATTTATTGACGTGGGCCTGTCTGTACACAGAATCGGCCGACCCAGGTGCCGGGCAGATGTTGAGGCAAGCGTGGAGGCAAAGCGTTCCATTCCTACATTAATGTCAGCTTCTGATTTTCTTTTGTCTCCGTCTTCCTGCCTCGGGATGGGTGATGGAGATTTCCACGGCAAGCATGCAAGCAAGCAAAACCGGGGGGGAATGGTAATGTGACAAGAGGACTCGCTGCTTGTTTGTGCTTCTGTCATCCCCAAACCCACCTGTGCCACTCATGCTTATCAGATCCACATTTCCTACCTAGCCTGACAGCAACAGAGAGCGGATCAAGATACAGTGAGGTGATTTCTTTTTTAAATGGGGGAGGGAAGGTGAGGTAGAAGAATAATAATGAGAAATGTGAAAAGAGATGGGTTGTGGTGACTTTTGACCTCCACTGCAGGACTGCAATGCGATGATTATTCCTGTGGTCATGAATTATTTCTGTGGCAATGCACAGGGTGATCAGGGGTTTTTTTCGGCGCTGGCGCATCTTTCCAGACAGAATGTGGGGGTGGCTGCAGCCCCAGGGTTAACAAAGCAGGCTCGTGGCCAAAAGGTTGCCTGTTTGAATCTGAGGGCTAACTGCAAAATATTTGCGTGGGGGGGTGAAGTGAGTGAGTAATACGCAGACTTCCTGAAACAGATGCGTGCCCCTGACCAACACAGTCACCCTGTAGAGATGGCCAGTAGCCTACATTACTTGACTGCAGTGGTCCTATCGTGGGTGGTTTACATCTCGGTAACCCCCACCCTCCAGGCATTGCTGTAAATAAGAATGTCCTCAATGAACCTGCCTTGTTAAATAATACATGTCAGTCAGTGCCTTCTTCAGTGAATGTTCACTGAAGCTTCAATCTTCAACTGCTTTTGAACAACAGAGTGAACATCTGATGATCACAGGTTCTAAGTTTTCAACTTGATTTTAAAAGAACCAGCCAAACAAAATTACAAAAGCACACATTTTCAGCCATAGCACATATATAGTTTTGGTTTTACTCGCTCAGGTTTCTTGGATTTCAACCTCCAAGCAAGCTAAAATAATTCCAAGGAAAATTATCTGAGTATTGAGCTGCAAGGAGCTCCACAGTGTTCCCCAGCACATCACTACTCACCACTCACTCTGTCCATGTTTTCTGCTGGGAAGGTAGTTTGTAGTTTGTCACCATTTAATGTTACACAGAGACAAACATTAAACATAGTCATTTGACAAATGACATCACAAGTAACACAGTGTACTGTGAGTACACTTTGTCATTATCTTTGCTCTACAAACCTTTAAACAGAGTAAATGCCATCATGCTTGTTTACAGCACAGCTTACTAAAGCAAATTCTGTGAGCTTTTTACCAAATTCGTAACATACAAGCTCAACATGAAACCTTTTCTTGTTCTTTCCTTTTTGCATTGACGTGCACATGTACCTACACTTTGCACTTAGCAATCACTTGTGAAACTCAATGTTGAAACCATTTTCAATCTACATATAGCAGACAGACCACAAAGCTCAGAGGAAGTCTTTTTGTTCTTATATTTCAGTTCTAATGTCAGGGCAGTGATTTTGGCTTGAAAAGATCATCTACACCCTGCTTTGACTGCATCCATTTCATGGATTAATGTGAACAAAGACCTCTCAGTGCAGCGGCTCACCGCACTCCGTCAAGTGATCTGAGAGTCCAATAATTCAACAGCATAAAATATTTAAATCAACCATCATCGACTTTTGAAAAGCATTATTGCAGCCAATTTCAGAGGCCTTTTTACGGTCAGAGCTCATCCAGGTTGGGAAAGAGTTTCTATATCTATAGTCTGGGGCCAGCCACACACTGTATTTACACAGTTAATGGCACTAAATCCTTCTTATCATCTCAAGTGGAGTCTTATTTTTAGCAGCCATATTTGTTTTATTTCTTCCAGATGGGAGCTGGGGAGGAATTCGACATCAGCACTGTTTCTCCTTAAGCCTCTCAGATGGGGTGACATCAGTGGACTTGGATTTCTCTGCGTGGAGAATCTCTAGGCCCCCCCGAAAATACGAAACCCAGTACCAAGGGTCTCTCTGATAAATAAATTAAATTTCCATCATTATCATAACTGACCTTTCTAACAGAAGCCTGAATTCAAATATTATTTGTTTGTGGATTTCATATCCTGAGACATTTCAGCACTTCAATCTCAGTTATTTTAGGATCAGAATGTGATAGTTCCGCTGCTGTGGGAAAATGCAGTGCAAGGACCTGAATTTCCTTTGCCTGGGCCAGCTATTTGCTCTTACAATAACAACACTGTTCCATCATTATTATTTGTTTACTCAGCTAACTCTTTCTATCTGGGGCAGCCCCCCTTTTAGCGAATGCTCTCTCATTCTCTGAACCCTCTGGAAGCCATCTCTCGGTCGGACCCCTCCAATAGGCTGATTGAAGTGAGGTAGCGGCTTCATTCTGAGGGGTTACAATAGCTCACCCATCAGATGCTCTCTACCCCTGAAAGAATGAGCCATGGTATTATACAGGACATATATAATACCATGGCATTATAGAGGACACGCTAGAGGGTTCTGCATTGTTCCCCTTGTAGGTCAGAAGTTGGACTGGCCGCATTGGTTGTATTCTTTATGGAGGTGAACATACAAGGTATCCACCCCATGGTAGGCTACAAAATATGCATATGTCATGCATCGTGTAGGAATAACAGATATAACAGACAATTTCAGTGAACTTACAGGTCAGTCACCTTTGCTTTTCTCAGTTTTAAGTCAGTGTTAATTCTGAGGTGTTACTGGTCCAAAATTGTCACTGACATTTTACATACTAAAGACTCTGCAAGTTATCAACATATTATTGAAAATAATTAGTTGCACCCCAAATAAAAATCAACGCTGAAATGGATGATTCAGTATCATTTGTCCTCCACTGTGGTCTTATGAGGGAACAAATTGTTATTTTCTGTATTGTTGTACTGCATGTCAGAATTTGATACCTGGTCCCACTGTTCTTGCAAGGCCTGAAAGGGACTCACTAAGTCCAGCTGAATGGAAGCCTGATGAGAAAATGAAGAGCTTTCACCATCGCCTCATTTCAGCATCTTCTCTGAGTACTTGCTGCACATAAGAGGTCCATTTACAGCGAAACGTATCCTGAGACCAAATGCCTTCCATGGTCTAGTGTACACAGACCCCACGCTGGAGTCGAGCCATGCAAGCAGGAGGGGAAGCGGGTCAGAGGAGAAAGGCTTAATAATGCACTAATTCAGTTGGTTCGACTTGGGACTTGGGCTCAGGCAGAAATGAGACAGAGGAAGGGCGGGGAAGACAGTGAGGAAATTCCTCCAAAGTAAAGCTTGTTTGTATCTGAATGTATCGGTGGGGCAGGGCAGCACTGCAATATTTAACAAAGACTAAATACAGAATGTTTTGTTGAGCTGTAAACATATCTGAACAATTTCCTGCAAAATTATGCTAATCCCGAAGAAATGAATGTAATGAAATAATCACAAGAATCTTGTTTGCTCTGCATAATTTCCTGCTTAGAAATCTCCTGCTTCTCCAGCTGCTGAGCCAGATGGATACTGGGAGACAGGTCGATAGACCCACTGGCTGCCACGGGTCTCCACAATAGCCCCTCCGTGACCACTGTGACCACACACAAAGGTGCTCATTGACCACTGACACCACAGACAATCAGCCCTGAGGGTCAAACGGTCCTGTGCAAAGCATCCCTTATTCAATCCTGCTCACCTGAGGCTCAGCATGCCTCATAAAACCTCAATCACTGCTCTGATGTCTGGCTGCGGAGAGAGAGGATTCTGGAAAATCATTGAGCGCCACAAGCACATCACCATAAAGTTGAGTTATGGACTCTTGAAAGCCATGCAGATCATATTATCTCTTTAGAAAGTGACGGAGACTCAATAATGTGAGTGGCTCCAGCTAGCCGGATGACTCACACAGACAAATGTTGCTACATGCAGATGATATTGATTCCTCTTATGGATCTTTTGCATGAATAGCCGGTCTTTTAATGACAAAGAGCCAAACATCCAAATTACTTCATCTCAAGAATCAATGGATGATACAAAAAGGCTGGAAATGCACCAGTAGAAATTTACATCAAGTCATGCAAACTTGTGTGGGGTTTTGAATCTTACTGAGATAATTTCACACATGTTCATTTTAAATTATTCTTATAATCTCCTTCCTTGCTTCTTGTTTCTGGTAGAAGGTAGAATTGCATCCCTTTGGCCAGATGAGGATGAAAACATGAAGGACTTTGTGCAGCGTATAATTGGATCTGCAGAAATGGCCAATCTTCCATCCACTGACTTTTTATAATGGTGAACCATCAAACAGCCCCTGCATGAATTTCCCTTTAATCACAGTAACGGTTCTGCTCTGCACCTCCATATTGATACTTGGCATTTGAGAAAATGTGACGACAAATGGCCTTATGATGAGCGCTCTAAGCTCTTAGATAACACAGTTGAACACCACATGGAAATGCAAATCACTTTAAAAAATGAGGCAGTGTGATTAGGAAACTATACAGTACTAGCAGGCAGGGAGAAGATCAACATAGTCCACCTATCAGCCCCGAAAGCACCCAACTCCTCAAATGGTGGGAGTGGCATGAAGGTCACTGCCTCCTGACTGCGAGGCTGTGGTGTAAGTGTAGCCAGCAGGCAGATGTGGTGAGCCGGACTGTACTCAACTCCCTCTTCCCTCTCGCTGACTTTCCGCAGGGTGGAGACCAGGCTAGCATCAGCCGCAAACGCTTCTGACAGAGCACATTAGCCTCGTCAGACAAAATCAGGTTCCCTGCAGACAACACCTTATTATAATGCAACACACTGCAGAGGTTTGAGGCAGGGCAGATCTCTCAGCTTTTGCTGCATCCGCTTTGTTGCTGTGTTCGCATATAAGCCAGTTCCAGCTCAGGATATTGTGGAGAAACATTTCAGGGAATGGCTCATACTATAAAAATAACCACCGGCCGTTTTCTTTCAGACATGTCAGACAGAATTAAAACCATTTTCCCCTAAGAGCAGACCAGAAAAACTCCTGTTATCAGAACAGAGGCTACACCCAATCTCAAAAATCCACCAGAACACACAGAACAAAGAAGTGTCACACAGACTTCAAAAAAAGGTTAATGCACAGCCTGCATCAAGTGGTTAAAATTGCCTGTAGTGTTTTCAGGGAGATAATAGGAGCCCAGTCATGAGACAGTAGTAACAAACTTCCACATGAGGCTGTGGGCTTTTCCCTCATGGCTCCTACCCTGTGACACATCACACAGTCAGGCAGGTGATCTTTTGTTTGGGACTGAGATGACGATGAGACATGCACCCAAGACAGAAAATTAAAAAAGCAGAAGGGATAGCAAACAGTCAGAGTTTAAAAAAAGAAAGAAGTGAAAGACAACTGTGCTGCAGGCTTTTCCCCAGTGTATAGACAATATACAGGAGCTCTATTGTATTGTCTAGCTCTGCCGCTGGGAGCTGACAGGCCCTTTAAAGCTGTGGAGCTGTCTGTACTCAGAGGCTGTCATCAATAGAAAAGCACAGGGGGACCAGAGGACAGTCGGTCAGGGCCGGGACACTGCAGGGGCGCGACCAGCTGGAGCACCTGGTGTTCAGAGCAATCGCACACCCTTTTACACACACAGACACACACATACACACCACACACACACATCATGTGAGATGACCACATGGATGCACACACACTCACCCGGCCTGTTAAGCATATATATTTGCTTACACATGAGTGAGCACTGAAAGAGTGTTTGAGTACACACGCATGCAAATATGCCACACATAAGCACACTCACATTACATATACACTGGGGTTATTTTTGCATCATAAATAATTTGTGTAGTGAAAAAACTCTCTTAAACTCTCAACTTCAGAGAAAAACTGCAAGAAATGTTGCCAAATTATATATATATATTTTTCTTTTATCTTTTTAATCTTTTAATACCTTTAGTTCAACATTCCTAATGACAAGCTCTGGAAGCAAGATGAGCAGGCCGACAACACACAAGCTGCCGTCGGGACAAACTGGGCAAATGACATTAGCTTTTCTATGAAACGTCACATTATCAGCCCATCATAAAAACGCGTGTGATTTATATGCTGTTCTTAGCAAATGATGACTATTGAGCAATATGCAATGCGAAGGAAAGTCAAGGCAGATCATTCACCTGCACATCATTAAATCAACCTCAACAATGATAATTACAACCATTTTGGGGTCATTATATCCATCAGCGTATGTCAGCAATCTTTGCCGGCAGTTTCCTGTAAGAGCTGCTTCGCTCTCGCTAAAGTAGAGCCAACATTCAACAAAACTGACACCTCACTCTCTGCTGAGCAATGCAACCTGCCCAGAAACCAAAGTTGTGCATTCACCATAGCATGAGTAACAACATGACCTCAATATTTCAGAAGTGTGTTTGCGTGTCTGTTTTGGGTGGTGGCTGTAGCGGCGGTGGTGGGGATGGTGGTGGTTGTGGTGGTGGTGGTGGGAGGATAATCCATGCAAAGCTCTGAATCTGAATTTGGTCTGTTGAAAGCCAATAAGGCGGTATCAAAATGAGGGCAGAGTTAATTAATCATCTCGGCTTCCTTTTCATGGCCCTCCCATGACTGTCCCGGGGGCTTGTATGAGTGTGTGTATGTGTGTGTAAGGCAGGGAAGCAGGAGGGTGGTGCAGGTTGCAGCTGGGGGATATTAGCATAAAGTAATGTGAGCCAGCAGACTGCTGAGCTCCTTTAAGGCCGATGCAAACCTCTTAGGAAAAAACAGGAAACTACTGACACCTGCTCCATTTGCTGACCACTGAAGAAGGGGGGACAGACGTTTAAAAGACAGCAGCAATAATATTATTTGCTGACATTGCACTGATTAAAGAAAAAATGTCCTTTTTTATAATATGACTGGAAATTATCATATCAATGAATGTGACTCATTAAAAATCGTGTATAGTTTGCATTACTGCTGAGGCGCTGCAATGTAGGAGGCTCTGACGTGCTTATTTTGTCTTGCGCAAACAAGAAACTAACCGCAACTTCAACTGCCACAAATAATTAAACTTGGTTTGCCAAAGATTTAATACTTTTTTGCTTGTTTGTTTTCCAATATCTGTCTCGACACCATCCATAATCACTTTTAATGTCTTGCAGCTGTGAGTAACTCATCTATTCTTTTGTTTTTGTGTGCTTCAGTGTGCCACAGCAGCACCAACAAGAAACAAGAGTGTGTCCGCTCACCCACTCACATTATTCCCTATCACAGACACTCAGTAGTTGAGTTAAGTTTCAAGCACTGCCAGCTGTCCTGCCGGTTTCTGTCAAACATACTAAAAACCCTAAAATGCAAGACTGTGATTTTGGTAGGTAACTAATGAATTTGACAAACTCAGTCTGCCAAAGAGTCGTATTAGTTGCAGCTTAAGCAAGTTAAGAAGGGATCTCTTTAGGGCCAGTAGATACATACATATGCATGCCTGCTAACATAATGGAACTGGGACATAGCTTATGCTCTGCTGCTGACTTACAACTGAAATTTTCAAAACAGTACCTTCCTGCAGACACATTACCACAATGAGATACAATTACTTTGGCAAAGAGCAGGCAAAGTGTGGAAAAATTACATCTCGAGCAAGTTTCTGCAAGTCAATGTTAAATGGAAACCGATGGCTGCCCTGAAGAAACTTAATCAGTCTAAATTCTCATGATATGCTTTAAATTATGTACTTATTAGCTAATGGGTTAGAGCATGCTAAACACCCGTTTGCTCCCCTTAAACACAGATTTGCCTCTCAATGACTAAGTCATGAGGAGACACAATGGCTTTTGCAATCCCTCCACTTTTTTTCTCGCCAGAGGGAGATTGATAAAGCTTTTGTTTTGGCAGTAGAAGTTTGGCTGGCTGAGGATGATAAAGAAAAAGCACTCCTGAACCTTTCAGGTGGTTTGCACGCTAAACATAGAGTCTGCCTTCGCTTGTGGCTGCACCGCATTTAAAGCTTTCATTCAGTTCACAATAAAAGCAGTGCTAACAGGGAAGAGTCTCTTGTGGTCTGGTCAAATCTTTATCTTGTTTGAGACTTCGAGTGCATCCTCAGTACAGACCTGCAAAATAGAAATAAGATGGACAGCACAGATCATCAGCCTTAATGCCAACATTCATGCCGCAATGCAATATAGCCAAAAAGCAACACCACACAGAAGTCTTTCAGGCTGGAAAAGGCTCAGTGGGTCAGTGTGTGTGTGTGTGTGTGTGTGTGTGTAGGTTTGGGGTTGTTGGGGGGATTTTCTAAACGGAGCACAGGGAGCAATCTGGGCACGAGGAGGAACGAGAGAGTGAAATAAGATGGAAAAATGCAATCATGCATCCCGGGCCTCTCCAGCTCCTCGTCGTGTGCCCCTCCTTCTCCTCCACGAGCCATTAGTCACTATCCAGCTCCTGCTAATGTAATTAGATAAAGGATATATGGAGCCTCGGAGCTCGGCGGAGACATTTGTCTGCATAATTGCGTCCATGCGGTGGCAGAGGCTAAGAACCCCTGGATTTCCACAAAACACCTCTGGCTCAATAACTCAGAAGAAGAAGTGGAAGAAAGAGAAGAAGAAAGACGCTGATGTTGTGCTGTTTCCACCAAAGCTCAGATCTAACAAATCCAGTGAGATGAAGCACTTAGGATCCCCTCTGCTATACCTGCTTCATCAAGCAGGTCCGTGATTCAGACCTTCTGAAGATGTATCGGAAACAAGCTCGGTTCTCGCATGTAATTAGTGGCAGTCGCAGCTTGTCGACTTGTCAGCTAGTGACCTACATATGGAACATGGTAAGATAGCTCCACTCCAGATGCACCACACAGTGTCAAGAACATTCCCATGCACACACACTGTGCCAGGCTCTGAATAATGATCACTTTTCCAATGATTTTCCTTTTCCTTTTTCTATCATGTAGTCTCTGAAATGCAGCAGTTTTGTCCAAACAACAGCCGAAAAAGATATAGAGAAGAAAAGAGGCAAACAACAGCTTCTTCGCTTTGACTTATTACATTATCAACCATTTGTTCCAGCACAACATATACAAATGCAAATGCAAGAAGGTAAATACTGCATGCACGCACCAAATACAAACTTCACTTGCTTCCTGATGCATTTTAACTTTCTCTTCACGCCCACCCTGCCTCACACCTCTAACCCTGGGCAATTCCTGTCTCCTGTCTGTGGCACTAACGATGAAGGTGGTTGTGGATTTGGGCAGACTGGAGGGCAGGATGTTACCCTGATTATCACCCAGTCAGACCTACTTCCCGCTCCAGACAGCCTGCCTCCTGCCCCAGTTACCTCATCGGTGGACGGAATACTGGAAGGGATGAAGAGACCAGAGGGGAAATGTATGGGCCGAGACTCACCGCCAGCAGCTCCAGCAGGGGAACGTTTCGGATCCTCCCGCACGCCGACACAATGCCGTGGTCCACAAACTGGCTCATGTTGTCCTCTTTTCTCACTTGCTCACTCTTCCTCTCTCTTCCGCTTCGTTCACCACTTCTGCCCTAGCTGCCTTGCTGAGTCTCAGCTGCTGCCTGCAACTGCTCGTATGTGTGCGTTTACATTCAGCGATGTGTGTGTGTGTGTGTGTGTGTTGCACTGATGATGCAGCAGGCAGTCGTGCAGCCTTGGCAGCAAAAAAAGCCTCGTCTGAATTCTTGTCTCTTCTCAGTGAAGCCACATCAGCTCTTGTCAATATTTAACCAGCAAGTCAGGTTGGATTAAATCACCTGGGCAAGACCAACCACGGCTTGCAACCCAGGAGAACATGTGAGTGTGTGTTTCTGTGTGTTTATGAGTGAAGCAGCGACTCGGCAGGTATTTTGTGCATGCGTGTGAAGACATAAAACATTAACACATGTCAGGAGAGGAGTTTAATTCAGACTCTAGGTTGGCTGGTTCTCCTCTTTCTGCAACTCCACCTTCTGCCCAAAACTCACACTCAGTCACGATGTGGCTTCTAAACACTGGCCGCTTTACTGATACTACTGCTGCTGCTACTCCGGGAGATCTAAGGCAATGCACAGAGGAACTTGGCAACAGAAAGTGAGAGAAAATGAGTGTGTGTCTTCATGTAGCTGACTGGCAAAGCGACAGGAGTATCAAACAACCAGTGAAAGGGGTCCTTGAGATTTGCCTCAGGAGTATTTTTTCGTGTCTTGCTGTGAGCGCAGCCCCACAGTTTGACATCAGATATGCTGTATGACTCGTGAGCGCTGGCAGGAAAAGAGACGGTCTTGATCCAGCTACTTTGTAATATTCAGTACACCTTTCAGTGGGAAGACACGTGGGTCCATTCAATGGGGAATGGGAAGCTGGTAAGGCAGTTCTTGTCTTACTAAAACTAAATATTTTACATGTAGCTGGGGGTGATTTTAGTCGGCAAATTACAATAAACAAGCAAGTACAGCCTCAGTGTCTTATTTCATGGCACTTTAAAAGTTTTTGGAGCATTTTCTGATCCCAAGGTTACTCTGGGAGTATTCTCTCAAAATATCCATTAAAATAAATTCTCAAAGTTTATGAGATGACAAAAATATGATTACATTGCCAAATCATGCTTTGATAAATAGTTCTAAAGAGTGTTGATGTAGGAGAAGCAGTGACTCAGATTATCAAAATGTGTGCTGGTTGTTCCCGTCAAACGGAAATGATTCTTGAATGGATGGTTCCCAGACTTACTGTAACTTTTGCACAAAAAACTGGTCTTGTTAGATCAGTTTGGCTTCACGTTATAACCAAACAATAGAAATATTTCACGCAAGATGGCCTCAATAGT
The DNA here is from genome assembly GCF_020382885.2 of Scatophagus argus. NCBI lineage: Eukaryota > Metazoa > Chordata > Actinopteri > Scatophagidae > Scatophagus > Scatophagus argus. Next base: position 3,743,256 of record NC_058516.1, on the reverse strand, counting down.
CCTCCTTTGTTACTGTCAAGGATCCAGCTAAGCACTATAAGAAAACATTGACATATATCGGCCAGTTTAAGAATCATGTTCACTGTACACCACAGCTTGAGCCTGTTGGTGTTCCATCTCTCACAGCAAACCTTGAATATGAATATTCTGCTCCCACTGACCCACATAAGCTGTGTTCTCCCTCCCTCAGAGAATTGAGCCCCTGACCCATGGCTATCACTGTGATTGATGGGAGATGAGTGACAGGTGGTGCTCCTGCTCAGATGCAGATTATAAACTCATCAATCAGCAGGCGCCTGGGCAAGCCTTCCTGAGGAATGTATGACATCAGACACAGTCACTTCACAACCGGTCAGATCGCATGAAACAAGCCGATGTGATGCAGGTGTAAAATCAGCGCCCTGCCCCAAAAGTATTCCTGTGAGTGACTAATGGTTTTCCATCAAAGCAGGTTCCGCCACGTCACGAGAACTTTATTATATAGAAAATTACCTTGAAAGCTAATGCCACCAGTCAAGTGTGCAAAGCAGTCTATTAAAGAAGAAGCCATTCTATCACTTAAATGAGCAAGCACGTCTGTATAATAAAGACTGAGGTTTTAAAAATGCATCCGATTTAGAGATGCTTCATTTGTCAGTGAGAAGATGTCATGACACTAATACCCATATAATGATTTTGGTCTGGGATGGCCAGAAAATTGAATCTGGGTTGGAATGATTATTTTGGTAATGCATCCTTAGCAGATGAGATGGTCCATTTGTCAAAGCTTCAATGAGATTAATGTTAAAATAATATAAATATAATATAACAAATTATGGGTAATTATTGTGGTTTGGAATGGCTGTAAAACTACACAGAGTCAGAAATTACTAAATAATTTGTATCATTTGTCAAGTGCTAAACTATTTCCAAATTACAAGGGACTGAAATTCCAAAGCAGTTGCAAATTCTTCCATGCATCAATGCATGGAAGAATGCGCTGACAAAAATAAAACAAGGTTCCAACCCTCCAATCCTTTTAGGTTTAACCTCTAACCCTTTAAAAACAAATAGGTCACCAGGTGCCAGGAAGCGCCACGCCTCTCTGTGAACACCTGGTAGGAACTCACAATACAGGCCTGACCAGCGTAGCCTCAGCTGGGTGAGACAGTCGCCCTGGAAGGCATCTATTTTGCTCCCACGATGAATCTCAGTGTCCACAGGCATGAACACGTGTGGAAATAACACTGTATTAAAACTCACATACAGATATAAGAACTTGTGCACCTCGACACACTTAAGCACACATTCATGCACATCATGCCTCACAAACACACACTCAGTTGTCATCAATCAACTCTGTATCAAAAGAAACAAGGGAGGCTTTGAGCACTTATACGGAGCCATATATCAAATGTTAGTTTTAAAGTGGTTTCTGCATGTATTTACTCAGCGGTCGGAGCTAATGCGGAAACATGTAAATATTTCCCTGGCCCTTGCAGGAAGTGATTCTCCGATCGTTGTGGCACTTCCCAGACCACCAACCATCACAGAGTCCTACACGAGAGGTAAAACTGGGATCAGAATTTATCATTATTGACACCAAAAAGAGCAGACTCAGCAAAAATAAAGTCTATTTTTGTTTTTTCATCTTGCAAGGAAGAAAAGAGCGCATGCTGAATGAATTTTTTGCATTTTGCAAAAAAAGCAAATATGTAGTACCTAGGAAATCTGCAATATCAGGTGATAATTCTCCTTTGGTTTGGTGCTACCACCAACCCTGCTCATATGATCAGTAACGGTCCCACAGTCCGAATATGTGTCCATACTTTAAGAAAACACAAAGACAGGCATCTAGATAAGTAAATCTAACAACAAGCCTTATTCCTCTACATTTTTAGCTCCGGTCTTCGAAAACCCAGCATGAAAGAGCTCTCTCAGAGTCCAGCTGGGGGATTGGCTCGGTGCCTGATGAGGGGGATGTGATCATAGGGCAGCCTCTGCGCAGAAGAACAGACAGGATGCGCTTACCACTCCACACCATTGCATCACCTTCTGCCTCTCACACCTACACCCGGTCTGCCAGGAGGCCATTGAGGGAACTTGTCCCGCCCCAGCTGCAAGGTGAGGAGGTGGGCTTCCCATTGCTGACAGATGCAGCCCCTCCTCAGCCTCTGCCTCTCCCTTCACACTGGGGTCTTAATCTGCACGCCCAATCCTGTTAGCTGCCCTCTGCCAGTTCGCCTTGTTCAAGCGCAAACCGGTGGTGCCTCATCTGCATACAATAAACAAACATCCATTGAGATGGGGAGCTTCAACCTCAGATGGACTGGGGTTAACACTCAGGAATATGCTCTACTGTGTTTGGATAATGTTTCAAGTTTCTCTGCTGAGACAAGCCCTCTGTTTCAACACAGCGATCACCAAAAATAACACTGTCCTTTGCACATCTGTCTTCAGTTGTGTGTTTTCTTTGCGCACTCGCCAGTTTACCTTTTGTCAGCTAACTACAACAAAAGAATCACACACATCAATCATATACTGTTTTGTTAAACATATATGTTAATTTGTTCATGCTCACAAAATAAACAGGAGAACATGCACACCCTCTATGGTAACTATCCCTGTAGATACCAGGCTAATAAAAAAAAGAACCTTGATTCCATAAATATAGAACGTAGGTTTACTTGCTCATGAGAAATTAGGCTTAAATCTCTGAAACAACTCAAAAAAGCAGTACTAACAGAAAAGCCTGTACCTACTTGCAGTCAGTTCTTTTTAATTGACTTCAAACGTGGCCTAAATTTGTGGCACCGTAAAAGTCAATTCCAACATGGGATAGGCCAGTTGGTCCTAAAGCACAAAGCACAGTGATTAAAGAACGTACCAAGGGTGCCGCAAGACTTGTTAATTTCCTTTTTTTGTTTGTTTGTTTTGGTTGTGTGGTAAATTTCTTACCACATTATAAAAACCAAGGCGACATTAATGTTAATTACATTTTGTGTTGCCAGCTGTCAGTTGTCACAGTACAAACAGAAACCATGGTGACATAAGATTTGGTACCTAATTGTTACCTGCAAATTAATGTGTTTGCTGCTTTTAGGGATGTTTGGTTTAAGGGGGAGAGGGGAAATAATTGGGAATTACAATCACAACAAGCTTGGACCTCAGTTTCTTCAGAGTAGTTGTGAACATCTGATCTGATCACATTTATTTGATGTAATCAGTGTAAAACTGGCAGAGTCAGGCTTTATTTCTTGGGAAACATAAACATAATAAATCTTTTTCAAAGTGAGCTCAAAAAGGACAAATGTACTCTTTAACTGTGTGACTCTCTTATCTTGACAGACCTCCACTTAGCAAATTTGAGGACACAGAGCAGTTCCAAGTGTTTGATTCTGTGGTGAGATAACACTGGTAGATAGAGGAAAGACTCTTTTCTTTTTGTCCCTGCAGACTTCAGGCCTCTCAAAAGCCCCCTGTGTTCCTGGCACTGTACTCTTCTGCTGGAAACCACAGGGTGATCAGCGCAAAGTGCTGAAGTTTGGAAAACAACGCATGTGACTCCAAACGCATGCGGCCTCGGTTTCAACTTTGATCTCCATCACAATTGGAGGAAGAGAGTCTGTAATTGGCCCTCAACTCAAAGGGCACAAAGGACGGTCTCATTGGACGAGGGAAAATGGATGTCCCATTATGAGAGTTGGCACAATGCCCTGGGCAGATGCCCCTCAACTCGCTGCCCTGTTCACAACAAAGTGAAAAACCTCTTCAGTCAGTATGGAAGAGATCCAAAAGCTTCCTGTTTTATTTGTCGGCTGATCATTAAAGAGTCTTTGATTGAGCAACAGGCAATAAAGCGCTTAGTCACTGACGATAACAGGGTACAAGATCAACCTTTGCTTTGCTTTGCTTTAAGATCATTGCCGAGACATATAAAGTACACACAACTTGTGACATGGATCAGGGATTTCAGCCCATATTAGCACACATCAGTATGTCATTGGCAGTCTGATAGGATGGTTCACATGCTAAGCTGAGAATAAGCAGGTCAGTTGGAATGCTTGGCTCATTATCACTCAGAGCAAAAATGTGGTAATCTTTCAATTTACTCCTTACCTGAAATAAATCTCAAAACTACACTCAAAACCCTGCAAAAATGCCAGTACTGACTAATTTTCTGACATCATGTTGCACATATGCCTCTACTTCACCTTCTTTCCATCAAAGTCTTGCAATGAAGAGAATGAAAGAGGTATTTAACTACACGTGATGCCGAGATCCATAAAATATGATATAATTGCCCTCATAAAGACACAGGCTAGGTATTAACACAGGACTGCCAAATCTCATTACTCAGAGGCTGGAAAAAACAGATGAGTGCCTCATATCAAAACAGCCTAACAATTATTAAACCAATTTTACAAGGAGATGGAGGCCGCTTAGTCTTATCCACAGCGTGTGGTTGCATATGGGCGAAGCCGGTGGGTTCAGACCGGTGTCTCGGGAAAAGCCAGTGCTGTAATTGCTCCCCGTTGGTTTGTCGGTTCCCATGAGACAAGAGAAGGAATTGCCACCTCTTCTGCCTCTCAAAGTCTGCTAGTGCCCCAGAGTTTGCTGGGTTCCCACAGACCACGGCCCCGTGGCTACCCACGCGGTGTGCCCAGGTATGTGTGGTATGTCACCTGCACAGTGAGGGAGCTGTCAGGGACCCGTCCGGAGGCTGGTACCCCCCTTGCTGAGAAACTTGATTTAAACACTCAAGATGAAGTGTGAGATTGAGTGCTCTGAGAGAGGGAAGGCGGCTGCTCCAAGGAAGGGTAAATCTTTTGTGTGACTGGCTCCCACCCAACTGTCCAATCAGCCTCGGACTCGAACCACACTTTACACCAGTTACTCAAGAATCAAGCTGACATACTGAGTGAGAACAGAGTGAGCACTCGTCCCCTGAGCTTGGCATCCTGTAACACGCATGGCGTGAGAACAGGACCCACACTGAGGATGCCATTGTCAGTGGATTTCTACTGTATAATTACGCTCAATTAGTTTGAGCTGCTCAGTAATAATATCAAACCTCTCCGTTTGTATGCCTGACGATGTGGGAGCCAATCAGATTATGAGCGTTTCTTCCCATCCAGCTACAGAGTTTGCTCCCCTGCTTGGTTTTATGGATCTATTCTGCATTGTGTCCACCAGCTGTAATGGACTGGTGGGGGAGAAGAAGGAGGAAATCCAAGCTTGCCAAGTGGACTCCATGCTGGCTTACCATCTAATTCATTTGCACTTAAATTTAGCATAAACCAAACTAATTTGTCTGTTTGTTACCTAGTTTCTGGGACAATTTTATTGTCTTACTTTCGTCAGTGGCGAATGGGCCAGTGAAACAAGTTGCAGCCTGCTCTAACAGCATGGCAGCAAATCAGCACGTAAAAGACTTTATACGAGGAGGAGGCTTGACAAAAGCCAGGGGGATTTAGCTAAACCCAAATACTTTGGAGATAAACAGGAAAGCACTACCACATGCTGTTTATTCAATACAACTCACAACTATGCAGCAAGCGTTTAATCAGTAATGTGGAGCACTTGATTATTAACCCTCCCCTGCAGAGTGTTTTCAATTTGGCCTTTTGTTATCAATTATCTCTGAGCATGATTGCATTGCTGCACACATTTTACATGTTGGCAGGGAAAAGGGTGTGGAAGAGAAAACAAGGACATGCTCTCACCAATTCTGGCATCCTTAGGTTGATGAGTATTACTTCACGGTTTGAGGAAATGCATTACACACCACATCTTAGAGAGAGGCACACAAGGCTGTTTTCTCAGATGGAAATGAGACAGAGACACTTTGTAGCTGCTACAGACATAGACCAAGACAAAGCTCAGAAGACAAAGATAAAGAGAGGTGTATTTTGCGCTGGGTATGTGACAGGATGCTCTCATATCCATTCCAACAAGCAATCACCACGTCTGAATGTTGAGACTAATGTGCCTTAAAGTGATTACATACGACTTCAGATGTGCTGTTTAGCAGGTTTAGAATGGCCTTTCATCTCAGATTGAATACACAACTGAATCATGCCAACTTTGAATCTTTCCAAAAACCACAATCTGACAGTAAGGCCAGGTGCACACAGGTGTGAAAATGGGCAGAACTCCAAGCGCTCTGCAAGTTATTTTGCAGCATTCCTACTTCCAAACTGCTTAACCGTGCCAATCAGTTCTATGTTGACGGTGATGGAGGTGGGTGACCCTGAATACAACAAAAATCGGTGGTGCTCCAAAAAAGCTGCAGACACTTTTTGGACTGGCAGACACTCTTTGGACTTAACATGATTTACCCTCCTCAAACCATGTTAATGAATGTTTACCTCCATTTAAATTTTGAATGAAACCCCTGCAATAGCCTCTATCCTACAGGATCAACCCCTGACAGAGCCTCTGCCATGACCTAGTTAAAGCTGGCTGGCAGCAGTTAGCAACAGCTCACAGACTGTCCACGGCCATCGGGCTCACTGTGCGCGTCCCTGCATGACGAAGTCTCATCAGCAGGCAGGCATCAAATGATAAAAATAAAAAGAGGCACAGAATCAACCCAGCAACACAGCAGTTATGTAATGCAATTGATGCCCCAGTTACTCGCAAGTGCTGCGGTATCTGCTGCTACTCTGGGCCATCCCTGAGCTGCATAGCCTGATCTAGATTAGATGGTCCAACCCAACCTATTTCCTGTTGTAGCACCCAAACATTGTACTGGAACACATCAGTAAGATGCTGATAATTCTGACTAAGGGTTGTACATAAAACACACACCCACAAACATACACATCAAGACATAAAGTCAGTTACTCATTTGAAAGAAGCCTGCAGCTTTGAGCAGCTTTGAGCAGCTTTGGAGAAGGAAAATTCCCTTAAACCTAGCCTGCACACATTGAGGAAACATATGCTGGCTCAATACATTATGCATGTGAGAGGTGGTGTTCCTGACTGACATTCAAGCTCTATGTTCACCAAATTACCCATAGACGATTGATAGAAGCTTTGTAAGAAGCTAGGCCATGTAATCCATCCAAAGAGGAGCAGACATAAATATTTCACCCAGTCTTAAGCTGACATATGGTATTTTGTCTCAATGTCTATGTGCTCTGTGTGCTGAAAATCTGTTAGGTGCGTCCCAAGTGGAAAATCTCTCTTGTTCATCATCAAAACAGGCATGGAATCACATGAAATGCCTAAAATGTGAAAACAGGGTCTGGAGTGTAATCTTCTCGTATAAAGGGTGACAACCTTGTGACAAGGCTCAGTAAGAAACACTCTGTCGAAAGTGTATTGTTAACCTCCGTGTTGTGTGAATTCAGACGAAGCGGACGAAATTGGCTCACAGGTGACGCAGAGGGAAACCCAGAACATGAAAGCTCATGCCTGTCGTCTGACGGAATGTTAGAAGCTGCCTCTTGTGTTTTCTCAGATGCCTGAAAAAATAAATGTATCGGAGGCTCATATCCTCCCAGGAAAAGGAGTGTTTACAGGACTTATCTGTGCCAGGCCCAATAGGGCCACAAGGGCCTGAGACATCAAGTCCAACATCAGCTCTGGAAGGATGAAGACAACCCAGATCTGAATTCAGAGACAAACTAAGGGGCCTCAAAAGAAATGAGTTGTGGTTGAGCATGAAAAACAATTGCCAGATACTCACTTGTTATGTCTTTAAATTACCGTGAAGGTAATACACAGGATCTATCAATCATGCACAGTAAAAACTGAAATCTAAGTGAGATGAAATATCTTAAAATCTGACTGGAGCTGCCTTTACAAATGTCAACACAGACACATGGGAAGATATTAAGCTGCTACACCAGTTTAATTTGAATCAGACAGGGTAACAAACTTGGTACTCCTTCACCAACCAAAAGCAGCATGCACTTTTCATGGCTGCCCATGCCACAGAATCAAATCTGCACACTGCCACCAGATCTATGCTGGACCTTTCCCAACATGCTTCAGGCTTCCTCATGTCCCACTATTAAAACAACCCAGCACCCTTATGCTCCTGCTGCCCCCGAGTGAGAATAACTCACTGACGGAGGAAAGAGCGGGGATGAAAAGAGGAAAAAGATAAAGTAAGACAAAGAGACAGACTTTAGTAAAGGTGTAGGAGGAGAGAAAGTGAGCGAGAGTTACATGAAGACAAGACAGAGAAAGTCAAATGAGTGCACAAAAGAAAAAAAAACAAGGAAAAATGCATGCATGGATAGTTGAGTGGACAAATGTGAGCATGTTGAATCATAAACCCGTAACACAAATATGACCTACTTTCAGTCGCACAGTAAATCAGGCTGCCTTGTGCCCAATTAAAGCAATTAAAGCTACAGTAAATCGGTAATATCAACCAATAGCTATTCATGATAGCGATATAATGTGCAGAAATCCTTTATGAATCACTCAGTCGTCAGATAAGAAACAGCACATCGGATCAGTGGAAGTTACACATTCACAAAGATGAAGCCGTGTGGATAAATTATAGATTAAGCAGACTACAGCGTCTTGTCTAACCAAGAGGATTCAAGTGAGTCCCTCCAGCACTCCGTCTGGATTCACTCTCATGACACAGTTTAAGTAAGAAATGATTTACAGACCTGGAGGTTTGTGTCCCAAATCAAAGGAAAAATCATCTGGCAGATCAATTTTTGATGTTCTGTGGATTTCAAAATTTACTTTGGGATTGGTGCTCATGATTCAGTTTATTGGTGTAGTTGTGTCATGTCAGTCTAGTCAGTAATTTCCTACATTTTCTAAAGGATGACATGGACATCTGGGCAAAAAGGTCATACAGGGGCATCACACTGAGTAAAAGAGCTTGTGAATATGATGGAAAATTATTTTAGGTGTCTTTAACCCAGAACAGCCACAATGCAAAGAGACGCGGATGGACTGAAAGAAGGGCAGTGCAGAGCTTTCCTTTAAACTCTAAGGTTCTCTTGCAGTAGATTAAGATAAGTTAGCAGCGAGTCATAAAGTCAGCCAGGTCAAGTCAATAAAGTATGTTGGCATCTTTTGGTTACATTAAAGCCTCATAGTCATTAACAAGTCTGCACCATAAACAACCCAGAGAGGCCACTTATATCTGTATATTACTTAAAGGTTTTATCGTGTTTAAGGGTGAACGTTTGTTTGTTCTGTAAAGAAATGCACCCTTTCAATTAGTTACACTGAGAGCATTTCCTATAAAAGAATGCTATTTTAATGTCCTTGATTCGTTATTTCCTGTGCAGTGACTGCACCGTATGCACTGAGGGGGAATTAAGCTTCTTTGCTCCCATGTGGACACAACACAGCAGCAACTACATGGCTGCACTTGACATTCCAAAGAGGCACTTGCAAACAGATTCACCTTCAGTTAACCCTGAGCAAAAACAAGTTTCCAGTCCTGTGATTTGCAAGAACGACCCGGCGTAGAGATAAGCCTGTCAATCAGCCGGCAGCCACAGTGTGTTTCACAAACAGTAGTGGGAGGTTTATCGCTGCTGCTTGACACATGGATGTGTTTCATTTCTGTCTTAACGCTTGAATCTCTGGGTGTTTTTACGAACATGCATTTTGTCTGATTGTTACAATACAAAACTAATCTATACTCTGATCATAAGAGGTTTTACACTGTCTTTCTGTTCTAAACACTCGACCCCAGCTGGTGGATCTTTCCTGGGAAATATTTGCCTAAGCACAGGAAGTGAAACATTTTTCATTACCAGCAGATGGAGTAAACACAGAGTGGACAGTTAGCGTGAGCAGTGTTTAGCCGCTTTGTATAAAGAGATAAAAGAGCTCTACCGGCAGAACCTCAAACAGAGTCACCAAGAAAGGCTCTGTGGGAAGTAGAGTCCAAACAAGCCACATGATCCAAGCCACAAAGACAAGATCATAAACAAAAACACCACAAATGCCACAAATTGCTGCCTTCTTTTAGAGATTTCATTGTGTCAGTATGCACCGTGGTGGCCAAAGAAACTTAAAGAATTGATTCCCAAACGTTTCCTTTCAGAAATGCAGTCCATAGTGCAGCAATAGATCATTCGGACAAAATGAGGTCATTCCATAGAGTCTGTTTCCTGACAAAGTGACCGTGTGTTGGGGATTGACTTACCGGTAGGCTGCTGTCAAGTGACAATCGCTTTAAGTGCAGGTGTCTGTTCATGGTCCTTCCACCCTGCGGTGATTCACACACCTGGGAAGCACTGGAGGGAGGGGGAGGGGGAGGAGTGGAGGACAGAGAGAAGAGAAGGTCAACAAGGAGTAGCTCATGTCCGGTTGTCACGTTTCCGCAGTTAAAAGGGCTTTCACCTTTTACATGAGATCAGAGTCCAAGTCAGTGGCAGCAATCTCAGGCATAGTTACTACAATAGTTACAGCATTTCTTTCAGTTTCTATTGCAATTCCCTCTCTTGAAATACAAGCCAGTACAAAAATGGAAGTGTGGACGCACCCAGAGGTCTGACAAGACTACGGGATCCCGAAGTTCCCGCTAGATCTTACTGCTTGCTCTTAGCGTACCCCGGCATCCCATCCTCCTACCCAACCCCAAGCTTCAGCCCTTTTGTTTTTCTAGGCCTCTCCAAACAGAGCTGGGAACCAGTCCGACCTGGCCTGACTGAGGCCACAGCAGAAGATAAACACTTCACTTCACGCATACTACTCCTTTACAAAGAGCCTGGGTTTTAGACAAAGTAAGCACACTACTTCCTCACTGGTGAGGACAGGGTCAAAGGTCAGTTGATGGACGCCTTGGGGTCAGAGACCCCGTCCTTACAACAAAACTTGTGTGCCTGTATGCGTGGATAAATCCTGTCCTGTACGCAACCAAAATGGACATAAAGCCTACATATCCATATTAAAGCACATCAAAGAGGCAAACCGTTTAAATTGGTTATTTAAACAAAACACAGAAGCTTTTTTGATAAAATACAAACATGCTCTTATTCCATAAAAATGGCCATGAAACATATTTTCCAGAAGAAATCTAGCATGGGTTTGTCCAGTCCTTTCTTTTTATGTTATTCAAGTTTTGGAGTTTAATGAATTAACTTGTCAGAATAATGGTAAAGTAATATGATTGCTGTTTAAAAGACTTAATTTGTTCCTTTGTCCAATTAACTACTTTGACACTGATGGGCATCTTACTGAGGTCATGCACACTATTTTAAAAACACTATTTCCATGTATTTTGGCAGCATAAGATCCGATAAGTGCCACTCCTGGATCAGTTCAAAATGAGCCTGAATAATACTTTTTTTTTCACTTTTTCAGTTTTGTTTACTGCCTCACAAACCTACTTATGCAACCACACATCACAAACTGCATCCCAAAGCCCCCCCTCACTTTTTGCATCTGCTGCAGGCTGTATCTGTTACACCCTGTCTGAAGCTTCAACAGCGTGACTGCACTCGTCAAACATCCCCACACATCAACATGACATGTTCCATCCACGGCCAATCTGGTAAGTCCAAACTTATCGACATGAAGCCGCAAACTCCAGATTGCGGGCGGGATCAGTCGCTATGTTTTCACCCAGAACTGACATTGTATTTCCTAACATGACACTGTCTCCTTCTGCTCCCATTTCTGAGTTCCCTTGGGTCATCTAGTGCATAAGGAAGTTGTCTAATCAGTGAACAGGATGTGAAATGCTCTGTCTTTAATGACACAGAAACATCAGACTCCTGCCTGTCTCAGGCTGGCTTTGTAATGTCTGATTGTGCAAGTGTGTTGCATCAGATGAAATACTGTGAACCATGTTTAGATTGCATTTCAGTTTGGTCCCTTTCCGCAGGAGATTAGGAGAGGAAGCAAAGCCCAATGCTTCCACTGGATACAGATATAGTGTGGAAGTTTATAGGAAATTGAGAATAAATGATTAAAATGGATTATTGCACTGTGCCTGATTGCCCAGACCAGACATAGAGAACACTGACACCATTTTCCTTGGAGTCTATAGAAAGTGTGAGGGATGAGGTAGTGGATGAATAGGAAGTGATAAAGATTAAGCAAACACATTAGAAGGCAGATATCAGGGGCACTGAGATAAAGGCAGGTTATAAAACACAAGGAAAAGCTCCTGCCTCTGACAGTTAAACAAAACAAAACAAAAAAATGATCCTAAGTTTTTCTGCTGTCAGTTTTCCTGAAGCTCCACAGTATTTTCCTGCTATTCAGTTTGTTTTACAGGAGTGTTGATCAGCATCTTACTCCTTAAGTATTCACTGGGCAGAACCAGTGTTGACAAGCTGATGTCTGTGAAAAGCAACCAGTTTTCCTCAGCCTACAAACTTGTTGACTGTCCACACATTGTACGCATTTCTTGGTTGCTCGATTTGAAAGGAAATGAAACAGTGATAATACTTGGTCATGACAAAAGCTATTTTAAATATGCGGTTATTTAATAGGAGCTGCTTTAGCTAATTAGTGTCCCAAAGATCAAGGTAATGCCATACAGCGTTCCTCAAAAGGTGCGACTTTGTCTTGTATTTAGATTAAGATTAATCACATTGATAAGAACAGCAGTTTTCAAAGAACTGACAAATTTAAGTGCTCCTTTGTCTATGTTTATGACAGCTTAAGCGCCTCTCTGCAACTGCAACACATTCAGGACTGTCCTCCCTCCCTCCAGATTCCCTGTGATTTACACCAAAAGCAATTACTGGTATGTTAAACCGGTTCGGTGTTGACCTACGCAGAGTGACACGCGTCGACGCCTACAGTCCACATGGCCCCCAGCCGGCCATCCAGCCAGTCGGCAAGCCAGCCAGTGGGGTGGAAAGGATATAATCAAAGGAGGCCAGGAGGACGCTGACATCTGGGAGTCTTTGTGCTGTAGGCCTAATTAGATGCCAGGGTGAAGGGAGGAGGCGAGTTGGGATAGTGTGTGTATGCGTGTGTGTGTGTGAGGTTGTTTGAGATGGGTGGGTGTGTGAGGGGGGGGTGGACTCTCTTTTTTAACATCTGCTCCAAGAACAAGGGAGGACCCAGCTGAGGTCGCAGAGCTCCAGACAGCTCCAAACTACAACAGGGATAATGTGAGGGGATAACAGCTTAATGATAACACTTAAACCCATTGAGAGATCACGCTGTACTGAAAACAGACTGTGAGCCACGTGGATAAACGATGATAATAAGCCCAGATTGTCCATGAATATGGATCGTCATGGCTCGGATTTGATACTGTTCCTTTGTAATTCTGAGCAGAATTAGGCAGCTGTGCACTCATTCCAATCGCCAGTCTTTCACTCGTACTTTTGTCTTAATAGCCTCATATAACGTATCCTACACATACAGTGAAGGTCTGCTGAAGAAACACTGGTGCTCCACCCTCTGCCTTTTGACTTCAGAGTGTTCCAGTGACCACACTCTGCCACAAGTGACAGTAGTGGCCTTTGTACCCAGTACAGTCAGGCATTCACCCACACACGTTCTCCTTTCACACTGTGCAAAGAGTCAGCACAAGTAAGAAATCTTTGTCGTGGGACGCTCAAACAGAGATATCACGAAGTGTGTGGCATGAACTTTGCTCCTTTTCTTATGAAACAACTGCCTGCATTGAAGAACAATTGCTGTGGAATTTGCAATAAAAGAAAAACCCACGTTTTCTTTCTCGGTGTGGTTTGAATTAATCACGCGTTATACATTAAACTCCACAATAGATGACGCAAAAAATAAATTAAAGAAAATATTTGAATTGCCATCTGGAGGGAAAGGATACAGCAGGGAGAGCCAAACACTTGAGATGATGGGATTCCAGGCGTGCATTTTGCATGAGTTTCCAATTAGCGCTCACATCTATTACAAGCCTTTTGAAAACACGTAGGGTCATCTCAGAAAGGAAAGGCCAAATATTCACTCAGACTTCTGTGATCAATACCCCCCCGCCACAAAAAAAGAGCAACGCCAGGAAGTGCCAGGGCATGAAAATGGATGGGAGGGGGTGCTGGACATTGATTGGTGCACCCCCTTTGCCCCAGGAACCAATTCATTTTGTCTCCATGCCCTGCGCCTGCCTTGAATGAGGGGGATAGTGAAATGGGGTCAGCGCAGAGACATCCCCCCACGGTACAGAACCCAGTTCTCTCTTTATTTTTCTTCTGAATGATGTCCGGGGAGAAGAATGAATGACTGGGAAGATTATACGTTTAAGTCTCGCTTTTAATTCGCCTGCTGCACGAGGGGAGGAGTGGGAGGGGGCATTGGGGGGTGCTATTACTTTCCATTCATTGAGGAGAAAATTGAAGCATGTAAGTGTCTGATGTGGGGTTTAATGTGCACAGAGAAAGAGAGAGAGAGAAGTCCATCTGTATTCGAGCAGCACAGATGGTCTATGCTGATCAGATGTTTTGAGTCCCTCTGCTGGCCAGCCTGTCTGGTCCTGCCTCTGCATGTGTCCCCGTACAGTTGGCACGACCAACTGTAGCCTGGCACAGCCTAACATAGAATTACTGAGTCTGAGAGCCTTGAACAATAAGCCATATTTTACACTAGTCCCTTGCTGTTTTTTACTCCGTCAGCAAACCAATCATTAAGCTGGATGTCTTTCACTGATTTTTTCCAGTGTGTGCTTATGGTGTGCTGCCATAGCATATCAGTGTTTAAACCATGCTGGTAATCACTACAAGTTTCAATTTTAACTATTTATCAAATGGGTGTGAAAAGGAGAGGCCTATCGTTAAGGGTAATAGGTCAATTTGACAGTCCCTTTAAAATGAATGTTGATGCTGCAAAGAAAGGGAGGATCCAAGTTCCCAGCCGAGACAAAAATCTTGAAATGGCTTGTTTATAAATGATTTCAATTTCCTCACAGTTGAGTTATTGTTGCAACAAGCCGAAACGTGACTTTTGCCAAGAAGGCAGAGGGAACCTGAGTGTATGAGCAAAGTGTTCGTTACTGTATACTTAATTTTTAACATACAAAACAATTGGAGCTCTTCATTATCTTTTTACAGTCACAAAGCTGTGAGACATGCAGAAGGACCGTGAGGCATTTGTAAATCATCTGCTGCACGTAAGCAGACAGATATGTGATGCTCAGTCCTGCATTTTAAATCATCTATGCTCTTATTTTGGCTCATCTCCAATTGCTCCAGTTCTGTCTTCTTAAATGTTATCCATATTGAGATTCTTCTTTTTTTTGATAGTGATACATTTGATAAAATGTCCATGGGACTCTCAGTCATGCTGTCTCTTTGAGGAGTAATATTATCAATATTTGACTTAGCCTACTTGCTTGTCAAACACGACTGACGCACCACCCAATCAGCACTGAGAGGCCTGACTGAGAAAACTGAAAAGACCAGTCTTCAGATGCTATAAGCAAACACCTAAATTACTTCTGAACCCAAGTCGTGTCAAACAAGATAAAGGGAAGCAATCTGCTCTCAAGGAAATGTGTTTCTCAGGCACTTTTAATGATAAAGATTCTGCCAGAACTTGTCTGAGCAACTTTAAATCTTGTTTAGTCAGCAGTACTTAGCAGGCAATTTAATGTGGGGGTTTAAAAAGGGAGGGAGGGGTTGGAGGTCTAGTGGAAACAGAAAAAAAAGAAAAACAATGAATACGATGTCGTCATCCTGTTCATGAGGGGAGTCCCTGCAGTTCCCACCAGATGCATAGGATGCTTTAATATACATCCTGGAAAAAAGAGCTCGACGAGCTTCCTGTTGAGGGACCCTCCGCTGCAGCCCAGCGTGCTTCAGCAGACGGCATGACTCTGCTGAACTCGCTCATGACAGCGCTTCAGTTCGAAAAAAGTCCAAAAAATATATCTCAAAAGCCCAGGGGTGATGCAGCAAGCCAAGAGGGGGCACAGGAATTTTCCAACTGTTATCAAAATACACAACGATGCCCCCCCCCACTTTGGTATGTAAGCATCACGCGGCGGGCAGCTCACTAAAAAACTGAACACACACATTTCATCTGCAGGCTGCTGACAGCATGAGAAACAACAGTGTGTTTGTGTGTGTTTATCATCCTGAATGTTTTTGTAGGATGCTTTATACAGAAAAGTTCCACACATAATCAGCTTCCAGTTAGACCCGAACAGCAATTTAAAACCAAGTGCATTGTTTTTCTTCATTGAAAGTCATTTTTAAGCTATTTATCACACTTTGCAGCATCTTGCTAAGTTAGTTTGCTGCGTAAATTGCACAATATGTTGGCAAGCTAAGATCATTTAGCTACTTTTTGCATTTGCCACAATCATTTCTGGGATCTTTTTTAGTCTTTTAATTGTGATATACTGAAACTTACTAATAAGCTGAGATGTGAAAGGATAACTAACATTAATTTAGCTCTTTTTTCTTTCATTTTTTTAAAAATTCATTTAAAATGAATTAAACTGGTACATAAAAACAGATAAAGCTAGCAAATGATTTAGACACTTTTCATTTGACTTCTCAGTACCATTTTGTAATTTTGAAGCTGAGCGTTTCTGCTAGCTTACGTCTTTTAGGGTGTGAAGGGATCTCCAGAACAGGTAACATTAATTTAGCAACAATAACAAATAACTTCAAACATGCCTAAAAGACTTGAGTTAGACCAGTTCTAATATATGAGGCTAAACCTTACTGATAACGTTAACGTTACTCAGCAGAGGGCAGCCAATATTTATTGCTTCACTGTATTTATCAAGATGAACTCAAACAAACAAATGAACACAGCTGATTTGCATTAATTGTCACCAATCTCATCATGTTGTGCATTCACTTTTGCTCACTTTTGACCGACTGAAAAGGTGAAACTGTTCCCATAAAGTCTGAAGACAAACAAGCAGGAATCCAAACTTACTCTGCGCCAGCCGGATCCTCTCCACTCAACAGGTTTGCAGCCAGCTCTGTAGTTCCCAGACTCTCAGAGGTGTTTTGGTTTGGAAGACAACCTGATGATGTGGAATTTCCTTTGATGGCAGCTGAAAACATGCTGTCGTAAATTCCCCTGGAAGTGTTGCAGGGGGTGGGGGTGGGTGGTGGGGGGGGAGCCACACACAAACACACACACACTCTTATAGGCACTATTGCCAGTGCTGGAAGTCTGCAGCAACACCCAGTAAGAGTTGTAAATAGAAGGGAGGGAAGTGGTGGTGGTGGAGGGAGTCCGGGAGGCGGGGTGAGGCGGGAGGATAAGGAGAGTGAGGAGAAGTTCCACATTACATCACCAGCAGCTGTTGACAGGCCTGTGTTTATTAACTAACTGCCAGGGCTGGAGGAGTCACACCACATGCCTCACGCCTTCATTCCACCAAAATGTTGACAAGACAAGACAATGCTCACTCGCGTCTGAAACGATCAAATGACAGACATGCAGTTATGTGCAAGTCCTAACAGGCATGTGGATGCATGCTTTTTTATGTTAAACACACACATACACAAAATACAATCTTTGAATCTTAGAATCACTAAGAAAGAGAGTCCATATTTCTTTTTCAGGATTCAATTTTTGCTATTTTTCTTTGTTTGGTCTGCTGGTGTTACCTGTCATCTGTTTCCACTGGCTATGAGACTTGCTGACTAGACTGGAAGAGCTGTTTTCCTGACTCAGATAGCACTAACTGTAATGGTATTACTGCAAAGCGAGAGCTGCTGTTGCTGCTGATGCATTCCTCAAGTGTCTCGGTTTGGCAGAGTCCCCAGCCTCTGAGCTCAGCCTGTATGTCTCTCCCTCCCCTTCTCTGTGTCTCTTTCTTGCCTCCTCATTTAAATGGAGGCACATGACTCTCAGCTTTACTGCCAAATCGACTTTTTTATGCCGGCTGGGAGCCACCAGCGCTCTGTTTTTCTGTGCAGGGCACTCCTGCATTCCTTGCTGCCACCCATCTTCATAGCCCACAAGGCACAAAGATGTTGAATCAACCTTATCCCAGATGTCATATTTAGTTTGTTTTTCTTCTCTGCATCCTTTTCATAGAATGCATTTACTTAAAATGAACCTAAAATATGATGTTTCTAGGCTTCCGCCTAGGTGTCAGAGCCCCTCAGCTATAGCGTCAGCTGCCCACTGTTTGTCATTCCTAACCGCTGTGAACAAATGCTCCACTTCAGCCCATCTCTAGTGCATTCCTTGTGCTCTCAAATGCAATAATTTCTCCCCTAATTCCATTCTGTTGTCGCATTCTTGCCCTCTAAACTCACTGCATTGCAACATTGCTCACTCAGACAGGATGAGGCTGAGTGGGCTGACGACATTGCAAGTCTTTGAGAGATAAAAGATGTCATAAATCACGCTGAAAAAAAAAAATCATTTTAAAACAATTTCTGAGCTGTTTTGAAACCAGGCAAACAGCCAGACCAAACAAAAGAATGTGATCCCAAGACATACTCTCATCAAGGACATTCAATTAAACCTAAATGCCAAGAGCTAATCAGATCAAATGCAGCATGGCTGACATCAAATATTACAAAGGAGAAAGATAACTAGATGAGGAGACTGACCATGTCATTTTCAGTTAGCATTTGATAATGAAAACCTTTGATTTCTTAATTGGAAGCTTATGATGTATTTAGTTAATCAAATAGGAAAAAATGTCCTCAATGAATGCTTTTGCCAGATTAAAATTTCAAAAATGACACAGTTTATCACTCAGAAGCTTTCCATTTCCACAGAGCGACATGCAGATTTTCTATCTGTAAAAGAAAAACTCAACATCAAAGATAGTCACAGGTTTTACTTTTGGTCCCGGTGACAGCGTAAATGTCTTTGCTGTCAGCGCTCGTAGTTTGACATATTTACAGGTCGGTCATAAACCTGAGTGCAGGTGCAGTCTGCCATCTGAAACATCATGAGATCCGTTGTGTGTGTGAGTCTTGTAAGCATGTGAGTTTAAATCCCCCCTGTTCTTCCTAAATCACATCCTGTCTTCTCTATCTCCCTCTCCCACCGGCTCTGATATGCTCTTATCCTGAACTAAGAAAAGAAAAATACTTACACTCTACTTAACTCTTATTTTTTATTTGTACTGGCCTTGCGCAATGATGAGAGTATAAATCTGGTTTTGCTATTTTGCTCAAACTATGACCTACTGGCAGCTACAGTCCAAAAAATCAATCTTGAGAATCCCATTTTAGTCAAAACCTCACACGTGCATTGATGTGCACGTGTGTGAGCGCCCTGGAAGTGCAGCAGGGAGGTAATGGCTAATGATCCTCCTCTAACTTACGTCTTGACCTGCGGCACATCCGGATCCATTCCAGGCATGAGGTCCAACTCTTTCATGTCACAGGTCAGAGCCCTGCAGGAGCACTGGGGAAACGACCGGTGTGGAGCCTGGATAGAGGAAAGCCATGTTCTGAAACACTTCAGGGAGGATGCAAGGAGTTCAATTAAAGCATTTAGCATGCTAAACCATGCTTCAAATCAAGTTGGAATGGTATAAATCCATTTAGCCGCTGCAAGGATGTCAATGTCTAAAGTGAAGAAAACTAACCGTCAAACTGCAATTTTGATGGCATTGGTTTCAAGCTGTAGGTGAGGGATTTGAACATGGAAACATATTCGACCTTGGGAAAAAAACACTGCTGAGAACATAAAATCCTTTGAATGGTCTGCTTAATGCGTCATATTAAGAGGATATTGAGCTGGGGAACACCAGACCCTGGGAACATAGATAGGCTCCCAGTGGAATCGACAGCATATATGCAAACCCAGTTACACGAGCTCAGGCTTCAAACTGTTTTTTTTAGTTAATTCTGATTTATGTTTGGATGTAAAACGTTCATACAAAAGACTCAGCTGGCTGGAGACAGAACATAGTGAATATGGTAAATATATCTTAGAAGACAAACAGGTCGAAACAGGAAGACTTTCATGTGAACACAAACAGATGCATAAATAGATAAATACCTAATACAAAATCACCAAATCTTCTTCCAGACATGTCAAGCTGCTTTATCATTTAACCACAATGACTCCCTTTGGATTGCTCACTGCAGCTGCGGTTAAGACCAGAGCAGTCATAAAGCAGTCAACTCAGCGGCTTGCTGTGATACTTACAGCTCCTTCGGTGTACCTGTTTCATGGAAATCCATCCAGCGTGTATTGTCTCCGATCAGTAGGACATTTTGAACAAGACGACCACAGACATGTGTAATTGAAACACCAGACAATCCCGAAGGCCTTGATGTGCTGCATTGCTGTTGAGACAGAACATAGATGGAAATTTACACAGAAAACCAATCTGATCTTCTCTCCTGACATGAGAAGTCTGCTGATACAGTTTCAAGCATGATGTGGCTCAAACCAATAATAAGGTAGTAATTTACATACCGAAACACTGGAAAACATATTGAATCTGATCAAACTTGTGAAATCCTTTTTCGCAGAGGCAGCTGGTTTGAATCTCCCACGCGAATATTTCCGAGGAGCAGGAAGCGGCTTTGTGCGTGGCCCACGCTACACCGACATGTTATAATGCCACATCAGTGTTATTTGCAGCTGCACTGGGAACACATCGATGTCCCTTTCACATCAGCAGCAGCCCCAGAAAGCATCTTTAGTGCATGTAAGCGTGGCCTCGAGAGAGACGAACGCAGTGCATACGGTAAAGACTTCATCTTCCACAAATCAGGGAGAACTGTGGTGTTTGCGCCAATGTCAGCTACTTTGAGCCCACAGGAGATCAAGGTAAGGAGATTTACATGAACCGAGATGTAATGCAGAATAAAAAAAGGAGGAGAGACATTATCCAGCTTGGCTGTGTCAGCCTTTTGTCTCGAATGAGATATATTGAAGCTATAAATTGTGGTTACTTTCCTAATGTTTATGGATTCACATAATGACTGATGGTATTTTATATTTAATCAAAGTGCTTTTTTAAGCACCAAACAAGGCTGGGCATCCTGCCAAGTTTTTACTGTACAAATTGACTTAAATTCATTGAATTATGGTCAGTGATTTCCTGACGTTGACTGCCTTCCATTTGTCTTGTGTCCATGCATTCCCTCGGCTGCATCGCAGAATCAATGGCTGTCCTGAGGAAGCAAGGAGCCGACCGTTTCTTATGGCTGTCTCATGCAATTTTTTCCACTCTCCCTGAGGTAAGAGGATGGGAGAGTCAAACAAATAGGCCTTGTGTTTTTCCCTCTCTGTGTTTGTATGCAGTACCACAGCCAGGCATCCTGCCAAGTTCTCCTCCTCTTCTCCCAGGCTGCAAAAGCAAAAGACAAATCTGAGCAACCTCTACCACCACTGCTTTCACCTCCACCGTGGCACCCCCACACTTGAACCCTCCTGTTTCTCTTCTTCTTTCATTAGAGCTTGCAAACACAAAAGGAGGCAGAGGCTGGGTGCAGGTCCCCATGAACATGCCCAGATTAGAGAGAGGCCATGATGAAGACCGGGTAGAGGTGAAGGAAGAAGGGGAGGATTTGAGGCGAGGAGTAGGAGTGGTTGTTATTTCATGGACAAGACTCCGTGCCCTTTGCCACGGGAGCAAACACCAGCTGGGATGAGGAGTGTATCAGGAGGAGAGTATCAATTTGCCTATGTGTGAGGTTTCACACTGAGGCAAAGCTTCTCTGGGTGCTAAAAATCTATGCACACGCGTGAACCATGTGGTCTGGCTCAGGGTGGCACACTTATTTAAAAAAAAAAAAAAAAATTAATTGATTGCTCAGGGGAGAAGTTTGGTTGCACAACTGAGACATCTATGGTAGACACAGGTGTGATAAGTGGACTGTGAATAATGGCTCAGTCTCATCACACCTCATAAATCGCATCCATACTGAAAGTGGAACGTGCTGAAGAGTGTCCCAACGTTTTTTGGGTAGATATTATCCAGAAAACACAAGGCTGCAATGGATTAAATTCATGTTAATGCAGTTTGACCGTGTTAAAGTACAATTAGTTCATCTATTGTTAAAATATGGTTTGGAGCAGCTTTATGATATCTGCCTCCACCTCATTACAGTGAGGGTCATTTTGCTCATATTTCTCCCCAAATTGAAAAAAATCCTTTTAGTATTTCACAACATCACTTTCCAACAGCATTCCAGTTAGTCTGGCAGAGTTTATTGCCAGAAGCTTTTTGGTGACTCGCTCCTCTGTAGAAAGTACTCACTTTGTAATTTAAATTCAAAACAGAACTCTCCCTAAAACCACAAATTGTTGTTTTGGCATTTCTCTTTCCATACAAGATAAACAAAAAAACAAAAGAAAACAGAAGCAAAGTGTTAGCCAGCTTTAGAGGTGTTGAAAGGTGTAATTTTTCATTTTGGACAGAGACACGCCAGCTTCCACTCTTTATACTGAGAGATAAAGATCTTCTCATCTCACTCTTACTAACGCAGAATGTTGAACTACTCCTTTAAGAATGGATAGACCTGTTTTAGTTTGCATCCATGCTGTTACTCTATTATCCTCCACTGTCCAACGGGCCTCTTGGTGGAGGACAGTGCATGAATGTGTGTGTGGGGGTACCAATGGACAAGTTGCCGTGGTGATTAAGCTCCTCTTTCATACTTGGGTCTCATCTGAAGGTGGGTCATCCCTTTGAAACAGAGAAGCTCCAGGCTCGTGTCAGGCCACCACAAGGGTCTCAGCACTCACTCAAAACCCCACCGATGACAGTAAGAGTTAGGAGATGAGAAAAGGGCACCAGCCTGCAAGAGTCTCTCTCATGGGAACGTGTGGAAGCTCCTCGTGGGCCCCTTGT
This sequence comes from Scatophagus argus, assembly GCF_020382885.2. Taxonomy (NCBI): domain Eukaryota; kingdom Metazoa; phylum Chordata; class Actinopteri; family Scatophagidae; genus Scatophagus; species Scatophagus argus. The sequence continues at coordinate 3,720,596 of NC_058516.1, read as the reverse complement.
GGGTCCCCCTGTAGCTGGTGCCTCTTCCATCATCTCCCCTGAGCTTTCCAGTGAGTCCCTTTGATGTCCTGGTACCATGGACATGCAGGCCTGTGGGCCTGCAGGGACCTACAGCTTGGAAAGTTACCCACCAGTGGACAAACTGAGACTTGAAGAGAGGCGAAATGTGTCATATCTTGGCCATGAGAAGACAGAGACTTCACAGAAATGGACATACTAGATAGAGACACTGATGGGAGACTGACAGACACAGACAACAGGAGACTATCAAAGGTTTCACCAGTCTTACCTGAAACATGTTTGAGTATGGAGGGACAAGGACGCTGTTTGTTCTTTCATCCACCTTCTCATACCGAGTTGCTGTGGCCCTCGTGGGAATCACTTTCAGCCCCAACTGTGGGATCAAACACACAATGCAATCACAGAGCTGCAGTGAACATCAGCTCTGAGGAACAAGTTCCCATTTCAGTGAGGTGGTCAGACATGAGTCCCATGTTGTGTGCACCATCTTCATCCAACACTGTGACAAAAACATTTAAATTGACCAAACGACAAAGTGCCACAGCTTGCTGGACTGATTTGGGTCCTTCAGACATGAAAAGACAGTTTCTTATTAACTGATTTTATTGAAAAAAAATTCACATGAAGATAAAAAAAGACTATGCTTTGTTTTAATTTTGCAAATGAATTGTACATAGTCAGTCAAAATCAGTGTTACATTTATATATCTCCATACAAAATCTTTTTAAAATAAGAAAGGAAAGAGAAAAGGAGCTCGATATTTTAATACCTGCTGCTGGTGAAAATCAAAGCTTGAAGCGTACTGAGTATAATTTAATTGATGTTTTTAACTTCCCTGCACAAGAGCCAAATGAATATTACAGAACATTTCACAAAAAAAGAAAAATAAGCAAAGTTAAGACAAATATCCACGATGAAATGGTACACATAATCTTGGGTAAAAGTGCTCTGCGTTGCTTGTGCGTTTCTGTCTGATGAGTCTCTTTCACCCTCTAGTGGTAGTAAATCGCTGCTGGAGGAGCAGCAGTGGACATGTTTGGTCCCCTCACATGTGCTCTGGGTGGTTCTGCAGACAGGTGATGAATTCCTTCACCTCCTTGCCCTCAAAGCAGATTTGGTAGACTGCAGAAAACAAGGGGAACCTATGGAAGACAACAAAGGTTTTCACATGTCAAATCAACTCTTTGACGAAGCACACTCTGGCCCACACACAGTGTTTTCACTCCTCTCTGAATCTTGATTGTTTTATGTTTGTGCAATTACATTGCTGATAATGTCAACAATAAGTGAACATTAGAAACTTTGTAAATGTACAATTTATGGCAGAGCTGTTGAAGTGCATTGCAATAGAATGCACAGCTGTATCTGATTAAGCGGCCAAGCGCCTACACAATTTGTAGTGAAATGTTCCGGTTATTTGAAGATAGGTTAAGTCTCCAGGGGTCAGTCAAATACCCCAAAGACCTTCAAACATTATGACAGATCACACTGCTCAAAAATATAAAGGGAACACTAAAATAACACATCCTAGATCTGAATGAATGAAATATTCTTATTAAATACTTTGTTCTTTACATAGTTGAATGTGCTAACAACAAAATCACACAAAAATTATCAATGGAAATCAAATTTATTAACCCATGGAGGTCTGGATTTGGAGTCACACTCAAAATTAAAGTGGAAAAACACAACTTTGATGTAATTTCCTTAAAACAAGTCAAAATGAGTCTCTGTAGTGTGTGTGTGGCCTCCACGTGCCTGTATGACCTCCCTACAACGCCTGGGCATGCTCCTGATGAGGTGGCGGATGGTCTCCTGAGGGATCTGCTCCCAGACCTGGACTAAAGCATCCACCAACTCCTGGACAGTCTGTGGTGCAACGTGGCGTTGGTGGATGGAGCGAGACATGATGTCCAGATGTGCTCAATTGGATTCAGATCTGAGGTACGGGCGGGCCAGTTCATAGCATCAATGCCTTCGTCTTGCAGGAACTGCTGACACATTCTAGCCACATCTAGCATTGTCTTGCATTAGGAGGAACCCAGGGCCAACCGCACCAGCATATGGTCTCACAAGGGGTCTGAGGATCTCATCTCGGTACCTAAAGGCAGTCAGGCTACCTCTGGCGAGCACATGGAGGGCTGTGCGGCCCCCCAAAGAAATGCAACCCCACACCGTTACTGACCCACTGCCAAACCGGTCATGCTGGAGGATGTTGCAGGCAGCAGAACGTTCTCCACGGCGACTCTGTCACGTCTGTCACATGTGCTCAGTGTGAACCTGCTTTCATGTGTGAAGAGCACAGGGCATCAGTGGTGAATTTGCCAATCTTGGTGTTCTCTGGCAAATGCCAAACGTCCTGCACTGTGTTGGGCTGTAAGCACAACCCCCACCTGTGGACGTCGGGCCCTCATACCACCCTCATGGAGTCTGTTTCTGACCGTTTGAGCAGACACATGCACCTTTGTGGCCTGCTGGAGGTCATTTTGCAGGGCTCTGGCAGTGCTCCTGCTGTTCCTCCTTGCACAAACACGGAGGTAGCGGTCCTGCTGCTGGGTTGTTGCCCTCCTATAGCCTCCTCCACGTCTCCTGATGGACTGACCCATCTCCTGGTAGCGCCTCCATGCTCTGGACACTACGCTCACAGACACAGCAAACCTTGCCACAGCTCGCATTGATGTGTCATCCTGGATGAGCTGCACTACCTGAGCCACTTATGTGCGTTGTAGACTCCGTCTCAGGCTACCACTAGAGTGACCAAAACATCAGCCAGAAAGCATAGAAACTGAGAAGTGGTCTGTGGTCACCACCTGCAGAACCACTCCTTTATTGGGGGTGTCTTGCTAATTGCCTATAATTTCCACCTTTTGTCTATTCCATTTGCACAACATCATGTGAAATTGATTGTCAGTCAGTGTTGCTTCCTAAGTGGAAAGTTTGATTTCACAGAAGTGTGATTGACTTGGAGTTACACTGTGTTGTTTAAGTGTTCCCTTTATTTTTTTGAGCAGTGTATTTCAGAATTCTGGCTGTGTGTGAATTGGTTGAACTGAATCATGGGATTTTGTTGGGGCCATGGGTCAATAACAACATTCAGTTGTCAAAAATGCAAACTGAAAGCATTCAACAATCCTTAAATAAATAAGGAAACAAGTGGACTCACTTGCTGACCATGTCCCTCTTTTGTAGGAGCTTGTAGACCTCAGCTGAGGTTTGTGGGCCCTGCAGCTTCTGGCCGTTAAGCATTTCCTCCTCCAGCTCAGCGATAGACTGGAAGGAAAAAAATAATCTGTTTTAATGTTGTTGAACCTCAAATCATTCACTTAGGATTCACCAGATGTTTCTGTATCTGTAGTTTGGTCAGTAAAATATACAGAACTCATACTGTGCAACATATCAAACTTTTAATGTATCACCTCTGCAATATTTAGCTTAACAGGTAGCTGATGTAACCAAGTTCATTTTGCAGCAATTTTAAGTATCCTGAAATCAGGAGATCATGGTGTAAAAAAATACTGCAACTGACAAGCTATCTTAATTATTCAAGGTTCTGAAATAGTGAAAAAATAGAGGTGGGTAGAGCTAACCCTGAGTCCCGTGACCCGACTCACCTTGGATGTTTTTACAAAGGCCTCTGCCACTTTACGGTTTCGTCCTCCATAGCAGGTTGTGATGAGGTCGGCCACACCACAGCTTTCCAGGAAAGTAGTGGAGGTCACCTGGCCTTTGCAGAACAACTTGGCAAAGGCGACCATTTCCATCAGACCCAGCCTGATCACCGCCGCCTTGGTGTTGTCGCCAAAGCCGAGGCCATCACAGAACCCAGCACCAACTGCCACTATATTCTGACGTGGAACATATCGCTTTTGGTTATTGGATCAATGAGTAACAATTACTTGATCACGTTACGTGGCTGTTTTTACCTTCAGAGCTCCACACAGTTCCACTGTGTCGCTCTCCTGTACGACGGTGATACGGAAGTTGGCAGTTTGAAGCAGCTCCTTGAAGATAACACCGTTTGCTTCATTTTTTGCCCCTGTATTGAATACAGTTTATGAGAGGAAAAAACAAACAGAAAATCACAAAACATTTATAAAACAAAGAAATAACTGTGTTTTTGTCATTGTATGGCCACCACAGCACGTCCTCTTTTCAAACTTAAACAACTCCCTGCATGCAAGCAAAGTCACAAAAAAATTTTGTGTAGCTGATATAAAAGAAAAATAGCGTCTAACCTATGGTAGTTTCACAGAACTTCTCATCTGCCACCTCGCTTGCAATGTTGGCCCCCATTAGGACGCTGACATCAATCTCCAGTTTTTCTCGGATGATGTCTGAAATGAGCTTCAGTCCATCTGGCCCCTCATCGACACCCTTGATCACAATACCAATAACAACAGGAGACAGTTTCTAAGTTTATGTTCCACATTCAGTGCTGTAACCTTCGGCCTGGACAGGCCTGTGGATAAATTATGCTTCACTGTAGTGACTGTCGTGACTACAGAAACATATGAAGCCAGGTCATGTGCCTGAAAATGTCCCCATTTCCCCTTTTTGCAGTGAGGAAATCAGACATGAAGAACAACGACAGGATCTTACTTTGATGAGTGATATGCCGATGGTTCCCTCCATGATGTGAGGTTTTATCTGATCACAGATCTTGCTGATGAACTGGTGAGGGATTACAAAGACAAGGACCTTTGCCCCTTTGACGGCCTCTGTGATGTCTGGAACAGCAACCTAGAGAGGCATCAGCAACAAAGTTAGCCCTAAAAGCAGAGTCAGATCATCATTCAGGAGAAATTGTTCTACATAAATGCGCTATGCATCAGAATAAACCCCTTGGGATGTACTGTCTTGAGTCGCACATAATTTTTACTCTGTAACTATAAAAAACTATAAAGTCCAGAACAATAACAAAAAATAAATAAATAAATGCATCAATAATAGAATGCCAGACTCAACTTAAAAAAAAAGATTATACAAAATAACTGAATGAATTTAGAAATGAGCTGCCCATTGGAAAATAAAACACAAATATATAAACTAATGCACCCCTGAATAGCAAAATGAGTGAAATGTGAAGTATATTCTAAACAAATCATGAATGATTGTTCTGAAACAATATTTCTCTTGTGTGGAGGAGTAAATGCTGCACAGTGCAATTGATGTGAGGAATAAAATCTCTTTTCTGTCGCTGCTGTGACACCTGCTGTTTCCTGCCATTGAATGGTTTCTTTCTTGATAGTTTTGTAGTTGAGGTGAACAGACTCTTGCTTAACTTGGATAATCCTGATGACACATAACGGGTCAAAGTTAATCTATCTTATCTGTGCAATGTCTCACTGTGCACACAAAGCATGTTTGAGATCGCACTGAACTGCATCACCTTCTGACACAAGGCTTTAATGCCACTTATTCAAAGTCCCCTAAACTGGAGCACTTACCACATTCTTGGGCAGCTTGTGACCAGGTAGATATTTGACATTTTCATGCTCGGTGTTAATGATGTCCGTTAGCTTCTTTCCATCAATCATTTCTTCGTAAACCCACATGTTCACCATTGGGTCGAACCGGTTGGATGCTTTGACATTGTGCCCAATAATTTTGGCAATGGAGGAGCCCCTGGAAGGAGTGAAGGACATGAGCAGACAGTCACTGTATCTCATCCAAACTAAAACCCCCAACACTGTGAGATCCAGACTCTAATGAATGAGACAGAGTCACTATAATACTTTAAAACCTTAAAATTGGGTGAATGGGATTTAAATTTGACGAGCAAAAGGGGCAATCGGCTTACAACAACGAATAGAGAATAAAACTGCAATGCAATGTTGGTAATACTTCAATAAAGGTCAGTATTAGTAAGGCTTCGATGCACAATGAAAACCAAGTAGGCCTAGTGTAAGACGAGCCTGTTCATGTAGGTTGTAGTCAGATTGGTACAACATGTGGGATGGAATCAGGAAGGAGGAGAGCGAGATTAACAACAGCTGCACGCTTTAGTAGTACTTTAATTGTCAGAAATCATAGCCAAAAGCGATTGCAACGACTAACTTACTTATTTTGTCGACATCTGATAAATTGCAGCATTCTTGTGCGGTGCAGCGTTTGCAACTGCCTTGTAAACTAAAAACACGTTATCTGGTCTGAAAGATGCTTCTAAACGACTAATGGAAACTTACCAGTTTCCAGATCCGACGATGCAGACTTTCTTTCCAGGCATTTTGACAGTCGTCGGACCTGTTGTTCGGCTGAAATGAAGACAATGTGGCTCTCTTTTCCTGCTTTCTATTGTAACTTCCTCATACGCCTTATAAATTTCTACCACGGATTCACTCCTCCCATCGCTCGCCACGGCTACACCTCTCGCCTTTACTAAAATGGAACAGTCATAATAGCGTGTTACAAGCCGTTTCAGCGCATTTGTAACACTGGCTTTTAACATGTTCACTTTCACAGTTCGTCACTGTGTTACTTTATAAAGCTTAGTGGATACAATGTGTGTACAAAACAGAGTGGCAACTCTTATGTACGTGGTGTTGACGTTTTATCCCGCATTTATACAACGCCAAAAAATGTATGAAGCCTCCCAGTACGCTTCCTCGTACACAACAACATATTAAACAGCATTTCCGGTCGTGTTGTTTTTCAAAATAATGTTGGTGTTGAAAAACAGTAATGTTTCCGCTCCTGGGCAAAAACAAAACAAAAAAGCAAATAAATAAATAAATACCTAAATGAAAAATCGCAAAAAAATGTTAAAAACTGCCTTATTTTCTGGAATCCAATCAGTGTGATTAATTATTACATATAAAATGAGTGATATTAGCAGTTAAAATATCATAGCCCAGTGTTTAAATATGTGAATTTATAATGAGTAATGAAAAACAAAAAAATGATCTTAAATATTATTATATTATTATTAGCTATAAGGTTATATATCAACTACGGTAACCGATAATACAATTTTAAAAATGAATAAATTTTAAAAACTCAACTCAACTTCCAATTGGTTCATCATTTAGCCTTTTTCCCCTCTGTGGATCTGTCTTTTTTCAATTGAAAGAGGACAGAAAATATTTGGTGGATTTATCTGCCTATTATTAACCTGTTTTAATTTTTATTAGGAATCTGTACACGGAAGTCTGTACTCGTGAGATAGTCACGTGGCTGTTTTCCTGCCAAAGCAGTAAATATCAGGCGACCTAGCAAGCAGCCACAAGCTATGAGGCTACTCCCTGTATCAGCAGAATAGACAATGTTCTGTCGTCCTTTATCTAATTTAGCCAGTTAACAGCCTGGCGTCTATTGGGTGTGTGGTGTATTCCGATTTGCGATGAACCGACAGTTTCACTTTGTGTTATAAGAGAGACTTGTCCACTTAAATCTGTGGTGACTTTGCTAGCTTGACAGGTTAGCTTAACGCCAGCAAGCTGAGTTAGCGTCTAAAGCAGGCGTCGTTGCCAGTCACTATGCAAGGGGAAACCACGGCCATACGAATCACGGAAAACGAAGGCAAGCTGGATGTATTTCCCCAGAACAGGACCCCAAGCTCGGGGAGAGCAAGTGCCAAAAGCTGGCAGTATAGGTGATTGATCTTTTATCCCGCTAACGCTCATATATTTAAGCTAATTTGATTTAAGACGTAACCTTATTTTGTTTACCTAGTCAGTGAGGCACCAGCAGCATGTTTGTGATAAATTCACCCCGTTCACTTTTAATGAGTGACCAGTTTTCTCTTAAGTTTATGATCATATTACCCTCCTTGTTATCAGACGGCTAACGATTAGATCCCATTGTCCCTTTGGCAGATGTGTCAGTGTAAAGATCAATGACTGATTTGTCCACGTTCCTGTGTGATTATGGGTGTGCTGCCAGTCCAGGTATTTTAACGAGTTTTTCATTGTTTCATTGCCTTTTGCTTGATAACCTCCTGCCAGTGACCACATGGAGAATATCGATGGATACTTGATGAAATACACCAACCTTGTGACAGGGTGGCAATATAGGTAAGTTTTTGTAGCGTTTTTATGAAATATAATGCCAACTTAAAACGTATGGTTTCCCAATCGAGGGTAAGAACAAAGAACTCTTGACAGGATCCACCAGCTCCCATCAGACAAATTCATAATTGTAATCCAGTCTAATCCAATCCAAGTAATGCTGTGGTGGTTTGTTGTGGAGATGGACACAGATGGACACATGGTGGCTGTTGTTTTCAGGTTCTTTGTCTTAAACAATGAGGCGGGCTTGCTGGAGTACTTTGTCAATGAGCAGTCACGGCCCCAGAAGCCCCGCGGCATGCTTCCCCTGGCAGGGGCCGTCATCTCCCCCAGCGACGAGGACTCGCACACCTTCACTGTCAACGCAATCAGTGGAGAGCAGTACAAGCTCAGGGGTGTGTATGTGAATACAGACATTTACTTCTTGACATTTATGTATAACAGCTGTGTAACTACTGTAAAGTAGCCTAGTTTCTGCTGGTCACCCCTTGGCCCACAGTGCATCATATTAGCTTGTTGTTTGTGTGCTCCTGTCTGAGCTTTCACTTGCAGGAACACAGCTTTTCACCTTATCATTGCTTCTCAGCTTTGTTTTTATCTCTGGGCTTACTGTCATCATCATCCATCAGGTTCATACAATATTGATCTGGATGTTTTCCATTAACTGCAGGTTGATGTTGCAGAAACATGCAGGAATTGATGCTGAGTAAGGTTATCCTAGAGTAATGGTAACAAGGTTTTGCTCACTAGCTTTTCTGTTGTGCATGTGTCTCTCAGCCACCGATGCCAAAGAGAGGCAGCACTGGGTGAGCAGGCTGCAAATCTGCACACAGCACCACACAGAGGCCATGGGGAAGGTAAGGTGGTGTGTGCTTGGCATGTATATCAGCACATATTAATGGAGGTACACAGTGATGTTTGCATTGTTCCTGCAAAATGCAAAGGTGACCCTTAAAGGTCTACGGCACTGCACTGTATGTGTGATGAGCCTCCTTTGAAATCAAACATAAAAATGTGACTCTGCCTGAGGGCGGATGAGATCTTGACAGTCTTCTGCTTCCTGTTTTCCTTCCTCATATGCCTAAGGAGTATAAAACAGAGCCAGTGTGAGTGCAAATATGTGCAAGCTGTGAAATATTAATGTTTATGTACAAACGTATCAGGTTTTGCCCTGTGTGTAAGCACTGTAATCACAGGTATTGATCTGGATATTGACCCACAGACTAATATGCTAGCCACATTCTGTTTGAGTGGTCTTGAGTTTCATGAGAGCTAAAACACAGATTTCCCAGAGGTTCTCTTTTCAGGAAACGGGAGTTATATTTAAAAGGTGCGCATTTTGTTCCAAAATGACAGCACTGAATTTATTGCGGATGCATGTAGTGTAACTGACTGAATTGACAGTCCATAAAAAAATGCCTGTGAGGAGTGTTTAACATTTGTCTCAAGATATTTCTCTCAGAAAGTGTCCATGGATATAAACATAATGAGTTATATTCCAACAACAGCTAACATTTTGCATCTCACAGAGTAATCCCCCACCCAAGTCCCGGAGCTACTCTATGGTGTCTCAAGGCAGTGGCAGCTCCCCCATGTCTCTGCGCCGGCCCAGCCAAAACCCCACCTCCTTATTTGGCTGGTCGCAGGTCCACAAGGGCTCGTCACTCTACTCCAGCAAGAGGTCCCTGCTGCCAGACCACTTGCTGGATGCCAGAGAGGTACAGTAAGCCAGAGACACTAGTCTGTTAGGTTAACTTCCAAATGTGGAACATTTAGTTTGTTTTTTTTTCTGAATCTGTTCACAGGATGATACAGGCTAATAAACTAAAAATGATACATATTACAAGCAACATTATGTCCCTACAAAATATTCAGTAGTAAAAGTTAAATATTCTAGACTTAGTTTACAGGAGGGCTTTTGTTGAAATAGGTGTGTGGAGTCATGAACACACATCTTCATGTTGGCCCATTTGTGTGATATAGATTGTCCACAAGAGGGTGTTGTGGAGTTTCCTTTAAAGTCAGTGGACTACAGCAGCATAGGACCCAGTTGGGATCAATCATGCAACTTGCTGTCTGTGGATCGTCACGACATGGCAGTTACTTATAGGGATTTTCAATGTTTGAGCTGAGCAATGAATAAAAACTCTGTCTTTGCTTACAATTTGATACCAAAACTGACCTCGTGATTCTCCTTCCAGATGATGAGTCAGGCACAGGGCCAGCACAGAGACCTGATCCAGAGCATTGAGGGCCTGCCTGCAGCCCCGGGCCTTTCCCCTTTAGACCAGGATCTGCTGATGCTCAAAGCCACTTCCATGGCCACAATGAACTGCCTCAACGAGTGTCTGCACATCCTGCACCTGCAGCAGGTGGCCAGGCAGAGAGGCTCCCTGGGAGGTCAGTGGAGGAGGGTGTATACGGTGTGGCATGAATGTGGCGATTGTTCATGCTTTGTCTTGGTTCATCTGTATACTGGTAGGCTATGCTAACATTGCTGTCAAGGAGAAAAGAAGACGTTTGCGTAGCTTTTTGGAGTCCAACAAATCAGGCCTGCACCCTGTGTAACAGCTTGAGTTGGCCTGACAGTGGAATTATTTTGCATTATTGATAGGGAACTGTACCTATTCTTACCACCTGTCTCGAAGGTAATGAGATCTCAGAAGGTTAAAATATCCATCAGCAACACTTTGAGGACAGAATGCACCTCTAAATCAGCTTCTTGTTGAAAAACATCCAGTACAGTTTTAAATAGAAATGTCTAACTTCCTGACATCTTGACCCCTTCTCTTTTAGGATGATTTGAAATGGGAAAATGTGGGACTAATGTCCCACATTTTCATAGCATCTCATTACTTAATGCATATTTCATGAGGTCAGACCAATCGCAGCAGCCAATCAGATTAAGCTGTCCGACAATACACAAGGTGAATTTGAATGAGATCTGCCCACCTTTAAACATGCATTAAAAAATGCCCAGGCCATACATACTGAGAGGGTTTAACCAATCAGAGGATGGGGATGTTTCCTGTCGGCGGGGCCAAAGTATCCTGATACTCGGCTCGTCAGAGGGGTTGGGTTACACTCTTTTGGTCTAGGGCAGCTGACGAAGAAATAGCCATCTGTCCAGTCAGCAGCCAGGCGGTCATCAAACGTAGGCTGAGTGTAGAGCTACAGGTGTCCAGCTGTGAGTGTCGGGGGCGCTTGGGAGGGGGGGTCAGCACTGTGAGTACCTCTGAACCTGCCACTGTGTGCTCCCCGTACATGGCAGGACCCACCATCGAGTGGCTGGAGCCCAAGCTGCCTGACATCCTGAAGAACGGCAGCAGCTCCCTGGGCAGCTTTACGACAGGGGAAGGCCCGCTGGAGGGGAGCCGCCTGGAGCTCAGTAGCCCAGAGTCCTGCAGCTTCTCTGGGGTAAGACCAAGGGAATGGCAACCACTCTCTTTCGGGAGCAAGTTGATTTGCCTTTTTTCTCCTTCATGCCATAAACTATTAAACTGATATTTTGCTTTTCAAAAACTTGGTAGAGCAGTTATGTAGTCTCCCACAGCATAACAGCCATCAGTTACATTCAACCTTATTGCATCCCTCCCTGCTCTCTCTCTCTCAGGAACAGGAGGACATTGATGCAGAGGATGAGGTGGAGGACTGTTTCACAGACAAAGAAGAGGACCTGGGTGTTGTGGAGGAGGAGCGCAGCGTCATCCTACACCTGCTGTCCCAGCTGAAGCTGGGCATGGACCTCACGCGGGTAGGTCGAGTTCCATGTACCGCCAAGCAGCAACAACACTCCCCCCTCACCAGCTCTATACTCCTTTCTTCTTTTTTTTCTTTTTTCTTCAGGAGGGGTAAACTAGTTAATCGACCACTTGTCTGAATGTTCAGGAGTCATTGTGAGTTCTGTTTTTCAGTGTTCGCACAGGCTGAGATCAGCACTTCTTGCTTTCTAATTACTCTCCCTGGACACACACTTAAAACACCAACAGTTGAGTCCTGGCTGGACATTCTATCTTCCAGTGTCAGTTTGTTCAAGTATTTGGATATCCTCCTCTTGGGTTTCTTGATTTATCGCAGTTATCTGGTGGATCCACTGGCTCACCTCAGATGAAGATCGAGTAGACACTGTGACCCCGGGGTCACGTCACATCGTCACTTGAGCCATTCATTGATGGTAAATACTGTGACAATCCACCAAAAAATAATAACCACATTTATTTGGACTCTCCTCACAGGTGGTCCTCCCCACCTTCATCTTAGAGAAGCGCTCTCTGCTGGAGATGTATGCTGACTTCATGTCACACCCGGACCTCTTTGTGGCCATCACCAATGGCAGCAGCCCGGAGGACCGCATGGTGCGGTTTGTGGAGTACTACCTCACCTCATTCCATGAGGGCCGCAAGGGTGCCATCGCAAAGAAGCCCTACAACCCCATCATCGGTGAGACCTTCCACTGCTCCTGGAAGGTACCCAGAAGACCAGAGGCTTCCAAAGAGCCCTCACAAGGAAGCCCTGACTCGGCCGCCTCCCAGGACTCCTACCAAGTGCGCTTTGTGGCGGAGCAGGTGTCACACCATCCCCCTGTGTCTGGTTTCTATGCTGAATGCCAGGAGAGGCGAATGTGTGTGAACACACATGTGTGGACCAAGAGCAAGTTCATGGGTATGTCCATCGGAGTATCCATGATCGGGGAAGGTAAGCCAGCATCATTTTTCTGCTTCACTGAAAAGTAACCTGACTTATATCTGAATGCTGCATAGCAGAAAATCCAACAGAGCGGTCACGTAAAGAAGTAATTAAAAATGAGCAACCTGCGACTGATGGTCATCTTATCATCTTTTGCTCTTTCCAGGGTGCCTGTATTTGCTAGAACATGATGAAGAGTACACTTTCACGCTGCCTTGTGCATATGCACGCTCCATCCTCACCGTCCCCTGGGTGGAGCTGGGTGGCAAAGTCAACATCAGCTGCACCAAGTCGGGCTACTCGGCCATCATCACTTTCCAGACGAAACCATTTTATGGTGGCAAATTACACAAGTGAGTTAATTTAGGATTGTAGGTGATGAAGGTGTTCACCAGAAATTTGGGAATAAAACAGAATCCAGTGAATGAACACATGAACACGTAGGTGGGGGAAAACAATATTAAGTGGTGTCCTTGAATTTATGTCATTCTCCTGCCTACACACAGAGTGACAGCGGAAGTGAAGCACAATGCCACCAATGCGGTGGTGTGCCGCGTACAGGGCGAGTGGAATGGCATCTTGGAGTTTAGCTACACTAGCGGGGAGACGAAGGTGGTCGATGTCACCAAGCTGCCTGTCAAGAAGAAGTGCGTTCGGCCGATTGAGAAGCAGGGACCGACCGAGTCCAGGTCAGAGTAGTGGCATGTTTTGCTTAAATTGCATTTTGAGTTCTTTGTTTAGGGCCACACTACAAATGGTGGACTTTGTGCCCTGCAAGAACAAGAATCGGTTGAATGCCTCCATGTTGTCTCGCTCCAAGGTTTTGTGAGAAGTTGCTGAAGTATTTTCCTCCTTTCAGGCGTCTGTGGCAGCATGTGACAGAGTCTTTACGGCAGAAGGATATCGAAAAAGCCACAGAGCACAAGAGGCTTCTCGAGGAGAGGCAGAGGACAGAGGAGAGGCACCGCGTTGAGACTGAAACCGCTTGGAGGACCAGATACTTTGACAGAGAGGTAAGCTTGTCGACCACAGTGGAATAATGACTTTGCTGCTCCTCAGTCCTTCTGTTTTTTTGTTGTTGTTTTTTTTGGTGTGTTTTTGGTTTTGTACAACATAACACCTTGATGGGATGCCTGATTCTACTGTATGTAATAAATTTGACCGACAGAAAATTACATAAATAATATTTTGGCACTCGTCTTTTTGTCCTCCAGGGTGAAGGCTGGGTCTATCACAAACCACTTTGGAAAAACCCTGCATTCAAATCCTAGTATCTTCAGTCCATACTTCTGTTGTTGATATTGTAGATTTGGGAATGTGTGTGTGTGTGTGTGTGCATGAGTGAGTGTATGTGTCTGTGCGAGCACACGCGTGTGGTTGACGGCTATGAAATGAGAGCATGACCTGCACTGACATTCAGGTGAATGCAACACGGGAGACGGCGTGACTGAAGGTGTTCTCAGATCTCACTCATGAAGTTCACAAAGCCTATGAGTACATGTTTTTGTACTGCTGATCCGTTTTTGTATTTTGCTTCTTTTTTTTTTTTTGTTTTTTTTTTTCAATCCACTGTCAATGAAAACTTGTATAGCTAATGGTACTCTACACAGCCTTAAGATAGTCTGATGAATGATTCTCCAAGTCTGAGTTCTGCTGATCAACACAGATATGGTTCTTCTACTCTTCTTTTTTTATAGCTTTGGTATCACACTTGTTCAACATAAGATATCCAACATAAAAACCTACATAATTGGAATACTGCCTGGTAAATGTAAAGCTGTGAAACTGTGATAAGTTAGGTTTAGTTTACTGGAATGTAAATTTGCTGTACATGATCATCTATGTTAAAGCGCCTCAAAAAGCAAACATTTTATGTGGAAATAAAACTAAGAGAAAACATTTTAGGTGCTAGATTTTAAAAGTGAAAAACTCATCGATGGTTTTCATCAGATTTTATTGACTACAATCAAAAAACTCTCATCAGATTGTTGCTTAAATGTTGCTCGACCCTGACTGGTGCACGAAGGAATGTGGCGAATTATGTTGTGTCTACTTTAAACCCTTGAGAAGAAAAACGACATGAAAATTGTTTTTTTGGTCTTTTTGGTTTTCTGGGCTTTTTAAAATACAAAAACATTTAACCATATAGACAAGCCATTTCCACTGTCATCGAGTACATTTACCCAAGAGTAGCTAATCATCATATGCACTTTTTACAGATGAATACTTTTCCTTTTTAAGACTTTGTAGGAAACTGCATCTGAAGTGCACTAATTTGTCTGAGTTATTTAATCCATATAAAATCTAAATTGGTTTCATGGGGGATTATGTGTCTTCGTTAGCTTCCGTCATTACTGAAAACTGCTGACTGGCTGCAGCAGGGACATATGACAGTTTTATTGATCTTCTTATCTAAGCCATGGCAAGAAAGTCAATAAGCATAATTCCCAATAATGCTGACTTGTTTAACCCTTGTATGTTGTTCGGGGCTGTGGGACCCGTTTTCATTTTTTATGAAACAACACAAGTTTGCAGCATTGTTGGAAAATTCAAGCACTGACACCTGCCTGCTCTCACATTCCTGCACATTTTACCCTCTGTCTTGATTTGCTCATACTCTATCCCAGCTGCAAAGTGGAGGCAACCCTGATCCTAATGTCACCATTGATGAGCAGCTGATGCCCTTTAGGGTGCCATGGAAGCTGACCTGAATGGGTTAAATTTCTAATGAACTTCAAATAAATAAAAATCCATAGTTATGAAAAAACTTGCTTCATTTGTAAATTTGTTGAATTTATTTCCACTAATATCTTGATTATTGTAGTGTATATTGACTGTAATTGGAATGAAGTAAACATCTGTTGAGTATTTTAATATAAAATTGTTTTTATTGTCGACCTACTAACACACAGACTGAATAACAAAAATATGAACACCACACAAGGGTTAAAGAGGGCTCACCTCTGCAGTTGTGCATACTGAATTTATTTCTAAATTCTTATCTATTTTTGGTTTGCTGCTGCATTGATATTGTTGCACTGACTAATCCACACTGCTTGAATGGCATGCTGTAAACTATCAGACTAATAACCAAATTTGAAATGATCAAATTGTTACATTCGAATGAGTCGTGTGATTGCGTCTGAAGACTGCTGCCCCACCATTCATTCATTCCTTTTTAAAAGCTCTGTGGTTTTGCAGTGGATGTTAAAGTTCCTACATGCATGATTGCAAAGTCTCCCTGTTCACACTGACTGCAGGAAGCATCCTCCCTCTGTGTCTAAATGTTTGTCGTAAAAGCTTTTAACCAGATTTGCTTGTTTTGTAATTGAAGATAAATATTATTTTCTTTGAAAGTGTGTTTATCCCCAATGTTGTGCTTTCATTGCTCTCATTTTTAGTATCAGGCAGGATAGTTTGTGTTCCCTGCAGACAGAGGAAATCCACCCTGCCATTGATAAGCTACTCCCTCCACGTCCTGGTGCCTTATGCGAACTATTTCTGTGCGTGTCTTCCAGCTACGGAGCACAGCGTTTTCATTAGTTATTCACCTGACCGATGCAATGGCGTATGTAAAATTTGTGTGTGCTTTGTTTTTAAGAATCAGTGCTTAATGTCAAAGAGTTGACTGTTGAGCACTTTTACCCTTGTTCTTGATTGTTTCTGTTTTGTTTTTTTTTTGTTTTTTGTTTTTTTGGGGGGGTTGAATTCTATCGGCTGTCTTGCTCACATATGAAATGCACTGAAATTGAGGGAAGCCTGATGTTGTAGAAAAATGAACGTGTGACAATAATCAAATAAATTGCATATCAGTTGTATACTGTGTTAGGACTTGTCTTTTCAAATCAATTTGGCATCTCAAGGCTTCCGGAAACTTGGACTACACTGAACGAGATGTGTGGGGCCATTCCATTTACATGCTTACTTTAGCAAAAAAGTGAGAGTTGAGGTGACATAAACAGTAAAACACTTGCACTTGTACCTGACTCCTGATGATCCGGTAGATCCTGGTGGTGAAGATGGTGGTTGCAGACAAAAGATAAGAGTCAGCGGATGACATTGCTGCAGCAGCAGCAACAGCTCCAATGCCATAAGCGAAAACATAGGTAGGGGTAAAATGGTGAAGAGTGATGGGCAACACCATGGTCCACTCCGCTCGCTCATATGGAGAGGGAGAACCGTATGAGGTGCGGTTCCACTCTGAAATATAGGAGCAGAAAAACAGCCAACAGTAAATACTGGATTTACCAGTCTGGAATGGGGACAGGCCTGCAAAACATTCCTACCAACCTGTCGAAGCTGCGACAGCTCCAATCAGCACTGATGGGATTCCAGCAATGATGACGACTCTTGCTGCTACAAAACAGATGATCCTGGCTGTGGTGGTGGAGCTAGAGGAAAGTGTCCTTTGATGGAAGTCCTGAATTGCCATACTGCCCACGCTCTAAACAGTGAAAAATATGAGTTAAACCATTCATCTGCAAAACCACCATGATCGAGCACTCAAAATGCCACATTTAGACAGAAGTAGTGTTATTCATCTCACCATGACCAGAAAATCATCAATCCATCTCCTGACCTGGTGAGAAGCCAGGGGGTTTGATATGTGTGGCTGATATACAAGAAAGTCCCTATCTGATTCAAGTCACACAGAATACTATTTGAGAGAGGAAGATAGCTTAATCACGAAGTGCCACTTTGGTGTTAAATAAGTACGATACAGGAAGTTGAGGAATGAGCAACATTCCTCCAAACTCTAGGTCAATCTATGATTCAGATCAGTCCTTATTCCACACGTTTGTTATCACTAAAGGAGTCTGCATATGTTCCAACAAACTGTTAGAAATTGCAGAGACGTGTCTTTTAGTTAGCCCTGATATTTTCATAAATATTCCATTATTGGGTGAGTAGTAGGTTTCCTGTCAATCAATATACCTGCTGTCCTTAAGGCAGAATATAATTGTAGATATAAAAAGAAAGAGTTTTGACATTTGACAGTTTAAATTTTTCACTTAAATCCTGAAAGCTTCTTAACACACCATCATTCATAATATCTTCTAAACAGTGGATTCCTGGTTTATACCACTGAGGTGAAACAAAGTGCTCTCCACCAGACTTAAGAAAACTGCTACAAAATACTTGAGTACTCACATGCCATTTAGATGTCCAAATGTATATTCTTTCTAATTTCCAGAATGAAATAAATATCCAAAACATCAAATCATCCAAAAATGCCAGCATGTCCAGGAATTTAATATTTTATTTTATTTTTCAGACCAAGCATGAAATCAATTGCAATAATTCTTTAAAACCTTACACAGAGCGTTCAATTGAATGAATCCTTTTTATATTCTTCAATGAATTAAAAAAAAACAAACTAAAAAACATTCACTCTGGATATTCCTGTGTTTTAGTGCTCTGACCTACAAGGACAGTGGACATCACTGCTGGTAATAAACTGGTAGATACAATCAAGTCCTGTCCTGGCAAATTGATTGTCTTGTACAAAAAATACATTGAAATAATGATTAAACACTCAGCGGTCAGACGCACAGGCAGCACAGAGACAGAATTTTCTTGTGTAAAGTAACCGACTGAAATATTTTTGTCAATAAGAAGCAAACTGCTGTGTTTACAAATGCTGGCACTTTGATTGTGCTGCAGAAACATTCAAATTAGAGACAAAGTTAAAACGCATTCCTTGTGGAGCAGGATGGTTGTTGCAATGTTTGAGTGAATGATACTTTAATATTTACTCAACAATATAATTTGAGGTCTTTAATTTGCATTTATAAAGTACAATTTATGAAGTACAAGGAAAATAAAGTTTATTAATTTTGCAAAACAGCAAGCTTCATTTTGTTTTACGCGCTGATGCTGCAACTGGAAAAAGTGAATGAATTACGGGGGAAAGTGGATTAAATGCGTCGTCCGCTTGGACAGAAAACCCTTTGCATTGTTGGAGTCTTTGCCCTCGTGAGTGACGCGAGTGCAGGGGTTCAAATCAAAGCCAGTGATTTGACTGCTTTCACTGCTGATCTGTCGGTCCTGTGCAGGTGAGCCAGGAGCTGCTGCAGCTGATCAGAGATGGGTGGACGGGATGAAGGATGGGGGATCTTCTCATGTGGGCAGGTGCTCTTTTCCTCATAGCTCCTCCGCATCTGTTCATTTGCAATGAGTTTCTGGTTTCAGATTAATGAACCTGTGCTTTATTTCTGTGACATGTTCCACGTGTGCTGCGTGCAGGGATGATTCCGAGTCCTCAAGTTCAGCTTCTGGTTTCGAGATTCCCAGTGACAGGTGGGTTTCTTCAGTCTAACTGTCACTGGATCCTCCCTCCAAAACATCCGGTGTGACTCTTTCAGGTGCTGCTCCCGTTCCTGATGACCCACCTGTATGAAGTGATCTTGAACATCATGAACGGCAAACTGGCCTCCAGCGCCCACATGTGGCACCACGACAGCTCAGCAGCCTGTGCTTTCGTGGCCAGTGCACGTTTTCAGCTCAAATTTCTCTCTCCTTCATGTACATGCAATCATCATATTACAAAGACATTACTGAGAGCGTTTACATGCATGAAAGTCTGTTGCAAGTCAACGCTGGTCTGTGTACTTGTTATACAATTCTACAACATAGCGACATTACTTGTTGTAGTTGTTACAAATAGTAGTTACTACTACTACTACTACAATGGAGACTGTGCGTCCAGCAGCCCAGCCTGTAGCTATCAGCCATCAATGTATCCAGGACTTCTGATGTTGTAAAATATGTCTTCTTTCTTCTGTCATTTTTGAAATGAAAAGCGAGCTAACAAGCCCAAATTTTATCTGTACCTCCGTCACTATGTGACATGGGCAACATCTCGGGAAGCCATTGTTTGTGCAGGAGGCGGTGCATGTGCGTGGCAGCGACGGGGAGGAGAGCCTGTCCGACAGAATCAGACAGGCCGAGCACCGAGCCTTTAACGCCGTTCTGGGGCTGGTGACTGGCAGCGGCGTCACCAGTGTCAGAAGAAACAGTTAAAAAAAGCAGACGGCTGACTAGAAAACATTAAACGCATCAGCTAAAGTGAAGATATTAACTCTCTGCTGTCTGACCGTTAAGTTTGAGACAACATCCCCTTAACTATAAGACTTGGTGGTCCTGCGTGTGTCCTGATGGAGTATGTTAGCATAATTATGACCTTCTGAATGTCTGTACAGCTGATGGTGTTAATTAAACTCATCTGGATCAATACAAGCAGTTGTTTTTGTGACATTTCTGTTTTAAAGATGCCAGTCAGCCACAACATCCTTAAATCTGTTAATGAGAAAAATCAATATGATGTGAGCGGTGTGTGTGTGTCTCTGTGTTCACCTTGTACCAGAGGACGGAGGCCCAGCCGCATGACCACAACAGGAAGAGATAAGTTGCTGCATCGAGAACAACAATAAAAGAAGCTTCATTTTCAGCCAAATACTACAAAGAATCAAACAGCCTAACAAAGCTGTAAATTATAATAATCAGAATTTTATTAGAATGATTTCTCACCAAATGTGTGAGCACTACTGCCAGACTGTGCTGTTCGACTCCTCCGTGTCCATAACTGCGGCCTTTGTTCCCAAAGGGTTGACCTTCTGAAGCCTGTCATGAGACATGACACCAATAAATCAACTATTCAGTAGTCAATAATAATTTGTTCAACATTTATTTATTATGGAAATATTTTCCAAAGCAGGAAGAATGCCATTTTTCTACTGAATCAGTTTTTTCCTCACTGTCCTAATTTTAATCATAATGATAGTAGCAGAAGTATCAGAAATAGATGTTGTGGTAGTATTACTCTTAACAACAGAAAGTGTGATCTAAGGAGACTCATATTTATTTAAATGTATGTATTCAGCAATGAGGTAATCAATAATGTATGTATGGGCCTCCTTACTCCAGGTAAGCTATTTTTTCTGTGTGATGGGGTCACTGCCACAGGTGAGCTTTCCGTCATTGCAGTGAGTCTCCACGTGTTCACTTGATGCTCTCCAGCCTTCATTTTTCTCTTCTGGGACGAGGAAGTCTTACCAGTTCTGCAGCCGTCCCACGCAGGTCTTGGACGGGTCGCCGATGCAGGCTGCTGCGTCCACTCCGCTCCTCGGAGATCAGTTGGGGAGGTCGGTCAGCTGGACCACCACGTCCTGACAAATGGAGTAGAAACCATTTAATCAATCAAAACTATTTTCAAAGCCTCTCATTTCAAATGTTTGAGTTGAGTTGTTTGCATCTTTAAGATAAATGAAATCCGAGGTTTGCTTTGGGATACTCTTTCCAGTGTGGTCAGGGTCTAAACCTCCAAAGGAGAGCGCCCAGGAGGATCCTGATTAGGGACGTTAATAACGACTCAGTTCCTGTTAGATTCGAATAAAAAGTTTAAACTCAGACTAGGCCACTAGTCCAAAAGTAAGGAAAAAAACGCAATCCAATTTAAAAAGTTATTACAGGACGCGTTTGAGAGGCAGCAGTTACACGGCATTTTTAACTTCACTAACGGATGCTCGTGTCTTATGAAGCAACATCTGACTACGAGGACATGACCTTTCAGTGTGGATTATAGCAGCATGTGGATTAAGCGCACCTTGTCGCAGCCAAGCAACATGATAATAACCGACGTGCGCGCTGTCGCGCCGCTTGGTAACGCCGAGTGAACCAACCGAGTCCGACCTCTGCATCTTGTCTTGAAGGGAAGGGAATATTTATTACTCACCGTTAATGTTCCTCGTCGTGTTACACGCAAGAAACCATAACCATTGTCCATAAATCCACGGACAAACATTTCACCAATGCAACAACGCAGCGTAAGCCAAGTGCAGCAGTAAGAGTTAATTAATGGTGCTCCTGCACACCTGTTTTCTTCTTCTACCGCGTTTTGCGTCCAGCCTATTGGTGCATTCCCATCAACTTCTGCTCCACGCACACTCACATAACTCTGCACTTACTTCTATTAACTAATACTCTAATGTCCTACTCCTGCCTGGTGTTCATATTCTCTGAAAAAAGCGCGTTTCCACGAAAGAACCTACTCGTGCCCTAACCTGTGAGATCTCACCCACACCCAGTCAACCTGTCAGTGTCGATATCGTTTATTCCTGTATGCAATAATGTATCCTTGCAGTTTGGACACTCCCTTTAGTCCGCTATTTCCTATCTTTCTTGCCATAACTGATTGATATTCCTGTTTTTATTCTTGTATTTCTACCTGTGCTCTCACTGTGTGTTGAATCATAGCACAAAGGTGATAAGGTCCTAATGGACAATGCGGGGCTCTACATACACTTAGCTGTAGATGATGGCCCTTACATGGACAATAACAGAAAGTTAATAATCAGGTTTATTATCTCAAAAAAGCAAACGAAAAAAAACAACCTTAAAAAAAGTTTTATCTGTACAAGTGGTCTCACGAAGCCGAAAAACGTCGTAAACAATTTATTTATTTAGATATTCCGGAAATATTCTGTTATACTGTAGATTATTGTAACACATAATTTGACAGACACAATACATTTAAAGGGAACTCAGATTCAACATTTCATTGGCCCTCTGAACTAAAAACTTCTCTGCACCTCTTTCAAAACTTTAATATACAAGTACAATATGTGTGAAAAATTAAACCAAGCATTTCTTGAGTTGAAGAGAGATGTTTTTGTTTTTAAATATAATTTCCTCTCTCTTCCCACTGCATAAGTAAACAGTATACCATGTATATGTACTCTAAAACTGTGACACAAACACTCGAAAGAAAACATGTTGACATACAGCAGCTCATAACAAAACACTCACAGTGCTTGGTGTGGATTATGGCACATCAATCCTGTATTATGTGATTTCACATCATCATCATCATAATAATTATTATTATTATCAGTAACATGATCAGAGAACATTTTGGAGGTATGACAGAATAAACTTATATAAACATATAATATTTGTCTGTTAAGGCATGGCATGAGCAAAGAGGTTAACAGCCATCTACTGCATTGCTTCATCACAGTTGCAATAAAAGAAGTCTGTGAGCATAAGACAAACCACAGACACAAAAACAAAACATAACCAGCACTGCAACATCAGGAAATGGGACCAAGACTGAGTAAATGTTACATGTTTGTCATGATTGATATTTGAGACCTCTGACACACAAGACAGAGATACAGTCTTTGGTCACAAATCAAATATTCTGCTGAGACACAACACATAACAGAGAATCAACGAGATATATGTCTACCACTGAGAGGGATTAAAATAAATTATTAATCTGAAAATCTAAAATATAAAACCTTTCATCTCTTGCTCCTGTTCAATATGATCACATCAAATGTTAAATATACATATACTGTTTTAACTGTATATTATTTGCTTCATTAAGACAGCTCTAGAATGGCTCTTGATAGACTGCACCCCCTTCTTTATATAGCTCTCTATAGACATCTTTTCCTTTTGAATGTCAATAAAATAAATCTTAGATCTCGGTATAGAATAGAACAACATGATGACAAGCAATAAGGTAGACTGCTGCTAAAGTATACATTCAACCCTCAGGGTATAGAGCCATAAGAATGATGATTTTCATGTTGATATTTAACAACTAGAAAGATACAATAAGAGACCTACAGAGACAGGAAGGATTGTTTTGTATTTTTAGGAGACAACACTTAAGTCACTTCACTTTTTGCTCTTAAATGTTTACAAATGTTATCCGTACCCTGCAGGTATCTGTATGGCATTTGGCTTGGCTTACAGACAGAAAAATCCAATCCTCTCACACGTGGGACTCGTCCAGGTCCAGGTCAACAGGGGAGAGGGGCAGGGGAGACCGTCGGGGTGACCGGCGGGGCGAGGGAGGGTACAGCAGCGGGGTGAGGAGGGGGTTCTCTGTGCCATCGTCCTCGCTGAGCTGCAGCAGGGTGTCGCTGCGTGGCAGGAGCGCCGTCGTGTCTTCATCCCCTGGACTTTCTCTGATCCTGGGCGGCCCCGCCTGAGGGGGAGGCGGGAGAGGTGCTGGTGGCAGTGGAGGTGGCGGCGGGGGGCCCGGGGCCGGAGCCGTGCCGAGCACAGGAAGCGGCGGAGGGAGAGGAGAGGAGGTGCGGGATAAGGGGAGAGGGGAGCAGGTTCGGGATGGAGGTGTTGGAGTGGAGGGGCGGGAGATGGAGGGTGGAGGGGAGAGGCTGCTGCGGAGACCCCACTGCTCTCTCTTCTCCTTGCTGCTTATGGCTGGGGGGACCTGGGCAGGAAGACACTTTGTTCTGTAGTTTCAGCTTGTAAAATAATGACCCTACCTATCAATGAAAAGTGGTCTTAAAGGGTCAGTTTACACAAATTACACAAAGGTCCTCTCTCTGCTCCTACCTGTGTGTTAGCAGGGCTGTGCAGATCTGCAGTGACCGTGGCCGAGGAGGATGAGGGCACTTCCAGTGTTGGGGACTTTGAAAGGGCAGGACTGACCTTCCTGTCCTCAGCTGGAGCCTCCATTGAGCTTGGAGCGGACGGCTGCTGGCCTTGACTCTCTGTAAAGGTGACTGACCGCTTTTGGTCTCCATGCGCTGTGGGCACAAACGCATGCGCATGTGGTCAAAACAGAGATGAGAGCCTTAGCCGGCGACTCGCTAACAACATCAGCACCACCAAAGAGAGTGGAGGCAGGGACGGGACGGGAGGGGGTAGGCAGAGACTGGGAGGGGATGCAAGACAGACATGCAGAGCGCCCTACTGGGTGAGGTTGCAGAGAAAAGGGGCGGGCCGTTGCAGGGTGGAGAGGAAGGGTTTAAGAGGTTGTGTCTCACCTTCACAGTCCAATAAAGTTTCTTTATTGTGAAACAAAAGGCATGAGACAGAACAGAGTGAGAAGAGTCAGTCTGGTGACAGGTGGTACAAGGAACAGCATTGGAACAAAGACAGAGGTCATGAATGGGGAAGAAGGGTCAGTTCAAGTCAGCACACACACAATAAAAGATCATATTTTAATTGGAGATTTATGTTTAAACTGTATGAACAGTCTGGATTTGGCATTTGTGTGCTTGATCTGAAGTGCAGGGTAAGTCAGGCCATTTTTCAGTGAAATCACTTTTTTCAAATTTTACCATCATCATCACTTTCATGCAAACGTAAAGTCACAAACACTCCCCCCCACACACACACACGCACGCGCGCACAAACACACACACACACACACACACACACAGATGAAGGCCCATGTGCTGTTACCCAGTGGTTTGTTCTTGGGTTGGATGCTCCTGCGGGTTGTAGACAGCCGTGCTCCAGATCGCCCACGTGGTTCATTCTTTGGAATGGACAGTAGGGGGCGTCGCAGCTGCAGAAACATCACATATAAATATTTCCTTACTCATGCAGGGAGGTTTTTAAGTTTATTTTCACTGATGTCCTTACCTGTCTGAGGCCTCGCTTTCGTCCTAATGGAGGCTGGATCAGAAGGTTCTGCTG
This sequence comes from Scatophagus argus, assembly GCF_020382885.2. Taxonomy (NCBI): domain Eukaryota; kingdom Metazoa; phylum Chordata; class Actinopteri; family Scatophagidae; genus Scatophagus; species Scatophagus argus. The sequence continues at coordinate 3,695,421 of NC_058516.1, read as the reverse complement.
GCCCGGTTCACTCTGCACACTGGCAACCCTGGTACAACCAGATCAGATGGACACACACACACACACAATACACAAAAAAATACATGAGCATGAAGGGACCAAAAGGCCACTGCAACCCCAGCTGTGCTCGCTTACTGACCACATCTTTTCCCACAATAAGATGCCGCTGCTACTCTACCCACTCACTACACGACACACACAGTGTTTACAAGACACCCAATCACGGTGCAGAAGAAAACAGTGCTGCTATGAACTGTACACTGAAAACACAACAAGGGATAGTCGGGACTGGAGTAGCAACGCTGACAAAAGAAACTTATGTGACTTATAGTTTTTTGTTTTTCCTTTCATGCATTTAAATTTCAAAGTCATCCAATTATGAAATGGTGCTGGATCAGATTCAAAGTTCTCAAAAGCAAAAGTGGACAAAGAAAACAAACAAGCAAATAGAAAAAGGGTCCTTCAATTACTAGGGTTGCCACCCCAGTTCCCTCTTGCCCCAACAGATTGGTATCCAGAGTAGGACGCCCAATTTGATCAGCGAGAAGCCTGATAGACACATAAACAGTATGAAACACCATGGCACCAATGGGAGAGAGGCTGACTTTGTTGATGGCATATCAACTATAAAGACCCACAGCTAAAAGAGGAGAAACAGAGGCAGAGCTCCCTGGCCCCAGGGCTGAGGAACTGCTTTTTTTTTTTTTTTTTTTTTAAGGGTGTGAGGTGGGGGACCTGGTTAGGATAGCACAGCAGATGAGCTGAGAAGATGAGGGTCAGTGTGGAACTCAAAAGAAAGTTGGTGGGGGTAGGGGACAGAGACAAGGCACACTGGACCCACACAGAAAGAGATAGAGACAGGTAAGTTGGGAGCGGGGTGAGGGGAGGTGTAGTGGGCCAAGGCGATTTGACTGGATGTGGATGAGTGATCAACGGCGAGGCGGCCAATAGAGGAGGCCGTCCCGAGGCGATGCCCCTCCCACTGGCGGACAGATGCAAGAACGCACCAATGGGACACACACAGAGAGAGGGCCACTGTACCTAGAGAGGTTACCCTCCTGCAGAAGGCCCTGGGACTCATCTAGCACATTGGGTTCACTGTAAAAAGGGGGGCGAAGGGGGAGAATGGGAGTTTAGGGAATGTAGATGAGATCCATCAAGTCCCTGAGCCGCGAGAGCGGGGCGGGAAGACAGGGATCTGACCACCAACTTCATTCTTACCAAGATACAGAGTCTTAGCTACTTCACAATGCTGCTCTGAGACAACTGTTGAGTAAAAACATTATAAATCAACAGAGATAAACAGAAATAAATGACTGTGGTTGTGGGATATGGCAGGTTTCAAAATTCTACATATTACATAAATAAGATTTCAATCATATATGAACATTTTGTGAAGGATTCGCTGCTCTGGAAGCAAAAACAATCACACTGGGTGAACTCAACTCAAAACCCTTTCTGTCTAAAAAAGAAACTACACTTCAAGTTAAACTTCCTGCTTGTTTGTACTTGTTTCAGTCTGTCTTTGTGCATGCATGTGTGTGTGTGTGTGTGTGTGTGTGTGTGTGTTGGGACATTACCTGTGGCTGGGCAGCATGGTGGTGCGTGGGGCCTCAGGCTGTGAGGCCACTGAACCAGTGGCGTGGCTGGAGAAACGGCGCTGTGCTATCACCCTGGGCAAGAAGGCCTCATGCTCGCTCACCACGCTGGGGATACTTATGGAATCATCTGAGGGAAGACAGACAAGGAGTTAAGTTTGAATTTCTACATGTCAAATGTGAAAGAAAATAAAAAGTAAAACAAATGTTTCTGACTTTCTTCATCATCCTCATCAGTGCGACTCAGCGTGTCTTGAGAGGGTTGGCGTGACGGTTGGCTGTCCTGCTCCCAAACTGTGCCGGTGCCCGTGTTGGAGCGTGACATTGTGGCCAAACTGAGGCGATAGGCAGATGTAGAGGTGCCCACCGTGCTGATGGACGTCTTGCCCTGGTAAGCTGTTGGGTTTGAGCCGGTCAGACAGAAACACACAGGCTTAAATAGTCAAGCTAAAATTCAAAAAAAAGATTTTGAAAATAAATTCAAGGAATGGTTTTGTTGTTGTTCCACTAGTGTCTGACCAGAGCCACTGTGCACGGCTTCCTTCAGGATCTTGAGTTCATTGTTGAACTCTGCAAACAGGGAGCTCTTGCAGAGAGGTCGTGGAATGAAGCGTCGCTCCAGCTGGTCAGCGATGTGGTGACGTGCTGTGATCTCTTCCTGCGAGTCAGCGGGCTGGGTCAACAACTGCACACACACACATGTACATGGACCAGTTCGGAAGACAAAGACCCAGGCAAATAGTACACAACTGCACACCAAATGAAACGATTCACTGCTCCTTTACCTTGCACTGTATGAAGGGCCTCAGCAGCACAAAGATAGGGATACGAGTACGGACAATGAAGTCAATGAAGTCCCAGAAGGCCAAGCCGCCGACCTTTCTCAGGGCCATCTCTTTCACCTGCAGACTTAGTCGGTACCACTGGTTCCCCAGTGAGCGCTCAAAGCAAACCAACACAACCTTCAGAGCTGCAGACAGAAGGAAGAAGATGAAGAATAGTAATAAGAATGAAAGAAACTATAAAATGCCATCACTTCTCATTCCTACCCAGATACGCAGCCTGGCTGGTGGACTCGGCTAATCCCTCTCTGCGCAGATCCTTCCCTGTGTCACCTGGGGTGGAACAGTGAGCCGGGGAGGCGTCCAGCATGAAGTTTTTGGTGCGGGAGGTGGAGATGATCCGCGGAGGCAGGAGGATGTTGATAACCGTCTGGAGGAGCAGGAAGATCTCGGGCGGCTCCAGGTGGGGGCTGTCTGCAAAGGAACATTGGAACACAAATAAGTTAACGAGCAAATGGCTGTCTTTATGTCTTTACACCTCAGCTACAACCACAGTAAGAGTTCGCTGCCCAAAACAGATGCCAGTAAGTGTCTACCTTTGCTTCCAGAGCCCACAGTGAGCACAAAGGGAATGAGCAGGTTGAGCAGCATCCCCTCTCGTCTCTCCTGATTGGTGAAAGGTGAGATCACATGGCTGAGAGGAAAATCCTCCTTCAACGCCTAGAAGAGTGAAAAAAACAGTGCAAAATTTTGACAATGTGTAATCAGTGTTGCTGACTGAGGAGTCAGATGAGCTGAGGAGACGCCTACCTGGATCTGCAGAGCAACCAGTCTGACCACTGCTGTGCTGAAGGGCAGTGGAGGGGACAGGTAGGGGCTGAGGTGGAGAAGAGGAAGCCCGTCGGCCACACTGGAGGGACCGACCACGCCCATCACCTGACAACACACACACACAGACAACCTCAAAGAACAGTTATTACTATACAGAAAGGTTGGTGCCTTCTTGTGTGTGTTTCCATACCAGGTTGACACAGACGTTGATCAGGGAGCGAAGGTGCGGGAGGAAAGAGATGATTGGCTGTCGCTGCAGGGTCAGGCAAATCCCCTCGATAAGGCTGCTGGCTGCCTCCCACTCCACCTGTCTCCTGGAGAACACACACACCCATGCCAACACCACACATGCCCCCATGAATTTTTAAAAAGACTAAAAACACAGATGCCTCATTCAAGATGTTGACTGCGAAAAGCCATTCATCTTATCTCTATTTCTTCTTTTCAAATGACTTGAATGTGGCACAATATCAATATTGAATACATCATATCTACAAAAAGCAGAGGAACAAACAGGAACAAATACTGAGAGTAATACTTACCAATTACTAATATTCCCTACCATCTAATCATCACCTTTATGACTGAAATAAATGCCATACTGACAGCAAATACAGTACACACAGCAAAGCTCACAAACAAAGCCAGCAAAACACTGCAGATCCTGGTGTGAAGCACACACTTGTGACTGGTGTTCTCTCAGAGCCGGGCTGTCTTCAATCATGAAACAGGAAGCGCATTTGAACTTGTTTTTGCTGTACCGAGGCTGCATTTGTCATTTTAACTTTTCGTTTTAGCCCATTTGTTTAAACGTCTCTTTTCTAATTTTCTTCAATTAAACTTCATCCTTTTTTTTATGTAATTTTATGCAATGCTTCAAAGGTTTTAAGACAAACGGTGACTTTTTTGAGTTGAAAAATTACCTTTTAAATTGACACACACTGTAAGTGAATTCAAAAAGGATCAGAAAAATATTTGTTTCTTTGTATTTTTTTCTGAAATAAGGTCCCACGGTGGCGCACTGGAAGGGAACTACCTCTCTGTACACATGCCATTTAAAAAATAAGCAACAAGTGAGCAAGTATCAACATCTTTGAATAGGCAACGTGTTGATAAAGCTCAGTTATGTGTTAAAATACGTGCAAGAAGACATGGCGAGATAAAGAAATTTTGAAAATAAACATATGCATTTAACTGCTTTACTTCATGTATCACCAGTCAAGTCTGTGATTTTGGTGTATGTCTGAAATTAAAATCTGCATCGTCTTTCATGACACAAGACAGGACGCTGGGTGAGTAGGAACACCGCTGGAGATCCTGCATTAGTGGACACACCCCTGAGTACCTGCACAAAAACACACCACAGGAGCACTTACAGTACATCAGCCACGAAGGCAGCACTACAGAGGACAGTGCCAAGAAGCCGTCTATCTACTGTACACACCACGGCACCGGGACAGCACGATACGGTCACAGGGACACAGAGAAAGAGTGATTGTATTCAACAGACCTGGTGCATAATGCCTGTGGGCGAGCGCACCTGAGCGTAGGCATCTTGTGGATCTTGTTGAACATGCGGTCCAGCCTCTTGAGGATGAGGATGAGGGCGGGGCGGACAGCCTCAGATGACCAGTCAGTGATGGGAAGCATCTCCATGATGTAGCGCCGCAACCCTCGGCTCTCCATGGTCAAAGTGTCGTAGGGCGCCAGCTTCAGCAGGGCATGTGCGATCTCCGCCAGCCTGGGACAGCAGACACACAGAGACACACCTTTAAATAAACTTGTAAAATAATGTACAGCTTCATTCTGAGATGGGATAATCTCATCACCTCATGTGGGACTTGATGTCCAGAAGCTCCAGGGCAGTAACCCGTGGCTCACCGGCGACGTTCTGCAGGATTTTGAGACGCGGTCCGCAGTGTTTGTAAAATTCAGTGCAGATGTTTAACAGGGACTCGCGTGGCCGACGGAACTCCTCCCTGGCGATGCGCTCGTCCAGCTCCTCCCTCGGCATGCCCTGGCCCTCCTCCAACAGGTGCAGGTTGTCTCTAGACGGGGACACAAACATACAAACAGGGCTTCAGTCTTGTCTGTTAAGACAAGAGTGTATGACAGGCATATGTATGGATATGTATGTATGAGAAGCTATTTTAGCCTACAACTGATCATTCCCTGACCTGGTGTTTACCCCCCCTGACATGGTGTGGTTAGCTGTTGTGCCTCCCTTATGTCCCTGATCACAGCGGGACATCTGGGGGGCTGTCATGGGCCTGTTGAGGATAAAATGAAGACTGTAAGCAGTTATAAGGACATGGCTTCCTGACACAAAAAAGTGTATTTGTCCAAAATTCAGATTGGTTTTGTTGCTTTCTTTGTCAAACCTTGTGAGGGCTTCTGAGCTGTAGAGGAGGGCCTGCAGGGAGGTGGCCAGAGCAGCGATGGCTGCGATCTCATCCCTGGCAGCCGAGGCCGACTCCATCGTTACCGTGTTGCTCTTCAGCTTCTGGAGGTAGCAGGGGACCAAAGCCTCCAGCACCATCAGCATCTGGAGACTGGAAAGAGGCATGTTAGAGAACAGAAACTGAAAGGAAGAGCAGGAAGAAGACAATCCTCAGTATGTTTCTGTACCTTCTGAACGACTCAGGCGCATAGGCAACTACAGTGACACACAGCTTGATGGCCTCACTGATGGAAAAGGCCAAGTCCTCATTACCGTAACAAAAATCTGCAAGAAAAAAAGTACAACTCAAGCATGTAGAGCCCACTGACAAACAGTGTGAGCAGGATATTTAGAACTGGTGTCTATTACAAGCAATGAAGGTCCACAGCACATGTGTGAAAATGAGTGATGATTCACCTAGAGAGCGTAGAGGTTTCTCTGCCTTAACCAGCTCCAGGGCATCAAGGGCGTCCTGGGTCTCACCCTCCAGAGAGACCAGCAAATCAAACAGGCACTGAGCTGACACTCCTTTAGACAGACCAGTACTGGTGCTGGTCTGAGTTTGGACATGAAGACGGGAGAAATTCACCAAAACTTCAGGGAACGAGGAGGAAGTGCAGTATTTGAATATGAGTTTGGCTGTCAACTTACTGTGAATTCCAGGAGTGGAGCCACGCTGGCAAACAGCTGCAGGATGAAGGGTTTGCGGTGGAGGATGTAGAACTGCCGGCAGCAGAACTCGATGCCCTGCCGCAGTAAAGGGTCACTCTCATAGTCAGCGTAGACCTGAAATAATATAGAGGGGACACACAAATACTGTATGTTTGCGGGAATATACTCAAGTCAACAGAAGAGTACAGGTAAGCGTACAGTTATCTACACTTTGCAACCACTTGCACGTGCCAGAAGTTCTAACTTCCTATCCACCAGTGGTGTTTCTTACCTGCAGCATGGTTGGCAGGATCCACTGGTAACCGCTAAGGGAGAAGAGATGGTTAAAGTGAACGGCGGTGTTGATGGCGGTGGCCGTGTACTGCCTGAGCAAGGAGCTGTCCTCTGGGTGCAGCAGCAGCGCCCCGTTAAAGACGTTCAGGAACAGCATCATCTCATCGCCCCAGGGGTACTCACTGGGCATGCCCAGAAACATTTCCTCCAGCAGTTTGATCCACAGTACCTTGTGAAGGGTGTCCAGACCAAACAGCTCCTTACCTGTCAGAGGAGAAGACAGCGGTAAAATATAGAAACTGGAATTATTTTCATTCAAGCCTCTGGTGATGCAGTAGGAGTCTGTCTCACCCTGTGGCTCGCTGAACAGTGAGAACTCTGCATCGATGGCTGTTCGTGGGAAGGACGGCAGGCGGAGGAGGTCTTCCTGCAGCAGGGACACGTGGGATTGCTTGTGCACAGCTGGCATGTGTTGAGTGAGGGAGATGAGAAAGAGGACTCGGCCAACTTCCTCTAGTTTACGGGAAAACACCTAGAAAAAGGAGAGGCGGAGACACAACGTGAAGAAAAAGTACAGACTCCATTACCACTCCATTTTCTATTTTCTTTAGGGTCTTATTACAAAGAGCCTTTAATTGTCAGACTTCCAGACCTGTTTCTGGATGAGCTCCTGTCCTTTCTCAGGCAGCATGTGGACCAGGTTGAGCTGGGGAGAGACTGATCTCCGGAAGGGGTAGATGTCTCTGACATATGTCTGGGGGATGTAAGCAGCAACATTAGTACTGGATGGTACACAAAAAGCAGTCATGTTTAGTTTCAATACAATGCACTTTTTGAATAACACACTTTTGAATAAATAGTCGGTTATTTTTCAACCAACAAGGGGACACTAAATACTGAAAACTCCACAATGATCAAATATGCAGACCCACAATTATTTCTAAGTTTCCCTTAGTGATCAAAATGGCAGCACAACATAAAACCTATGAGTCGACCTTGTTGTAATGGATGAGGTTCCATCGTTTATCCATCAGGAAATAGTGTGCGGATCTGGCCTCGGGAATGTTGAAGAATTCCAGACACTCCTGGTTGAGGGAGAGAAAAGACCACAAATATCTTTCACATTCCATTTATTTTGTTTGAATATTCCTGCTATCTTATACTTCAGCTTTACTGTACAGCATTTATGTGAAGGCTCGACATTGTAGTTACTTTTTACTTTTCACACTTTCATGTTAAAAACATTTAAGAAGCTTATAAAATATGACACACCGTTGAAGACCCACTACAAAAAGTAACCCCCTCGTCATATTTCAGAAGCCTTATTTTAACTGATGCATCAGTTTTAAATTTTGATTGCTTCATTCCTTCCTAAGGTTTTATTATTTTATTTATTCTAATTTGGCGTTTGAGTGCTTCTTAGACTATTTTATGTTAATCAGTGCTCAAGTCCCAAATCAATAAAAAGATTTATCAGAACATGTACTTTTACTCTTGATACTTAATGTACATTTGGCTGAGTATTTCCTCAACAAACTGTGTCCTCACCTTTAGCAGGGCTTCAAACTGAGTGTCTTCATGGACTGGAAGCTGTGTTGGGATGTCGCACTCATTCTGCCCATGCACCACCAGTGTTTTGGTTCCTGCAACAACAATTCACAAGAAAATATTTACATTTTTTTAACACAACCTCTAAATACAAACCCTAACCTTGATTAGATGAAATGCAACATTCTTTATAAATAAGATTTGGACTCTAGATCACCTGGCATGGATGCAGTGACCAGCAGTTTCACCTCGCACTGCTCCTTCTTCATGGTCTGCTTGAGGTCTTTGAAGAAGAGCCCCTCCACATAGCCAACCACCTCCCATAGGAAGGTCAGCGTGGCCGAGATGGCGTCCATTCCCCATTCACATGGAGTCCGCACGAAATACATAATCAGTCCCACCTAGGAAAGGAGATTCCATTAAGAGACTTAAATTGAGAGTTTAAAGAACACTGATGATAAACAAATTAAGATTTAAGTCTGTTGCTTCACCAGGTAGTTGAAGAGGATATGAGAGGTCTGGGCGGGCAGATCTCCGATGTTGAGCAGGAGCTTCCTCAGCATGTACATCAGTTCATCCTGAAATCACAACACAAGAAAAACAAGTCATTTCCCCTTTTAAGCCATCAGCTGCTGCAGTCTGAATCCGTGTTTGTCTGTTCAGATGTTCGCCTACCTGTCGGTTGCTCACTGTTAGTTTTTCCAGGAAGTGCCGGAGAACCAGAGCCGGATCTTCAATCAGGCAGTTCCAGAGAATTTGTTGGGCCACAGCACTCACTGAAGAAACAATGAAAAAAAGAAAAGAAAATATTTGTACTTGTACTTGTACAGTACAACAAAGTACAACAGTCCCACATATTCAAAAAAGAGATAATGTACCAGTCTACCAGTAAATGTAGGTTTTATGTTGAGTCACACACACACAATGACACTGTGCTGAGAAAATATCTAAACTCTTTTGTTTAAAACACGTACCAGCCACACCATCCTCTCGAACCTCCCCGTCCTCCATGAGGTGCACTATGGGTAGGACTGCAGCACAGATGCATGCTGGGAAGACGGCTTGGGGTGGTTGTAACATGTGGTGAGTTGGAGTGTGCTCTGTTGTGTTCTCCTCATCTGGTAAATGAAAATGAAAAAAAAATGGAGGATAAGCTTGTGCTTTATTTCAAAAACAAAAAGAGTTCTGTGACAGAGGTTCTCATTGTCACAGATTCTGTATTTTCATACCTTCAGCACTTGCCAGTGAGCGGACAGACCACACGGAGCCTCGGCGGAAAGAGTAGTTTCTGTGGGAGTTACTGGAGGCGCAGGAAGGGCTGACAGACAGTCGGCGTGATGCCAGGTTCACCACTTCTTCTGCTGGCGGGATCAATGTCCAGCACAACCAGTACAGTTACAAGAAAAACAACATGCTATCAGGGCACAGCTCTGACCAATTCACACCCAACTTCTGTATTCACACATAATATAATCAGTGTACTATATGCTTGTGTGCCAGGCAGCCCCACCTTCTTCCTCCTGCTCAGGCGGCGGGCTGCAAGTGGGCTCGTAGCAGGCCTCCTGAGCCACGGGGATGGCTGTGATGATGCTGGCCTCGCGGCCCAGACGCCGCTTCTCTTCCTCCTGCTGCAGATTCTTCAGGATGTGCTCAGCCCGCTGGTGGGAGCGCGACACTGCCCGCGCTGAGAAGGATTTCTGGAAAAAGTAAGCGTGGAGGGTGGCGCTGGATCAAACAGCACAGAGGCAGAACAGCGGGTGCAGACACGCAGAGATTTCAACATGAGGGAATGCACAAATTAATACGAAACTGAAAATTTGAATCTTTCGGGAATATGTGTGCACAGCTATTGTAGGCTTACAGCTACATCTGAGGGGCATTTTGTAATGTAAAATGATCAAACACATTAATACAGTAACTCTCCTCCAGCACACTGATCTCTAATGCCATCCAGAGCAGCATGAAGAAAAGTCTTAATGTACTGAATAGGACAGATTTCAATCATGACAAATTGTAACACAAATAAATATGCTCAGACTGGAATTTGGAGAATTTACTGTATCTTGTGTACAGTAAATGCCTCACAGCATTCGCACGAGTACTCATACACATACACATCCAAATAGGCTGAGGGCATGATATGAAAAACTTACACGGCAAAGTCATTCTCATCCAATGACCATGCAGAAAGAGCACAACACACACAAAAAGTCTGGATGTCGGATGCATGCTGTCATTTTTGTTCTCACAATGAGAGTGAGGGCTGGAACATCTTTTGAGTGTGTGTCAGTGATCAAGATGCAAGTATCTGAAATGACCCCAGCTTCTGATCCACGATGAAAACCTAGAGCTCACCAATGGGCTTAAAAAAACACCCGATGGAGACAATTTTCCCATCTGTCAATAATGATCTGAGGTAACAAGATGCATCAGCACAAACATCTGGACAGAAATACCAACTTACTATGGTATGGACTGACTGAATTAAAGTGGAGTACTAAAAACAAAGACAGTCGATAGATAAATTATAGAACAGGTTCTCGCAGGTTGTCATCAAAATCAATCAACATATTTTGATAATCATGCTTTTTAACAAAAAAGACAGGAAGAGGAAACACCAAGAAATCTGTTCTACCATTTTAAAAGGACACTGATGTATTTTTCTTAAATTAGCAAATTTCTTGGTGTAGCCGTCCACATTACACTTGCACAGCAATAAAAGAATTTTAAAGCAGTGCATTGTGTCTGCTTTTGTGAAGTACAATCCAAAATGAGTTTCAAAATAAGAACTTGATTATCAAAAAAAAGGTTCACATGTATTACAAAAAACATATTTTCTACTTACCTCTAGATGTATCGAACCATGCTGACAGTTTTGAATTGTTGACCACATTTTAAGATAAGTCAAGAAAGCTTCTTCAGGTCTTAAAACCTGAACAAAACAGTCTGCATGGCTGGATACCATGATAGGTAAGTTATAAAATATGTCATGTTTTGTCATCTGTTTGCTGCAAAACTTATCTTAGTACAACCCCATCTAAGTCCCAACTCTTTTGGATTCAAGGTTGTAAAGAGATGTTAGGCAAACCAGGGGCTCAGACTTACAGACTGGTCTTCATTGATTGGGTCCTGGACACTGCCTGTGTTCTGAGGCACCCAGGGGGGGTCAAATATGGGGACGCAGGGCATGCCCAGTATAGGAGATGGCAGAGTGAAGTTGATGCTGGGTGGTGGGATCTGAAAAAGAAAATATATAACAAAATGGGTCAAAGCAGCCAATTATTAATCTTCCTGGACAACCATGTGGAGGGATAAAGTGGGAAGAAAACTGTTCATTATTATTGTGTACCTTAAAGATCTGCTGGGCTCCTTCCTCCATGCGGGGCCACACCTGGTAGCGAAAACGCCACAGTGTGTAAAACTTCAGAATGGAGTTGATGCGCTGGCAGGCCTCCTGGTGATGTAACTCCGCCATCATCATTTCGGTCACTGCGTCGGGGACCTTTACCGCACACAGGAGGAACATGGCAGCTGGAGGGGATTCAGAGGAGGCGAAAAGGAGGAGGAATAAGGAAAGACAGAACATTTCTAAACTCTGAAGGGCACAACAACCCACAGAGGACACCCACAGATCACTGATGCACAGCCTGATGGCAGTCCACTCACCGGCAGCAGCTGCCATATGTTCATCCACACTGAGTAAGAGTTCCCAGGCTGCAGGCTGGATGTCTCCATACATGTCGTCAGTCAGGATGGGAGCTGCCTTGATCAGCAGTGAGAGAGGAGCTGGTGACAGGCTCATCACCTGAAAGAAAAAACAACAGCTGGAAACTCACTCTTGAAGGTACTTCTTTTCCACTCATTAATCCCAAGCATAACAATAGGAGGATGGCAGCATTAAAGCATTAGCTGCACTTGCAATGGAGAACAACTCCTTGTTTGTGCACTGTGCTTTAAAACAAGCTGCAGACAAGGTAAAAAGCAAAGTAACTGCATTTACAAAGCACAAGCAAAAATCTCTGAGAACAACTAGCTGATATATCCTGTACTTTTCCGTAATGACACAATAAAATCTTGTCAAATGAACTTTCAAAATTTCAAAATCTGGAAAAGGTGGAATGGACAGACTGTAATTTTCCACTACTTCATTATCTTTGACTCAAATCTGAGCGAGTAACTCTTAAAGTGCCTTCACCTGGTTGCGGATGTACTTAAGCATGCCGGTATCCTTCTTCCCTTCTGTGTTGGAGTCAGTGGGTCTTCTCTTCATGGATGGGGTCCTCAGGCAAGACTTGTCTGAACACTGACAGCACAGTGACTTTGATAAACCATCACAACAATGACAAAAAGCAGGTTAAGACAGCATAGACAGATTGTGAAACCCACCTCTTTATTCTTCTTGGCACGTCCCCCGATGTTACCAGAGGAGGTGCTGTCCTCTCTCAGGCTGTCTACTGTCTCACCATACACAAGCTTGATGGCGCGGACCAGACGGGCACAGGAGCGGCTGTGGTGCTGGTAGCAGCGTGGGTGGCAGAAGTCTATGTGGGTACAGATGAAACTCTGCTGGTTGCACAGTAGGATCATAATCTGTGGAAAGAGAGAGGAGAGAGGAGGGGCAGTCAGTATGTAGGAAGGGGAAGACGCTGCTCTGCACACACGTACACGTCGACACTTATAAAAGGACGTACATGGAGCCAGGACATGTTGCGGTGGTAGTTGTCCTCTGCTCCTCCTGAGCTTTGGCCCTCTGGTTCTATGCTGGGTTCACTGGTGCTAAAGGGACTGCCTACAGAAAACAAGAGGGAAATGTTTCAATGTGGAATCAAAGGTAAGCTGGACTTCCTTTTAGGATAACAGTGGCCTCCTTCTGTTATGTACTCAATTAAAATGTAGTTTTGTGCTGTAAAGAAAGATTTTTCACAAAATTCCACAGAAAATCAGGTAAAAAACAGTTTAATGACACCTGACAGGAGTTGTCTTGTTTAAAAACTGCAGCCAAAATGTGTTTAAGCAAAAAAGAAAACAAAATTCAAATGTTTTATATTATTTATACTACAAACAATATATACATTTCTTTTAATGTGAACACCATCATACAATAACAGGAAATTACAGATTTCTGATGAGACTAAAGAATACTGTCTTGCCTATGTCAGTCACAGTGTCCCTGCTGTGTGTCTGTGATAGCAGGCCTTCTTCGTTCTCCGACTCTGAGTCCTGCCGGGACAGCTTGGTACTCTTGAGGCTCCCTGCCCGTCGTATGGACGACAGGGAGCCCCCTTTTTTTACACGGAAACTACGAGCGCCTTTGATCTGAAGCAGCCGGGACCCTCCAATACGAATCTTACGGATGGGTGCTGGAGACGAGGGGAGTGGAGAGAGATCATCTAAATTACTCATATTAGTAAGCAGACAGGGCAGCGATGAACCAAGTGCGTAAAGTCTGTATGACTCCAGATCTCACCTTGAGCTTCCTGCGACTTCTTGTCATCGCAGGTGGTGTCAGACTTCAGCGTGTGGCTGCTGCTGTTGAGCGAATCGCGTCCATCCTCATCATCCAGGATGCCCGCAAAGCTGATCTTCCTCTCATAGCGATGCCGCCCGAGCTCCGGGTCCAGACGCAGACGGCAGCTGTCCAGATCCTACAATCAACATGGCAGCTGGTATTTTATATATTTCTACTATTTTTTTGTGAAACATATTTTTCTGTTCATGTTCTAGTTTCATGTTTTATTGCTATTTATATCTAGTGATACAACCTTCTTCACAGAGTCTCAACATGTCAGGATCCACCAATCAGTTTATCTTTTTTAATTATAGCTGCACGGTGAAAACAGGTAAGAACCACAGTGAATGTATTTATTTTTTAATATGACTACTGACCACGAGAGGTTCAGTGCGCGGCCGTGGTAAGCAGGGAAAGGTCTCTCGCAGGAAGGTGGTGATTTCCAACAGCAGCTGACAGGCAGCCATCTTAAGAGCAAAGGGGCAGCCACATTTCGTAGGATTGACTGTGTCTTTGGAATAGAAAATTTTTATCAATAAAACAATGAAAAAAGTGAGAAGATTTCACTTTTTTGCTCTATCAACTGTCAACTCAAGGATGGATATGACAAAGTCTCTTGTATAAAATTAACATTTTATACAACCGCATCCGCCAAACATGTGCACTTATGGCCTCAAATGCTTTCCTGACTTACTATCATCCAAATAGTCCTCTTCCTCATCCTCTTTTCTCATTCTTCGTTTGGTCTCCTCATCAAAAATGTAACCCAGAATGTTTGCCGGGCTCTCGCTGTCAGAGTGGCAGATTTCACTGAGCCTTGTGCCGATTGCCTGAGAGGATAAAACACATAAATAGAAATGTTCTCATACTTGATGAAGCCAGATCATAAACAGATAAGTTATTAATCAAATGCTTGAACTCACGTCTCCCCACTGGCAGAAATACTTAGCAGCATTCCACTGGAGTTTTTGGTTTCTTTTGTTGCCCACAATAGGTGATCGACCCCTGGAAAGGCCTCTCTTGGTGATATTAACGTGGTGGCCCTTCATCCACTCTGGCCAGTTCCCACGGTTGCAGCGGTGGACAAAACGGGCACATTCGAGGAAGAGGGAGGCCCTGGCGACGACCGGAGCTTCCTGAAAGAACCCAAAGGTAGATGAAGATGTGGTAGCTATTGAGGATGTAAAAGAGCCCGTGTTGTGTGACGGGTTTACACTGTTGAGAAACACAAGGAGTGGATTCTGAAATGTACCAGGTCGAGGGCAGCAGCAAGGATGGAGGCGTCAGGTATGGTTCCCGGCTCACAACAGTTCAGGAGGAACTGGAAGCGTTTCATGCCCTGTCGAATGGCGCCCAGATTCACCACATTCTTGTTCTTCATGGCCTCCTGACTGGCTGCTAGACGCTCTTGAAAACCGTGAGGTCCTGAAGGAAAGTGTGAACAAATAAGAAGAAAGGAGAAGAGAGCATAACAGAGCAAGTGAAGCTTTTTAAAGCATATTTGGACAAAGTAAAAGACTGCACTGAAGATTACATGTAGACATTGCATGAAGCAACATCACCATCCAGAACATTTAACAAAAAGCACTGAAGAGCCACCAACAAATGAAGCTGAGTGAGAGATGAACACACAGCCATCGGCAGTGGTTACACTTGGATTTTCAATTTACTGTGTGACCTCAAGATTCACAAAAACAATCATGTGGACAGTAGCGAAAGAAAAAATTATGCAGGTTCCTTATTCCATGTATTTCTTACCTTGGGATTTAATAAATCACACTGAAACGGCAAGTGTAACCGCAGCCGTACAGAAGAAAGCTGTATGCAGACCGTTCTGTTTTATCACTCGAATGAAACTCAGGCATTGGAAAATACCACCAGACATCACCACAGAAGAGATGGGGAGAGCACCGATAGCGTCATGCTTGAGACAGCACGACTCTACAGTAGAAAGATGGTTTCATGGATATGCATTATTCCCACACACCTCCTTTACTCTCTTTCCACCGTCAAGTGGAAGAAAGAGGAAGGGGTCCGTCATTGAGGAGGACAGGACGTGCAGAGTTGGAAAGAAGGGAATGCACAGTTGGTGACACAACACACAGCTGCAGAGGACGAAGAGTGTTTGACTGCTTTTTGATTGTGAAGCCAAAATCTGCTGCTCCTTAGAATAGATTCAAAAAACACACACAGGCTCGGGCCAGTTGTGACCTGAATCTTGTCCCAGTGAGAAAGTGGAAACACACCTGAGTGTCTGTGCCTTTAATTTTACCTGTTAATGTTCTTACTGTATGTGATCAAACTATTTGTTTTCACTTATTTGTTATTCTCTCATTTAACATTATAATTGTGTGTCTTAATTTATTTGTATTGCCTTTTATTTTATTTTATTCTGTTTTGTTTGGCACTTTGGGCTGCCTGTTCTGCATGAAAGTGCAAATCAAGTTCTTATTATTTTTGTTGTTTTGCTGTCAAGAAATAACAGAACATTTCCCATTAAATTTGGCATAAAATGTGCAAGATTTTGAATATTTTATCTCTCTTAAAAGTCTTGCTTTAAAGTGTCTAATCGAGCAAATCATTCCGAAAAACAAAGTGCATTTTCACAAACTAGACACCGATACACTGAAAATAATACATTCAGGCTAACAGGGTGTAGCAGGCAGCTATCTGGCGGAGCTGATGTGGACAACAGTGGACGGAAAAACTGGCAGAAGAGGACAGACCATGACTTGCGAGGCGAGACAAAGAGACATGACACCACAAGGACAAACAGAGGCAGGAACAGGAAGAGAGAGAGAAATAGACACAGGACGATGGGGCGTGCGTGGGCAAGGGGCACCCCGGGGTGGGGGAGGTCTACCATCTTTCTCTTCTGTGTGGTGAAGCTTGGATGGATTCCTCCTGCCAGACCTCCATTTACCGAGCCGCTTGAAGAAATTCTCCTCCTCATCCCTGGTGTATTCCGACCCAACGGCGCCCCCTTCCGATAGCTTCACCGCACTGGTGAACTTCACCTGAGACACATGGGCACGCACACAAAGCGTAAGGCACGCCATTCTCAGACAGACTCGCTAGTGAAGCAAAACACAAAATTAGCCGTTGCAACAAGCTGGTGTTAGCACCCAGTGGCAGTGAGCAGACAGTTTCAATGTAGCTGTTAACCCCCCGCCTGACCTTTGAACTCTGACGAATGAAGGAGAGTCGATCCACTGAGCTGATATCCAGCAGGTCCTCGACGCCGTCAGTCAGTCCAGAAAGAGAGGAACGTTTCAGCCAATTTCCTGGAGATACAAAGAAATAAAAAACGGACATGAACAACAAACATCACAGAACAAAGGCGGCCATATGTGCTGTACACACTGAGTTATGTGGTAAAGGTAAATACACATGCACACACACAAGGGTTGGGTAGAGGAAGCATTCCTTCATCGCTCAGCATTCCAGGTTTTAAAACTAAAAGATTCACAGACTGAGGTTAATCCAAAAATAATATGAAAAGGTCCAAAACTAACTTTTGTCACTTTTTATAAGACTGGTTAAACGTAAGACCCTTGTCGAGTGGTATTTGCAAATACATTTCATGTTATGTTGTCACAGAAGTAGAAGAAAGAGGGATGGAGTAAACTATACTGCCCTATAAAGGCAGAGAGCATAGAGCAATACTACATTCACCTGCTGATTAAAATATGAACTACAAAAACACTGGTTTAACACATCAATAACTGTTAATGAGTAAATGTTTAGCTTTGGCTCAGTGTAGCTATGGTCACCACATCAGCTTGCCTTTACTGATAACACTACCTTTCTTGCTTTAGCTTAGTTGCCTGTAAATGTGTCTGCCTTTGTACAGCAGCACTCCTCCATCCATTTGATACAGTCTGCAAATACAATTGGACCCAGGTCTGGGACACCGTGCACACTGGGACAGATGACCAACACAAACAAGACATGGCACAAATACTGTATGAAGATGGCTCCACAGCCACATACGTAAGACAGAGAGAGTGAGTGGTACGCGAACAGTCCCACGGCATGCTGAGGCACAAAACAGACCAAAGAGATGAAGTGACTGGGCCTCGCGGCAGGCAGTGTTCCAATGTTAGACATACAAAACACATCATGTTAGAGTGAATTTCAAGGTGACAGTGCAAATGCAGTGATGTATGGTCATGGAAATACATACTGTTACCAGATGTGATACAAAAAGAAGAATGATTTGGTAGCTTTGTCAGGCACTGAAATCTGTCAGTATTTTCCTGTTGGTTTAACACGCACAGTGCAAAAAAAATATATTCAGATGTTTGTATCTTTGTTTATAAATTGAAAGACCAAAAATGAAATAGTGACTTTTTTTTGGAAAACCTTTCAATTACATGATGTTGCTCTCTTCTGAAAAGTTGATGTCATTATCAAAATCTATGCTTCAGTCAACGTAATATTAAACCAAATTTACAGAAGGGCCTTTTCTCTTCTTTAAAGTGCACCCGTTAGTTGTTGCTGTCGCAGTGATGTTGGGATCTTACAAAGATTTACACAGAGAGAACGGTTACACCAGTCCTGGTTGAGTGAGGATTCAGACCTGTGTCTAACTGGAGGAAACCGTGTTGCTCTTACCAATCGGCAACTTCAGCTTCTTGCGAAGCGAAATGCGACGGGATCTGGAACGGGAGCGCCGGTCAGTGGTGGTGCCGGAGTGGGCGGTGGTGCACTCTGAGGTGTCCTGCTCTGATTGGCTGCTGGTGTCACTGGCGGCACTCTGCGACTTGAACATCTTCCTCCAAAAATCCTTCCTGCCAAGCAGAGCACCCGGGATCTGTTCATCACTGGAGGTGCAGAGAGATCCCACTTGAATGTTTATGTTTGGATTAAACTTTAAACAAATTTCTGTATTTTTACATGTAAATCTAACATTTTGTACTTCTTTATTGAAGGAGCAGAGGGAGCAACAGGAAGAGTCTTAAAACTTTTCCAATTCTGAGCAGAGAAATGGAAGCTGGCCTTGACATAGATGGTGCTATATGGAGATGCTGTGAGGTGGACACTCACTGTTCGGGGGTCTGGGGGGGTCTGCTGGAGATGTAGCTGCGACACTCATCTGCAGCACTGGACACCTGACCCTTCTCCCCGGACACACCCGGCTCTGACCTGTGCACACACACACCCCAACACACCCCAGCACACAGACAGAGAGCTCAGGCCATCTAATTCAGATGGCAACTGAACTCTGCTGAAGCACCTCTTAATGACTCATCTGTGACAACACGCCACATCTCAAAGTAGTGGACCTGAATGCAGCACAATGGGCATCCTCCATTATGGCACTTCCACCTCATAACCATCAATCATGTGACCCTGTCGACTAAAAATCTAAAATGAAACTTGACCAAAGGTCATTTCAGTGTATTCAGACTTGTATAGGCAGTTCCATTTATAGTTTGGTGGTCACAGAACGAAGCCTTCTGGCAGCGCTGTCCACTATGTTCCACAAATAAGAACATCAAAGCAGTCACTCAAGCAAGAAAAACAGATGCAGACCAGACAGAAAAAAAAACATAAAAGAAATAAACACAGCCAGCAGTGATGAGAAGCACAGCTCTGATTTGCTAGAAAAGGAGAAAGTAAGACCTCACTGAACATCACTGTGACTGGATGAAAATATTTTGCTGTCACTTAATGGGAAAGGATTTTAGGCCCATGCTTAAGGATACCGAGGATACAGGAATGGACTGCTGCATGACATATTTAGCAGATTTAAATTTTAATAGTTTGTGATTGATGTCGTCGAGACCATTTCTGGCCAATAATTGGCCAGTACCTCCGAGGTCCTGGCTGTTTGGCATCCTCCTTCTCTTCAGGTTTCTTGGTGGTGGTGACCTTCTCAGCGCTGTCCAGGAGCGCGCTCAGTGCCACCCTGCGGAACACATTTCCGTGGGCCTCCTTGATGAACTGCACCAGCTGGCGGATGTCACAGTACAGACCCTGGAGAGGAAGAGGGTGGCAAATGAGTGAGAGTGAGAGGGATGTGTGAGTCGAATGGTGTGTGAAAGAGAAAGAGTGTCAGAGGAAGAAAATGGCACAAAAAAAGCAGTGACTGTTAGGGGCTTATATCAGGCTGACATTACTTTGCAGTTAGCATCAAACAGAGTGTATATTTTCACATTCGTATATGCGTAAGTGCTGTGGATGCTACATATAAGGATGCGCGTTTGCTGAAGCACCAGCTCCAGCTTGTGAGTGGGTGGCCTCTGAGTCTGTGCCATAATGAAGCCTGTCTCGAAAAGTGTGTCATCCTCCGCCAACGTGCACGAGTCACGCCAGCCTTCAGGCTTTCGAGGCACCACAAGCGGTCATGTTAACTCTGTGCTCTTAGAGGAGAGATCCAGATAGATTTATCAGGAATGCATGTGTCATGTTCTAAGTTGAAAAATGTAATTTACAGAATAGCAAGTACTTTTCATCCAGCATTAAATTCAGTTTTTAATGAGAAATAACAAATGTAGCAATGAATAATTGACTTAAAAAGTTTAACCAGACGACCTTCATCATCAAAATATCTGATTTTTCCGCACAGTTATCTTGCCTTCCTTCTTAAGTACCTTTACCGGCTATATACAGTATTTACTGTGGACCACAACTCAACTGTGACTCACATCACCACCTGTCTGCTACATTTTTGTTGAAACTGAGGTTATTGCTGTATCACAATTGCTCTGAACTATACACCTTGTCCATTATTTCCTGTATATTCTTCTGCTCTTTCTTGTATACTTTTACGTTTTGTCCTCTTCATGATGTTTAATGCATGATGTTATTTATGCATTTCCTTGACTTGGCTCTGTGAACTGAACTTGCCCTGGCCTCAAATCAAAGATTTAGGTCTTTGATGAGACACTCCAAGAGGCTCTGCAGTCATCATGATGTGAGCACATATCTGTTCCAGAAAAGAACTGAGAATAGCTCAACTTAATGTCGTTATTCACTGAGTGAGATTAAGTACACTTCATGTCCAATTCATCCTGTCTGACAAGACATTAACAAAGGCGGCAAAGTGATGATTCATTGGACTCAGTAGAAAATGAGCCATTAATAATTCAACTACCACATCCTGCAAAAAAAGAAATGTGAGCGTCTGAATTTAATGGGATTACAAGTGCTATGTGAAGCACAGACTGAATCAAAGGACAGCTGCAGAGGCTGATGAAATGGAAAAATAAACAGACAGAGAGAGACAGTTGGACGGATGGTTTCACACACCACTCACCAGGTTCTCGGGGCTGTGCAGCTCGTGTGTGGTGGAGGCGCAGCGAGTGATGAGGGACTTGAACATGCATCCCACCACTACCGCCTCCATATTCTGTGCCACGGACTTGTTGTCCCCCGTGGTGAAGTTGTTCCCGAAGCCCGCCTTGTCTGGAAGCAACAGGGAGGCGGGAGAGACCACGGATCACACAGAGGGTGGTTTAGTTGGCGGGGGGGAGAGCATTATTGACAGCTGACCAGCTTCAGTATAAAACATTGAGCCCGTACAACAGGGAGGGAAGGGGGCGGGGGGCAAAGGAAAAGGGTCCATAAAGCATATGAGGGAGAAGCAAACTGAAAAGAATTCTGGGTAGGGAATAAGGAATACATGCAAGTGACTAAGGCCTGCTATAAAAACATACAGTAAGGGGCTTGTTCTCTTGGTCCAGTTAGATGAATTTCCTATGCAAAAATATAAGCTCAATAAACACCAAATTTAATCTTACAAGGCTGAATTTGGAGTTGCAGGCGAGTTTTGTCACTTTCGGAGCGAGTGAGGGGTGCAGCAATGAAAGCGGTGCCGAGGGAAGGGTCTGATTGGGTGAGTATATTCATCTTAATGCTAATATTATTGACTGTTATTAATTATTGATCATGTGTATCTACCGATGTTTCTTTTTTTCGCCCTCCTGGACCTCTCACCTGCACTGCCGTACTCTGCAAGAGAAAAGAGGCGGGGCACAAGTTGATTGACATCAGGCCAGCACAGACATGTACGCGGTGTCAGAAAGGACGTGGCACCCCACCTCCAGACGGAGGTGAACTCGAGACGCACACTCACAGATTTCCACGAGCAAAAAAATAACACACACACACACCAAAAAAAATTAAACAAGGTGCCCTGTTCACTTTCAGAAGTAAAGCACTCATCGGTTCAGTAACTTGCCAATTGCACAACATTGTATTTAACGTACAACATATTTCAGATTTCAGAGCAAAACTGAATTGGCATGTACAATGCGCCTCAATGCTCAGCAATAAAGCCACTGATTGAGCAGAGATGTAATGAGCAAAGCTTCGGATTGGCAAGTGTACAGAATGGATGAGTGAGTAAGGAAGGTAGGATTCAGCTCATTGAAGTGGATGAAGAAAAAGAGGGGGGAGATGGAGGCAGGAGGAGGACGACAAAAAGGGACGCAGACAAGCGGAGACAAGTGGAAGGAGGAAGGGGAAAAAACAGATATATAAACAGAGATAGCGCTGGAATGCAAAGTCGAAGTGCAGGGTGAGACAGTGGTAGTGCAATTCAGCTTTGTCAACCACACTAGAATGTATTTAATTGGTGAGAAATTCAGACCTTTTTATTTTATATCTCTCTGTAATGCAGCATCCACATTAAATGTTGGAATGTGATATAGATTTGAACGGTTGCAAGAGTATAGTAGTACAGTTACTCAGTCGACAACTATTGTGGAAAATGATTAATTATTGAAGTCACTTGTCAAGAAAAATGTCAAACATTCACTGCTTCCAGCTTCTTAAATGTGAAGATTGATGCATTTCTCTGCTTCACATCACCGTCAATTGAATATCTTCAGCATGTTCTCATCCCAGGTCATCAGATACCAATGCTGGGTGTGCGTCAGTGTTTGGCTTCACGACTGAGGTCGATCGCTTTGTAAACTATGTCATTCTGTACGGTTGCTCTGATCATGTCATATTAACACACACTGACATGTACACTGAAGCTAATTTAAAGCCGAATGCCCAAAATCTATCCCTTGCGGGAGCAAAACAGGACATTGCAGAAGATCAACTTTGGCCCCTTGGGTATCTGGGATAGATGCTGCAGGACGCAACAGAAAAGCAGTATTTGACAGCCTGGGAATAAGACTGGGCTATCTTTGGCTTTTGTACTGTTCAGTGAAAACAAGAAATGAGTCATCACATTTGAGTTCTAAGAAACTGCAATTTTTAGCCAAGCTAGCAGTGAGGCTCCAGGCGTAGCAATGTCAGGTGGTCGGTACATCTTCCACTTTGGTCTATTGTCGAGACATCTATAATCGACACTTTTGATCACTCTGATTGATTTAACTGAAATGAAGCAAATTTAGCAAATGAAGCATTGTTGTTGTTAGTATGTAAGTATACTGATTTTATATTCACCTCAAAGCATTGCTGTGCCTAAATACATCCTCATAGAGCTCCTAGCATGGCTGTAGACTTGTTTACTTTTTCTGACATTTTGTAGACTAAACGATTAATCATTTAATTCAGAAAAATAATCGCCAGACTAATCAATAATATAATAATACTCATTAGTTGCAGCCCAACTGTATTGAATTTTGCAGAATCAGTCACATGTAAACTAGACTGTATCAGCATTCAAAACCAATGCCAGTCAAACCCTGATGCACCCTATTTCTCAGGGCATATGCATATTTTGTGTGCGTCGAGATCTTCAACTGGTCCCACTCACACCACATACTCACTGTCAGTAATAGGCTCCATGCAGAAGCCCAGCAGTGCATGCAGGAAGTCCACAATGTTGTTGAGAGAATCTTTGTTGACGTACTCGCGCATGGTTTGTCGAAACTGCACCTTGTCCAGCTTGTAAAGGCTGGTCAGGCAGTTCTGGGCCTGAAAGGAAAGAATTGGAACAGAATATATTACAAAAAAAGTCATCATGCATAATGAAATATTCACATGAAGTAACGCTGTGGAAGGTGGCCTGCTTTGTTTCAGAAATAAATCGGGGAGTGATGATGTGGCTTTCTTTGCAGGATGTGCTATTTTTATCACTTTTCATTGATTCTCATGAAAAATAGCAGCTGAACAGCTTATGCCAGATTTTATTTCTCCTACACAACTTAATCTAATAATAAAAAATATTGATCGGCACTGAAAGAGATCTGCAGCTGTTTGTCAATGAAGTTAGAAACTCTTTTGCAGGATTCATTTCAGTTTCATGAAACTTTTATCACACCAAAGGAGCAACACCATTAATAATTAATAGAAAATGAATAAATGTCAGGCTTCACAAACTGTTCTGATTTGCAGAAACTGCTCACATGCACACAGCAGGGTCAGATAAGGCAGAGGAAAGAGTCTGACCTGCATCCTGAGGCGATCTCCAGAGAGTCCTCTGTGTCCCTCGCCACAGCCGTAAGCACAGCCCAGCGACTTGACTATCTTTATCAGCATGGTCAGAGCCAGACGGTGTGTGCTGAAGCTGGAGCCCTCTTCCTGCTCATGGTGAAGGACACAAACATGAACACACAGAAGTTTTATGTGCATATATTTAGATACCTGCCAAGTTTTTAACTGACCCACCTCTCAACACACAGTCAGAACGCACCTTTTTGTCATTATCCTTGTTATTCTTCACATCATCCTTGCTCCCCTGCCCACTCCCTCCACCGCTCCCCCCTCCTCCTCCACCACTGCCTCCATCTCCTCCTCCACCTGTTCCTGCCCCGGGCACCGCCCCACCTCCCTGGGCGCCTCCACCGAGGCCCTGACTGGTTGGGTCTTTGGCTCGTGCCTCCTGGTTCTCCTTGTTGTCAGGCTTGGAGAGTTTCTTGCCCATGCCAGGAACCACACCCAGCTGCAGCAGACAGTCGATGATGTTGAGGGCAACGTCGCAGATCCTGGAGCTGATGTCATGGCTGAGGACGGCATAGAGAGCCCGCAAGACAGCCTGTAATACAAGGGAGTTAAGGTTAAATTCCCAAAAGCCAACGCAATGCACTGAAGTTGCTTGTTTTGTCCAACCTGTGCAAGCATAAATCCATGAAATTCAAAATAATATGAAAGAGAGAAAGGTAGCTAGTTGGATCATTATTAATTTGTATTAAGAAAGCAGCAAATTTGATATTTTCGATGGTTTGCAGGACCAAGACCAAGATGGAAAAAAGAAAGCATCAAATTCAGTTTATATTCCCCCCTGGTATTGTTGTTTTCGCAGAGCAGCAGAAGGCCAATAACTTCCACTAACTGTATTTGCCCTCAGGGATCATTTATTGCAGGTTTTGCTGAATGAGCCAACACTCACAGTGAGGTCCAGCATGCCGTTCTTGAGCACAAAGTTATTAGTCCCCTCGATGTTCTCCCCTTCCTCCAGAAAGGAGTAGTTGATGCAGGAGTCGGTGAAGCTGCGCGGCAGGTTGGCACAGGCCAGAGGCTCCACGGGGATCTCAGGAACAGCGACAGGATTGCAGAGTTTCTTCATGTGCTCGGTGAAGAAGTCGGCATAGCCAACGTTGAAGGACGCCACTGTGGTGTTGAATGCCGCCATAGTGATGGTGGAAATTTGAGAACGAACTGTGGATGGTACGGAGAGGCAGTGAAGGAAAGTGTAGTTGGATAAATGCTGTCATATGTTGTGGCTACAGTATAAAATAAACATAATAAATCCTCAGGTTGTTTGTATAATTTAAATATTGCAAATTCATGCACATTTTTATTCTGCCCTACTGCTCATGTATGATGTCAGGATCAGCTCCTCTACAATTAACTTTTGTTCAACCTGGTAGCTTGCATGTGATGCAGTGCAGAGCAGCAGAGTGTTAAGCCATTTTATTTGTATGTAAATTAGCATTGTCACAGGAATATTACTGTTATATAACTCTGTCCTACTTCTGCTGTGCTCAGCAGGTCTTGGTGGAGCTGGCAGCATCTGGCATTTGTTGTAGCTGATGGACTGCAATATAATTGTAGTTTGAATTTGTGTATTTTCAGAAAAAACTGCATGTCTGATTTTATTCTTGCACTTTGCCAGCCTCTCCCAGAGCTGCACAGACCATTTTCTGTCTTTTTGGAATTGACGTTGACCACTGTAGTATGCTGGCTTTACGTTTTTGTTTCTCATCTGTTCGCTGTTCTGCCTCTGTTCATTAACAAATAAAATTCCTGTAAGTGTGCTACTATTTGGCATTTCAGCTTTTACTGATTTCAGCCTTATTTTAGGATTTAATTTCCTTACTCGCGGCTGATCATGGTCTACGATCGAATCCGGACCACTGCTCTGCTTTCTGCTTACCCTCTTTGACGGTGTTATCGCTGTGGCTGTTGGAATGGTCAGGCATGTCTCTGAGCAGAGAGTGGTGGGAGTGAGAGTGTTTGGCACTCAGGCTGTCGGCGTCTGCAGCCGTATCAGTGCTGCCCCTCCGTGTGAATTTGCCTGGAACGGATAGATATATCAGGCTGAATCACACACATGTGCGGACCTGAATGCACACAGAAAACGATAAACTTCTATTTAAACCAATTTCAAAGGCAACTGGAAAAAAACTTTAAAACATATTGTGCTAAAACTTCAACTGCAGGATAAAACAGCAGATTTGATGTAATTATACTGTATGAGAGCTATGACAGAAGTGTATTTTTTTCTTGCATCTTTTAGAAGCTTTCTTTCTGTGAAAGGAGCTAATCTGAAGTTGCAGCTAAACTGAGTGGATACATAACAGTGGGGTGAAAGGGGGTAGTGGGTTCAAGAAAAGGAGCCACTAACTCTGGATAATAATAATATGAAATGTCTTTGTGCCTTGAGCGAATTTTAATCACACTTCTCGGTGAGAGCTAATAAGGAATACCAATCTTAATGGACTGACCTACTTCACTAGCTGACAGCCACATCCAGACAGAATCCTCTGACTCACCAAATGGGAGCTTTAGGCGAGAGGAAGTAACTAGTGACATGCAGTATATTCTCATTATAAACAGCACTGCTGCTTACCCATGATGGTGGCCTGCCATCCTCCGCGGTCCAGAGCCCGTCGATCATCACCCAGACCGGAGAAGCTTCCGAAGGAGAAGGTGCTGCGGGTAGGCGAGACATCCAGATGGTCTTCATGGAGCAGGAAAGGAACACCCATGCGGCGCTGACGCTTCTTCCCAGTGTGATGAAAGGGGATGGAGCCCTTCCTCTCACGGTCCTCACGTCGGTTTTTAAACTGAAGTATAAAGAAAATGTTGTAATACTGTAACAGGCAACAATATCTCAATTTTTTCCATTTAATAGATATTTCGAAGTGTCCATTTTCAGGTATTAGGGACGACCTCAATGCCAGAACCATCCGAAGCCCGGCGCAATCCATTAATTATAGTACCTAAAAGGACATTATTCCACTTAGATCATGGTCATTTACCAAAAAATAAGACGATTAATCTCTATGTCATTGCGTTTAGGGTTCAAAATGTAAAGTTTCTTCAATCTCCAATCCTGTGGTGAGGATGAGGTACTGCAGTACTTTTTTTTGTGTAATTTAATTTAATATAGATTATAATTTATGAATGAATAGGATGTATCTTAATTAGATATGTGATTTATAAAATGAAATATACATATATACATATACATATATAGATATTTGTGTGCTATACACATGTTTGTTCAACAAAGGATGGGTTAAATGCAGAGGAAAAATTCAGTGTGTATGTAAAATATATATACTGCCAATGAAGCTGATTCTTCTTAGATAGACAGATAGATAGATAGATAGATAGATAGAAGATAGATAGATAGATAGATAGATAGATAGATGTGCCCCGTCTGCATATCAGGCTCCAACCTTTTTGAAGATGTTCATGCCCAGGTCAGAGGCGAGGTCTGGGACCGCCTGTCGACGGAGGTTGGTCAGAGACACTTTAGCAAACGTCTCTGTGCTGAGAGATTTTCCCTCTTCATTGCATTTCAGACTCAGATCCTGTAAAACACAGCAGAGAAGGCTGTCAACGTAATGGTCGGCGCAGCATGGACATTTGGACATGAGTCCGGTGTCAGTACCTGAGTCTTGTGGGTGTTGACCAGTGAAGGCGTGGCAGCCACCATGGAGCTGCTGCGTGGTCGCGGCAGAGGTGTGACCAAAGGTTCCGGGGCGCGTTCAGGTCTCTCCTCCAGGATCTGTCTCAGCCGCTGCAGGTAGTACATCAAGGCCCAGTGCACACCCTCCTCCGTCCAGTGTGGCTGCAGTAGGCAGCGCAGCACAGCCACGTCAAAGTAAGTGGCATAACGTGCCCGCTGGGCCAGCGAGGCTGGCAGACCGGCAGGGGCTGAAGTCCTTGAAAAATGGGAAGCAACATGGCTTTTAAAGGCAAGAAGCTTTTTTTAAAAAAAAATGTAATCCAGTTGATTATTGTGTGCACACTGCAAAACTGCTTATAGTTAATGCAACATGAATTTTTCAGTGATGCAGGATTTCCAAAATATGAACAAATGTACATAATTAAACAGCCACAGGTGCACCCCAGTGAGTCCGTCTGTGTGACACCTCTTGTTTGCATCACTTTGAAATATCTTTGTCCCAATTTGAAAATGAGGAAAAGAAAAAAACAAATTATAGTAAGCTAACCTAATTCTAAAAATAATCCTGTAAATGGAGGGTGTGAAAGTTTCACTGAATAATCTTAATGAAGGAAAGCAGGGAATTTAAATGTAACTTTTATTGTTTCATCATCATTTATAAATCATGAAAACATGCCACAAATATCTGTGAGTTTGCATGCGATTTGAGCCTGTCCAGCACTGTTACACACCTAATTACCTACACAACAGGTACAGTATATCACAGCCCTTCCTGCAATATTATCCTGTCATCAACTCCCACCACACTGCTTCATTAATAATGCATCAAAGGAGGGTGGTAAACAAGGGCAGAGCCCCCCTCCAGTATCATTGGGACAGCAGTGGGGAGAGAGGGAGCCCGAGCCTACGTGAGTCCACTATAAATAAGCTGGAATGAAGGTCAGCGGTTGGCGAGCTGTAGAGCGTATAAAGCGCCCCACACTGTAGAGAAACATATTGATACCACGAAAGAAGGAGAGAGAGAGAGAGAGAGAGAGAGAGAGAGAGAGAGAGAGGCAGAGGGAGGCATTTCATCTTGACCGTTGTAATAAATGGAGAAGGAAGAGATGGTCGATATCTACATGAATCACTTTGAGAGCGGACAGCAGAGGGAGGCCGTATCATGTTCCACTGTCTCGCCAGCGGGCGCGCACGCACACACACACACACACACACACACACACACACACACACTGCCTGCTGCTGTTGTGTCAGGTTGCCACGGAGACCGAGTGACGACAGCCAGCCCTCCGACTCCATGCGGTACAGGAGAGATGCGGTTGCCATGGAAACTGCCTCAGCATCGGCAGTGCTCAAAATGCGGCGCCACAGGATGAGTAAGCTGCATTAATCACAGGAGCTGATGGCGGAAATGATTTTATCTGCTGAGTTGTGGGCACAAGAGGATGAGATACAAATACTTAGCTGTTGGGGGGGGGGATTCAGAGGATTCAGGGATGTGGATTCATATTTTGATTAGATTCTTGGTTTGAGATCTTCTGGTACAGCCCCCGTCCCTGTGTGGATTCATACGGGAGAAATCCAGCCACTTGAAAGCGTGAAATTACCTCCTTATCTCCACCCCCAAATGTCAAAGTTTTCTCTCTCTCTATCTCTGTATGTCTAATTTACATTCTGCCCACGTTTCTCCCTTATGTCCTAGTGCCAGAGCTTCTAAGCTCCAAATTCCCACCACCAGCACTCTAAAGAAACCAATTAATCTGTCATTGTTGAGTGTGTGCTTTGAAAGAATGGGGCTAAATCTCTTCCTTCCTGCATTAACACGTGACAGTTCGAAAACCCTTTGGTTTTGGCTGTATGAGGATATAACTAGTTTGAGGGAGGGGGATTTGGGCTTATTTTGATTTGCAGTCAGTTGCTGGCTGTCACTTTTTGCTGTCGGAACAAGTTGAGATGAGCAATGGATGGCTTATCAACCTCTCTGCTCCCTCTCCTTCTCCCACATCCCTTTCTCAGCCCACCGGTTGGGTGATTCAGGATGATGATAAATTGGCCATGATAAACTTAACACAAACCGCCCACAGAATGCAAATGTTTTGACGTGTTTATTTGGAATATATTTGTGTCTTCCGGTAACATGGTAACATTCACGCACTTTAAGGAAAACTGAGCTGAGCTATCAGAGCTATTAGATGTCATATGATTCATAATTTCTTTTCAACGTTTTTTTTTTTTCAATAAACAAAACTTCCGGGAGCAAAGAAAAAAAAAACAGACTATCAATTACAGTTTTCTGCCAAAACAAGCACAGATTGAGCTTTAGTCTGGAGGTGAAGGCTTGCCGTGAGCAGACCAAATCAAGCCGGGTCATGTCATGCCATGCCAGGGACAGTGCCAGCATTAGACATGTAGCACATTACTTCAGCGTAATTACTCTGGTTATGTGGGAACATGTCAAATGGATCTAATGCTCAAGCAAGGCTCTGTATATCTGTGTGTGTGTGAGTGTGTGCCGACTGAAGAGATAGCACTGCTTTGAGCAACACATTACACAGGGGAAGGAGGAGCTATTCATAAACGCTAGCTCTCACAAGCTAGTGGAGAGAGCTGTGCTGTGCTGTGCTGTGCTGTGCTGTGCTGTGCTGTGCTGTGCTGTGCTGTGCTGTGCTGTGCAGTGTGTTCGACAGACGCCGCCGCAGGGATAAATGTTTAGCCATCAACAAGATGATGGCACCAGCCCTGTATCAGTGCGGGTCATCTATAAATCACTTCTGCACTGCTTCAGCACACAACTGGCTTCTTGGCTACATCATCTGTGTATGCTTTTGTGACTTGTTTATCCCATTTCTTTTCCTGATACAATAATTTTTCTCTGAATCTAAGGTCAAGATAGCTGACACCAAATTCTGCATCAAGTCTTTGGGATAAACCTGTGTGAGAAATATGACACCAAACTGAATAATAAAGCACTTCCATAGATGTGAGTACATGCTTAGAAGAAAAGACGGTGTGGATGCTGAAACCCCTGGGGTTTATCATGTGGCCTTGTTGTATTTCCTGTTATGACACTTCTAACCTCTTCCTGCTTAACAGTGAGCCTGAGTGGGCATGACGCTTGAGCAAATCAAAAAATCAATGACGCACATGTGACCAAATGCTTCCCATCTGACCACTTCTGAAGGTTACGTTGATTAACAACACTCACTTTTTCTTGGAAGGGCCTTTGACTGGTGGGGCTTGTTGGGAAGGGCCACCTTTCTCTATTGAGTTGCCACGACGACAGCTCTGCTCTCCAGCCGTGGGGGAGGAGGAATCCGATTGGGCTGCCTCGCAAACCACCTGGAAGCCCTGTGGGCGGGGGGGAGAGAGATGGACAGATACTGCAGACAAACAGACACAGACAGCTCCTGATAATTAAAGGCTGTGAGGTTGGAGTGAGGTATAAGTCGTGACCCCAGCTAATGCTCCCACATGGCTGGTGCTAATGAATATGAGCAGCCAGACTCAGAGGGGATGTCGAAAGGGGGGAGGGGAAGAAGCCTCTTGCCTGAACATGTTCAATCGACATGGGAGAGCAAAATCTGACAAGATGTGAGCTAAAAACTCTCACTCACCATGGGACCCGGGTTGCCAGATCCACAGGGGCTGCACTGGTTGTTGACTGGGGAGTTCCGCTTCGCTGTTGAGACAGCCATAGCAGATTACATATGTTAATTATGAAAAAGATAGACTGAGTTTGAAAAGTCCATATGGCTGCAAGTAAGGATTTCTTTCTTCACCTGTCACAATGTTTCTGACGGGTTTGATGAGTGCAGTAAAGGCAGGGATGTCAGGCTGCCTGTGCTCCCACATTGGCTGCCATATTACCAGACCGCTTGCCAATCGGAAGGTCAGGTCCGACTCCTAAAGAAAGTGACATATTTATCATGTTAATTTCAGAGGAAGCAGATTTGCACATTTATGCCTTCTTCTCCTCAATCCATTGTCATCTAGCAACTTGTGAGACATACTAAACAAGCTGAATGACCTGAAATAGATCACGTTGTTGGAGCCTTTCAAAGTATACTGCTGTTATGACATGATTACTTACAAGATGCAGTAATTTATTGGTCAGCTGGGAAACACAGTGCAGTCTCAAGAGTATTGTGACCTGACTCTTACATACGGATCAATAACCTGGAAGATTTGATACTGTTACTAAAATCTTTCAAAATGCACAAATATATACAAATATATTTGCCTAAAGACTAAAACTGCACAGTTGATGATAATGCTATAAGTTGTTTTACTCTTATGAGACACCATTACAAGGCTGTACACACGTGTTTCACCAGGTACACACCTTTATCCGGTGAATAAGCGGTGCAAACAGGAACACAAACAGCTCCACTGTGGCCATACTCTTGTGGAACAGCTTGGTACGAGTGTGCTCATCCTCTTCCAGCAGGGAACCACTGTGCTGGGGCCCAGACCCTCCAAGCGCAGAGCCAGAGCAAGAGCCGGGAGCCCCCGGGGACGATCCCTGGTTTCCCACCGGCTGCAGGAAGGCACTGCTGCTGCTGCCCGCGGACCAGCCGTGGCCCAGGCTGGGCTCATGGTTGCACTCCTGGGCAGCCTCCAGCAGCATCCAGTGCAGCGTGTGGAGCAGCTTAGTCTCTGCCACGCCCAGCTTGTCCTGGTGGCCTGTGGGAGGTCAGAGGTCAGGGGTTAATGTTGAGTGCTGCTTAGTGAGGTGATGAATGGGAGGAATGAATTACTTTAGTGCATCTTGGTACTGTATAACTGAAGTTCTGGTTATTTTTCTCTTTTGTGAAGATTTTTTACCTTGAACCAACAGTAATCAACAGCAATATAGATTTTAATCCATAATGAAATAATAATAAATGTATAATGTTGACAGTAAGGCCAAGACACTTTTTTTTTCTCATTATCAGTGCTTTTGTCTATACATCTCAGTATGTCCATGATCAAGAAAAGTGATAGATCTCATTCGAACAATTTTTTAATTATTTTCTTCTCTGATTCCGATAATCCAGAATTGCAATGTTCTGTAAGGTAACGTTGTCCTGCGACTGAAAGAACATAAGTTTAGTGTTTTGTTGAATGAGGACAACGCAGACAAGCCTGTCAGCTCAGTGCCTAAAGCTGTGGTAATGTGTTTCCTCTATGTCCTCACCCAGCTTGTTCCTGTTAGACAGCAGGATGGAGGTGCAGTGGAGCACATGAGGCAGGGCCGCCTGGACGAGCTCCCAGCGGGAGATGCTCTGGATGGCCTCTGACAGGGCCGGTGACAGCCCGTGGAGCTTATTCTCCACCAGCACCCGCTCAAAGGACTGGGGAGGCAGCCAGAGAGAAGGAGAAAAGAGACATCAGCCAGGAACTAAAGCCTCTTTCTTTGACTATCTAAATGTCCCACATTGCCCCAAGCAAGCCAATGCCTGTGGGAGAGACAGTGGCAGCTCTGTTTAGATCCAAAGGGATCTGGAAAAAAAAGTCATTATGGATATGAGTTTCCAAAGGTCTGGCTCCAGGGTAATAGGAGGAAGCAAGGGGAAAAACTAATTTGCTAAATGTAAAATCAAGAGCCCACTAGATTTGCAGGTGCATTGAGGTAAAAACAGATTACCAGGAAGCGATTATCGCCCCCCCCCCCCCCCCCCCCCCCCCCCCCAATCACACACATGCATTATGAAATAACTTACCACACAAGATGCTTCATACTGTTTTCCCAACTTTGGCCGCAGAAATGCACTGAAAAATAGATTAAAATGATAAATCTGGGTTCTGTGCATAGCATTTTGTCCAAACATGAGCAGTCATTTCACTGCAGCTTATCTTTCTTTAGCCCACTTTCTGTGTAAATTTTACAGGTGTGACATCATGCAGTCTGCGTCCATTCACGGTTCACATCTTGCAGAAAAACACATCGCACACCTTCCTCCATTTAAATCATTCAGTGAAACCAGTGACACGCTCAGTGCCACGGTTACCCATTCACGGCTTGATCCATAATGATGTAATACATGCATTTTGAAGCATATTAGGATAGAAAAGCAGGCGCGTTTTCGTGTGTCATGCAGCTTTGACGCGGAGCTGTTAAATCCTCGATCTTCCTCATTTTCGGCTATGACAAACACCTGTTATCAATTCCCAGTGAAGCACACACTAACCTGGTTTGCCTCCATAAGAAGGTCTGGATGGGGAACGGTATTCCTTTCCCGCACTCCGGCTCGTTGTCGTCCAGGCTTTTCCTCTTCACCATTTTTGCCGGACCTGCCTGCTTGCCCGCCCGCCTGTGTGCGGCCGCCCGGACGCGCGGCGGCTGCTGGCTCTGCCCAGGTGACCAACGAGCTCCGCTCACGACATGATTGGGTTCGTCCTGCGTAAAATGGCTGCAAGTGTTGGTCGGACGGCGGCAACAGAGAGAGAGAGAGAGAGAGAGAGAGAGAGAGAAAGCGAGAGAGAGAGAGAGAGAAAGCGAGAGAGAGAAGGGGGTGGGGGGGTGTAGCGCTCTGATTTCAGCACCTCCCTCACCGGACAGCGACAGTTTTGATCGGCGTGCTAATTTATCTGCGGCGGAGCTTAAAGACGCAGGGTGCAGCCGGGCCAGATGTTTTCCTTGTCAGCCCTTGTCTGTTTTGCGCGTCCTCAGATGAAATGACACAGAAACGCAGCGCGTAACTGAATCACAAACTACAGCAAAAATAAATGAAGAAAATAAAGGCTATGATTTGCATCCGGATGGTGCAGATACACGAGGGACAGTCCGCCATTTGAATATCAACAGGTTGTTTGATAACCCAGAAGGTGATGGCTTGTAAAAGACAAAATAAATAATACACTTTGAGTGGGGGAAGACGCACAATGCAACACTGTCATAAGCTGTATGACACAACTAAGGATGCAATCATAATTAAAAAGAAAAGCAGCATGAAGTAAATAATCACCAGGCAGAATGAATCCTGATAATATTTACTCCTGTATTTTCTATTATGTCCACAACAGCCATTTGAGCTGCTTGAATAGTCTGCCTGAAGCACAGACAGGGCCATGGATTTGGATTTTAGTATCAGTGCTGCCTCTTGTTAACTAATTATGAAGAATAATAACCACAGCAATTCCTAAAAAAACACTTGTCTTCATTACATGTATTTTTCACAATAAAAGTATTAGGGTAAATCTAAAAGACATACTAGGAGAACTGCAGTGAGCATCCTGGGACATAACTTATTTTTATCACAGATTTAACAGTTTACACACCAGGCACAGCAATATTCATTCACGAGAAACTCGAGTGAACCAGTTTTCATTTTCTTTATTTCTGTTGTCGTCACCCTGTGGGAGCATTTGTCATCAGTACGTCTCAAACATCGGAAAAGTGTGCACACATCTACATGGTCTTTTAAATACACTTACACAGGCAAAAAGGAGGGGGAGGTGGAAGGTATAGGAAGCACAGAAAAACACTGCAGGGGTAACTGACATCGGCGGGTGGAGGAAGAGGAGGAGGGTCAGAGGAGTTTCACAATGGTGAGTAGAGAATATGCTAGAACAGTTTTCTTTTTTATTCTTTTTCTTCATGAATTCTAACAGCTGTAAGTTGAGGGTTACTCCCCATTCTTCATTTCTCTGTCGCTTCAGCTTCCGTTTCCTGTGAAGTTTCCCCGTTCGGTCGCACAAACGGGCCAAGTAGCTGCTCTTTCGTTGGAATGTTTTCATATAAAGCTTCGTCCTTTCCACTTTTCAAACAAACTAAACAACCCAGAAAGAAGTTTGGGCACAAGAATGCATCCTGGCCATTTACACTCACACTGAAGGGTTTAAGATTCCTCCGAGTAGATCTAATTTATTTGTCAGTTATTTGCCATGCCAGCATAACAGCATTGTTGCAGCCTAATAAAATCACAGAGCTAAGGTAGGTAAAACAAACAAAAAGAGCAGCCCATTGGTTTGCCAACCAAGGAGAGAGAGAGAGACAGAGAGAGAACTCTATTGGAAAGCTAGCCTTTAGCGCTTGGCTCAGCTGCAATGGTTATCCACATTTAAGTGCTAATAAGCCAGTGCAGCCACAAGAAACGTACAAAACTGGAACAACTTCCACTACAGTGACATATATAAAAAGATAACAAAACAAGAGAACACAAGTTGTCCAACCAACAATTTCAGCACATATCAGGAAATCATAAGTTTTAAAACCAACCAACAAACAAACAAAAGTTCATGTCCTTTGACTAAAAAAAGTCACATTTTTTGCAGACATGCTCAACAATTCTTTTGCAGGTACAGTTAGACGCCATGTTTCTGTAACTTTAGTCTCTCGCACAGTTGTATCTTTAAAGACTAGTATCTAGCAGTTATATCTTGCATTCGGTACCATATAAATTCTGAATGGACATTATGCATGAGTTTCACCTTCAGCCCCATACAAGTGAAATGTGATGCTTTACACACACAAAAAAATTCTATACAATCCTAAAACCGTCAATGCCTTCTTAGACAAACATCCACTCAAACTTTAGCATTTGGCCTATCTAAAACAAAAACACAAAAGTCCATGAGTGACCTAAAATGAGCAAATGAATGAAATACGAAGAGTGGCTGGGCGTGAATGAAGAATAATCCTCGAATTCAGTTTATAAAATCCGGCTGGAGGGGCTGAAAGGGCTGCTGACAGACGAGACAGTCAATCAACTACAACTGTAGAACTTGTGGGATCAAGCGTGTGTCTGTGTGTGTCTGTGTGTGTGTGTGCGTGTGTGTGTGTGTGCGTGTGTGTGCGTGTGTATGTGAATGGAGGGGGGGGGGGTCACAATGCAGTGAAGGACCTTGGGAGAACACTAGATGAGTGGTGAATGAGATTGATGGCAAGAGGAGTTGTGGATTTATTTGAGGGTATCCAAAGAGGAGGCAGCCCGCTTATAAGCCCTGCTTGGCCAGGGCGGCGGTGACATCCTGGGCCAGCGTGGACAGTTGAGGCGACTCCAGGAGGTTGACGCTGCCAGCGGAGGACAGGCGTGGGGACGTGCCTCCTGTCTCGACCCCAGGGGAGTGGGTGACGATGATTTCTGCGCCATGATCCACCCGGGCTTTGGCTGATTCCCGGAACGTCAGCTTGTGGCTCTCGATCTGGGGGGTGCGGAAGAAAGACTTTCAGTCAGGTTCTTTATTGTTGCAGAAACATGCCACGACACACACTCTGCATGCACAGGATAGTGTACTTGTGTGCTTCTTTTTTACCATGATATTCCCTCCTCCGGGAGTGTGGGTGGCATTGGTCAGGGAGCCGACTTTGGCATGGGCCTTCTCTTTAAAGTCCAGCTTCACATTCTCAATTCGCACGTTGCCTCCCCCTGGGAGCAGGACAGCAACAAGGAGAAGAAAAGCATCAAACCCACAGG
Source organism: Scatophagus argus (assembly GCF_020382885.2). Classification (NCBI taxonomy): domain Eukaryota; kingdom Metazoa; phylum Chordata; class Actinopteri; family Scatophagidae; genus Scatophagus; species Scatophagus argus. The sequence continues at coordinate 3,658,323 of NC_058516.1, read as the reverse complement.
GCACCACTCGCCTGCAGGCCAGCGCTTCTCCTGAGACGTTCACTCAGGGCAAAGAATCTCACACTACACACTGCAGTGCACAGGAATGACACTGTGCTTTTCTGCTCACCATCTTGACTCTGCAATACACCATCATATCAAGGCTGTATGATAAGGTTCAAATCACTGGTGGCCACTTTCCACAGGTTTGCAAATCTTAAGCAGGTGATAATATCCAAATGACCCCACCTTACCACAGAATGTGCGTCAGAATTTTATTATAAATGAATGTTTTGCACCAGAAATATGCAAAACATGATAAGATCCTATCACTATTGCATGAAAAATCATATTGCAATGTGAAACATCCTCAAGCCTCACATTAAATCGAAATATTTTCATCTGTTGCTGTGATGCTGTGCATGTGCAAAATAAGCTGAACTCAACTAAATGAGCTTCTAAGTTTTGTTATTAATCTCTACAGGATGTTAGATAATCTCTCGTTGTGTTTTATCCTCTTACCATCGACATCTAATCTCAGTTCCCATATGTTACGCTATGATGCAAGATAAAGACTTCCTGACAAGTAAACCTTCATATGAAACAGAAACTGCAGCTCAGACTGCACAGCACCTGGTCTGTGGTGGATGTTTGACATGGAGCCACATTTGGAGGTGACGTGGCTCACGTCGACCTTCTTGCTCTGGATTTGGACCTGCGGGGCAGCAGCAGAAAACACATATGTATACCAGCAAAGAGCATGACACGCTTTACAAACCTCTTGGAGGGATGAAAGCTACAAAAAGAAACAGACGTGAAATACAGTGAAGAGAAAGTTAATACATTTTGTGGCAAAAGAGAGAGTTTGGAGAGAGGAGGTCTAAATCAGCTGTGAGATGACACAAGATGAATCTGTGGACGAGGGCAGAATAAGTCGATCGACGTTCATCTTCACAAGAGACGCAAAGACGCCGAAGTCGGCTCCCTGGAGAGAGGTTAGCGTGAAAGCAAGCAGCAACAGTTCCGACTTCAAACAAACACACCACACGGGCACTATGGGACGCTACAGGGAAGTGCTTCAATTAAACTTTATTGTCCGTGGGTGATATGAATTAGAGTAACGCATGCTGTAAAGATGTGTTTACACTACGCAGAGATACTGTACGCTGTGCCTAACACAAATATTAAATATGTTATGGTTGTAAAATGCTGGCAGATGCTGGAGTTGAAAACACAGCTGGTAAAAGATGAGAGAACTCCAAATCCACGTTCATGACTGAATGAATAGGTTTGTTAAAATGAGAAAACTGGTGAGAGGCTTTTGAATGTCTTTGTGTGACTCACATTTCCTCCGCTTGCTGTGTACTGGATTTTGTCCATGGAGCCACATTTAGCCTGAACGTGGCTAAAGTCCAGCTTAACACTCGGAATCATGACCTGGGAATGACAGGGTGACTTTTATAAAAATAAACAGCAAAACACTGAGGGCTTCTCAAACTGGATGGATGGAGAGGGAGGGTGGGAGGGGGGCTTAATAATGGCTCCCTTTTCTGGCCCAAAAGTAATCCAGTAAAAGTGTCCCAATTTTAAATCCATGACCTATCAGTCTGCCGGCACTCACTTGACCGCCGGAGCCCTTGAGATGTAGCTGATCTAAACCAATGAATACAAACCGAAGCCTCTTATCGATGGAGTTTTTATGCATTTATCAGAGAGCAGAAGCTGCACTTTTAGTGCTGTAATCCATGGGGTCTTGAACTTGTCCCTGGTTTGAACAGAGCTGCATATCTGAAAGAGTTTAATACCAAAGTGCAACATCCACTCACTATTTGCAGTAGTAAAGACAATAAATGAAAAGAGGGTGCAGACTAACAGCCAAAAATATCATTTCTAAGAGGGAGGAAGAGAACTTTGCTTCTTTGTCGACAAAGAAGTAAAACAGAATTGTTGCACTGTGGAAGCAAACCTTTCTGCCAGTGACAGACAAACACATGGGTGGACAGATGAACACATAAAAGCAGCATGAGAGAGAGCCACATGAGCCCCAGCTGAAAAGAGAAAGAAAGAAAGATGAGGGAGAGGAGAAGAGAAAGGCGTACATACATTGCCTCCTTTGGGCGTGTGCTTCAGATTATCCTTGGAGCCACACTTTGACTGAACATGACGGAAGTCCAGCTTCTCTTGCATAATCTGAACCTAAAACAAAATCGAATTTGAACAAAAAGAAAACACTATATGTGCCTTGTTTGTGAGGTGAGTGATCAAGGTGTTTTCACATGCATTTACAATTTAACATGCATTTACAATTTGTGCCAATGTACAGAGCTCTGAGAATAGAAGAAATGATTTCAGGAGGGATTTTATGTGTCTTTGTCCAATTCCTTTTTTCCCTTTGTTTGTCCAAATAGACGGCAAAAATTAAACCAGTGGGTGACACACTTTTAAAAATGTAAATCTTAGTTCTGCAAAAGTTTCTCAGAGCTACTTTGGAGGCAGGAATAGTCTCACTGGCAAAATTAAACTAATCAACCTTTTTCAGCTGAATACATTTTAGCCTGATACAAAAGTAGAAAAGCAAGAGATAATGGATGAATATTACAAATCCTCTACCTAAACACTGAAAACAAACCAACAAGTGAAAAAGTAAGTTTTGGGGGTTTAATGCAGCCAGTGAGAGTATTTCTGGCTCGTGCATCAGTTTGTGTTGTCTTGCAAAATAAAAAAGAATTTTAAAAATGCCCACTCTGTTGTTCAAAGAGCCAAAAAAGCAAAGAAAGAGAACGAAAAGAAAACTGAAGGAGGTTCAGGGGAAACACACAAGAGTCCTGGCAGCAAGCCTCCATCTCTGGTCTACACCAACCTGACCTGGATTCTTTTGACAGCTCATCCTCTCACCTGTACACACACACATATCGATGAACACACAGTTCTTACTACCTCATCCCCTCCACAGCTGCTGCAGCACAGACCCCTGCAAGGTCAACCAATGACAATGTACCTCCACTAAAACAAATACTTTATTCTGATTATTTAAAAAAAACTCAACTCCATGAGCAGCAACAGAACCCCAGTCTATGCTCCACACAGCCTGCTGTGCTGCTCCTCCAAGTCGTGCGTCACCCAGCTTCACTAAAAAATTCTGCCCCCATGTCACATTTCTCCCCAAAGAGGAACGAAGAGCTAGGAAAAATGTCAATTTCACACCTCCTCCTCCATGCATCACTGGGCTTAATGAAAAGTGTCACCTCTGCAGTGCTCCAGGAACATTAAGACTGTCTATTGCCTTGCTCATGTGATTAAAAATGAGTCTATTAGTCAAATGCACATTTGTTATACCTCTCTTTTTAGGGAGCTAGTATTTTCGTTTTGGAACCTATGAAATGAAGAGGAGAATGCAAGGTGAAATATTTTCATTCTGTGTCCTTGATGCAACTTCTCAATAAGTAATTCCACTTGCAATTATTAATACTCAGAGCCACAGGGAAAATCTTACACGCAGATGATGAAAGCAAACCCCCAGGGCAAACAATTCTGCAGACTGACTGCTCCTTCAGAGGATTCTTAAGAGAATAGCTGCCTTAAATCTGCTCCTGAGATGAACATATGGTTTGTTTAGTACATCTGAAGCTGGTTTGCGTCCTTCTTCAAGGAGGAGAAATTTGAGAAAGGTAAGGAAGAGGGAAGACAAAGGGAAAGTCAGGAGAGGAGGCCACAGGCAGCTGATGATGGAGATGACAGCAGACAGGGAGAGGACAGTCAGAGGAAGTGGCAGCAGAGGTTTAGAGGCGGGTCAGACGGTGAGTGAGAGTGAAGATGAGCACTATTTGACATTTCCACAACTCACAGACAAAAGAAAATACCACTTTAAACTCACAATTTATGTTTCTTTTTACAGAATCCGTTACAAGTCTTTGTATAGTTTGAACTTTGTCGTGGAATCACATATCGTAACACGATATGTGATCACACATCACACATAACAAACAAACAATTTATCTTGATGCATGATAAATGTATCAGTCTACCTCAATTTACAGTAAACAGTGAGAGATGATATCACAAAACTACTCACTACTTATCCTTTTTCAGACAAATGAAATGTTTTATAAGGTGAACACTATAAATGTGTCCTTTACTGTCATCTTGTGGCAGAATTCGGTAACTGTAGTTGAAAGCCTGAAAGACTTTATTGCATGTCTTCAAAGATTTCTTCCTCCTTTTAAAAGACTGTTTTTGTACATTGCAATAGGTTTGTCTCTTTCTGTTCGTTGTGAAGATTTCCAGCTAGTGTGATAAAAAGATTCCTTATAATACATGAATCCACACTTGAATAGCGTGTTTGCGTGGTTACCTGCCCGCCTTTCGGCTGGTGCTTCAGGTTGGCAGTGGACCCTATTTTGGACTTTACATTCTTCAGGTCAGGCAGGGGCTGATTGAGAACCTTCAGCTGCCTTTGGGCGGAGGAAGGGGACTTGGGCGGGGTTCGGATCACCGCCACCTTCTTCTCCTGGAGGACGGCGAAGGACTTGGGTGTGTGGCTACCAGGGGTACGTGAGCCAGGGGTGCGGCAGGAGTAGCTGGGGGGTGTGCCAGGTGTGACGGCAGAGCCAGGGGTGGAGGCGCCGCTGCGGACTGATCGGGAACGGGCCGATTCCGTGCCTTGAGAAGAAGAAGAGATATTGCTGAATAACAGTGTGAAGGAGAAGGAAGAAAACCCTTCCTGGAGACAGACACACTGAGACAAAGAGAAAAAGGGAACAAGTACGAGATAGCAAAAGAGAGAAAGACAAAATTAGAAACATGAAAACATTAGATGGATTGGAGTGTATGATCCTTCATCCTGTTTGGATGACAGTGACAGTGATAAGAAAACTTAACATGAAAGCTGTCATCGTTGCACCAAATTTGCTCTGTTTCCACAAGATAAACAATCCAGGCCAAACAAGAATGTCTGATAATGAGCAGGAAAGCACACACATGAATTCATTTAACGCTGGCGGCTTGTTGCTAGGACACTGCAGCAGGACCAATAGGATTTTAGCCAACAACATCCTGAATGAGAGCAAAAAAGCAGCAGTCTGTTGTCATGGATCCCACCTGTTCCTCCGATGAGGTAACTGCAGGTTTGACTAAGACAAAGTCAACACAATGTACATACTGATGGAAAATGAAGGTTCTTTAACCGTTTAAGCTATCGGCTTTTAGAAACCTGCACATACCCTTCAGAAAAATGTACGACCAAGAAGAATGAATGAATGAATGTTTCATTAATGGATGATGTTCACTTCTGTACAGAATGTAAGTCCTTATCAAACTAAAATAAGACCACTACACTCATATAGATGGCGTATGTTGATGACAGGTGTGTGATGGGTCAAACAGGAGCTAACTGGTGATCTACCTGCCATACCAGGGGCTCTTCCAGACCTGCTGTCCGCTCTGGACTGGAACGCTTTGGAATGGGACAAGCAAAAGGACAGGGAGGGAAAAGAGATGGTGGAGTAGAGAGAAGCAGGGCAGGAGGTGCAAGGTTTGGGGAGTTAAAATTTAATAAAATGATTTTTAAAAAAAAGTAACTGGGGAGAGTCAAGTGCAAGAGTTTCAAGAGGCAATCTGTCGCTGTAAAGTAAATTTAAGAGGCAAACTCGCTCGAATATCCTGTATTGCACAGTGTGTTCATCCTTACAGGTTGGCCTGGAGGGTGTGCTGTTGTCCTCTTGCTCAGCAGCAGGTATGTGGCGTGTCAGGGATTTGGCGGGCCTGGGCAAGGACGACCTCTTCTCTGGACTGCGGTATGCTCTCTCCTGAGTGAACACACACACACACTGAGGAGTCAGTAAAAAAGGCTCAAGCGCATGTATGGACATCGGTTCCTGCTGCCTATAAATCCCCTGCTTTCCTTCCTTTCACTTTACCTTCTCTGCCCATTTGTTTGGCAGAGGGGACTGGCGGGCACATGCAGAGGAAGGGCGGACCTCACTGAGCTCCGCCTCAACAAGGGGGCTCCGTTTAAGGCTACAGGCAGAGCCGGGCCGGGGAGGATGGTGATCGGACGCCCGGCGCTGAACTGCCATCTTTAACAGAACAGCCCGCGTGGGGCTCTGGACCAAAGCCATGACAAGAGGCAGGGAAAGCATGCAGGATGTGAGGATGATGCAGGCAGAGGTGACAAACAGATGGAAAAAGGAAGAAATGAGATGAGATGGAGTGGAGAAGGAATGTATGTATTTATGATTTAAAAGGACTACATGCAAGTATACTGTATGTCTTGTTATTTCACATCTTCACCTGTTATTTTTTCTTTTAGCAAAGCTGCTAGCTTAAGGTTTAAGTAGTGCAGAACTAGTTTAGTTAATTTATGAATCAAGAAATTGAATCATCAACATAAGTGATTTTCTCTTGAGAAAAACCTTGGATGATGGAGTTTTAATACAAATGCACTTGAATGAAAAGATGAAACCATCAGCCGCTGAGTGAGAAGCACAAAATGTTGTTGCTTAAGGTGAAAAATGAAGAGGAAGGTGCCCTTGTACTCCACATTACAAGTGTTGCTGAATAAACAGTAAAATTAAGTCTGCCCACTCTCATTTGACTTCCATACTCACAGATTGTCTCTGTCGAGACTGGTGGACAGAGGCAGGCATGCAAGACAAAATGAACGTGTACGCAGAGAGACATAAAAAGACAGTCACTGTCAGGCATGCAGAAATGGAAACCAAAGGAGGAAAATATGGAGTCTGTCACGCAAAATACAAGCCACATAATGCAATGCAGAGAGACAATACAGTACAGTGACAAAATTAAATGAATAATGAATGAATGGTTGTTTAATGAATAAACAACCATCTGGAATAATCCAAGTAAACGGAATTAATTAAACGAAAAATCTGTGTAACAGAACAAAGATTCAATTCTACACTATCTACACCTTTTACATTCTCCTTTATATGCTGAAAAGACAATCACAGGCACTGCAGATGGTCATATTTGGTCGCACTTACAGTGGTCCTCTCCCTGGACTGGTGGGCCACACTGAGGGGCTGATGGCTTTCCACACCTGCAAAGAAAAGAGTCCTGTTGTAATGACTGGTGCAAACCAGCAAGGGGAGACATTTGCGAGTGTGAATTTTCACACAAAGCACACATAAACTTCCAGAATAGTCCACGCGTAAATGACACCGTTATTGAGAGAAAATGGTGTTTGCTGCATTTGCTCAAACAGCAGACACACCCAGATCACAGAGAGCAGTGAAACACCCTCCACACATATGAAGCATCACATCACAACATTTTAGTCACTCTTAACTTTACATTGATAGACCCCTTTCACACCAGCTGCCTGGACACTCATCTGTCAACATGCAGCCACTTCCAGCAAATACATACAAATGACCATTAAAAGAAACCAGAGGAGCAGCATGTTAAATCACAGTTCACAATGGCATCAGTGAGCAGAAATTAACATGATTATGAGGCCAAAAATACAATAAAAATATATATGCATACACAAAGCAGTTGAGATCATAAAAAGACCGAACATGATGTTTTAAATATGGGTGAGCAGCACAGGATGTTTGCCAGCTACATTGCATCTGCTTAATTTGTCAAAGAGCCATCGATAGAGAGAAAGAGCAAAGTCATCAAAACTTTCAATATCTCTAATTGTTTGCAGCAACAATTGAAAGCCGAAATCATACCGACTTTGAATTTGATTGAATGTCCCTGTGCAGTTAATTCGAAGCCAGTCTAAATATAATACAAGGGGCATTGTTCACAAAAACTGGGTTGCACTCTCTCTATCCACAGCACCGAGTCCTGGTGAAGAGTGTTCACCTGTGGCCTTGCGTCTAGCAGAGCCGTGAAGCAGAGCAGGCCTAGGATGTCTGGCTGCCGCTTTGGCTACACTCTTTCGAGACGGAGAACGACTTTGAAGGGCTGACACCTTATTCTGGTCAGCCCTCCTCACTCCTACTAGCAAAGAGGAGAGACAGAATTATACCAGCATGCATACCTTGGCTAAACGTACTGCAGAGAGGCAAATCTGTGCTTAACACTGAGTTACAAGTGACATTGATAAGGTATAAACAAAGTACATGACAGTACTTCTTGAATACAGAATTGGAACCTTTTTTCTTCTTCATCTCCTCTCTTGGTGGATGGTGACTGGTTACTTTGCGGAACACTTTAGTCTCAGTGACGCCAGGGCGGCCCCTTCCCCTGCCAGGGGCCCGTTTAGCGGGTCTGTCCGCCACACGTGTACTGCTCGGACTCTGGGTCCGAGGAAGGGCTTCGATATGCTCAGTCATGATACTTTTGTCATCATCTGTAGTGGAGAGGAATTAAAAGAGGACTAATTCTCCAAAGTCTGAGCTAATTAGGCAGCTTAGTTCAAAAGACAGACAGATTGTCTAGCAACAAGCTTCATGGTGTTAGCTAGATTTTGGCATAAGATTTTGACATTACATATATGTGCATTGAACATATATATATTTTAAAACATATATGTCATAAATTTTATAAGTGATTAATCTACTAATTTTACAAGCTCTGGGTACCTTGTGAGTCCATCCAGCCACTGTCTGTGTCTAGGAGGGAGACGTCCATGGTGGTTTCATCCTTAGCTGCCTGACTGCTCTGACAGAGCACATCAGAAGTTTCTTCCACCTCTTGACCGATCTCTATGTCTTTCTCCTCTTCCTTTTCACCCATCCTCTCCTCCCCCTCATCCTCTTTGTCCATTGTTTTCTGGCCTTTCTTTCCACCTACCATGTCAGAACCAACTTCCTCCACTGCCTGCTCACGTGTTTGGTCTTCCTTTACAACCCTGTCCTGCCCTTTTATCCCTTCATCCCAACATATCTGTATGTCTTCTGCTACTTTATCCTCTTCCATGTTTTCTTCTTTGGTACCTTCAACTGGTTGTTCATGATCAGAGCACGGTGACAAATGTGAACTGTCTGTCGCAAGCTCCCCATCATCACTGTTTTGGGCACTATGAGTCCATTCTTCTGCTCCAGACTTGGAATCTTCTTCCAACATCTGATCACCCACCATCAGAATCACCTGCTCTTTCTTTTGCTCTTCCTTCTTAGCTTCGATGATTAGATTCTCCGTCTTGGTGGGTACCTCAGCCTCCTCCATCATCTCTTCAGGTTCTTCAGCAATCTCAATATCATCTTCTTCGTCTGCTTCTTCCTCTACTTGTGCTTGAGGGATAATGATGACTGGGGAGGATATGTGTGGCCTTGGTGAGCATTTATCCAGAATCGCTTCCTGTACCTGGATTTGAACATTTTTCTCATCTAAGGGTTTTCCAGGGCTTGAATCCTGAACAGCTTTTGAGGTCTCTTGCTTTTCTATCCTTTCAGGTGTCCCACACTCACTTTGAGTCTTCTTCTCATTTTTTTCTGTGTTCTCTGACTGAGTTACTGCCAGTTCTTGTTCATCACTTCTTTCTTCTGATTCCCCCTGCTCAGATTTCTGCATTTCCTTGTCTAACTCTGTCTGTTTATAACTAATCTTCTCAGCCTCTGGATCATTTTCTGCTGTGTTCTCTGGTAAGACATCTTTCCTTGCCTTCTCTTCAGTGATTTGGGTTTCTGAGGGTGTATCATCTGGGGACTTGGGTGTGGTTGGAGTTGGGGGAGCCTTGCTTCCAGTTTCTGCAAGATTGAAAGTAAAGGAATTGTCTGGCGGGATGGGAGAAGCCTCCCTGGAAGGATCTTTTTCAACATCTACCTCAGGGATTGCTTGGATCTTTATGTCCCCAGGCAGGCCACTCTCCAAACGAAACTCAGTCAATCTGTCTTTTGAAGAAGTCATTGGGAGTCTTAGGCGATCAGGTTTTACTCCACTTGTCACAGCTTTTTCAAGAATTAGATTAGTCTTTACTGGTATGTCTTTCTTTTCAAGAGTTGTTTTTTGAGAGATTTCAGGAATAATTCCTTTATGGTCTTGTTGCTGAATTACTTTTTGAACACCTTCAACTTCCATGACCCCAAGCTCCGCCTCAACTTCACTCGCTATAGAAGGGAAATGCTGGTGTGGAGAGTCCCCAGGACTGGGTACATCAGCAGGAGAAGGCATGGGGCCTGAGTACTCGCTGAAGACACAGTAACCCAGCTCCTCTAGCTGGGCTTCGCTTCCCACCGTTCTCGAGGGCTGATCTCCCAAGGCGAGCCTGGCCAAAGAACTCCCCACCAGAGCTGATACATTGGTGGGCATGGACTTCCGTCTCATTTGGTCAAACTCCCTCTTCTCTAATGATGGCCGAGGCAGGGCTCCAGCCAAGTCCAACATCTCCGAGAGGTTGCCTGAATGTTCAAATCTAGAGTTGTGTTTATCACAGGATAAAGGAGTATCTACTTTAGTGGGGATATCTTCAGACGATTCTGTGGTACTAATGGAGACAGCTGGAAGAAACTGGTGTTGGCTCTCCACAGATGGTGTTGAAGGGTAAACCTCAGATTCATCAAAGCTTCCACTGATTGGACATAATCTTCCAGAGAGGGACGTTGACTTCTCTCCAGTCACTGTCTGTCCTGCCATAGATCCTACAGTAATGTTTAGGGAGAGACTCCTTTGTTCTAATGACATCTTACCAGGAAATGTTATGGGTTTTCTCTCCTGCTGTTCCTCAAGCTTCTGCAAAATGCTTTCAGTTCCCCCACTTAACGTTGCCCCTGCTGCTGTGCTGAGTTCGTAATAGCTCTGTGTTTGTGATAACTCCTTTTCCTGGCTTTTTGCGGATGTCTCAAAGTAGGTTTTCTGTCCTAAATCGTGAGCTGCAACAATATCTGATGTAGCTTTCAATGTTGTGTCAGGTTCTGGACTTGACTTGACTGTTTCTCGCATTTGGTCCACTTCTTGAATGTCATTTGCTGGTGCCTGATGCGGTTTAATGTCACTGCCATTGCCTTGGCCCTCTTTATATTTCTCACCAACAGCTGCAGGTTCTTCCTTGTTTTCATCCACAGGGACTCCTGATTTGCTTATGAGGATGATTCCCTCTTTGTCTTCCCCTTTAAGATTTTCTAACTCCTCAGAATGTAGAGGTTGTTTTGCTTCTTTTACTTTGGACTCTACAAGCAGGCCGCTCATGGTGGCCTCCTCTGCTACATCCTTACTGCCATGGTTACCCTGTTCAATGGAGGACGTTTCAGAGAGCTCTTTCTCTGTCACAGAGGGAGCAGGAGGTTCAGTTGAGGAGAAATCTGCACCTTGAGGTGTTGCTCTTTCAATTGCCAACTGCTTCTGACATAGCGGTACCACTGGAGTTTCATCTTCTTTCATAGCAGATTCGCAGGATGCCTCACTGATAGATTCTTCTGGCTGGGCTGTGAGTTTGAAGGATACTGTACAACTTTGTACTGAGTCACATAAGCTAAAAGCTTTGCTTGAAGCACAAAAGCTAGCCAACAGAGTCAAGCTGAAGCCTTCTGCACATAGATACAGTAGCTGTTCATCAAGCAAAACACACAGCACAGTGTATTTTGTAGCAGGCAACACAGCACAGGGGGGTTTTACAGCACCTGAGATAGCGTGCAGAACTGGAATGAAGGGATGAGTTGCATGATGTTAGATGAAAAGAAATAAATGTACACAAATAAATTGAATTCCTATTGTAATACACAAAGATTGGCAAAAAATGGTCATCCTGATTCTAAAGAAAACTAGTTTGATGTGATTAACATAAAATTAATGGTGTCATTACAGTCTGTAATGCAAGTACAGGATTACTGTGGATGTGAATGAACCTATACAGAGATTAGAGAAAAACTGCTAAGTAAATATATTCTTGATTCAATTGATCTTACAGATAAGGATGATGATACATGTCCAATGAAGGTGGATTCTAATGCCCAAAGTGTGTTCTTTAATAACAATAGGAAAACAGAATTATCCTTCACCTTGAGATGGAATGAAAACGACATCGAAACTCAAAACAAGTGATATACAGTAGACATACAGTACATTCAGTATTGATCCATGAAACACCCACCCAGTTGGGTGCACTCAGAAACACCTTCTTGCACAGAATATTTCAGCAAAACTCAAATAAAAATACAGACAACTCATTCTAGCAACAGTTAATTACAATGCTTGACAGTTTAGACAGTGATATTTGCATTTGCAATGTAGTTGGCAATACAAAAGTGCTGAAATGATCAACTACAATATAATATGGTTGATCAGGTGTTCTTATGTCACTCCAATGAAAAAGCAAATGGTTGTGTTTGGCATGAAAAAGCACAAAATCAAAATGCTATGTCACATCATTTTGCATGGCAATTTCAGATACTAAAGCAGAAGCTTAAGGATTTAAGAGCAACAAAGGTGCAGGAAGATTGGCAGCAAAGCCCGAGCTGCATCACAGTTCAAAAATCAAGAGCAGAAAGTCGTTGTCCCCATTAGCAGAGTACAAGAGGGTCATACAAAAAAAGGTGAAGGGTAGACATTCACTCCAACACGCTTTCATACAGAAAGGATCCACAGTTGCTCACACTGTCTGCACACACTCAAAACCCTTAAAACCACACACACCTTCTTGTGATGAGCTGTGTTCACTTCCTCCATTGAGGACCTCAGGTGTCTGGGCTTGCTGGTAGCCCAAAGCCTGGGGCTCTGTTAAATAATCTGTCTGCTCTAAGAGCAAGTCTCCAGGCTGCTCATATGCCACTTCCTCCGGGTAACTGTGGGGCTCCTCTGGAGCCTCCTCCTCATCCTCATCCTGCTGTTGACTGACAACCTTTACTTTATCTTCTTTGAGAAGTGAAGGGAGACACACAGATGAGACACGGAGGACAATAAAACTGGGGTTACATGACACTTTCAGCTCTGATGGAGATGCATGGGATGCAATCAACGCACATTCTAATTTAGTCTCTATAAAGAAATATATAAGATGAATTGAATTAAAAAAGATACTTTAATAAAAGATTTCACATTCAGCTTGAAAGTAATAGTTAAAGCATCTTACTACAGATGTAACTTATTTTAACTGTGCATAACAACCCGATATGTATGCAATCAATCTTTTTTCTGAATATATCCAATTTTGATAGACCAACTCTAAAACAGGAGAAAATTTTGCTCTGTTTATTGATGAATACTTGGCATCAGCCCTAAGCCATGCAGTGGGACACTATGAGTCTACATTTCGGTGATTGCATGCCACATGCAAGAAAACAGACTGCACTGTTCTCTGTGAGAAAGGAACTGAAAGCCAGTCTATGATTTACTCCTTGACAAAATCAACAGACAAAATGAGCAAAGGAACAATGGAGGGGCTATTGTGAGAGGAAAGCAGATGGGTGAGGTGAAGGGCTCCAGTGGCAGGTTATGTACTATAGCCTAAAGGGAGGAAGGATGTTTATACAGGGTTGACTCCAGTAGCATATGGATATGTGTTAGAAACCTAATACTGAACTGCTATTGGTACTACAAACCAAAGTGTGTACAGGACAGGACAGTGTGGCACATGCTGTAGACTCCTTAAAGCAAAGAGAATCCTGACATTAAACACTAAGGGACCAGAAGAAAGGAGTTGTTTCTTTTATCATGCCACAGATTTGAGAACAACCAATCTCTTGAATCCCTCAAGACTGTGTCTTAGATGTCTCCTTTAAGATATATTTTTACCACTCTCACCACCATTCACACTCTCATCCTGAATGGTCTGAGTGGTTTGAAGTGTGTGTGGGTGTACCTTGTGCCACGGGCCCAATCTGCTCAGCGGATGGAGAGGGGGGAGGGGAGGGAGGCAAATTGGCTGAGTCATCCACTGTGAAGATAGAGAGAAAGAACAGAAAGAGAAAGAGAGAGAGAGACAGACAACACTGGGAAGACAAGACATGGATGGGAGGAAGGAAATGAAAAACGAACAACTCCTCTGACCTTATCTCTGCGGGTGGCCTCGCCGCCTATTGACACAATGCTCGATGTGTGTTTGTGTGATGAATCGTGGAGGCAAATCTTATGCGCCTCTAGGATCTGATTAGTGGCTAGTTGGGGCTTTTGCTTAAAGTCCAGACCAAATGGATGCACCAGAAAGAACACCAGCTTACCTCAGATGGTATAAAATATCAGGAAACATATTTCAAACATTAAAAAACATACACTTGCACATGGTCAAAGCAGGCTCATATGTGCAAGCACGACATAGTTATGGATATCATGCTTTATTTTATTTGTAGGACTTAGTAACTTTCAATTAACTACATAATTATAATTTAGAGCTTGGAGGGTTTTTACAACTTATTTTGCTATAAATTGTAAAAAAACTTGCTTCTGCAAAAGGAACCTCTCTCATCCTTATCCTTACACCCTTTGCTCATAGCCTGCAGTATTTCCATCCAAGACTCACAAAGTTTCTTGCTCTCCTGTCTCAATAGCAGGAGTATTTTAACCTACATGGGAGTAGTAACCAAGACTGATCCTGTTCAGTACTCATTCAAATGTGAACCAACACTTCAAGTGCCTTTTGGGGATTCACTGCCTTTGTGTGGCACAATGGAGCCAGTCACATTTGCCCACAGCTGCAGTATCGTCAGGCAGTTAAATCAATGTCACTGACCCAGTGCTACATGCATATGCTTACACAGACACTCACAGACACGTCGTGTCCACGTTCCTACCTGTCACTCCAGGATGTGCAGCTGCCCCGCCATGGTATCCGTTCTCCCTGTAGGCAGAGCTGTAGGCGGAGTAGCCATTCTCGCCATTCTCTTGGCCATTTGAGGACCAGTGCTCATCTGGCTGTCGACCGTCTGCCATGCCTGCCTGCTGGGACACTGGGAAGGGGACAAATCACCTGTTGAAGCAAGAAGCATGGTGGAGAAAAGAGAAAAGAAAGATGATTGCACATGAAGAATAAGCAGACTTTTAGTTAGGAATAAGTCGAATTAAGCAGTACAAAGAAGCAGTCATCTGAAGAACCTCATGTCAGCTAGCTGGTACATGATGTGAAGTGCATGATGAAGTTTGCAAATCAGCCACCAGAGGGAGTAAGATTCAACATTATTTCTCTACCAGTTCAGCCTTTGTCTCAGCATCCACGTGCTGTGAGAGGAGAGACTGACAAAATAGCTGTCTTTAATATATTTCTTTTCTTTTGTTACAATGAATGCGACTCCAAAAGGTTTCCAAAAACATGGCTTCCAAATATGTGAGGCTGTGAGTTTAACAGGTGGAGCGCGACACCATCACCTGCCCAAATGGCACATGTGAGCATCAATCCAAAATGAGTAAAAAGTACCTAAAATACAAATTATATAAATCCTAAACATATGATAGATTAAATGAAATGTTGGGCACTCTGCAACAGGCAGCAGGTGAAATGGTGGGAGAAAAGAAAAGCATGTGAACACAACCTTCACACCCCCTCGTCACTGATAAGAGGCTGTTACCATGGCAACCAGAACAGGTCTTATGGGGGTCCAGCAGATGGGTCTGACAAGCCTGCCCCATTCAGACAACAAAGTGCTCCACACACACACACACAGAGACACATACAAATCATGACAAATAAGTGCATCACATGACAGAGCTCCACCTATCACTGCACTGCAACTCGCTCTTTCCTACCAATTACAATAACAAAAGGTTTATCCTGATCGAGTATGCACTACTAAAGTATCTACATTGTAATCAAGCATGTACTCTCATAACAGTAGCCTTTCTCCCCCTCAGAGGAAACACATCATGTTGCTTTTTAAACAAAATTATCAGGGTGCCCCTGCCAAACAGCATATCATCAAACAGCTGCAGCTAATTTCATCACAACAAATCATCATTTTCTTCCTCCTCCCTCCAACTTGCTTCTCATGTCCCTTTCTTCTAAACCATTTCTGTCATCAACAGTTTCTCATAACTGCAAATCCTTAATATTGTAAAGTCCATTATCTGTTAGTTTT
Source organism: Scatophagus argus (assembly GCF_020382885.2). Taxonomy (NCBI): domain Eukaryota; kingdom Metazoa; phylum Chordata; class Actinopteri; family Scatophagidae; genus Scatophagus; species Scatophagus argus. The sequence goes on along the minus strand of NC_058516.1, from coordinate 3,642,430 downwards.
TGTCCATCTTAAGTTGCTTTCTATCACTCCTCTCTCCTCTTCCATTCTAATTCCATATTCGTCGACATTTTTCATTCTAACCATTGTCTTCCTCTCTTGCCAACCGTCACGCATTTCCCTTTTGTCAGCCTTTTAGAGGTCATGCTGATCGGTGCGGAAGCATATTTCTCAAAATATTAGCAGCTAAAAAAAAATTAACATCCACTTGCCGGAGTCAGAGCTTGAAAACAGTTGATCAATATGAATCTCAGCTTTATCAGAATTTTGATACAGAGGACAGAGCCGGTCCAGATGTTCCTCCTTGCTTCCAGTCTTTATGATAAGCTAAGCTAACCAGCTGGCACTCAGCATAGATTGAAAAAAAAAACTTTCTTGTGAGCTCAGGGGAAGAAAAAAATCTGAGGGAAAAATGTTTTCAGACACACAAATTCTAGGCAGCTTCAGTCCTAAAATAATTGAACCAGATAGTCAGTATGAGCCTTTGTAAAAATGTGCCTCGCATTCTCAATTTTCTCTCTCCCTCTCTTCCCTCCCCGATCCTTTCTAAGTCTCTTCCCTGCAGCGCTGCATGACAACAGGGTCACAGTCATCAGCTAATGTCTGCTGCAGTGTGAGGATGTGAGGATCAGAGGAGAGAGAGAGGACGAAAAGAAGAAGAAGAAGAAGAAGAAGAAGAAGAAGGACCTACTGACACTCAAAGATGGGCCAAACTGTCTGAGACTGAAAATTTATGCCCAGGGCTCACTCAGAGGGGAGTCTATTCCCAGCTGATGCCAAGCAAGAAGACTGGTGCACTGACAGCAGATTGTGCTGATGGTGGTTTAGAATTGCACTGACCTGCTTTCAGCTACTGTTTTGGCAATGTTACGCCACACTTGGCATTCACTCATGGTCCTGACAAAGCAGTCACAAGCTTTGCCTGCTCACGTAAATCAATTGTGCTCTCATTTGATGATCTTTGTTCTCATCAGCAATGGCTGCAGGTATGCATTTAACCAACCCTTTTCATCAGATTTTAGATGCACCAAAGCTTAGAATAAAGCTTTAATGTTACAGATGAGAAATTTGGCTTGCAAACAGCAATCAGTAAATTTCAAATACAAGAGTGAATAAGCACTTCTAGTAAATACTGAGGTCAGACTGTTTATTTTTCTCCTGATGTCTGGATTTGTCCACTCTTGGGACCTTGCTCTCCAGGCACACCCTGTCATTCTTGTGTGGTTAATGTAATCTGACATTGCCCTCACTCGTCGCTCCCTTTTAGCTGTTTACCAGTCTCGTTGAGTTAGCGAGGAAATGATCAAGTGAGGAAAAAAAGGCCAAACAAAGCTAAAATGTAGAAGGTTTTAAAAGATAATATATCACACTGATGAAGGCGGCACTCGATACAGTCTGATTGTGGGGTTGTGGTTCGGTCCTAATCTTTAAAGGGTTAAACCAACAGCCCTAGGAGTCAGTAAAGGACTGCCAAATCCCATTACATCTTGGGACTGATGTATTAAATCGGACATGCCAGCGTGATCTCTTACAGAGAGGAGAAGGTATGGCAGACGGCCTGGAGTTTGCCTGACTTCAGTTCTCTTTTCTCTCTTTTTCTTTTGTTTTTCAGTTGTCTAGCACCCCCATGCCCCTCGACTACACTCCCCTCTACCTTTCAGTCCCATCAATCTCTCTTCTGTACCGACTCCACCCCACCCCGGATCCCTAATCCGACCTCACTTTCCTCCCTGTCTGCTGCACCACCAACCTCACCCTCAATCTGGGTCACTCATCACGCCTCCATGGAGCGCCACTCACATCGGAATGTCACCATCCATTTAGGAGGGAGGAAGGAATCTCTGGCAGCCAGTCTCAGTAGGCCAACCTGGCCTTAATCCTCTGTGGGAGCGCCGCCCAAGGGTGTGTGTCTCTTAGTGTGTATGTGTGTGTGTGTGTGTGTGTGTGTTTAAAAACTTTCACACGTAGGATCGGCTTGGTCTCCAATTTTAGGTATGACTTTACAATTTAAATATACATTTGTTATAATAATCCATGATTTCATCTTTTGCCCGAGTTCCTCTTTCTCTCCTGTTCTAATCTAACTTTGATTAACCGTATTCCATTGTGCTACCTGTGGCAGTCGTAGCTTTTGAATTTGCATTTTGAGCATCTGGCAAATGTTCCTCTACTGGGAAAATCGAGAGTATTTTAGGAGCTGTAGACTAATCAGTTGACGAGGATTTCCGGGAAAATTTTTAGAGAGTCATACATTACTGTACACTAAGGTCACTGAACATGTCCGTGAAAGTATTTGCTCAGCTAATAGCTAATCTATATGGACTACAGTTCAAACTGCATAATTTATTTCAGCCTGAACAGAGCCAAAGTTTGTGCAAAAGTGATATAAGCACTGTCATTCAAATATTAGCCGCACTATCGAAGGGCATTTTAGATTTAAAAAAAAAAAAAAATCCAACCTTCATCAAGCCATGTAAACAAGCATGTTGGAATGGATGACGGATAACTGTCATATTAAACCAGTGTCACTGAAGAGGACGCTCAAGGTTGCCATGACCTGTAATCAACCCAGAATCCAGCGGCTTCCTCCTTCCGCAACAGCAGCAGGCGGCGGATTATGTTTCGTTGACTCAGCATGACATGTTGGAGACTGGGGCCTAACGAGCCCTGCCAACGAAGTGTGAACGAATTGTGTATATGGTGAACACAAGCATGGCGAGTGAGACACACGCCTCATGTATAAGAGCTGCAGGACTGATTCCACTCCTTGCAGATTAAGTACCGTATTAACAGTAATATAGGTGCACTGAGACAATTTGAGTGAAACGTGATGGCTGAATAGCAGTGTGTAAGAGAGGTGCAGAGTTTGCAACAAGGGCTTTCACTAAAGCCCGTCTGTCCCTCCTTCAAGACAATTTACGGTTGAATTTAAAACAAACTGACTGCAGCATCCTAACCCAGATTTGTTCCCTCCTCTTACTGCCTGCATGCAGCCTTTTCCTTCTCTTTAGTTTCAGCCCCCTTCAGATCTCATCAGGGGAGTAGATGCTTCCTGGCTCATATTCACCCCACCCCACCCTACGGTGATGTCATTGTTCCCATGGTGATGTGAGACCCTGGAGTGGGAGGGGCTGGTGCTGGTCAGGAGAGGATGCTGGCTGCAGAGAACGGACTTTGACCATGTTATGGATCCTGAAATAGGTCACCAGATCCTCCAGGCGCGGCCCCGGGGGTGGTTCCTTACTGCACTGTCACAAATGGGAGACGAGCCATTTAAGCACATCAATACGCTGATGGCTGGTTGCTGGTTGGGCTGATGATGTCATTTTTAGACTTTTAGGCTGGTGCTGGATGGTCTTAATATAGCATGGTTTTATTACGATGACAACTAGGATTTCAAGTTAACCATTTTTGCTTTTTTGTCACCTTCTTATGTGATGTACAAGTAATAAAAAAGCTTAATGGGATTGGTTCCAGCTTGTCAAATTGGTCTATTGGTCAGACAAAAATGATTCATCAAGAAAATGATTTGCAGATCAACCAATAATGAAAATAATTGCCAGTTGCAGCCTGATAATACACACTGCCTTTCTTGGGAAAAATGTTTTCTTGAAAAGTAATGTTTTATGCTTCTGACAGAAGCAGCAGCAATTAGTTGGCAGGAAATGGGTTGTTACCATGAGTAGCAACAGACCATGTAAATATACAGTATAAATATAAGAGTGTCAACTTCAGAAAGTCAAACTGCTTCAACGCAATTCAGAAAACAGGATGTCCAAGTACCACCCACACTGTCTGACTGACAGGTCAGAAGACTGCAGCAAAGAAACGTCCAGAGGTGATGAATATCAGCAGATTTTCATAATATTTAACAGTTAAAGCTCATACAAACAGATTTAAAAATAGGATCATCATTCAAAGTACACCAACTATTTGTTCAAAATGATTCCTGCTAATTCATGCCAAAATAAAGAGAGCAGCAACTGTGACATTTTCACACAGCACTGAGCCGAGTTTCTCAGAAACCCATCCTTCGCAGCTGAGTGGATTACAACGACTGCTGACGGCCCACACCCTGTACAGCCGACACTCATACACACCTACACACACGCCCTGCTCAGATCAACCCCAACACACAGGCAAGCACCCAAAAATTCACCCAAATGCACATGCAAACAAACACAACCCCCAAAAGCATCTGCAAACCTGTCTGGCTGGGAGCAAACATACTGTTAACTTCAGATAAATATAGACACACAAACAGAAGACTCTTCTGAAACAACATTTACAACCAAATCTCCTGTCCTGAGAGTCAAACACATTTAAGCAACAAAAGCTCAAAACCCGACAGCGAGGTTAATGACCACTTTTCTGGTGGTCAAAAAATATCCTGTATGACATCAACCCAAACAATCGCCCCTTCTAGCTTCCACATGTTGAACGTAATTCCCCCTCTATTATATACCCGCGGACAGCCAAGCTAATCATCTGGCTGAGTGCAGCCACTTAGATCTGAATACCAGGGCCCCATGAGTCATGGGAAAAGTGAGTGTGAAATATGATGGAGTACAAGTAGGGCATAGTATACCACCTGGCAGCAGTCCAGACTTCTATGTTTTTGCTTTTTCTTTTTGTTATTTAGGTGTAAAGTGACAAATAACTTTGCTATTGAATGAAATTGGATGAACTTCCATGAAATACTGCACAGATACTCAGGGTTCCCTGATGAGGAATCCCACTGACTTTTCAGTGTTCACAATGTCTTGTTTATTCACGTCAATGTTCTTTCAGTAGCTTACCTACCTGGAAGGGCTTCTTTCACTTATGGATGAAACAGACAAGCGAATTGAGGCGTCTGCTCAGACCTGCAGAACAGAAGAAGGAAGACGTGTTAGGACATCAGCAAACTGCAGCATTAAAGTTTAACTATTCTCCCTAAAAAAACAGAAGAGCTGTGTCACTTGGTCGGACAAAGCCCAAAGGTTGTTTAATTCAGAGGCAGCTTTAAGCTATGACTGCAAGTCCAGAATCAATGAGGGATTTTTAATAAGACAGCTCTCATCTCAGCCTTGAGTTAAACACAGCAGCGCACAAGCTTTGCATGCACGCGGCAGCTTTGCTGTCCCCTGGAGTCCGCCAGCAACACTAATCCAAACCTCAGCGTGGCCTTGTCTCTCTTTTAAGCTGTAGCTCAACAACAACAAAGCCAAACACAATCTAATCTATTTTGAGCATGTGCATGTGCATACACATGAAACGCCTTTTCTTGACTGCACTTTATTTTCGTGAGCGTCACCGCAGCAGAGTGTCATGCATCAGGCCAGTTCATTCTTAAAATTGCGTTTGTGTGTTTTATATTGAAGTCAATGGTGTATCAAACTTCATTTGTCATTTCTTTGTAACTTTTAATTTGTTACATAAGTGCTGTATTTCTCTAGATTTGGTTTTCCATTTGGAGAAACTGTGTGGATTGGCAATGCTGCAGTAGTTCTACATTTGGGAAAATACATGCAGAGATTTACATGAGAATGTCTATATAGCTTTCCTGTCTGTGCTAAATATTAAGCTGGAGCCAACAGCTTTGCATAGCTTAAAGACTGGAAACAAAAGGTAACAAAATCCATCTTCTGACAGCTTTAAAGCTCACTTAGTAACCCGTTACGTCTCTTTTGTTTCATTTGTACAAAAGTTAAAGTGTAAAAAGGCACTTCTTGGTTTTATAAGAGGAAGCAGCAACGTCCTGGCAGGACAAACTGTTGCTTTTACATTTCAGTTAAGCATTTCTATGTTAAGCTTAAGCTCAAGCTTCACATTAAGCTTTATATTTTGAGCCAGGCTAACTGTTCCTCCCTACTTTTAGCTTTTATTCCAAGCTAACCAGCGACTTGCAATAGACTCATATCTAACAAAATATACAACACCTGGATCAATCTTCTTATCTGAGTCAACAAGAAAGCAAATGTCAGTCTTGTTCTTGAAACAAAATGAGAACATGAAAATCATCATAAACAGAGCTGTGTTCAAGTTAATGACTACAGAGGTCAGTTGGACAGTTTCCAAGGCAACTGAAGAGACGATAAAAATCCAAAAAGAAATCAAAGCAACTATTTTTCATAAACAAGTGATTACAACATGCCATCTGTGTGCCAACTAGACAGACTCTGCTAGTGAGCTGTTTTTAAGATTTGTCAAATTGTGGGATGCGTCCACTGGGGCTCAGCCAGGGGATGAGTTGAGGCTTAAGCCAGTCGTGAAGAAAGACAGACTTGCACGTTTACTTCGTAACAGGACCGTTAGGAGGTAGAAAACAGAGCATCCTGTTAACATTAAAACAGTGTGAAAGGACCGTCGGGAGGAGGGTGAGGGGGGATCTGGCGCCAAAGCAGGCAGTTGGACAGAGAAAGAAAGACAAAAAGGATAAAGCAGAGGGATGCAATGAGAGCACAGCAGAGATTCCCCAAACAGGAAGGAGGTGATTTATTGCAGAGGAGACAACAGAAGCCTGGAGTGAAAAAAGAGAAGGAGGAAAGACAAGTATTTCTACTACAGGACAATTCTCGTTTTTTGCAGCTTTTGTAATTTTGGAAACATCTGCTTCTGTTATTGTCTACTCATATGTTTTTTCCTGTTTAATTTTTCATTACGATCTGACAAGCAAGTTCATATTACAGACTGAGAGACATGGAGAAAAGTAGGAAGAACATTTTAAGACAAGGAGAGGTCACACAGGAAGTAATGTCTCCTCTGGGGGGAGGGAGTCAAGGAAGCTGAAATAGAAAGAGAGAGAGAGAAAGAGAAAGAGAAAAAAAAATATAAAGGGATGCATGGCTCCCACTGCGCTGCCAAAAATCAGCAGCGTGATGAGAACAGAAGCATTGTAGTCACGGCCATGTTTTTAACATGTCACCGTGAAAAATCCCCTCTATCACACAGCAGTTGGCCTACTTGTTATGGAACCAAAGTCTTCCTCAACAAAATGTATCTTCTCTTTTTCCTAAGGTGCACCCATGTTTTCAACCTCTTGATAAGTTTGGTAATAAGAGGAGCCAATCTGGACAGAAAACTAACAAACAAAATGATGCAAATTAACTGTAATGGAAGGAAAATAACGGATCAGTGAGTGAAATCATGACAACAATTATCTTCTTTTTCATCATCGATACTAAATAGCTATTGTTATTGCACTAATTGTCTGATTAACGCAGCCTGTCTTCAGATAAAATATGTGAAGTGTGTCATGTCTTATCTGCAAACACATTAATTACAATTTTTACAGGAAGAAATGCTGATAATTCTCTATTTTTACAATCTTATCAGTCACTCAAGATAACCATCAACTCCATGAGCGGATCCTGTGAGTCGATATTTAATGGATGGGTACAAACAGCCAAACAAATAATTTGTCTTTGAGTTTCCAGAAAGGAGGAACACAGCTGATGATGCTTTTTTTTGTGTCTGGACCTGCATGTTCCTCCCAGGAGGAGGGAGGCCAAATGGGTCAAACAGAAGGCAAAGAGGGAGGGAGGAAAGGAAACGTCAAGGATGGAGGAAGGAGGTCAGAGGCTGACCTAATCCACAGATCTTACTTCATAATCAGAGATGAGTTGGACAGGAAATGAATCCTAATCTAAGCGCAGTGCTAAAAGGCCAGATAAACTTTGCTGATCTTTGCTGAAATGAGCCCAAAGAGGAGGTAAAGGGGAACATTACGGGAAGATGTTTCCAGAATTATCCAGTTCAGTTTTAATTCAGTGCCGTTTTCTGCATTTCCAGGCAACCCTTTCATTTTGGCATATGGATCTCACTCGCTAATCATCCAAATCTCAATTTCACACTCAACTATACTCAGCCTTTTGGAATGAATGGGTCAATTCAGACTATTTGTCAAAGGCAAAGAAAGGATAAGCTATATTCCTGGATGAATGTGCCCTTTAGTGATAAGGGACCGAATCCTGAGAGTTGTTTTGTTTGTGTTGCTCATATTGTGTTCTTTTTGGGTCGAGTGTTCATAATGTGGCAATAGGTTTACATAACATGGTCAGGTATTACCTTATATCTGGACACCACCTTTGATAGCTTGCTTTCAAACCACAAAATATTCGAGTCGTGTTGAAGCTGCAGCGGTTTGTTCTGACTCCCCCTTTTAACTTTGTCATCGCCCCCCTTTCCTCATCTATAATTCACTCAGACAGCCGCCGCCTCCCCACACACACACACACACACACACACATATACACTCCCTCAGGCCAGCGCACACACCCATTCAGCAGACCCACAAAACACATGCATCACAGCCAAGAGGTGGGGAAGGTTCAGCAGCAGCACTTAGGAGCTTTATTTTATTGACTTCCTTAAGAGCAACTGCTGTGGGGAAACCAATCAACTCTTTGCTATTCTTCCACATAATCTGAGTGTTCAGAACCATTTCAGTTGAACATTCAAGGCTCCTCATTATCTTCATCAGTAGCTTCACTCTTTGTGAGCCAGTGAGCAATTGCATCTTTTTCAAATCACGACCCTCCATGTCATCCTGAACTCATCTGTGCTGCAGGGGCCTCCGAGCACTCTTACAGGTGTGCAGAAAGAGAGAAAAGGGATGTGGTTTTCTACACCTCCACACTTTGATACAGAGCACAGAGGGGCTAATGAGCCAAACCCTGTCAGGAGGGAGGTTCATTAATTAATCTGAAGGAAGAAAAGAGAAGAGATGAGCGTGAAAGAGCAAGCAGTGATTGTAGCACCGATGTGAAGAGGAAGGGGAGAGCTTTAGACTGAGATTAAATTATATACATTTTATTGTCTGTATTAAACCACAATCTTTCTCTGACCTTAACTAAGCAGTGGGCAAAACACAATCCATATATATTGTTTTCAATAATCCTAATCACTGAGAGCAGATACCGCACTGCAGAATCAGTCATTTTAGCAGAAATGAACTGAAACATACTGTCGGTTTGGTGTCTAGTTTGGGACCAGATGCCTCATTCTGTAGATGTAAGAGCCGAACACACTCACTGCCCGTCACATAAACTACAAGCTGAAACACATGCGAGCAGCACTTTTCCCCATTGAGTTATGTAAACCAGGGAGGACCAGGTGCAGGTCTTTGCTCCCCCTAAGGCGACAGCTGCTCTTAAGAGTGGAGACAGGTGGGAGAACTGGTCTGTGTTCACATATATGTAGGTTTCTCAGAGCATTACACATTACAACATGATAGGACAAGGCGGTTCAAAACGGGGCTGTGGCCACGATTTTACTACTCTGGAAAACTCACGAAAAAAATTCATGAAAACGCAGACACTTTTAGGGAAGACTGCAGTTCTACCTCTACTGTTTCGCAAATCTTTAGACACGTTTGTGCGATGATGCGGACTGAGCTGAAAAAAGACGAAATGGACTTCTGTAAATACCTAAGGTTTCTGTAGCCTTACATTCTTCCATCAGGACCAAGTTTTATAAATTCCTCTCCTGAAAAAAGCGGCACAAGGATGCTCCCTTTGATGCAGCACCATCATCACCATCATCGTCATTCTTCAACTCACTACATAAAAGCTCACATAACTTTGACATGACACGCTGTCTGTTTCATTCAGCTGCATCTGTCTCTGTGGTTCACCTCATCTTTGTCAGAGCTTTGACAGCCAGCTACATAACCATCAAGTATCACTTGTCAACAGACACTTTGGGGCATTCTGTCAAAGTCGAGGGTGGTGTTGATTTGACTGCAGTGTCCCTTTCTCCTACTCTGCCACTGCAAATAACCTACATTGCATTTCATCTCTGCCTTAAATGGCTTGAAATAAACTGTAACTGCAACTCTCATATGGTACTATCTGGCACTGTCTCCACTATCTATAGTACTATTCATAGGATATAAATATGCCTTTTGTAAAAGGAATCTTAACTTGAGTTTAACAGTTTTTCTTTAGTCAAAGAAATTTTCTGTATTCAAGGTCCAATTTCTTGCTTTCTCAGTAGCATCTGAAAGTCATAGATCAGTATTTGTACTACAAGATACACAGCGCAACCAGCTGATGAAGACCAGGAGATGCAGCTGTAAGCATCATAAAAAAGCAGTCAAATGGACATAAAAATCAATGCAGTCTAAACTATCAGATGCAAAGAATACGTTAAAAAGGCACTACAGCAACTGTTACTGCACACTGCAAATAAAAGCTAAAGTCCTTGTGGGGGTGTCAACCTCCAAAAACCCTGGATGCAACATTTTCCATAATACAACCTGACAGCATTTGTGGATTGCAGGATTAAAGCAACTACAAATGAAATTTCTGTTTCAGATGTGACAGTCGGAGAAGTGAAGGAGTTAAAGTCAGAGAGACAGTGTCCTTCTTTTTCACACTCGACATGTCTCTAACACCTACATTTATCTCCATTACATTTCAAATGCCTTGCTGACAAACAGTTGGCTAACCGACCTCCACGCTAAACAACGACCTCGCTACAAGGGCATGAGCTTGGCAGAAATGGAAGAGAGATGCAAGGAGGAGGAGGGTGTAGGGTGACTAGGGGGACAGGACTCCATTTGTGACCCCAAAAAGGAGGACAGGGAGAGGGCATCTTTGCCCCCCTCGTCCTCCCCTCCTGCGCCATGGCATGTCACCCAAAGTTGGTTCCCAGGAAAAGACAGCTTGCCTCAGAGCTGCCTGGCAACCATGCAGACAGACGGAGACAGAGATAGATGGGGTGGTGAGGTCACCGGAGATGTGACAGACACCGAGGTGACTTCGAGCAAGAGATGGGCAAAGATACATCAAAATGATCTTATTACAAATTCAAAATATCCCTCAAATACATGAACCAGAACTAGAATTACTTGGGGTTGCATGTCTGCACACACCAGTCAAGCTGCAGTTTACATCCATGACTGTGTGGACTCATACGCTGCACAGAAGCTACAAATTCTGAAAAATGTCACTGAAATTCCCTAAAGGTGTTTCTGAAATATTGCATTCATGAGAATGGGAAACAAAGACAGCCGGAAAACACAATATTTACGATACTATTTAATAAATACAAAATACAGTTGTCAGAAAATTTACTATATGTATTTTGTATTTTCAGATTCTCTTCTCTTTAGAATTTAGAAATGAAATTGAGTTATCAATAAGTCTTGTATACATTCCCCTGTCATTTTAATACAACGTTGTGGCACTTGTCGGTTGCGTGTATCGTTAAATAGCCTCCTTTGATGGAGTTAGAAAAGCACTACTGTGTCCATATGACCTTGTTCTGAACAATCCGGATGCAAACACACAGAAGGGATAGACAGAAAAAAGTGAGAGACAGAGAAAGAAAGAAAAAGGGGTGGGGTGGGGACAGGCGGGGGGGGGGGGGGGGGGGGGGTCAAAACAGATAAAGGCAGAGACATGGAGAGGAAGGAATAAACAAGAACGGGAGGCATGAAGACAAGAAAGGGTGGGAGGAAAGGGGCAAAGATGGGGAGTCAGTGCTGGCGTCTCATCAGCACCACCACCTGCTCACATCAAAACCCAACCAATCCGTCAGCAAACTCGCGATGGGCAGCTCCGTCGACGCTGACAGCCAGAGTAACACATTCTGCAGTCTTGTTCAAATTGGTGTCGGTCCCAAGGAGAACCCACCAACAAACTGTTGACTACGAGTTGCTAACTTTCACCAGCTGTATGCCATCACAGCCTCAGCCTCTGGGCATATCACTGTCCCCATCATTTGCAATTGAAATCATATTTTGTTTCAAAGACCAAAAAACAATTGGAGAATAAAGGTTATTTCTCACATATACACACCAGTAGCAGCACACTCTGGGTGAACTGTCTGTCCTGCTGGCTGAATAATCAGCGATGTCTAGACGGGGTACGTCACAAAGACTAAAGGCCACCAAAACACAGAAACGGCCCTTGGCTTATCACAAGATCAGCTCTTTCACTCAGTTGCTTGAATATGTCAGCAGCAAATATCCTGTATAATTAGAGTCCGTGCAAACAAAGGGGAGATGATGTTATGATGTGCTGGGGAGACGTTGATTAAAAATTACAGACATGCTCTGGGGAAACTGAAACAGCAAGGAAAGATGGCACTTTGCTCCCAACAAAAGAGGGGAATTCTTTTGATCTCCCCTTCCTGGGAGAACATGCCTCCTATTTGCAGCTGCTACAAACACTAAAGCCCGAACTGATTCTTCACGACTGTCTAAGCAATAATGTGACTGAATAAAAAGAACTCAGCATCTTACCTGGTCGGGTAAGGCAGATACTCCAGCTTTTTGTCTGCAGAGAGAGGGCAAAATGGGGAGGGGGGCAAGGCAGCGGCTTCTGCAGAGAGAGCAGAAAAAAGACAGGAGAGGAAAAAACATGAGAGAAGGAGAAAAGAGCGAACAGCAGTAACAGGGGGCAGCACCAAACTAAGAGAGATGGCTGATGCTTTTTCGCCGACTAGTGATGCCGGCAAGCATGCTACTGCAGCTCACTCACACACACACACACACACACACACACACACTGAGCCAACCTGCACGCTGTCTCGCGCAGAGCTCCACCAACCCCTCCTCCCCACCCGCCCTCCATCGACTTCCCTTCACCAGCACTCTACCAGTATCTCCACTTGGGGGGATGGGAGGATTTTGCCATGTCTGAACACAAGAAATGTGTGTGCATGTGTCAGCCACATTAATTCATGTTTGAAATGGATATGAAGCTCATCCACCCCTGAGGGAATTGACATCCAAGATAAATCTCTATCCAAGAAAAATTTCCAGAAGCATATTTCATTCCCCTCTGTGTGTTTATCTCATCCGTAAAAATTCTGCTCTTTGGCTCAAAGACGTTCACATCATGAACGCATGAAGTATACAAACATGGCTGCATGTGCAGCATGGGTGTGTATGTGTGTGTGTGTGTGAGACAGTGTGTATAAAGGAGGGGTGTGGGGCTTGCCCGTTGCTGAATAATTGCTCTGTCCTAGTGCTCATTTGCAGGCATGGCCAAGTGCAGCAGCAGCACTGAAACAAAGACAGAGAGGGGGGAACGAGCAGGGAAAAGAGGGTCTGAGTGAGAGACAGAAAGAGAGACCACAGAGGCCAGACGAGCAGAGAAAAACCGTACAACTCAGTGCTGACTACTGAAAACCTAATTCCTGGCTCATCACTCCAACGTCAAACAAGATGAAATGAAAGATAGTTATAGTCGAGACACTTGCAATGGTCCCAGTCTTTAGGAATCCATCGCTCACAGTACTCCAGTGGTCAAAGTTGTGAATAAATACCGAAATTATAAACTGTGTAGATGAATCAAAAGAAAGGGTAAAATAAGCACTTGAATTAAAGGACAGGTTTGGATTTTTTCAGGTCTTTCAAGGCTACATTACTCGCACGCCATGCACATTTGGAATGCATTATAAGATAGTTTCTAAAGTTATGGAATTTCATGACAAAGCAAGGATGAAGATACCTCCTTGGTTTGGCAAGTTTGATTTGGGTTAAACTTTGGACCACTGTGGAGTTTGTCCCATATTTTTAACAGTGGAGTCGTGGGTACTGGTGGACTGTACTTCAGACTTTGTAGAGCATTGAGTATGGATATTTTTTCTCAAAACTTGATGGAAACCAAAACAGAGCTAAAAGGAGAAAGGGAAATTGGACTTGGCTGAGGCGCAGGTGGACATCGGCTGTGCTACAGTTAGTGCAGATTTGGATTTTTCCCAATCACATGCACGTTAAAACACAGAACAGCTTTTAAAGGTCCAAAAACAAACATTTGCTGTTTGAGTTCAAAAGCAAACATGAACAAAGTAGAAAATAAACAAATAATTTACTGTTTCATGGCGAGTACAATGATTGCAGTCTTTCAACATACATCTGGCACGTTAACATTGTCTTAACATAGACCTCTGAACCTGTCCTTTATGAGGGAAATAAATTAGCCCACTAAAACTAACCAGTATGACCAGACTGATTTCAAGAGACACTCCCTAACATGATCGCCAAACCTCACAGAGACCACTGAGGTTGAAGTGAGGCTGAATCATAAAGGATAGACTCATACGGTTCCCAAAACCACTTTAAAAATTAGAGGAAGAGAAGGAATAGAGCAAGCCAGCCCTGCTCCTTCCATCCCACATCACATCCTCTCCCAGTCCAATCATTAGTTTGTACTGTTTCAGGGGGGTGGAAAGAGCCATCAGCATAAGACTGTAATCAACCTGTCAGTATCAGGGACTGGATCAGGCTTAAAGAAAGCAAATAAGACATTTAAAATGGCAGCAGCAAAACAATCCTGCTGTCAAACTGAGCTATGGGTTTATTTTCAGTGCTCATGATGAACCTGGCATCACAGCACTACTGCTGCTGGGAGTTTTTGGGTAAAAATGATGGGTGATAAGAGATAAGGAGGAAGGAGGAAAAGAGAGAAGGTTGGGCGGCACAGGAGGGAGAGAATCGGAGCTCAGAAAGGCGCAGACAGTCTTGTCATCGCCAACCGCCTTTAGGGAGGACTTTTGCCAGCACTGATTAGAGAGCGAGGCCTGGACCAGAGCTGTAGAGCCAACTAGCACAGACGCTAGCATCTAATCTCCCCTCAGCCTCCAGTGCCAGAAAGCAGATGCTAGTTGCACCAATCTAGACCTACCAGGCTGTCAACAGCAGCAGGACGAGCTCACGGTCACCAGATTACATATTATCAATACCCCGAGTTTGAGCAGGACATATGCACAGTTAAACATCACATCCTATTGCTGAACAGGTGAAGCTAAACAGATGTGAGTCAATCCTGTTGGTGTATTGGAAGTCGGGGTGTGGGTTGATGGTGATAGCCTGTTCCTGCCTGCTCCCCCAGCACTGAGATTGGGATGCAGCCGGCTCGCTATGATCAGGATTAGCTGAATGGATCATCGCAGGTTTGTGTGTAATCTGCCTGGACCCCTTCATCCAGATTTGGATTTTATTTTTATTTTATACCTGGTCAGATGATTTTTCAGTGTGGAGCACTCCTGTTTTATGAGTTGTTTGAGCGAGATGACTTGGCAAATCAAAAAGAAATGCCAACTCAGTGATGAAGACTTGTTTTTGTTTTTCATGTGTTAAATGAAGAGTTTTCAACATGATTTTATCCCGTTTCTTCTGCAGTTTCAGGATAACAAACCAGTGCTGACTGATATTGGAATTCATTTAGTCTGTGAGTCCCAGACTTGCTGGTGTGTCATCATATCGAAAAAGCGGTCTCCCAAGTTGTCACTTCATCAGATGCCCTCTGCAAGCGTGACTCAAGCTTTTCAGAAATTCAGCATTAGCACAAACTAGGTTTCATGAGGCAAATTCACTGCAGGACCTTCAGCATTTGTGAGTCATCAGACACAAGTGGCATTAAAGCTGTAATTCCAGCTTTCAGTACGCCACAAACTGCTGCGGTTTACGAGACAGCAGAGAGCCGTTTATATGAATGCAGTTATCGATTAAAGATTAGGGTTAGTGCTAGGTGGCTGAGGAAAGCTGAGACAAAGGGGAATGGACAAAAGATAATTTAACACATGCATCGAAATGATAAGCATGGCATCAGAGCAAATTTCTCAACGCATGATGCTGACATGACATTTTTGCATGATATTCTCAACAAAATACCTGTTTATTTGCTGTGCTGTATTATCAAAAAATATGTTCTGAAACGGGTAGGAACTGCAATCAATCCACATGCTAACATAAAACATTAAAGAGTCACCAAATAAAATGAGTCACTGACAGTGAAAATAAAAGGTTTTCATCCATCACGCTTTATCTCCTGACTACTACAGCCTAACTGTAAGCCTTACAGTCAGCCTTACAGTACTGCGTTAATACTTTCACCCAGACATGGGCCCAGTAATCGCTCGCAGACGCATGTTAATGACTGAAGATCCGATCATCACCAGCAGGATCACGACAGCAATTTCTCTCCAGCTCGAGGCCGATGCCCAGAACAACTGCTCCTTTTTGGCTTGAAATGGTAGAAAATAAAGTGGCATCTGCTTGTTCCGTTGTTTGCTTTGAACTAATAGTAAATTAGATTTAAGACCATGGAAATCTAATTACCCAAATCCGTGCTGATCTGGCTGTCTGCTCAAAGGTTAGCAGCCACTCGTCTGTCTCGGGCTGAGTCAGCCATGACAATCATATGCTATTCAACTGCCCCAGCAAAGTTATTAGACATTTAGAAATTTCCTTTTTAACGAGATAAATTTGATTCACAGCTTCAAAAGCTTAAATGTTGTGCATTTATTTTTATTTTTTACCAGAGCTTTTGATTTGCACCCCAGCAAAAAGTTTTCATACAAGTACGATGCTGTCAACGGCTTTTGTTCCTGTTCTTGTTTTTATGACAGGCTGTTTAGGGACTCTGGTGTCAGGGGTCAAAGCTGAGTCTGATCAGAGCAGCTACAACAGACACAGAAGCTGATCCTCTGCATCCCCTCAGAGCCTGCTGCATACAGAAACAACACGGCTCTACCCGTTGATTGTGGCCATTTCTTTCAGTCATACTGCAAGTACATTAAGACAGAAGATTATTTAGTTCACTTCCGAGTGAACCTTTTCAATTTCAAGAACATATTTAGAAAGCTACGGTGTCCTTTCGAGGGTTGCCAGACGACCATGAGCCTACAAACACTCAATCAGTTCATCACAAGACTGTGGCTGCATATGCCAAACGTTCAAAGGTTAAAAACTGTCAAAAAATCTTCTGTCATACCTGAATCCTGACCAGCCTCAAACAAAAAGACCCCTCATGTAGAATAGATACAGTAGAAATAATCGAATTTTGTCGTCATCTTTACAGCCATGTGGTCATAATTTTATTTATTTCTAACAAACTGCTGCTGCAATTGTTAAATGGATCCCTTGCTGTTCTCCATTATTTGTTTTCCAAAAAGACTCACCGCACAGTGTATGGGTAAAGTGGCTCATAAAAAAGCTTTGATGAAAAGGGTGCAGGCAGAATAAAACACAGCAGAACATTTCTTTACTTAAAAAACACTCTCCTCTGCACTCAATAATTCATTTCCATCATAACAGAGTCACACAACAGATGAACTCAGCTCAACAGTTTATTTGACGATACTGACACAATTAGCCGACCGCCCAGCAGCTCAAGTATGAAGGTCTGTGAAAAGCTCTTCAGCGCATAAAAATCTCCCCCCCAAAAACACACACACAAAAAACTGAGTGGTTTGCGAAAGTGCAGTTTTTCTTGTTTGCAGCTGCCAAGAGCAAATAGCAGGCTGCTCATTTCCAAGAGTGAGCGCGTCACACCATCTCAGTGACCGGCTTGCCATTCATAAACAGAACTGAAAACACAACCGGTAACATATGTGCATACACTGGACCACCACTGAATAAAATATTCACTGTGATGGATGCAAAGCAATCCCTCCTTTCTACCACCCAGCAAGACACCCTCTCAGGGGTGCATTGTCTCATCACTCACATTCATATGCATGTATACAAGGTACAACGTGGAAGTGCACACACACGCACACACACACCCTCCCACACTGACTAAAAATGGCCTGTGTGTGTGTTACTCTTGGACTGTCATTCCTCTCTGATATAAGCAGAACACAGGAAATTCCTCAAATGTGAAATATGCCTCAGAGAGGCCCGTTTAAAACAATGATTTGAGGAGAAAGAAACAGACAGGAAGTGGAGAGGCTGTGTGCGCATGTGTGCGTTTTATAGCGGGGTGGAGGGGGCTGATGCTACGACTGTGGTGGAATCCAGGGGTGAGAACACAGTTGACGGGTTTTATGGACTTAAATAAATGTGCGCCTGTCTGTGGGCGTGTGCCCTCCCTGCAGTATGGAGTGTGTGGCATATACATCAACTTGTGTGCCCGCTGTGTGTATGCGTACACTCCGGCTCGCGTGTGCCTGGCTTTACACTAACCACAGGGTGTAGCCGTGGACTTTGAAGTCATCCCTACACCCTGGGCTGAACTCAAACACAGACTGCCGTACAGGATCCCTTATTACTCCATGGAAAAATCACAACGTGCTTCTTGCTCACAGGGAACACTGGCCTCTATATCCCCCTTGTAAAACTCCTCTGGGCAGAAAAAGCAGAAAAATGGCACAGAACAGTTATTTACATTTAACTATTAACAGACGAATCATTTATACTGCATAAAATGAAAGAAAGTAGCAAAAATTGCTCATCGCAATTTGGGAAATCAAGCTGTCAGCTTTAGCTTGTGTGTTTGTATTTGTTCCATTTATTCTAAGTTATCTATGAGCACTTCCTGTGCAGTTCCATCTCAGGCAAGTTATGGGCTTAAAGAGTGGCTTCTAAGCTGATTTATGGATGTTTTCGCTGAGATTGTGATATACTTGTGTAAGTGTAAGTCATGCTGAATCTACAGAACGTGTGTATCATTTATATGTGCTATATTAGACTGAGCTATGACTCACATTTTTTATGTAAACTGTGGCAATCGGCTGCTAACGTGCTGCGTGTCGGTGCCACTGCAGCTGCAACTGCTCACCAAGTGGGATAAAATAACTAAACCTAACTAACTTTCTGTAGTGTATGCACCAGTGGCATGCACCAGTCTCTTTCAGGTCATGCATCTTTGTCCTCCGTTGAACAACTCTGGCCTCAGGTGCTCAATCGCTAATTCTGAATCCATCTTTTCTCTCCTCTTGGACTGTATGAACTGTTTCTGCAGGGTGTCTGCATGCAGCGAAGCAAACAAATGATTCATCAAGTGGAAGAGCGACCCCAAAAGTCAGGAATGATGTGCTCACACCTACACAGAGTGCACAGAAACAGCGAGGCAAAGTCCTGCAATAGTCCTGTAATACATAATCATATTTTTGAGTGTTTCTAATAATATATTTCTTTCAGCAAATCACTCAAAGGGCAGGTTACCAGCAAGGAAAGGTAAACAACTGTAATTTGTAGGAGGGATGTCCCTTCACTAAGCCATTTCCTGTTGATGGGAGTTCTGAGCCTTGGCGTCCGCATGCCATCTGCTCTAAATTAGCACCTACGTAGGGAGCACTGAGATCTGGGCACCAGTGGTCAGACGCTGGGGTTTAGAGAGGACAGCTGGAGATCAGTTAAATGAAAATAGTCTGAGAAGACTACGATGAATAGCAGACACTGTGAGAGGAAGAAGACGAAAAGAACTCTATTATTTGTTAATCTAGCAATCAACAAAATGGTTCACAATATCCTACAAGACACCAGTGCATTTCACACTGGACCATACATTAACCAGGCTTTTGATTAATTGAACAATATTTCACTCCAGATGTTGAACTGTTTCTCCTCAGAGAAGTGCTGTTGAGTTGCTGTGCTGTTCAGGCTTGGAGGAGAGAGGAGACACGTGTCACTGAGACTGAGTGAAAAGCGGAAGTTTCTGGAAGTCATCAGGGACAGGCAGAGGGGGAAGGGGGGCAGCTGCACAGGCCTTTTACTGCAGCGGAGGAGGAGGATGTCACAACAGCGCACACATACACCCACAAACACACACAAACACAGCAAAGGCTCACGGAAGGTAAGGTACATGCAAGGCACATATGATAAAGTATGTATTCAAATATAGTAAATGAATACTCACACATATACAAAATGCCACTTGGAAAC
This sequence comes from Scatophagus argus, assembly GCF_020382885.2. NCBI lineage: Eukaryota > Metazoa > Chordata > Actinopteri > Scatophagidae > Scatophagus > Scatophagus argus. The sequence continues at coordinate 3,622,827 of NC_058516.1, read as the reverse complement.
AAACACAAGACGTCAGACCCACATGCTGGGCTGGAGGGTCACTGGCCCAGCGTGCAAACACGCAGCACAATACTGCCAAGTGTAAACACCAATAAATGACAAACAAATAGAGACAAACACATCCTCGAGTTGGAGTCAACAGCTGTCAAGTCTTATGGGGCAACTCTGTCATTCAGGCGAGGCATTGGAAACCGCCCTCTCAGTAAAGCATCCAAAACAAGCAAGCTGGCACTTTTCCTCCTCCTCCAATCCACCCCCAAAAAAGAATGAGTCATGGTTGGAGGCTCAGGAACTGGGATGGTGTTGATTCTTGGCTGCTTGGAGTGGGGAAAAATTGCAAACACCACCCAAATGATAAATGAATAACAATGTGTTATGTTGTGACTACTTTTTGACGTTGAAAACAAATCTTCAGCTGTTACTAAAAAGAACTAAACAAATACGCCAGGTTTTCTTGTTGATTTGTGGATGTATGAGTCTCCAAAGTATTGCATCACCTGCAGTTTTGCAGTTTTTTTGGCAATATTTTGCAACTTTAGTATGTACATAAAATGTAGATATACAGGTCTGTGACATGCTTTCATTTCAACTTAACAGTCCAGCAATTCAATTTTCATTTTGTGAAAAAAAAAAAGGAAGAGAACACAGTGGCTGCTTGGAATCATTTTTTGAAAGAGCTAAAGCTTGCAAAAACACTGGTATGGTCCTTTAAAAAGGAGCTGCAATAAAGCAGGCAAGGAATAAAAAGTATCAAGAGTCCAGCTGGATTAGAGGAGTGATAATGTGGCAGACACAATATAACTGTCTTTTAAACTGCATTTTAATAGTATCCATGAAGGATCAAATGTGCAATCCTTCCGCATCTTCCCTCTGTTGACAGGAAGCATCTACACAGCGCTTTTCACCTTAAGGTACTCTAAGTGCAGGTTATTAGTGTAAGTGATACAGCAATATTGTGGTTAGAGTAGGAGGCGTGCACGCAGGAGGGAAACAACACTATGAGCAGGCCCTTAAGGCAGATGAGGGAGGACGAACTGGGAGGACTTCATTGCCTGGGAATCCCTTTTCCAGTTTCCATTAACAAAAGAGGATGAAGATAAGCGAAGAAGGAAGCTGACGTTATTAAGAATAAAGAGCGTAGCAGCAGGTATAATGCACCGACATGGGGTTTGGCAAGCTGAAGCGATAATGACTGCTTGCACTTGAGGCACTAAAGAGTGAGGTCATTCTTCATTAACTTACTTGACATTTACATCCTTGGAGCCAACTGTAGCTCAGGAAATGAGTAATGATTATTTCTATGGCCTCTATAAAGTCATATGTCCCATAAAAAAACACTAAGGTAATGCCTAATGATCAGGGCTGTCAGGTTATCAGATTTTCACTTCATGATTATGATGGGCCACAGAATTCACAATAATATTATTTTCAGAAAAACAAAAAGGTTGGTATGCTGTGTGTGCTACAGGTTTGTGTGGGGCTCCAGAGGCTGATGTCATTGTTGCGGTGACAGTAGTTCTTGGTTTCCATGGCACTGAGATGAGCCTCTGTGGCTCCACGGGGAGGAAAGGTAAATGAAGAAGTACGACCAAACGACTGCGATGGCGGAGCTCTTCACAGGTGGTGAGGTGGTGTAGTGGGAAATCAAAAGCTTGGAAAACAATGAAGTCACAAATTGCATTGACACTTCGAAAGGCCATAGTGTTCCATCTTTTTAAAGGAACATGCAGGCAGATGCACAAAGAATTCAGCTGAAACATTAAGCAACTGCAGGATTGCCAGTTATTTTGCTACAGACACTAACAGTCCCTATTTTTGAATTTGAGAATTAAGCCCAAGGACTGAATCTGTGACTTTTCTCCCCAGCACCACAGAGGCTCACATTTTTGTTTTTCAGTTAAATCTCTCAGCAACAATAAGATGGTCTGCCATTAAATTGGGTGCAGACACTCCGGATTAAGGGTTTCGTTTTCCCAACTTTTGATTCCAATTTGTAAAGTGATGACACAGCGAGAGTGACAGTGTCCCAGAAAGACGAACTGAACCCCAGTGCAGGTAAGTTCATCCATCAGTGCTGGTGTCAGTGCCTCATCAGCATTCACAATGCATCCGTCAGCTCTGCAGCAGTGTGGCATCGTCTGGAATGCAACTGACTGACTGTCACTTTGACTTTATGCAAGTGGACACACACATATGTGAGCACACACCCACAGAGGCAGGAATTCACACGCAGAGCCACATGCACACACAGTCACATGTAGACAGAATGATGCAGCACAGGCTCAGCCAGACGGAGCTTTGTGTTTGCATTACTCTGATGTGAATGCAGATTAAAGCGTCTTGAATCTCCAGCTCCACGCCTTTGTGGTTTAGATCACAACTGGTTCACGTCTGTTGACGGGATGCCGTCCAGTGCAGGAAATAGCTGGGCTCGAGAACATACGAGCTACTGCCGATAAAATGCACACAGAGATGGGCTGAATTAGTGGTGAGAATATGGGAGATAAAGGCTGGTGGGAAAAGAGGACTGAATGGTTTACTTTGCTGTTTGTATCAGCTCTCTGTTCAACCTTCATCTGATCTGCTGTGGGAAGCTCAGTGATTTTTGTCACGTTATTATCAGGGCAGTAATGTTTTCATTCCAGAGTTATTTGAACATTTCAAGAAGGCGGTCTGTCATAGCACAGTATTTTGGGCTCTTTTATACTGAACTTTTGTACAAAGTTATAGGTTGATTGTTCAGTTACAATCTGCATGGTTTTTGAACTACAGTATAGCCGAGAGAAGATTTGTTTTACAAGAAACTATACAATATCCAACAAAGAAATGAACTCGGGCTGAATGCGGGCTGGTAGTTCAGAATATGAACTACCAGCAGTGACTCCAAAATAAACTCTATTATGTCATCCTGGAGATGCAAATCCAAGCACAATCCCACACAACAAGCATAAGAAGCGCTCCCACTCAAAAGAGTGGGAGCCAAATTCCTACAATTCTGAAGTTACGTGTAAATCACGTCTGCTTCATTTGATCAGCTGGCAGTTTCACAGCCTATGACACTGTACCAGCAGTGATTAACTCATCTGCCTGGAAGCCTCTTTGACCAGGCGATGTGAGAGGTCATGCAGAAAAAGAGGTCTATTAAGCTAAGGTCCATTGCCCCTGGATAGAGGAGGTAACTTCTTTAGACTCTTTCTTAGCCCTCTCTATGGATGACCCCTGGTTGGAGAAAGGGTTGAGGGAGAAAAAAAGGCCGAAAAGAAGAGGGATGGGGGGTGCAGCGTGCCTTGATTAGGGTGCAGAGGTGGCAATCAGCTTGGCAAGCCTTCAGGGCACAAAGAGCTCAGGGATTTTCCTCCCTACCCCATAGCGAGCAGGAACAGGGAAGCATCCAGAGTGGCCTTCCCCAAAGGTAGAAAGCAGATGGTGGGGGATTAGCATCTCAATGTGGACATGCAGAACCACAGGGGGTCTCCCTCTCCTGCTTTCCTACAGGGGATAGGTGAGCTGAGGAAAAGGGGGCTTGGGAGAGACAAAATCAATAATTGGCGACACACAGCGCGCAGACAAAAGAACTGGGAAAAGCTGGTGGCTTTAAACAGTAGTGATTTTGCAAGAGAAGCAGCTAATTAAAGACTCTGTCTCGCAATGTGCTTCTCAGTTATTTTTGCTGCAGCCTTTCTATACATATTTCTGTGGTTTTTACTCAATGCTGAAGAACCGTATGCAAACTCTAGATGTAATACAGCACTGAAACTGGCCTGCATAGACAGTAGAAGCAGATAGCAATCAGACCTCGTGCTCCTGTAGACAACAAGAGAGATAACATCACAGGGACGCAGCTTTGAAGTTGACATCCACGATGTTTGGACTTGTACTGCATACAGTCAGTCAGAGAAAAACATGCTGGTGTCAGAATTTTCTTACCTGACAGAGGAAACAGTAAGCCTACTAAATGCCACTCATGCACACAGAAAATAAAACAAAAAGAAAATGGAGAAGCAAAGCAGATATATCCTACAACATCATATCAAATATCAAATAATCTATGGACTCTGAGCTCTGCAGGGTTTCTCCCTTCGCTGTAAAATGTCAGCTCCCGGACCTCAGCATGACAAATGTCAGGCAGTTTAGATGCAGAAACAAAACACAGAAGACAAGTTTGCCATTCCTAAAAGGACAAGAAACGTGTTAGATTTTGCTGTATTTGCTCCCAAATTTATAAATACCAAGGTCACTGAATATAAACGTTTGCAAGGAAACTGAGGCTGCATACGATACAGATGCCAGGATATGGCACTTAAATAATAAATACAGTGCATTCGGGAAAGTCATTTTTAAAAGCCTTATTACTATTCCCATCAGAAAGCTACTCATTATTCAGGGATTTGCTGAGTACTTTGCCTTAATGAGTTTAAACACATGTTATCATATTATGTTGTTACAGGTTGCCAAGTGAATTGTGGGCCACTGTTTTGTTAAACTGAGTTAAGCTTGTTTGGTAGCCATCTATGGATGGATCATGTAATTTACAGATGAGGTGAACAGAAACACATCACATGGAAATATGGGCCTGCAAGCTCAAGTTTAACCCGTGGCTTGTTACCAGCCATTGTCAGCATTAAAAGGAGAACACTTTCCATCCCCAGAGGCCATTCACAAACATCTGTTGATGCTCTGAAATAAAGCTATCAGCTCCTTTTTCGACCAAGATTTACGCTCTTTGATTTAATGAGGTGACCCGAGACAGTGAAGACTCCCACCCCGCCTACAGACAGCACCATGGGGATGCATGCTGTCGTACATCAACTCTCAACATTACTGGTCTCTCAAATGCTGAAAATGGTTGGCATCGAATAGAGATGGAATGAATTTCAAATGGGAGCAAACAAACAAGGAGCGACTCCCCGTTTCTAGTCTCTTTCCTTTCTAATGGAGTGAGCAGTCGGGTCAGGGGTCGTTGCAGATTGTGGGGGAAAGGAAGTCTAAAGGAAAAGACAGTTTGGAAAAGGAAAAGAAAATGAGAGCAGAGGAAGAGAGAACAGAAAATGTGTGAATGCTGTTTTCCAGGCTCTTACTACAGAGTGAGGTCGAGCTACACAGAGGGTCCACACACTGATACTCAAAGGGGTCATTCCTTTGAGGGGCCGGTTTCCATGGCAGGGGTTGCTGTGGTGAGGGGGGCCCTTGTTGGTCCCAATGGGGCGGTAGGCACAGTCAACGCTTCAAAACAACACAGACAGTCTGAGTAGGAGGACACTTGTGAACAAGAAAATCACTACAGTGTAGTATGAGAATACAAGAAGCCTTTTTCACTCACATGACTGGCAAAATAAAAGGGCTGCTGTTTTTTATTTGAAAGTGAAACTTGAAATTTGAATTGACAGACATTTGAGCAAACAGACTGACCTGATGATGGAGCTACAAGAGCGAGTTTTCTACGGTCACCAGTGTAATTATAATTCATCCCAATAGGTGTGGAGAAAATTTAACAGTAAAAGTTTATAAAATAGTAATAAAAGCCCATAAGAATTAAAGTCAGGAGTCATCTTCAATTGCTTGTTTTGTCTATCCAACAATGCAAAACCCCAAACTATTCAATTTACAGTGATATGAAAAAGCACAAAGTAATAAATACTGCAGTCAGAGAGAGCATGCCAACTGATAAAACTTAACTGATATTCTCTCATGTGACTGGCAATGTAAGTGTGTAATCAACAAATCATGTCAAGGGTAAAAAGGTGAGTAAACACAACTCTGCAAAGCCAACATGGCAGTGACTTTATTTGTGAATTTGCAGTAAATTACACCTTTCATCTCCCTTCATCTCCCTCCAGCTCCCACATGTCCAAGAGAGGATGTAAGATTTGCTGGTAAGTCCCTCTATAGACCCATTCAGTGGCAGTCACAGTAAAAACCCTTAGTGGACGCCAGCCAGGAGGTCCTCAACACGCACACACACACACACACACACACACACACACACACACACACACACACACACACACACAAACACGGCTGCTCTGTTCCTGCAGTCCAGTTAAAAACAGACTTGCAGGAACGTGATGTACCATCAATGCATTCATGCTGTCCATCTGTTTCTGCATCTCACACTGCCTTTACAAAGCTGCTGTCTGGGAACTTCCTATGAACTGGGGGTTTCCATTCATCCAAAACATGGCCCTGTCAGGCAGATGCACACATGCAGCAGAGATGGACACTCACAAGCCTTTGGTTAAGGAAGCTACAGGCCAACCAACCACCTTCCCTCAGCAGATCAACTGAAAAACACACCCACATTCAGATGAAATGCAGAAAAAAATGTTCATAAAAGCATGTAGAAACCTGATAGTCTGCATGTCCTAACAATGCATGGACTTTAACAATGAGGCTCATTGATTTCTGTAGTACCCTTCAGCCGCTACATTAGCCCACAACTGCTGCCAGTCGCTGTTTGCAAAAGGACGAGGAGAAAACAATCGAGCTGTTTAGCTTGAACATCTGGAAATCATAAAGGTTCAGCACTACATGGCTTAGGCGCTACGCTAGGCTAACAGGAGGTCCCTGGCCCATTCAAGAAGGAGCTAAGGCTCATTAGTGGTTTCTCCCCACTGTTGGCCCAGGTCAGGGTCCGACAAACCGGACCAGTCGTTGACGGAACTGCTGTATGTGCTGCTGCTGCTTCTAGTATATAATTTAGGCTACAATTAAAACCTAAAATGGTTCTGTCTTTGATGGAAAATTGGATAAAAGAGAACCTCATTTTTCCTTCATGCAGAAATCATGTATGAAAGAAACAAAATGAGTCAAATTATTGTTATTATTATTGGTTTTTTTTGCCTGATTTTAAAATAATTGTTTAGAATAGTGGAATATAACATAATTTGTGTTGTTTTGTGTTTATATTGGAAAACATTTGTTTGTTTGTTTTTGCCTGCATAAAAATACATTTGCACCCTAACATTCCTTACTTTACACTTGAACTGAAAAGCCAATAAAATCCAGCCAACCTTTGCTGTCTCGCTAACATTTTAACACATGCAGGACCCAGCTGGCTACATATAGCAACAGACAACGCCATAATATTATCCAGATATGTCAGCAGCTCAGTTGTCTGCATTCTTGTGCGCCAATTAAGGGTGTGAAGCCACAATTTAGAGCTGGACTATATGTCATAACCCTGCTAAAACAGAGATGGATAAACTTCCTGTAATAGCTCCGTGTGAACGTACAGCACAGTTTTGTCTTGGAATGTGTTGTTGGGCACTTATCCATGCAAGCTTCTCTAAAGAAAAAAAGCTTTCTAGAGGAGGGAAATAAGTCTCAGGCACAGGGATCAACATGGATTGGTTTTGCTGGATTCAAGCCAAAGCAACTTGTACAAGCGTTGTGGTAGGCAGATTGTGTTCTCTGTCTCTCAGAAACAAACTACTCACTCCCAGTCTTCTCCAGCCTCTCATGTACAAACCTGCCATTATCACATCAACCTCATGGATTAGCTAACATGTTTACAAGATCGGAAGCGAGAGAAAATATTTTAAGTGCCAATATCTGAGAGAGTTTGTTACCGAGTGTAAGAATGCCCAACACAAAAGCCTCCTCATGCTCTACATAAATGATGCCCGTCGACAGAGGTCCTCTCTGTCGATGGGCATCGTCCGTGAGGAATGAAATGAGACACTGGCTGTCAGGGCTTGTTTGGAAGACTGGCTGCTAGTCAGCCGTAGATGGAGATGGCACAGGGGCAGGCAAGGTGGACGGACACTTCGATAGGCTGTCCTGTATGATTTCATATGCTCCTTGAACATGGTGCTATATAAAAAAATCGAGAGGCCCTTTTCAAAGATTTTTATCACTATAGCTGCTACCCAAAAGCTATTTTGGTTGGTGAGAAAATGTCCATCTGTCCTCTGCTGTTACAGCATGTTGGTTTGCTTTCTCCATGTACAATCCCAGTCCCTTTAAGAGTCATATTTTTTCAAAGAGTGAGCAAGAAATTAGCAGGTTTCTATCCAAACACAGTGCAGATTTTAACTGAACTTGGAGAGAATTGGTTAAAAAAAAATGCATTACCATTATCCAAACATTAGGAGTTGGTTCATCAGCATGAAACATCTGGTGAGGCTGGCACTCAAACATGCTAAGAAGCGTGTTTCAGAAAGTGTGCATGTGTGGGTCTTCCCCACGTGCAGGTCAGTGGGCCAAATGGTTCCTCTGACGTACGTGAATTAGATTAGGTTCCTCTCACGGTCCCGACTTAATCACGTACTAAAGCACAGTTCTGCCAGCTCCCATTAGACACCTGTAGAGCAAAAGGCCTCAGACAGGACGAGCAGCAGGGGACAAAGATGCATCCTGATTCCTCAAACACCTGTGAGCATGGTACCAGACTGCAGAGTTCTTCATGAAAGAGCAAAACTGAGTCAAATCAGTTTCACATCAATCCACAAACAAACCCAGAAACTGATCTTTACCTCAGACATTGTTCCAATACAGTTCCTTCCAGAGAACAAGCAGCAGCCAAACTGGCATACCTTAATTTCAATGGAGAGTGGCTGTGTGGTTTCGGTACTTTGATGGTGCACCTAAACCAGAACTGATGTTGGGAAATATACTTAACATTCCCACATGGTGCAGGGAGGTGGATTGGGTTTCCTGGTGGTTGGAAAACCAAAAAGTAGCTCAATGTATGGCTCGCTCACACACACACACACACACACTTGTAATTGACATAGAATTGACACTGACACAGAAGGAATGCACTACAATTAAATCTGAGATTTAAATAAGTGATTTTTTCATAGCTTATGCAAGTAAACTCACAGACACCAACCCAACCTGTTGTTTCCTGATTAAGGTCATTTCAATTACTCCATCAGCGATTAGACTCAGCCCAATCTGGCCGATAGAGGCTTGTCCTTACACGAGAAGTGGGTGAAACCTAACACGCATCTCAACTTGTGGGGCCCTTTGTCAAAATCAATTGCCCAAACCAAGAAAGGCGTAACTCAAGTCTAAATGGCAGAGACGCTGGTGCAAGGGATTAATTTATGTTTCCTGATCATGCTATGTGCTGTCACATGTATGTCTTCCTGCCCTTTCTTTGCACTGTTTGTGAGGTTAATTGACACCTACCAACCTCCAGGATTTGTTTCAAATCAACACAAGTCAACAAAACAGGGGAAAATGTGAGGGTGACGTAACAGCTTGCAATGAAAAAGGCAATAACATGCATTTTAAATGACATTTTTGGCAGATAATTTTTAATTTAAACAGTCATTGAAACATAAGACAAAAGTCAGTAAGTGCCACTGCCTGTTGGAGCCAAACTTGAGTCATCACTGCACACTAAAAAACCCTGAAAGTCGATATGTGCAAAACAAATTCCTCCACAGTTAATGCTCTAATCAAATGGGAGATATTACTCTTTACTTTAACAGTGTCTCGAATTACTAAACTTCAAACCGAGAAAAAAGCTCAGTGAGTATGGGCATGAGCTGCAAACATACCTGCCTCCAAGAGGGCTCTCCTAGCACTGCAACACTTAAATCTCACTTGGTCTTATTCAAACCCGACCCCATCATGAACCAAGTGTAGCCCCATGGACGAGGATTTAGAAAGCCTGCACGATGGCTGAGATTCCACTCCAAATCCAGCATCATCGGCATATTATCTAGCTCTGGTTTTCATTATATATCATGTCCATACCTCTGGGGTCTTACGAGGCAGCAGCTGGAATGTGCTAATACAAAACTGGAGGGCAGTTTCATGCGAACATTAATTCCTTTTCATAAAGGAATGTTTTCACATCCAGACATGGGAAATCTATGGTTCCTGCCTCTCCTCTGCATCTGAAGGCTGAGGAGACACTGAAAGGAGGCAGGTTTTTAATGGCAGTCTGGACATTTCTAGATTTTTATCTATGGCTGAACCCATCAGTGCAGGGCTTCCATTAACAGAATTATTACGGTCAATTTAAGTGAATTTAATGTAATAACATGTACATCAAAGTCAAGCAATGCTACCTTTTGCTGATGCAAGTTGGGAAATGACTGCAAAGGCAACGGGCTGTGGTAGACCAGATGCCATTTACAAACTGGGCTACTCCCATATCCACAAGCCATGGCCATGGGCAACACATGAGCCAATATACAGGCACTCAGATGACTCAGGTTCAAACAGTCTACGTGTTCTTTTCTTCAAGGTTAGTCGGCTCCCCTGTGCTGCAGTGAACAGCCGGCAGCAGCGCCGGTTTCAGCACCATACAGGCGTGGACCAGAACAAAAGGCGCAGGCTGCTGCTGCAGCAGGAGAGGGGCGCACCGGGGACGCAGCAAGACGGCAACAAATACCACAAATATAACACCATCTATCACATTTACTTCCACGGACATAAAGAATGTTCATCCAAAATCTTCCCTAAAAAGCGACAAACTCATCGCTGGCGTTTTCTTAAATGATCTCGTATCTCTAAATCTTGATATAACTGCACATCACACCATGAGCGCTCGCACAGAACATCTGAGGATTAGAGGACAGAGATGCCAACATTAACACACACTTAGATTTTTGTCTAGAAACTTGAAAGTGGCCGGTGTGGCATTAAAATAGCTGAAAATCCATATTCATGCTGATCAATCATAAAGCCCCACATCCCGGGTAAATATACACAAAGAGCTTCAGCTCTTACCTGGAGGTTTAGGCTGCTGAGCGGCACTAATACCCTTGTGTGTGAGGAAAGCCGGAGTGACAATGACAGCGGTACGGGGCCCTGTGATCCCGCCCATCGTAAATTAAGATACCGTAAGTGCAGTCGTGGAAGCGCAACAGGATTATGTGCCTGCAATGTGCATGAGAGGCAAATCCTCCCTGTGATGATGTACGAAAATTTGTGCAACATCCCTGGAGTGCAAATGTGCAGTAAACGAGTGCAAACACAATACAACTGTGCACCAACATGATGCTATACAGAACATCCCGCAGCTGCAAAGTGAAAATGTCGAATCATTGATAGAGGACTGCTGCATCATGGCCATAGTTGGCTGCTTGGATGAAAGGGGGAAGCACTCTGTCCGCAGCGGAAATTAGTGCAGAGCTGAGGTACCCGGGTGTGGCTGTTGCTGAGGAAAGATGGAGGAGGGGGGTAACGCGGATGTGATGCCAAGGGGAGAAAGATGGAGGGGCAGGGAAAAGAATGAGTGGGGTAAAACAGAAGAAGGGAGGGAAGAAGATGCATCAGAGAGCTGGAGCTGCACTCCTGCCCCTAAGGTGAGGCGTGGTGAGGATATCGCCAGCTGCCTCGGCTTCCGTCAGTGTGGGGCTTCAGCACCCGAGGGGCAGACTGGCATACTGCACACTTACAAAAACATGCACCAGGTCCAAAGATTACATGATACTGCACTGGGTGAATATTAGTTCTGTATGCCGGACCATTTAATCTATTATACTCAGAAAGACGGATGCCTGAACATACAAAAAATGAGTGACAAAAGAGTTGTCATCCCTAACTGACAACAGATGAGGCTGAGATGCTTTTAAATCATCCAGTCACATTCAACAGTCTGCTTTTTTCCTGCTTCATGTGCTGCAATGGAATCAAGCAGAAGGATGTTGGTCTGGCTTTTCTCTGCCAGCTTTGTGCATGCATTCACTGCCTCCTATTGATGAAAATGAGACAATGCACAGTGGATGCTGATGCACAAGTTTTGCTTCAGTTTTAATGCACCCTGACTAACTCTGACTCATCCCTTTCAATCATTCATACCAGTCCTCACCCAAAACGGACAAAGTGAAGCAGTAAGAAGCAGAAAGGAAGAAAAATCTAAACTTGGATGATTTATCTAACATTCACACACTGCTGTGAGGGCATTGTGCTCCTCGTGAGAGGCTCTGACCAACATAGAATTTGAAAGCAGGGCGCCATTCAAAAGAACGCAACATTGTGAATGACACTAGCTAGTTGAACACAGTGTGCACCGCATTTATTTCATCAAGTGTTGACGTGTTGTTCATGAGCGTACATTGATCTGAAAAAGTACATTTCTTTTTCAACTACACGCACACAAGCAGCTAATGACACGTTCACTCACAAAAATATTTTGAGTGCTTTTTACTGGGAATTATTTTTCATTGCAACATATACAACTAAAGCCACAGCAAGCTGCAAATGGCCAGAGAAAGACATAAAAATATGATCGTTATTTTGTCACTCATATTTTGTTAAAGTGTTTAGCAGTACTGCACATGTAAGCTTTCTCATATATTTGTCACCTTGTGCACCAACCCTGTAAACGTGCTGCAGTAAGCTTCACTGAGAAACGAAATGCAGCCTGGACATTCCAGCCTCATTTCATTTTACATTTTACAGCAGCCACAAATAATTTCAGGATCATGCTAAATACATAGAACAAGTCTTTGAAGTGATTATTCAGTTCTCCTCCCTTCATTAGCTGGCTGATGTGCCCTTGAGCAAGGCACTTAACCTCCCCAATTTGCTTTGAAGTTACAGCACAAACTAGTAGTACCTGATTTTCTACGACTGTTCAATGTACTTTAATCAATAACATCCGTGCAAACCACCACAATCCCCCAAGTGCTGCACCACTACATCCTGATTTCTCACTTCTGGCTGACAATGCTGCGGGCGATGAGCTCTTTCATGATCTCATTGGTGCCTCCATAGATGGGCTGAACACGGGAGTCCACAAACGCCCTGGAATGAAAACCGACACAAGTTCAAGATCGGCAGTTTGGAATATAAACAAACAACCTTGCGTTGCTTCTAAAAGCCTGCCCTCCTACCTGGCGATGGGATATTCCCACATGTAGCCCCAGCCTCCGTGAAGCTGCAGGCACCGAGTGGCCACCTGGTTCTGGAGGTCAGAGGCCCTGGAGAAAAGATCAGAGGACTCTTGCAAATGTCAGCAGCGAGGTGTGATTTTGAGATTAGAGGCTGGACTATAAGAACATATTCTCACCAGTACTTGGCCATGGAAGCTGTGGAAGAGTCCAAGCGTTTCTCAGCATGCAGCTGAAGACAGTTATCTATGAAGGCTCGGGCCACACAGATCTCAGTCTTCAGCTCTGCCAGCTTGTGCTGCACAGTCTGTGAAGAAAATATAATGTAATGATATTTACCCTATGAAGGAGAGCCTGCAGGTAAAATGCTACACATCAACATGAGAGGATATCCAAGCAGACAAAGCACTAAAAATGCTTTAACACGGACCTGCAGGTGAGCAATCGTCTTGCCGAAGGCCTTCCTTTGCAACACGTAGTTCCTGGTCTCCTCAAACATGAACTCGCAGCTTGCTAAGGCCATGCCCGCAATCACCAGACGCTCCTACACCCAGAAACAATAAGACGTTTAGCATCAGATTCACTGAAAACACCACGATGAACCCTCTGGCCTCTGATCTTATCCTGCAAGTTAATGAAACCGGTAGTGGGGACGTCCTTTCACCTGAGGCAGTTCATTCATCAGGTAGTAGAATCCTTTGTTGAGTTCCCCCAGGAGGGCATCAGCTGGGAGGCGCACATCCTCAAAAAACAGTTCAGCCGTGTCCTTTGAAATAAAAAGAACAGTGAGACCTTTTGCAATGATTTCCAACAGGATGGTGGAAGACTGATGGAAACAAAAGCTCCAGTACCTGGGCCTTCAAACCGATCTTCTCCAACTTGCGTCCTTTCTGGAAGCCTTTCATGCCGTTCTCCACCAGAAACAGACTGATGCCGTGTGCCATCGTCTTCGCCTCTGGGTTTGTCACAGCCACCACCACCACCAGGTCGGCCATCCAACCATTTGTAATGAACACCTGGAGAGATGAGCCGGGAAAAACTTCAGGTTGACACAGTGATGCAATGAAATAACCTGCTTTTGTGACTCCATACCTTATTGCCATTGAGGATCCAGTCACTGCCATCCCTCTTGGCGTTCGTCTTCACTCCTTGAAGATCACTGAAAGGTGAAAGAGATGGGTTATCAAAGCTACACCACATCATTGCTAAGCATGCAGATCTCTTTGGTGTCCTGACCTGCCCGCTCCTGGTTCTGTCATGGCAATAGCACCGATGCATCTCCCAGCCGTCATCTCGGGAATGAAGCGTTCAGTCTGGCCTTTGCTGCCATATTTGCTGATGTAAGGCATTACAATATCAGAGTGCAAGGCAAAACCTGGGCCTGTGCAGTTGGAGTACATCCTGGAAGACAAAATCTCAATAAAAAAAAAGAAAGCTTGCATCTTGTGTTTGATCTCAGATAAGAATAAATTGTGGTCGTAATTTTAAGGACAACTCACTGCTCCTCCCACATGACAGCAGCAGAAAGCACATCTCCTCCGATGCCACCATGGTTCTCTGGTATCATTATTCCCAGGATGCCTTGCTCACCAGCCTTCTCCCACACCTCCCTGCTCACCTGACCAGCTTTCTCCCACCTGGAACAAGGAAAAAGGGCGAATCACTAAAAATGAAGGTTATGCAATTGATTTTGTTCCTCTTGGTGGTTATTTTGCAAATCTGTGGTTGCTTTGAGTGTCTTTGTGGTCATTTAATGTCTCCTAGTGGTTGTTTAAGATCTCTTTGTGTGTGTTTTGCATGGCGTGTCTGGTTGGTTTTGCAGCATGGACTTCACACCGAGGCTGACCGCCGGCCTCATGCCACGATTCCACCTACTCCTTATGATGCGGAACCACTTCTTCCTGATAAAAGCGTCGAACACTTTGTCTGAAGATATCATGGTCCTCGTTGAAGATCCGCCGGGTCCCAATGTCCATCAGGGTCTTGGCGCTGGAGGTCTCTGGACGGGCTGAGGAGACAGGCTGCCCAAGCTGCTGGGAATCACTGTGTTGTAGCCTGGGAAAAATTACAGAAATTAAACAGGACTATGATAACCCTGCAGGGGATTAGGGGAAATGACATGACAGTTGAGCTGAAACTAATGGTTTTAATGTCATTAACTATAATTAATTAATTGTGTCATTAATCTGACTGTGATTGAATACTTTTACTAAATCGGCAAAACAAACATGCTTTTATTTTTGTTGTTGTTTACATGAGTCGAATCCATTTCTATCTGATTGTATTTCCACGTTCAAACTCCAGCTCAGATAACACGTGACTGAAGTGTGTCAAAGGTTATGCAGACGGGCACGCACACACACAAATGATGACCTAACCTGTAACCTGTAACCTGTAAATATTTCACGTGTACGAATCCTGCATGCTGACCCATTTCTAGCGACAATTGAAATTAAACTAATTAATTCAATTTAAACGGCGTATTACCCGAAAATATGCAACGTATCAAATTTTTTGCAGCTACATTTCACCTTGCAGAAGCGGTAGAGAGCACATGTCCTCGCCTGGAGACATTTCTGAGCCCTAAAAGACAAGTTCTAATCATTTTTTGAAGACAACAAACTCCAACTCCACCCAAAAGGAACGAGCTACAAACACAGAGACAGTCTAAGTGAAACCAGTGACCCGGTCCTCAAACACTGGCTCCTCCTCCGCGTGCAGCCCGTATTTTGGCCCGATGCTGCGCGGAGTGAAGTAAAGGTTCTGTGTATCGCCACTACCTTTTCAAACGTGTGGAGGCTAATTCAGCTCAATCAGCCCAAACCTGAAACGTGACTTTGAAAGAAGTTGTTTCGGGTTCAATGTTTATCGTATATCCCAGTTTTCATAGTGGAAAACTATGGGAAACTGAGAGCAGCGCCATTGCTCCGCGCACGCACATTACGCACAGCGCGCAGGGCACCAAGTGCCAGCGGGGGCACCAAAAAATCAGGCTCGTAAAAAAAAAAATCATCACAATAGGGTAGGTACTAGTATGGCACCACAAAGAAGTTGTGCTTAGGGCACCCAAGTGGCGAGCAACGGCGCTGACTGAGAGCACTTTCTTCTTTTCTCTCTCAGCGCACGGATTTCATCTCCTAACAAACGGAGAGGTTTTCTGTCTCAACTCTGACACCTCCTGGTTTGAGTGAAGCTGTTGCAGAAAATACGTGTACTATTTGAGTAATATTATAAGTACTGCATCCTTTCAACAGAAACAAAATAAATAAATGAATAGGTTAGGTAATTAGCATTTATAAATAGCATTAACGTGTATCTATATTTAACAAAAATCTCTCTGTGTTTTCTGAGATAAATAAAAGGCATGACACTTAATCAATTAATAATAATAATATATTTGTTCGTGCAGAATTTAATTTGTATTTTATCAAGATAAAATAAAAGGTAGATGGAATGAAAACAGAATAAAAAAGGAAAAAATAGATACACTACCCTCACCCCCGATCAAATGTGTTGTATTGAAGTCTGACCACTTCCTAATTACACCACAAGAGGGCTGTCTTTCTTATCTTTCAGTTAATTTCATTTCTTATCAGTCTACAATCTGATTTTCAACCCAGGGCTGCACAGATAGTAACATTACTACAGATGTGTTTGTTTGTGTTCAGTGACATCTGTACCAGCAAAGTGTGCAAGTTGTTCACTGAACAAAACAAGGGGGTTTTGTGTGTTTGTGTGTATTTACCAAACATGTTTTAAGTTTAGCCCTTGCATGTTCTTGCAGCAATTGACGCATGAAACCTGAAGAGTTTAATACTCAGACATTTTTCTGAATCATCTGATATATCTGAAACACTCATGATGACCCCCCCACCCCCCATATATTCACATCTTCAATCTTCTCCGTGTGTTTTCTTATTCTTAAATTGTAAAATTATGCAGTAACTTTTATTGCTACTGGAATTATGTGATAGTAATGGCAGTCTCCTTTACATTTAACCATTTGTGTAACCTACTGTGTCAACAGTGAAAATTACAACATACATTTGCAGCACCATCACCTGCATATGAGTTCAGGTAGCAGCTGCCTTATGTCTCAATTGTTGCTCTTATAAGCTCAGGATGAAATCGTCTACCATAATAACAAACCAAACTTACAGATAGCACTTTTCCTTCCACCTTTGATATCTTTATGCATTTCTGTCCAGATAACTAAATGTCATACCTTAAAGTTAACTTTGAGCAACTTTTGTGAACAGAAGTAGTAATTACAAATAATGAATAACATGAAACAGTATCTACTGTGCACACACACAGCAGATACCTTTTATATAGCTTGTGTGTGTGCGCATACTTGGATAATAAAGCTGATTCTGATTAATGTGCTGTTTTGTCTCACATGGCCTCACTTTAACTCTGACACCTCCACTAAATTATTACCACAACTGTATGCCAGCAATGAAAAGATCAAGAACCAACAAAGATGGGATGTACGTTGGAAAAGTTTATTCTGACATGAACAGAGTGACAATAAATAAAACTTTTCAGGGAAACGGGGAAACTTTTGGCCGTCTATCCACGGCCGTTCTCCAGCACCTTTGGCATTGCTGGGTCAGTGATGGCGTGACTGAATGAGGTGGTGGTGGGAAGGGAGGGATCTACCCTCACTTGATGAGCGGACACCCCTTCTCCCCCGTTCCTCACCCCATGCGGCAAGTGGAGACGTGCCCCGGGTGGAGAAGAGGCCAAGTGATGAGGGGGGGTCTACAATGGAGAGATGACGGCGACGTCCCGAGAGAGGAGGGTGTGAGACGAAATGGAAAGGAAAACAAAATAAAACAACAAGATGGGTTTGCTTCAACATCCCTTGTACATAGTCCTTGTCTTTCCTTGGTTGGTCTTCAACACAGTGTAGATGTCCTGAACACCGCTGGGCTGTCTGTAGGTGAACTACAGTTTCTTCAGCACTCCTTCTGCTGGCCTCTTACACAGACATGATGTGCTTGACGAAAGCTGGAGAAAGACAAACATTTACGTTAAAATCTTTGGGTGAAAATGAAACGGGTGAAAAAAGAGACAGCATGCTGGGAAATCAAAGCTTACCCTCATAGTGCACACTGCCGTTCTCGTCCTCCTGGCCGGCCATGAGGGCATCGATCTCAGGCTCGGACATCTTCTCTCCTGTAGGAGGCACGAGGATCCATGTCTCCATTTCACATACTGTGCATGCTAAGCAAACTATATTTGTGCGCTTCTATATTTGGGGAAGGTGACTTGAGACTCACCCAGGGTGGACAGCACGATACGCAGCTCAGCGCCCATGACTGTGCCGTTGCCCTCCTTGTCGAAGACGCGCAGACCCTCAACATAGTCGTCATAGGTACCCTTTTGGAGGGCGTCGACCTCCTTCAGCATGGGCAGGAAAGCGTCAAAGTTGAGCCTCTTGTTGGCCATGTCTGTTGGAAAGATGGAGTCACATTGAGAGCATCGTTATGTCTTTCTGTTTGTTTAAACTGCTTGCTTTCAGTGTTTTGGGCCAATTTGACAAACTTAAAAGTGAGGTTTTCGCAACTTGAGAGACAGAACTTAGGTGGATTGTCTTGAAGCTTTGTCTGCACTTTGCATTCATGCACCAGGGTCTCACCGTCGGCAGAAGGGTTGCCCAGAATCTTTGTAACGTCCTTGTTGGTGGGGTTCTGGCCCAGAGCACGCATGATGTCGGCCACCTGGTTGTAGGCCACCTGGTTGTCACCAACTCTGTCAAAGAGACCAAAAGCCTCCTTGAAGTCTGATCAGGAAGAGAGAGTCAAGAGAGAACTTTGAGTTACAACACAGTGACACAAGTCACTCAAAGGAGCAAAAAAAACAATACACCACTTGCAAGTGGCTACACACACGAGGGATCTAAGGGCTGATGGGGCATGAAGAATTTTGGAAAAAGATAGCACATGATAAAATTATAGTCAAAGTTATTGGACATTGGTGTTACCATCAAAAACTTACATTTGATACAGCTGACATCAGTGCTAATAATGTGATGTTTTAGGCTCTGTTTGGGTTTTCTGTTCTTTCTTTTATCATCTATGGAAGCTCTGTGGTGTCGCTCTGTGCTGGAGGATCAAAGACAGTAGAAGCCACACACTCCCTTCATTGTTCCGAGCTAACAGGGAGCAACAGCTGTACTCAGGCAGACAGGAGGAAGGTACTGACTGGGGCCTGAACAAGGGTTAGCTATTTCTATGAATCTCTATGAAGGCCAACTCAAAGTGACCTTTTTGACAGATTAATGCTCTTGTGTGGCATCCAAAACAGCAGCAGTGGGAACAGCTGTAGCAGCCCACTCATCCCTCCCCCACACCCCCTCCCAGCCCCTCTCCATTCCTGCCTCCGCTTGCATTTGGGAGGAATTTAGGGGTGACATCGGGAGCAAGCCGATACACCCCGACAGAGTAAGCCAGGCCATATAGAGGCATGGCCCCATGGCCCCACTCGAGTTAAACATAAAGAATGCTGACTGCGACGTAATCAACTCCTGGCATATATTCTACTGGCAACAAACCTGTGGTATAAGTGTACCAGAATGTGCAGAAGCAGCATCAGCAGCTACTAAATACAAAAAAATTTGCACATTGTTTTGACACATCTTTTTAGCTTAGCTATTAGAGATGAACATATAACACAAGGATGAGAGAAAATATCCATCAAAATACATTACTGAAAATGGGCACATTGTAAGTTAAGGTGTTGAAAGAGCCTCAGCAACACATTGGATAATGTTTGTCGAGGAAGTGTCTCTTAGCACCGAGCAAAAGGTGGCTGCTTCTTAAAACCTGACCTGGTGAATAACACTTCTGCTGCTGGAGGCCCACTGTGGGTTGGCCAGACAAGGTCTCAGAATAGACATATCTCAAATCCTTCTCGACAACTGGACAAGCCTGTGGAATGGCATGTCTTATTGTGGTCTTCAGTCTGGATGTTTTTTCATCCCCTACTTCCACCTTTTAGTACTTAATTTGGACTTAAGGTCCAAGCCTGGAGCTGCTCTGAGAGTTTAGTGCGCCTGAGAAATCCCTTGTCACGAAAATGACACACTGAGCTCGGGGAGGAAAAATTTTAAGGCCCGCTCTCTCCTGCTGGTAATGGTGTAGATAAATGTCACCCTGCATGATGATGATGATGATGGAACAGGATTCTCACAACCTATTTTTTTTCACACGCAAAACTTGCAAGAGATGTAGTTTTCTTCACTTACCCTCAATCTGGTCCGCTGTGAACTCGGTCTGTCACACAGAAATACACAAAAACACGCACATACACCGACAACGTACATTTATGCACACGTAAAAACACAAAGAAACAATTAAAAATTAGTTTAGAAAAAAAAATAAGACAAACAAAATTCAGTTTATATAAGATTTCCTAGCAATACTGTATTGCTGTCAACAGTCCAAAACTGCACTAAACACATGATGATGGATGGTTATGAATTATGATTTCCCCTTCCATTCAGATATAAGCCTATGGAGACATTAATCAGAAATGTGGATGAGCCTTTTTTCACAGTTTACAAAGCAGTATCAAAGGTCTTCATTTTCTCTTCCCTAACACGATTTCAGTGAGAAATCAGTGACGCCAAAAAGTCCCAACTTTGGGCTTATTTTGTTGAGCTGGTATCCAAACCGGCAACACAAACAAATGTTGTCTGGTAGGAAAAAAAAAAGTAACTCCATCGGTACTGCCTCACCCAAAAAGGTCCAAAACACAATTTTGTACACACCATTTTGGAGAGTTGGAGCTGGAGGAAAGAAAGGAGAAGAGAAGCTGGAGTCCCAAGACAGAGTGGTCCTGAGCCATGGTCGAAGCCCCCTCTTATTTATCCCGGGCCTGTGATGTCACGTATGCTAATGGAGTGGATCAGATGACAGGCCGGAACATCTTTAACTTTCTTAGGGCACACGGAGAGGAGAGCAGCAGGAGTAGGCCTTTAGAAGGGGACAGGGATATTTTTAGAAGAAGAAATAACTGTGTCAAGACTGTGCTTCTTGTGTGTCACACAAGCTTTTAAAGCTCATTTCTGCAAAGAATAAAAGCTTTCACTCACTCAACATCGAATGTTTTTTCTCTTTCGAGAAGGAGAAACGCAGTTGATGTACAGTGATGGAAAAGGCAGAAAACTCAGCTGCCTAGTGGTCCACTTCAGAGGGACTCGAAGCCCAGAGAGCTCATTTACAAGGTGGTATTTTTAAACGGTGCACCTTCTCCTCCTCTTATGGTTAAATAACAGCAGGGCAAAAACTGTTTGAAAAGCTGATTCCTCTCAGGCAAAAAAGGACAACTTGTTTTCACTGTATGAGGTTTGAGGACATTACCTTTCACTGGACCCGTCCTAAAAACTCTGAAACTGGACAAGACATTGTTTTTTGTAGTGGAAGTGAATGCTATAATGCACAGCCTTGTTTGCAGAGGAGCGATTACAGAAGAGTGAAACTGAGGGTATAACATGATCAGGACAGGTCAAGTGACGCAGAAGTAAAGGTTTAGTTGCACAGTGTGTGGATGTTAAATGACCTGAGCACAGAGCTGCTTCACTGACCTTCCCATCTCCAGCAGAGCTCTCCATGGTGCTGACGGCAACATCAAAAAGGAATCTGTTATTAATGCAGCAGAGGCATAAAACAAGATCATAACATTTAGAGTACATTTCTCACACATTTCATCTTAAAAAGGGTCAAATTGCAAATAGAAGAGAACATTGGGAAAAGGTTGCATAACAGTGCATTTACTGAGCAGGATTAAATAAAAATAACAAAGGCCCCTGCTTACTTTCTGTTGAAAGTTCTCTTAAAACCATTTCTTAACCAGTTATTAGTGACCATTTGTAAAAACTGCAAAATGTGATTTATCCAGCTGAGATTCATGTTCACTCACATGAATTCTCACATTAAGCACATTAAGTTTTGCAATATTTTTTCTGAGTACTAAATTCATAAAAAAAATATATGATATATAATATATAATATAACATATGAATCAGCAGACATCAAATCTGACCCTTTTCACTTCAATAAAGACCAATAACGACCGACTCTGTAAAGTGTTGGACCTGCTCAGTCTTTGCGTGTGATTTCCTGACTGTACTTTGGGTGCTTTAAAGTCACCAGTCAGTTTGTCAGAAATGTGAAGTATTTAGGTCATTAAAACATCTTTTGCAGCCTTTTAATACCCAGAAATCAAAAAAAATGTGAAATGTGTTTTGGAATAAAACCTTTTTTTTCCCTGTAAACACTCAGATGAGGTAACTCAAGTGACTGATTGCTGCACGAGCACCGTCAGACTTGTAACTTGCCATCAGCTCTGTAACACAGCAGGTATGTCTCACAGAGCAACAAGCAAAGGGGCTGGAGTACATTAGTGAGAGCGAGTGAACCACAGTCAAAGACATGTCCATGAGAACACACCCCGCCCACCGGACAGATGAGCTCTATTTTTACTCCCATTCCTGCCCGAGGTGTTCGGTTTCTCCTATGCTAGCTGGGAAGGCTCTGTGGAGGTGGGTGGGGGTGGAGAAAATGAATGCTCCTGCTCCTCAACACTCCAGTACAGTCACCACCTCCTCCTACCCCTCCTCTTCTGCCCCTCAAGGAGCCCAGCTGGCGTCGAGTCATAAAGAAGCATGGGCAGGGGGCTTAAAAAAGAGTGGTGGCATTGTGTCGCTGCTTGGTTTTCTGGGGTGTTACGTGAGCCTTATTTGGAATAGAAAGCAGACCAATCGAACCAAGTGGTCGATGGAGGAAGGGACAGAGGAGAATTTCAGTTGAATTCAAGGTTTTGGAACCAACATGTGGTTTCCATTGTGGGCTAAATGCCTTAAAACTGGAAATAAAATGTCTTAAAACACCTTCTAAATTGATGTCTTACACGTTTCTGTTATTCCGCATCAAATCAGATCACACATTTTTAGACTGATCTTGCGCACTGATTCCTTATCTCCACTCAATTTGGAAAATTGATCCTGATTCACCTAAAATCTGACTGTCAAACAACCTGATCGTGAGGTGATCATGTTTCTAGGTGAATTTCCTTCAGTGCCAGAGAACACACTTCATTTGCCAAGTGAAGACATTCATTCACATGCTGAATCACTGCTGCCCCCTTGTGGCCCTTCTTTGCTGCTGCATGATCACACCAAAGAGCACAACGAGCACAACAGCTGTAAAACGAGATTTATTGCTCAGACGGTGCAAAGGACAGGCAACAGTTTACGCTTTAGGGTTAATCCTTTAACACATGCCACAGCTTGTACTGTTTCATATTTAGTGCAACTTTGCTTATGACGGAATAGCAAACTAAAGCATCCATTTCCTTTTTTTTTACATATCAAACTTACACAATATACAGCAGTTAAGTGCTAACATAACACCACTGGATTTCCCCACTACTTAAAATCATATTTTGACAGATGAAAAATCAGAACTAACTTCGTTCCTTGTTTGCTTAAAGCCAGAAAGACGGCACAATCTGAGAAGCAAAGATACAAAAAAAACCCCAATAAATCCTCGAGATAATGATGTAGTTGAGATGTGAGCATCGGATTTATCCTGTTAATAACACGTCAAGTCCCCAGAAGAGAAAGAGCAGGAAAAACATGGCACGTCTGTCCCACAATTTCATTTATCAAGATGAAGTGAAGCGTGACAGAGAGCGTAAGTGTGGGTTTGCTTCTGGTTTTATTTTCCCTTCAGTGTGGGCAGGAGGGGGAGGGACTACCTGTGGGGAAACTTTTACACCTCAAAAGCTGGGAACCTTGCTTTCATTGGCTGCAGAAGGTCGGCCAAGAAGTAGATGGTGCCAGCCATGCCTGTAAACAGAACGTGACACAAAGAGTTCATAGCTCCAGACAAACAACAACATACAGGAAAAACACAGAAGATAATACATAATATTTGATGCTTTTTATATTATCTGTTTAGAATAACCAGTGATGGAATGTACAGCAACTAGATACAATTTATTCAAGCACTGTCCATTACCTGCTACTTTATAATTCCATGCCACTACATTTTGGAGGCAAATATTGCACGTTTCTACTTCACTAATTAGTTTACAGATTCTGAATATTAACACATAATATAAATACTTTTATATAAGCCAACTATTATAAACAGTTATTTTTCATTTTTAATTTATTTCCCCTGCAAACACTGGGCTGTTTTTGTTGTTCCGGCTGTTACACAAATATTGCAGGGATCCAATTTCCAATTCCAGCCAGTCAGCTCTGTTCTGTGATGATATTTGCGACACAGCGACCATTATGATACCAGGATATTTTGGGCAAGTGGGTCACATCATCACAAATTACCTTCAAAAAGCGAGAAGGGAGTGTCTGGTGTTCGGCATCCATGCTTGCCGTAGTTCATGCACCAGTCTGCAAACTGCAAGGAGGAAGAGAGTCAGAGGAAGAGAAGCGTGTCATCATAACGTCGAGGACTGCAGCCAGACGGTCCCAGGAGAAAAGCGAGCAATGTCAACAACTGTTAAAAATTGTGCTCCGCTCAGTGAAATCTCAACATCTGTCGAGGTATTGGATTATGACCACAAAGTCACTCCATTGCACGGGGAGCGTGTATCAGAGCTGAGGCGAGACATCTGAAGAGTCTATCTCTATCCTCTATGAATAGATTCATATTAATGATAGCACACGTGGGACTCGAGCCACCTGGACCGCATCCAAAACATGAGTTCACTACCGGCTTTGACGACGACTCGCACTGACAGCTACCAACCAAGTGTCAATAAACGTAAAATGCCCTGCCTCAAATTTAATGCTGGCGAGCGACTGACTGTGCCATGATTGGTTGTGCTTTGAACTAATTTTAATATGACTTTCACGATCACAAAGTCAAGGGAAGACATGCGATAAAGCCTCAAAAAACAAATCTTCTATTTGTTAGGCCATCACACATGAAATAAAACATTTAAATTTTAATTAAATCTTATTTATCATTTATTTTTTCTTAGTTAAAAGGATTTATCTTATCGATGTTTCAATCCTTTCTAAAACGCATTTATTTGGGAGAAAATGCTGTTGTTCCCTGGTATGAAAGTGAAAATAAGGAGCATGCCTTCTGTGAGTTTGTTTCATAAAACAAAATGAACCTTCATGCATAAATACGCATTAAAAAATTCTTTTTCGACCCTCTGAGACAAGAAAACATCTCCTAATCAGAACTCCCTACTGTGAGACTACTGAGGCATTAATGCTCACTAATTAAGATGGATGCACTGCAGGAGCGCCACAATTAATATTTGTGGTTGTTTGATCATTCAAATGGCTGCTGTATAATGATCACGTTATAAAGTCTCTTTCAGGTGCTCTCACCATGCAGGCTCTGTAAAGGTGCTTGGGGTCCTGTGTTTGTCGGTACAGAGCCAGGAAGGTGTAAGCATTACCCGCCGCGCCGTGACACAACCCGTAGCCTTTCTTCAGCAAGCCGAAGTGCCACACGACCTCCCCGCACTGCAGGGCGTCATGCAGGTACTGAGGCACCCCGAAGGTCTGGGACGAGGGGACAAAGAAGAGGAGGAACAGTGAAACTCAAAGTTTTCAGAACAGTCAGTGGTGACAAATCCTGGTGCAGCTGCATAACTGAAACTAGAACTATAATGCTTTTTCTTGTAAGAATATCAACAGAAAAGTCTGACAGAAAACAAAAAAACAAAATTATTAGCTCATATTTCACTTTTATTTTGAATGCAGAAATAGAAAGCTAAGACACCTGAGATTAAAACAGACCAAACTTCACCACAAGATGGCACTGTGACTCCCTGTAATTCTTCAGTTGTTCCCTCAGCGTTTACCTTGTATGCCTGCAGGAGCATGTAGACCACACCCGGGGAGCCGTGGCACCAGTGCACCAGCAGGTCTCGGTCGTCCCCGATGCAGGGAGGGTAGTTTCCCGAGGGGAAATTGAGACGGCAGACGTGGTCAACGCTGGGCTTCACCAGCCTGTGCATGTGCTCCTCCACAGCGACAAAGCCCGACTGCGAGGGAGGGGGTTTAATCACTTTGTCAACAATAATTTTAGTAATCAGTGATTTTTTTGAGGTGTTTTATCAAGCAAAAATGTCAAAAAATTGTTGGTTCTGGCTTCTCCAAGGTCAGGATTTGCTTCTTTTCTCTCTTTTGTGTCATTGCTATTAAAAATCTTCTGCTTTTGGACAAAATAAGTCATATTAAAATTCAACCTTGAGCTCCGGGAGCCTGTGATAAGCTTTACATACAGGATGCTTCTATTTCAATGTATGACATTGCAAGCAAAATTATCATCCCTGCAAGATTTATCTGCTGTGCAGAAGCATCACTGTCTCCAGAAGCTCCAAAGCTCATTTCTACCTGCATGAGGAAGTAGTAGATGCCAGCCAGGCCATGGGCGGCGCCAACGTACTGCTCCTGGTACCACTCATACATCAGAGGGCTTTGGTTCTGCACCCTGAATTTCCTGCTGAGGTGCTCGCCTGATGCGAGCATGGCCTCGGTGATCTGAGGAAGAAAACAACACATCACGACTCACAAACACACCTAATCTGTAGAACTGAAAGAGATCAATGTAGATGAATTAGAGCAATTTGGACATCAATGTGTGCAAGAGAAAGCAAATTAGTGCCCAGCAGCAAATCAAGATTGCTGGGGGCAGTAACCTACAAGGGAAGCATTTTCCCATTTCCCCTCAGCTTCTTAGTTACTCCAAACCCTTTCTTCCAATTAGGCTCACTCCTCTTTGTCTATGGTTACTGTTGTTGTGTGTAGCACTAAGGAGAGTCTGAGAAGTCACAGAAGATCAGCTGGTGTGTCCTGGATAAAAATAAAAACTCTTCTGTTCGACTTCAGATCAAAGCGCCCTGTTTCTGACCCACCTGCTGGATGTACTGCAGTGGGATCCGGTCTTGGCCGAGCTGCTGGTTGATGAAGACGAGGGAGTAGAGGTAGCCCACCCGCCCGTAGAGCAGCTCATCAGGCAGCCCGCCTGAGCCTTTCACCACGGTCTGGTGGAACTGCAGCAGTCTGGCAGAGGCACACAGGAAAGACATAATTCAAGAGATAGGATGATGTCTCATCATGGCCAGTGAACTATTTATTATGACCTGTAATTGTGTACCTTTAACTGCACAATAAATGTGAACTTGACTGAAGGAAAGAATAGGAAATTACACACATTTTTCCAGAAGGAATGACAATTATACTTCCACTAATTTGGTATAAGTGTGCATTCTCCACGGACCTGCTGATGCATTCATCGGTCTCTTCCATCCTCTGCAGGCGATGGTAGATCACAGCAGCAACAGCCAGGGGCCCAGCATCCCCACACAGGAAAGTGACGTCATGTCGTCGGGTCAAACACTTCAGACTGCGTTCGGCATATTCTCGTGCTTTCTGAAGAAGGGACGAGTCCTTGAACACATTGTGGAGGTGCAAGTAGAGCAGAGCAATTCCTGTAGATGGACAAACAGTCAGATTAATATGTTTTTGTTGTAAAATTTGGAAACTAATCCAGAGACAGTTCAGTATTAACTGGTTTCAACACCCCACCTCATTCCAAAAAACAAGCTAAAGGTTATCTGGTTTTAGCTGCTATTGGTGGTCTTCTATGATTATGAACTAAACATCAGAACAAATGACTGAATGACTCGGATTTTGAATGTTTGTCAGACAAAACAAAACACGTGTATCAGCCAATTTTGTTTCTGGGTAACTGCAATGAAGAGTTTTTAATATTTTTGGACATTTTTTCAACCAAGCAATGAATCCAGAGAGATTAATCAGAAGTCAATGCACTTGTGTGAAAATTTCTCCAGATCACACACTGGTTCAGATTCCTCTTCAAATCATGCTTTGTAATGCTGAGCACCTCACTGTTTATTAAATTAAAACCAACCCCAACTGTGAAAAGAATGGGAGCACCAGAATGTTTGTGTAAAGGCAAAAACTGACCGCGACAATCATATGTGCAGTCTTGCTTCCTCACATTAAGTTTCCATGTAGTCAGATCACTGCAATTCCTTGCAATCCGACCACATGATGTCCCTTAAACCAGATGTGTAACGCTGTCATCACCTGCCCATCCGGTGTAACTTGTGCAATTTCTTGGGTCAGCAGACTTCAGCCCGTTTTCCATGACAGCTAAAAGTTCACTGATCTTGCTGCTCAGCCGCTGGGAAAACTCTGATGTGAGCTGAAGGAGGACAGAAATCAAAATCATGATGGCCACTGTACATCACACACACACACACACGACTCTCATACACTCATCATGCATTAGTTACCTTTCCATGAGAGTCAAACAGCGCCTGTGTGCGCGCAGGGCTCCCATCATAGTCATCATACGGATTCCTCAGGGCTCTTGTCTCCATTTCTCACCGCTTTGTTTCTGCTGCACTGCAGTAGATATACAGAAAGGGATTAGATAAAAACTGATCTGCGAAGAGACGAGGCAATATAAGGCGGAGAAGACATAACAGATGAGTGAGACAGAAGTCGTGCTCAAATCAGAGAGCAATCGATCTTTTTTTACAGAACATAAAGCCATGTAACGCAGCAAGACTATTTTGCAGGGCTGCACACACCCACTCACACAGGCTAGTGACAGTTTAGCTTAGCTACACCGCTAAAGCTAACGGCTAGTTTGTTGAACTGGTGTCGTAGACGCAGACTAACATTGATTATAAATGCGAATCAGGTTAATGTCTACAGAAAGTCAAAACTGAAGATAAAACAGCACAATTTTAACACTGACAAGCACACCACCTCGGCAAGTGCTGCACTGTTATAGCTTCTTCGTCTTTAGGTTTACCTAATAGAGGGTTTGGCATTAACCAGCGCCACCTGCCGCTGCGGAAGTATTACTACCACTAAACAAAAGGAGAAATTGCTGTGGGAGTGGAAACAAATCTCCAAATATGAATTACAAAAATATACAAAACGAAGATTAAAAAACATGTGAACTCAGAAGCTGTCATCCATTTTATTTCTCAGACTTTCCCATGTTGGCTGACTTGAATGCTAAGCTCCTTGACATGCCAAATTGCAAGTCTACTTGCTTTTCTCAGTATTTTGTTTTCCATTTTGAACCCTGTGGTGTCTGGCTCAGTGAGACACAGGACAACCTGGCCATTTTATCAGTTAAAAGAAATAACAATAGAGCCGGAGAAGTGCTGATTGATGCTCTGGAGCACATATGTTTAGGCAGAATTTGACCCAGAGGTCTTTTGCAAACAGCTCGACTTCGGTGCACCACATTCCCTTCAGTGATCTGAATGACTTTCCCACAGAGATGTCTAATCTCAGTCATTAGTCCATCAACATGAATGTTTCCAAAGCTTTAAAGATAATTGCCCAGTCATCATTGACTGTGCTGATGACCCCATACTGGTGATGCTAATGACTTCCAAACAAATCAGACAAGCCGAAATTCATGATCACAGGGTGGAGCACACACAGTTTACACACACTGGTGCCATGGAAACGCCACGTGCCACCAATCTGCTCTTGACCTTCTTCAGAAGCCAAAACAACATGTCATTCCTGTGGATGGTGATGATAATTATTGTGGTCACAGGAAACACGGGGCTGGTATTGATTGGCACACTGCTGAGTCTCACTGCTGGTGTTCCACATTCTCACTTATTGCAGAGATGGAAGCTGCTCCAGCGCTGTAATCTCCCCCTTTGAATGTCCTCCTCTGTGAATGGCACGATTTGAGAGAGAAAGTACATTGTTGTGGCACCAAGACCTTGCACATTCAAAAGGGAGTGCAGCGTGACACGGCCTCTGAAGGGCTTCGATTACTGTTCTCTCTTTGTTAATATGGCTTCCCCTTCGCCCTGTCCCCCCATGTTTCATCCTAATTCTCTCGAGCTTAAGATGCTCCAGGCTTCATCAAAACTTAGTCCTAATTAAACTGTGCTCAGTGGTAGAAGACTTTCATAAAAGTAGTAAAAGCACAGGTTGAAAATACTGTTACAAGTAAAAGTACCAAAAATAAAAGTGCAGCAATAACATATTTGGTGAAATATGAATATTGATGCATTAATGCGTTGATCACTTGAAAGACGTAGATAACAGTATTAATTGTCTAAGTTTTATTTTCTTTCTATTTGAAATGCTTTTAAGATAATGTCCATGTTGTCCAAACCTAAATGTGGAGTTTTTTAAGTCTTCCTGACTTTACATAAAAAAGTCTGAATTGCTTACTTGTAATTTAAGTTTTTCTGTTGTCCTTCCAGCCTGCCCATCTTGATGACTTGTGTAACCTTGCCAATGAAAAGTGCAAATGAAGCTGACAATTACACGGGCCAGAGCAGCAGATTTGCAACAGTCATCACTGTTGGTTTTTATGTTTACCTCTTTTGATTTTTTTATGTGTGTGTGTGTGTGTGTGTGTGTGTGTGTGTGTGTGTGTGTGTATGCTCCATTATTTCCTTTTGTCAGAGAAACTGGGCTTCCTGTCATTTCCATATCAATGGACTGAGCTGTAGGTGAAGGCGAGCCATGCGGTGCAAAGTATAGAGCTTTTGCTCATGTACCTTGGCACCGTTTTACCTTGCCTTGAGGGACGGAGGATGGAAACGAGGCTCAGAATGCAACAAGATTCAGAAGGAGACCTTCGGGCTTGATTAGAGCTCCTCGTTGAAAGACACATTATTGAACTGAGTCTCCCTCCCACTGCGCCGCTGGGAAAATCAGCTTCCAGCAGGGAAAAATATTAATTAGAGGTGATATTGATTATAATTTCTTCTTAGCACAGGACAACATACAAGCTCAGATCTTTCAAATTGCTGCTGAATCACACACTTTCACTTTATTTTATGTTTATTTGAATGCTTATGACCCCACGACCCTAACGGATAAGCGGTATAGAAAATGAATGAAGAATGTTTATGTGATTGTTGTGAAAGATAAAGTTGTTGATGCTGCTTGAAACTCCAGCGAAAAATGTCGTTCACCTTTCATTAAACACAACATCACATCATTTCTGACATCTTTGCCCCACAATCCTTCACCTCTCTCTGCCTTTCTCACCCATCACCTCCGTTTCTCGACCCCCTCTGCCTCCTCTCTGTCAGCATCCACCTTCTGTCTTTCTCCCAACCCTCCTTGATATTCACATGGACGGCGGGTTTGCTGCTAGAGTGTGTGAATGCTGCCAGAGGAGAGTCTCAGCAGACTTCAAACTGTGAGGCACAAAGTCGAATACTTGACCCCCAGTCGTAGCCTGCAGCTTTTTAACTCCCTCTGCAATAAAAAACCTCTTCAGTGTCAGAGATGCCTGTCTGCTGGTCTGTACTGTCCAGCATTGTGTTTGGAGGTTATGAGGGAATCAAATAGTTACTCCCCATGTTCACTGTTTTACCAGGGGGTATCTTCAGTGTTGGGATGCACAGGTCTGCTTTTGGCCATGGCTAAAGCCTGGTTTGGAAGTTTACTCGGCTTTCGAAAGCCTTTTAAATGTGGTCAAACCCAATAAAAACAGAGGAAGAGTTGACCACAGAACTAGATACTGGACCCAGTGAGAATTGCTAACATGACACATACGCCAAAAAAGGTTTCCAGCTTTGGGTTTTACTTCCTGGACATGCGGCCTGCTGAAGATGTGCAGTTAGACTCTACATTGTGATGACATCACTGATGATGTAGTATGTGACATATGACTGGCCTGGTAATGTGCTGAATTCTGCTGTTCTCAGGCCTTTCAGGCAGCTTGTCTTTGTGACAAATCTTTTTTCTGCAGAGCATTCGGCATGCAATTTCAGCTCCACTTGATCACAGGTTTGGACACAGCTCCCGCACAGGAGCTGACGCAGCAACTGCGAGCATTTTCTTTTGCCACTGTCCATTTCCACCTTCACCAGGAGAAGTTGTTTAGCCATGCCAAAGGACACAATTAAAACCTCAATTGGAAGAGTGGAAGAAACAAGGGAGGCGGGGGAGTATTCTTCCCCTTTTCCCAGCCTTCTCCCCCAAGTGGTCTGGATTCATTTTGGTCCCGGGAAACAGCCTGACAGCTGAGATAAAGAACATTCTGGTCCCTGACATGCTGCCACGGCCCCATCTGTGGCAGCACTAAAAATACACACAGTCTGGTGTCACCATACCAGTCAACTGTCTGGGAGTGGAGGAGGGGAGAAAGAACGTTGACAGACACAAAGACAGATACAACCTGAAGCATCTGAGAGTGAACAGGAAGGGGACACTGAAACAAGAGAGAGAAAGATAGAGAGGATGAGTGGAAGTAATTGAGAAAAAAGAGACAAGACAGCACATAGCAGAGAGGGGAGGCTGATATCACTCGAGCAGTGTACCTGAGTTACACCGACGAACCTTCTCAGCACGTCCAGTACATGACGAGCAAACAGTGGAGAACACGCCTATCCTTGGATGTGAAGCACTATTGACTGTGGATGCACATTAGCACACACACAAGAAATAAATACAGTTACATGCTAAAAGGTCACGCACAGTGAGTCAGTCAATACAGCAATACTGTACTTAAGGTGATTACTGTGTAAATAGACTGCAGTGTGAGGGTAAAACTGCCAGCATGTGTCATTATGGTGTGTACGACTGAAGCAACCAGGAGCATTTATGAGGTTTTATTACATTTAAACATTGGAAAATTACACACAGATTTATTTAATGTCATATATTTAAAAAATGATAAAAAAATTTCCAATGCAAACCATATTCTTTTGTTATGGACAGGATCTGAACGTACAGCAGGGTGGGTAGGGAGGGCATCTCCTGTTTGGGGATCTTACAATTGCTTTCCTGCTTTTTGCTGAAGATGTGGTTCTGTTGGCCCCCCCATCAGACCGTGTCCTCCAGCAAACACTCCCCCAGGTGGAGCTGGAAGATGTTGCTGAGGAGAAGGAGTCTGGATTCCCTTGCTTAGCCTGCTGCCTCCCTGGCCCGC
Organism: Scatophagus argus; assembly: GCF_020382885.2. NCBI lineage: Eukaryota > Metazoa > Chordata > Actinopteri > Scatophagidae > Scatophagus > Scatophagus argus. The sequence goes on along the minus strand of NC_058516.1, from coordinate 3,590,063 downwards.
GGCCCCTGATAAGCTGGAGAAAATGGATGGATGTTTCCAAGGTAAATAATTAACTTCAAAGCGCTAAAATATTTCACAGTATCTTCTCTCAGGTACAGAAACTAATGGCTTATTCATTCCACTGCATTACATTTTGCAAACATAGGCCTGTTTAATACTTACACATTCAGTAGAGGGTAGAAATCCAGTTGAATCACAAGCAGATAAAATATCAGAAAGGATTTACTGAAGATGATAAGTTTGAGAAAAAAGATTTTTTGTGAAATTTGGAAGTGAAAAGGCCAGATTTGTAAATATTAAAAAACGATTACTAAATCAGTAATCTATAGCAGCTTTAATACTAAAAGTAAACGTGATTATCGGCTGAAAGCCGGAGCTTACGGACACTATCATCAATGGCACAGTTTCACTCAAACCAAATGCATGAAGACAAAGAAAGCTGATTACGGCCAACACACACACTTTGACACCCCCACAGCCCCGTCTCTCCCTGCCTGAAATTGAGTTATGAAAATCTGATCAGAGTCTTAATCTAAAAAGCGCCCATCTCTTCTTGCACTTTAACAGCAATCTGCGTGACGGGGAACAGGGTAATCAGGGAGGCATTTATTGTGTGGATGAAAGGAGCTGTGGCAGAATGGCGTTGTTTTCCTTGTCAACATCCCCATCGTGGCTCTCCCTGTGCTGCACACAACGGGCCTGCGAAACACGCTTTCCCACCCACACACACACACTTTAAAAAGGTGGGCCATTTTTACTTGATAGTTGCTGATGGTTGTGACCACACAGGTTTGAAAACTGTCCATAATAATGATGAAAATGATGAATATTGTTGCCGTTTCAGCTGAAATTTAGACAAATATAAAGGACACCAATAAAGTGACATGTTGGTGTAATTCCACTAAAGACCACTAGGTGGACTCCTTGTAATGACTTAGCTCTGCTTGATGAATTTACACTCACATACAGAGCACCTGCTGGTGCTCTGTATGTTATTGGTTTCTTCATAATTGCTATGTGGAAATCTATTCTTCTTTTCCAAACGATTTGAGCCTACTGTTTGCAATGACAATAACTCTACATTTGATTGTCTCTTTCTTTGTCCTCCTTCTTTTCCATCCTCCTGCTTCTTCCGGTATTTGGCCCAGCAATCTACACCCCATGCACAGCCACGCTGAGTGCCTCCTCTCCCCCCTAACGGTTGATCCTCAGCAACAGGGACTGTTTAGCTTTCCTAATTAAAGAGCAAATGCTAAGCACTTGCACAGCCTCCCTGAGTGGACTTAATAAACAGGCTCCTCATTAAAACCAGGCATCATTCTAATTGTGCAGAGCCATGAGACCCCCCTCAAAAAAAGAAAGAAAGAAACAACCTTCCTACCATCACCATGCCACCCATCTTCCATCCATTTCCTCGCTCACTCAGCACCAGAGGAAGGTCTCCGACGTGGAGGGAGGCACAAATAAGCTCTTACGAAAAAAAAGAAGGATTGAAATTAAGATTCTGTACTGTCTGGAGACCTCCCACTGCACTGAACAGAAGCCAAAAACACACAAACATCCACACAAAGCCAGTTCATAATGCTACCCGAGAAAAGAGAACGATGAAATCAAGGAATTAAGCATGGATGTGGAGGGTGAAGCAGCAGGAGAGGGGCGGGTGAGCTGAGCTGGCTCTCGGGTCCTGGCGTGAATCCTGATGGATTTAAGAGCTGGAAAGACAAAAAGATGGTGCAAAATCAAATAGTTGGACAGTGCATGAGTGAGAGGGGCAGTGAAAGCAACAGTGGACTGTGACAGAAACTATGATTAGTCACCCGATTTGTTGCGTATTTTTGTCTGCAGGTGAGCACCCACTGTGTGCTCTGTGTGTGGGGGTCGGGATGAAAGAACTATAAAAGAGATAAAGAGAGCATTAAAGCTTTACAAAATGAAATATTCATGACTAAATAGGTGTGCCTTTGTGTACATTTCAGCCATGCTGCAGTTGGACGAGCTTTTGTGGAGTAACTAACAAACTTCTCTCATCTCCAAAGACTGATGACTTGATTGGGAGGCGGCTCACGATTGTAATCGCCTCCATCTCCCTCCCTCTCCTCCTCCCTGCTGTGCTAAAATTCTTGCTTCACTGCAGGGGATCCCGCTCAGACAGTTAGGCTAACCGTTGGTTAACAGGTAGAACTACCTGGAACCCCTCTGTGATTTAGAAGACATGCTGAGCCCGTCTCATCATTCAAAATCACATTAGTCCAGTGCGTCTGAAAACATCAGCACGACAGAAAAAAAATAAAATCAAAGGCTGTTTACTTGTTTCACTCTGTGTTAAACTAGATGCACGACCTATGGTACACTGTTTTATTACAGACACTGTGGAAATGAGAGGCTGGCTTTGATTTTTGTTTATTTTATTATTTAAATTTGTCATTCACATCTTTGGAGATCAGCAGTCGCTGTTATTGCGTATTGCGGAGGTTTTTGGACTGCTTCTCCCAAAAGATAACCTGTCAACGCAGACCTGTCAACAGTTGTGTGCTCACTTGCTGTTAAAATTAATTGTCTGTAATTTTCTGGAGATGTCACTTGTCTCTTTGTTCACTCACAGTGGTGGCACATAGAACCAGCTCGTCCTCCTCTCTTCGAGAGAGTTAAAGCGAGAAAAGGAGATATTGGATGGAACTTTTTTGTGTATTCTGTTTGTATTTATGTGCTTGTCTGATTTAATTATCCTCCCATTCATCCATGCATCCTTAACAGACACCCACGTGCCATCTATTTAACAAAAAGATGTTTCTCCAGGATCTACCAGACTTCAGTGTTAAGATCAGGAAATTTTTCATGAACTGGACAAATTGCACTGGCTCAAATCATTGTTTTGGTGTTACTCCAGACCACTGACTAAGCCATAGTAACAGAAGTGTTTTTGAAAAAGGCTGTGTCCCGTTGCAGGCGCATGAATCATGCTGTGCTGCCATGCGGACTGCCCTCTGCCTCCACCCGCTGTCTTCCGTGCCTCCTCTCCTCTCTGGTCCATCTCCCCCCCCTCTCCTCCATCCGTGCTTAAATCTTTTGAAGCGCATATGTGGGCTGACAGTGGTTATTTCTCATCACGCCACAACAGTTTTATGTGTCACAAGCGCTCAATACACATCGGATAGAAGCATACAGGGTCATTATGAATCCCAACACCTTGGAGCTGCAGACGAGGCCAGGCCATCCCGGGACCTGCCAATACTGTCATGTTTTATACTCGTCCACTCAGGGTTTGTGTGCATCTGTGCGTCCAAGGGAGGGTTCAGTGGGTTACGTCCACCAGCTAGCCAGGCCTAGCACTTTGCCCTCTGGTTATCTGCAGGGCCAGTTTTATGGCCCTTGGCATAAACAGCACAAAAGGGCCAAAGCGCAGTGCACAGAGAGAACTGTGTGCTTTTCAGTGATGTTTTGGCCTACTGTACAGCTGAAATCACAAAGAATCCTAATAGGAAATAGTTTCTGGAACTGCTGATAAAGCAGGGGGAGTCTCATAATACTAACAGAAATGTAAAAGTGCAAGCCAACTGGTAAATGCAAATAAAACACTAGACCAAATTAAAGGCTTGGAAGCATACTAATTTCTTCTGGCCTGCTGAGGCAAAATCCCATGCAACCACAACAGGCTGCACCTCACAAACGAGCATTGCTGATAGAAAAATGAAAAAGCGTATGAAGTTCTTTCTAAGCTGATCCATTCAGCAAAGTATTTCGCATCACAAACATTGTTTACTTTTGCTTCTGTGCTCAACCCAGGACACGGACACCATTAAAATATATAACTAAGAATGAGGATTCTTCAAGGGATGTTTGGATTGGAAAGTCAAATTGAGCGAGTGATTAGATCAATTAAGGTCCCATCCAAGCAGAGACAAAATCCTTTTCTTATTTGGTAAAAAATGGAAGTTCTACACAGTAGATACACTATTGTGTTGTTTGGGATGACGCATCCATCCATATACATAATTTGCATGCTGAATGCTCATAGAAAGTAAATGAAAGCTACTTCAGAGGAAAATGAGGAGTTTTTATATTTAAATATCTCAAAAAGCCAGTTGGCAACACATTTCAAGCCTCTTCAGGTAACATGTAACACAAATGAACTGGATTGAAAAGGTTTATTTGTGCCACACAGAATCAGTTTCGTCTGATAGGAAGCAACAGAGGACCGGCTTGCATAACTGAGTGGTAAACAAACACAAGGACGGACTTTTACCTGTGAACACACAAGGTTAAGGAGGGCATGCACACACACACACACACACACACACACACACACACACACATAGACACTCTTCCCTTTCCACATTAAACACACACTTCCCTCTCAGTAAAAGAAACGATCCATCCACTAAGCCGTATACCTAGCAGTGGCACAGAGGTGCACTCAATGCCCCGATTCCAATTTAGAGCCGCTTCTGCACACAAAGAGACTCTGCTTATGATACGTGTCGGCCTCGCTGGCTGCGGAGATCTAATATCCACTGTGAGTCATCATCTGTGGAGGGAAAAACAGCGGCCGTTTTCTTTCTATTTGGCTGCAGGTACGTTGAAGTGCATTAAATTCCCATTAGGGGACCTCAGGTCTGTGTTTTCACCCGTGGTGGCTGACTAATGGGAGAACCAGGCCAGGATGAATCCGTCATGGTTTAGCTGCACCAACGGCGGCCACAGCCCGGCCCTGGTGAATGCAGTCACAATAGGGCCTCTGCTTTGCTCAAAGACTGCTATTGATCGGCGAGTGGCTGGGAATCAGAGGAACGTGGAGGGAATTATAAGGCTGCCGGTTCAGTGTCTGCTTTGGCTCCTCACAACCCCTGCAGAGAGAAGGACCCCCTGCTAGTAGTCCAAGATGCAGGCAGAGGAGCGAGCGTCAGACGGCCAGTACATTCAGCAGAATAGTCCATATTTAAGGCAACTGAGAGGAGAGTAATTGATACACCCATTGAACATTGTGTACCGCACAGCTAGCAAAATAAATACAGTCCAAACATTCCTTCCTCTACTTTACATGGTATATTTATTGCTCACCGCATAGGGGTCTTTAATTATTGATGCAAGAATCTATTACAGCTTCTGTGATGCATTTGTGAAAAAACTGGCATAATGAAGATTGAGGTGAACTTTAGATGTGTGTTAGGATACTGACATTCAACCAAACATGCAAAATGTGAAATTTGTCTGGAGGCACGTGTTGTGCTTTATGCATCAAGCATGTAAATGAAATGTCCCCACAAACAACATGAGGAGTAAAACCTCTAAATTTACCTCAAGTCTTGTAAAATGATTGAAATTCAACAGATGTTATGGTTTTGTTTTTGTTTATGTCAGTTCTAAAATATGCCCTCAACAGTCGTGTAATTATTATTTATTTATTTATTTTTTGCAGCATATACTATTAAAAGTACTTATTACATTAGCTAATAACTTGTTTTCCCCTACATAATTAGCTGCTGAGCAGCTGCTGAGAGCCCGACTCTGTGTGCGTCATCTCCCAGGCACCAACTCGTCCAATTATGCATTTTTTCAGTCAAGCTGACCAAACACATATCACAGCATGGAAAACAACGATGAAACAGCAACACAGAAACTACTCATTAATCAGAGCGTCTCACCAGAACCCACTTTACCTGCTCTGTGTGCTTTCTTTTTAGAGATTCACGTCATGATTCTCTGCTGCTTCAGGCCCATGTCTTGCTTAGCGCTTGTGTCCAACCTGACCTCTTCATCAACAGTGAGCGAGGCTGAGGTGTGGTCCTATCTTTGCCTGGTTTCTTGAAATGCAGAGAGACAACAGGTTCTAAAGAAGAATGAAAGGGCACTTGTACATCACACCACCACTGAGGTCAATCGTCCACTCTTTCATGATATGCAAATCTAAAACTGCTACCACTGTACGTCTCTTTCTAAAAGTTTTAGAATGATGCCATATCCCATTAGTGAGGAGGTATCTGCAGAGACCCTGCATGTACCTGTATTTTCTTCCTCTTTGTATCACACCAGATCACCCCAGATTTTAGCATCCACTCAGTATCGTATGGGATAATGTGGCTAATACCTACAGTCAAAGAGCATTTTGGTTTGCAGCGTACACCCACCAAGGGGATTGTAGCCCACACTCAGGCCTGTCTTCACTCATTCCTTTTCCCAGATAGAGCGGTTGGGTATCCCGACTCCCATGTGAGAACACGGCCAGCGAAATGCCGGTGAAAGTGATGCATACTGATGCAAAAGCCACTCGCCCTCGAGGAGCCTTATCTCTGCTGTCAAGATGGAGCCGTTGTCCGAGGATGTACTTCACTGAGAGGCAGCATGGGTGACATATGGTATGTATCACAACAAAAGCACTGGGAACAGAGAGCAGAGCCAGAGATTCATGCTCCAAAAATACACCAAAGAGTTGCACAAAGAGACATTTTATGATGTGATACGACTGAAATATTTAGTCAGTTTAAGACTGAAAGTGAGACGTAGTCGTGAAATTTATCATTTAGTTTGACCAATTCACATGTCACTTATTTTTGAACACCAAACTGCACAAATCCAGAACATGGCCAGCCTGTCATAATTCATAGATCTAATGCAAGGATTCGCTGTCAGCAATTAGCCTTCTTTTCTCTACTTTCTAATATCTCTCATTTTCCTTCACAGGTTTCAGGGAGTAATTTTACAGGTTTCTCCTTGGAACCACAGCCAAACCTTGGATATAAGAGACAGCAAGCCTACAAACCATCACATAATTAAGAATTAAATTTATTTGTGTTTTACTTAGAAATATAAGATTTTTTTTTAAGATTTCTCTACTGGATGTTGAGCCTGAGTCTGCTGCCAAAACTAATACAGTCAGACAAAGAGCTCACAATAACAAATATCTACGGACTGACAGACACATCTTTCTCAAGTTCTAATCTGTTTTTGGAGAGTGGGGACGCAGGCTATTTTGACCCCGTCGCTATCACTTTATTTCTTTACTTATTTACTCCCTGGCTTTCAAAGACTTTATTTCTTCTTTCAAAAACTTCTTTCATGTGAGGCTCATGGCTGCTTCACTGACTTAAACCCACAATGCTTTAGAGCTCAACGATAAAATCAGCACACAGAACCACCTTGCTCTATACCTGCTCTCAGCCCCATTACTCAATTAAATTCCTGCTCACAATGCCACACTATTCCCCAGAATCAACACCGTGAAGCCTACATATATTGTGATGTGTCCTTTAAGAAAAATGAAACAGTTGCAGCCACAACTGAAAGGATGTAAAAAAAAAAACAAAGTTAAAAAATCTAAAGTTATTTCGTAGCGAAAAAGCTGCCGTGAGTCAACTAGCAGTTCCAGTCTGGAGACATTTAACAGGAAATAATGAGAAGCTTTCGGAAAGTAGATCGATAAATCTATGAAAATCATTCTTGTACATACAACTGCCATGTTACCTTGGAGCATATCCTTTACTTATGGACCTCACTTTATACACAGTGGAACTGTCACACTCAAACAGGGAAAGTACGGTGGCCCTGAGAGCTCAGTGCACTGCAGAACATATCTCCAGTTTGATAACACAAATGCAGTATTTAGTAAAAATGCTACAAAGTGGGAAAATACAACCATATTCAGAAACAGCAGAACAACAGAAGCTAAAAGTTGGTGTCATCTGAAAACAACGTCCTTTGTTCATTGCTGTCCATGTACTTGCAGCATTTCTGTATTTGGTTGTGTTTTCTGTATTGGCAGCTTTATCCAGTACAGTCACACAACAATTAATTTTTACCTTTGTGGTTCTTAAATCGTTTATACAAATTTTACTTGTGTTTAAAAAGAAAAAAGGAGAAAAGAAATTGAATGCTACTAAGGGAATTAGTCACATTACTATCACACTAAATTAAATTCTATTAAACTTACACAATTATCTTATATAATTATAGTGTTATGTTGTTTTCCCTCTAAATGTGTTTGCTCATATTTACTCATACAGAAACAACAGAAACAATAAGTAAAGCATCCACGCAGCTACTGAGGGACAGCTGAAGTTAACATAAATGCACAGAGACATACCTTTATAGTATCACCCACCTAACACACAAGCAGTGAATAAAGAATCAGCCGCTCGTCTACCCGAGCATGCTGAGGCACTAAATTACTTTCTCTTTCAGGGATTAAACTCGATATGAAGTATGTTGACAATGGCTGTCATCTTCTGTTGAATTAAAGTGTGATTTAAAATGACCCACCCACACTTTCCTGCCTGGTCACCCCCGAGATAGAAACACCATACCCCTACCGCTTCTGTAAAACTACTAAAGACTTCATTGTGTTTCCGTGACAGTGAATGCGCAAGGGGTATCGACTGTCTGTAATTTTGTCTCATGTATTCAGTCCATCTCTTTTGTGTCTCGGCGTACTTTTCAAAAGGATGTTAATGGGACTTGTAATTGTATGTTTGGCAGTTATTATCACAAAACCGCTCTCATCGTGGTGCATTCTTCCGTGAAGAGCGATGCAATTAGGTACATTAAAAGAAGAAAAAAGCTTGTGTGTTAATGATCCCAATGCATAGCTTGACAGGAAGACTAACATTTGGTATGTTTACTCCAAATTCCAAATTAGCCAGAGTCAGATAAGTGGTAAAAGTGGGTTTGTAAGCTGTATTTGTATGATAATCGAAGTTTTTGTGTGGAGGCCCAAAGTGTCCAATATTAAACAAACCAAATAGTCAAACTGCTAATAATAGTGTGGGTCTTCACAGATTGTAAACATTGTTCTTTTCTGATTAACTGATTGAAAAATGATTTTCCACCCTCTGCTAGAAAAATATTTCATTACAGATTTTCCCTTACATGTTGATTTTGAGTACCACGAGATTGGAACTCGCTCGCTCTTTTCATTTATTTCCTTCACCCCAAAAGTGTTTCTTTCAGAGTGAAAGGCAGGTACTGCTGTGTCTTTTTGTTTCTCTCCCTCTGATGGGCCTCCCTCTTCGTGATTGCACTCAATAATGGCTGGTTAGTGGCCTGGTTTGAGGCCCGCAGTGGGTCTGTGATTATCACATCTCACACTGAGTCTGCTGATGGTGGGAGATCCCCTCCTCCCCAGAACCCCTGTCACCTTGTTCACCCTCAGCCCCCTCGCCCTGTGCTACCCACTCTGCCGTAATCCCAGCCACGGCTCCACACTGATTATCCCATGCTGAGTCAGTGAAGGTGGGGCCACCGTCCTGCTCACTGTGGACTCGGCATCAGGCGGGGAGGACAGTGCAAGGAATAGCTCTACCTGGTTACGTTGCTCAAGTTGAGTGCTCTGAAGCGTGGATGTGCTTCTGAGGCTCTGTCTCCTGATTACACTCTGTGCGGGCTTTCATGTTGGGAAAGTTGTTTGGTCTGGCTTACAGACACGGCCTCACATGGCAAGGAGATGCAGTGTTCAGCAGCTGCACCAATCAGACGAAGGTTAAGGGAGATGGACGTGATGTTTATAGTGGGCATAAAGGACATTTCAGAAAATTGCATGTGAAGCACGGCAAATGGCAAACTGAAAATTCTTCCCCAGTTTATCCAAATTCAAGCATTGAATTGTGCCTCAAGAAGAGGCTGCTATTAACTTGCTCTTAGTAATAGCAATTAATGGTGGGAGCTCGTGTTTCATTTGCCTGTGTGTTCATCTTTGTGTCTACGTCTCTTGGAGCAAACGATTGAACGATTTAAAGCACGTACAAAGTTTCAACATCCAGACAAAAAGTCTCATCTCTCCCAGAAACGCTTTATCCAACAACCTCTTCCGATATAACACCAATATCCAAACACTGCCATCGAACAAATGCCACAAAGAGACCAAAAACCAATATCTATATCTATATATATCTATTTGACAGACATTTTAAATGACTTGTGTCTTTAGTGAGAATGTAAAGGGTTGACTGGTCTTTGCTATAGAAATGAAAACTGGTGCTGAACTGAACAACTTACATGTGCTCCAGTCTGTCTCCTCATTCATATCCCCACCTTGACCCCTTACTGCAGTTGAAATGAGCCTCCAGGTTTCATTGCATGGTCCTGATATTTGAACTTTTTTTTCTGTATGGTACTCCCTCAGTTTTTAACAATCCACACTATTAAAGATTCAAAAAGCAGCCACACATTTTGCCGCTCATTCTGATACTGAGAAACGTCTTCCTTCCCTCGGGCTAAGAAGCGTAAATACTTAAATTTCATTTGGGCAAAGAGCATAAATCTACAACCTATGGCTGACAAAATGCTGTTTTTAAGTAAAAGTCTCATCTCGTGCGGCTGTAAAGAGAAAAAGGCAAAACAAATAAAGTGAGTTAATTCAGTCAGACCCAAAGGCGGTGGGTCCTCCCTGCAGCTGTGACACCAGTATTAGACAGAGTGGAGGTTTGCCGCCCCACTGGGCCCATATGACAGGACTCTAACTCCTCCATCCCATTCCACTCTGTCCCTACTGTTTGGCAGCCTAATTGAATCCCAGCACAGAGAGCACAAGTGGCAATAGCGCCATACATTAGAGTTTTGTCAGCAACGCCTGGGATAGTGGCTGAACCGCTCCAGTGCTTCATAATAGCACTGTTACCTCTACCAGCCACATAAGGTATGGATGTGCATGTGTGGAAGGTGCACATAAGCAGGAAAAAGACTTATGAAGTCCCACACTCGGAGAACAGTGAAAAACGTGCTTGCACACACACACAGACACATTGTTTTCCTCTCCTTTTACTCCACCTTCATTAGTTGTTTCTTTCTCTGCATCCACTCTACTGAATCTCATCTCGACTTCACCTTATCTGTTCTTTGCCAAGCACACACACAGTGTGTGGCACAGGCAACATTTTGATTCTGCGAAAAGGGTTATGTCTTATTTTCTTCTCTATTACGCGTATCAGAGGAAAGTCCAACCATTGTTGCCTAGGTGGAAACGCCTGTGGGGTGATTTCACTTCAAAACCTGTGGAAGCAGCATTTTCCAGACTTGCACCGAGGGGTCTGAGGGGTATTTCAGAGTGCAGAGGCATGTATTTAAATTAGACATGGCTTTTAATTATTTTGTCGCAGTGTAATTTCCTAGCTGAGGGCAGTCAGTTCCTTGCTGAGGTTGCATTTCCATAATTCCCACTCCAAGACGGCACAGTTTCAAAGTCCTCTGATGATTCGCTGCATATATTAATTGAAACTGAAATGTCAACTTTAAAGGTCCTACCTGTGTTCACTTGTGATGTGCAGCACAGTCGCCTTTTCCCATCAGAAAAAGCAACACTTTTTATCCGAATAATGTTGAAATGAAGTCATAAACATCCAATAATAATAAAAGCAGATAGCTCTGGGCGAAAACAGCCTACAGTTGAATTTGATGAAATATTAGCAAGATTGGTGAAACATTAAACTATAAAGAGGTCAGCAGCGGTTGTATATGCACTTTGATTGTACTATTGTGTTCTGTTTAAGGTGGTGTAGCCTAAAGGAATTTCCTCCTCTCTGTCCTCAGGGGGCTAAAAAGAAGCATGTGTTCGTTACAGCAGTCTGAATAGAGAAGGTAGAAGCCCCAAGGTCCTCCTTAATCCTCCTCCATTGATTTCAGATGCTCCTCTACTTATCTCTCCTCCCCAGTTAAGGAAAAGACATTATTAGTCATGCTCACAAGAAATGACTTCAAATTAAGACAGCTTGAAAAAAAAAAAAAGCAGGTCAGAAAAAGTCGATGGTGCTGGATGTCTTTCTTGAGAGAAGGTCAGTGGTTTTTACAGCAAGTGGAATTTTACTAGAACGGCCGAATAAAATCTCAACATAAAGGGCCACTAAAGATTTGGAGCGTGAACAACTTAAAAGAAGTTAAACTTTCTGGCTGGTTAAATCAAGCATCCCCTTCAAGTGGCTCAAATATGGGGCATTGATTTTCAGAGCCAGAGATTTTTTTGCCCATGCTGAAGCGTTTACCTCATCATTTTCTGTGAATCACAAGCCTGACCAAGTGTGCTGGCAGTAAACTACAGCTTTAAAATGGAGGAGAAGAAGCCAGGTGGCTAATGGAGCATGTACATGGATGGAAGGTAAATGTGACAAAAAAGAAAGGCACAAACAGAAGGTGATTTGAAAAGGGATGAGGGGGGCAGGCCAAACCTCCACATAAGCAAAATGACCAAAATGTCTCCCACTTGTTAACCTGCAAGCCACCATCTATCAGATGCACCATAGTCCAGACCCAGACCTGTTCTTTTACTGCCCTAGCAGCCCCAGAACTTCACAAATCACCCAAAAGCTCTGAAAATCATCTCATGTGATGCTACTCAGCCGATTGTATTCTGATTCAGGCTTTGCAACTCAAGCAAGAGAGTGAGATACTGCACACACACACGGGGAGAGACAAGATGAAAGATGACCAAAATAAGTGAGTCAGAGGAAAGGAATTTCTCATGGCATGCTCTGAAAAGAGAAAAATATCAAAACAGAGCTTTTAATCAAGAATGGACAGACTCTAACACATTTATTCTTCCCACAGACAGTTTGTCTCATATCTGACGCTATGGCAATTATTAAAAATGGCAATGTGAACCATGTTAAATCTGAACAAATGACCTACTGGGCACTCGCTGACATTGCAAGACATCTACTGAAAAACAAGGAAACAGTGTAGGTTCAACATATTTATTGTATAGCTATGGGGTTAAATGTCTACCAATACAATGTCCATATACTTCTAAAGAGAAGTGCACTAATCTAAACTAAACACATATTTAAGTAGTTTTCCTGTGCCAGTGGATTCTGTGAATACCTGCCCTGTGCAGGCAACCTTGTTTAATATCTTAAACATTGATGAGTGCAGATTACATTTCTGTCTATTCACTATGGTGTGCTCTTCTACTGTACATCTATGTTGTACTTTCTGTGCTGCAGTTAATACTGAAAACCAATCGAATGTTTTACAACTTCAACAGTGAGACTAAAAGATCAGACTTAAACAGAGTCAGCATGAACAGTTTCTACTTCTCTCACCGTTCTGCTGACAAAAGGGAATATCTGCTAATGCTTTTCCCCCCCACAGTCCTCTAATCTATTGTAGAATGTAATCTGGGGATGTGTGTTGAAACAGATCAATTCGGAGAGATTTCACCTCCTGATAGGATCCAATAGACTGTGTGGACTTTGAGCTGCATCTTAATGTGAGCCCGTTTTGACTGCCGTCGGTTGCCCTCCCCTGCGGTAGCTTGTTTCATGAGCAGGAGGTAATCATCCCAATAATGGATTTCTTAAGGCAAAGACAGACTTTTGGAAGATCTGTATATTTTATGTCCAATGTTTTTTCCACATGATATCCCTTCTGTAATCACTATCTTATCAGAATCCACCGTTTATGAAGATTTAAATGGCGGGAGTGCTTGAGGAGTGATAAAAAAAGAAAAGAGGCGAGCAAATTGTTTGAAATTGTATCAGTGCAGAGGCAACAATAAAATGATACAGGTCAGAAATAAAAACCAAAATAAACCTGATAGATATTGCACAAAATTTCATGGTGATCCACCTAATGAGCCAAAGTGGTTGAAAGAGCGAAACTCTTTCAAGACAGACCAAACTTCAGTAGTTTCATGCTGCTAACATTATGGCTAATGCTTAAAAAAATAGATAATCCTACATTTGCATTTGTTTTGGCATACATACGCATGCACAGAGGCTGAAAGACTGAAAAGATTATTTGTGGACATGCAACTTCTTCACCGGATTTTTTTTGCTCCCCTCCACTGTATCTGTGGCTGTGACTTCCTAACATGGCCGCCAGCCTCACTCTGATAGCCACAATCAAGCTTGCTAATAGAAATGCCAACAACAAATGGTGTATACCCGAAAATGCCCTGAAGGTAACTGAAAAGAGAGGAAGACAAACGCTTAGAAGGCCAGCGAAATTCAGTAATTCCGTGGAGCAACAGAGAGGGAGACTCGACTGGTACCGAGTCTCAGTGGGCTTCCACAGGGGGATATGAGGAAAGGTGACGAGCCGCTCTGATCGTGTTTAATTCCTGTTTTTATTGGCCCTGCCACTGAAGGAATCCTTCGTTACACACAGGCTGAGAATCATCACATGGGGAGAGAAAAGCTGTGCACACAACAGACAGGGACAGTAAATGAGAAATATTACAAGACAGGCTCAGCTGCAACCACTCGCTCCCTCAGTTCTTCTCTCTGTGTACTACTTATAAAGCAATTAAACTTCACACTGTCTGATTGGTCTCACGTGGGCGGTTTTTGGCTTGATTCAACCGTTTTTGAGCTCATGGTTTTAGTGGAGGAACTTAATAAATCTAAATAAGTAGCGTTTTTGAACGGCACACTGGTAAAACAAAGTGAAACTAATTTCTTCAACAATGTCTCAGCTCCATCAGGTGTTCCAGTAAGCCACAACGGTGTGCATCAGCATGCACAACAGGAAGCCAAAGTGAGACCCCACAAGTAGGAAGACCCCATTCAAAATGCCGCTGACATTTGCAGCTATAATAAGAAGTAAAAATCTAAACTTCTCAACAGTTTGGCCTGTGGCTTCCTTCACATGTTGAGACTATCAAACATCATTGTTCAATAACTACATTTTTAGTGCCCTTAATGAACAATTAACTTACAGAAGTTAGTGGAACAGAGGAAAACCAGAGGAGGCGTCACAACTCCGACCATTCAGATAGGCGGCTACAGCAACATAATGTAATCAGTTACACCTGGGCTTCTCCTGCAGTGACACACCACAATGTCGCTGCACAGCCACAAAATTCTAAATAAATTACTTTTATTTTTTATATCTTATATCCTTTTTTCTGATTCAGAATAATTCACAACTCAGACTAAGTTTGAGTATTTTGTAAAGCACATCATTGCTTTTGAAAGTGTCAAACCAGTGCAGCCCCAGTGGCTGCAGGTTTCTCTTTATTTGCATATTTTATGAAAATTGACTTGTAGAGATCTGATGAAAAGATCTAGTGTTCAGAACAGTCTGCACCTGCAGGAGCTTCAGCACACATTCAGATTTCAAGACTCTGGAAATTGCAGTTAATTTAAAACATCTAAATGACTTACTTGCCTTGGAAAAGTGCAACGCATTGGCATGTCCGAGAGCAATTATTAAGTCTAGTTGCTATTAGTGTTGGTAAAATTAACATACTGACAAATCAGTGCCACATTATAGTCAATGCCTTAGCAGCTCTGGAACAGAACTGATGAAGCTGCTTGGATGAGCAGCGAAACGTCTTCAAGCCTATCTTCACAAGTCCAGACGCCTCGCTTTAACTCTTTTGAGTAAATATGACCTGGATAACTGAGAACCTCCACAGACACAGCTCTGGAACATGTTTGTTTTAAAAATGTGGATGCACAAATGATTTGTCAAATATTTTCATCAGCCAAGAATGAAATCTTCCCAAAAAAAAGAACAAAAAAGAAAAAAGAAGAAGAGTCATTTCCTGGATCTTGAGGTGAGTTGCAGTCAGAAGAATGTTTGATTCACTCTGTCAGGTGTTGATGTTATTTTGTCAACCCACCTGAACACTCACAGTCGACTCTACACCTTCCTCTCCTTTCCCACACACTGTGGTTATCCCTCTCCTCCTCACCAGTCTGGTCACGACTCCCCACCCTCCCTCTCATCCTGCCTTGGGCTCACATTGTGTATTCATTACCATTAAAGAGTCCCCGGCTTGTCTCACCATTAGGGCGCATTACTCCGCTCTGCGCTTTCTGACATCGGTCACGCTCTGATCGGTAATCTGGCCGGCACTGATGCAGGATTTCCTTGCGGGGGGCTCTCCTTAGTCAGCTGAGAGGTAGACAGACATACACACACATAGGTTACATTCAAGGAGATATGTATGCCTCATAGATAGATACCATTACCTTAACCTTATGACTTGCCCATCATGTCTGAAACCAATCGCAGAAGATCAGATTTGCTCCAAATTCTGGATTGGGGGACTGGGGAGTCAACACGGTGAAGAATATCGAACTGCTGTGCTGCACTTACGATGAAGAGCAAAGTGTGCAAACAAACCACTCAAGCAACTTGTCATCAGTGAGTGTGATAGATTTGCTTGAGTGATGTCTGATCAATTCATGGTGTTCCCACCATTTTGTCCTCCAGTGCATAAAGTACATCCTTCATCTGGTTGAGGCTGCGTCAACCGACCTCCCACACCTCAACAGCCTTTCCCTTGAAATAGTTTGATATAGTTAAAAGAAAAAGATAAATCTCATCCTTCTGGGAACAGAACAAAAGGTCCTACAATCACTACTCTTGCCGTCACACGAGGGACTGCAATCCTTGAAAGATCTGAAAAAAAAAGGTCATCACATTTTCAGAGCCCAATGTAACATCTTCAAATGTCTTGTTTTGTTCGAGGAACAGTCTAAGTCCTAAAATTATTCTTTTTCTCATAATGTAAAACCACAAAAAGCAAAAAAAGCAAATTTTGTTATTTGAGAATTTGGAAAATCAAATGTTTTGCATTTTTGCTCAAAACTCAAAACATTGCTAAAATTATGATTAATTGATGAAACCAAAAGTCAATCCCTGCACCCCAAATCTCTCTCTCTTTCTCTATGTATGTGTACAGTATATGAGCATATGAGCTTCCTGAAGATACATCTTCATTTGTTCAGGTCTATCAAATAAAACCTGCAGCTATTCAAACAATGTCTTTTGAAACAGATTCACCTTGAGGCAAGGCACAGATTAATCAATACACATAAATGACTTAAGCATGTTGATACGAGCCTCCAGATGAAAATTGATTTTTGATTTGCTTTCATGTGTTTTGTCAGCACCTGAATTCTGTGCATGAACCAACTCCTAAATTGTTTGTTAAAATAATACAGCAGGAAGTGACAACTTTCTCACACTGTTGTGTTAATAAATGGAAAACTTGGCTGATTTACTGTAGATTACCCTCACTGCAAACAGCAACCTGGCACTGTGAGACAAACATAAACAAAATTTAATTAATTAATTTTGGTCTTCTATCCAAACTCTCCTGAAGAATCTTGTGCATGTGAACACATGTTTTCCACTCTGAAGTACATACACTTTTTTTTGCTTTGTTTTTAACAACCAAAAATGAATTTGCCATAAGCCAATCTCTTCATGGCTGAATCAAGAAACTTCCTGCGTGTCCAACAGCAGAATTATCCCTTTCATCATCACATTACACTGTATGCAACTAGATGTTGCTCATCAATTCATTATGAGAGCTATGAGCTGACATTTCCCCTCCAGAATGGATCATTTATTTGGAGCACCTTGATGGCAGCGGCAGCCGTTAAAACCGGCAAGCCAATTCGCAGACAGGGAGCAAGTTATTGTGACAGCCAGCCGCCTAATTGTTCATTTGAGGTAATCACCCGACAAGTCAGAGCAATTTCGAGCACAATGCCAGGGACTAATGGAGGCGGACGTGCTCGCTTGATGAGATCAAAATCACAGGGCCGTCTGCCTCCTGAAAGCCAGGGGCCCCTAAGAAGGCATCTTCCTTGATACTCTGGAAATTATCTGCACCTCTGTGGCATGACTGAGTACTCACTAGGGGCATATTAGTAGGAAAAGCACAGGATAGTGATAATATTGGTTTTGTCTTTTTTCGAACCAGAAGGGGGAAAAAAGGCCAAACCCAGTGACAGAGAAGGGAGAAAGCATATTGTTCTTCAGTCTCAGAGGAAAATCCACTCAAGAGAAGCAGAGTAATGTATGTCGCTGCCCAATTGAAGCTGAAAATGTATTTTCACACCCCAATCAAGATGCTTTGTGGAGCTGCCAGCATGAGATGCACACCTCCCTCCCTCCCTCTTAGCATGCATGAAGACACTCCTGCCCCTGCTCCCTCTCAGTGTTAGTGTGGTTTGTGGGTGTGCATGTGTGTGCGTGGTTTGTGTGTGTGTGTTTGCAGTGCATGTGATGGATGACCGTGCAGTGCTGGGGCGTTCTCAGTTTAATTGTGATGTCAGCCCATGTCTGTGGCAACCCCAACCCTGAGCGGTGACAGACAGGAGTGTGTAGACGTGTGTCTGTGTGTGCATATTTGTCCCTTGTGTACGGGAGGAGACCATGGGGGAAACTTTGACATGATGTTGCTGGGGGGTTTTCAGCCCATCCCAGGCCTGGAGTGGACTCTCAGGAGACAGCTTTGAGGAGTTTGTTGAAGCTCCCAGCTGATCGGATGTCAGGCTTCCTCAATACCTCTGTGGACGTGTCAAGACAGGGAAAACAAACCACAGAAACTGCCTCCTTGGTTTTGTTTTTGTGTCTTTAAAAATGAACTGACCTCATATTTCCTGGCTTACTCAAACTGGCTACATCATTACTTTACAGCATCCAACATCCAAAAATATTTAAATAGCACTGCTTGTACTTTTTTGAGTTCAGTTCTGATTGATGGACATACCACAGCCTCCACACTCAACACTTCCTACATACATCCTTCCTTCATTGCCCCCCATGTTGCTTAGATGACACATACCCTGGGTGCATAATTTGCATTATGAGTCACACAAGGGGACTGACCACCTGCAGTTCCCCACAGTGGTCAGAGAGTGGCACTGTTGGACCTGAACTTCCAAACCACCTCAGAGGCTCTTCACACACAAATTGATGATGCATATTGCATTACATTCAGACACAACAGACTTAACTGTGAGTCAAACAGAGGCATGTGGTGAAATCATTATTTACTCTCAGTCTTATTGGGAAGGAAACATTGCTTAATTTAAGAAAACGTTCTATTTTGGCAACCTGGGCCAATCAGCTTGTGTGGGTGAGGCTGTACTACTTGTTGTGTTTATGTTAGACGCGTTTAGGATAGGATCTTAAAATTTACAAGACACTCTCATAAGTTCCGTTCTGTTATCTGCAGCTGTGATCATCCCAGAAACAAATCTGTCGAATAAAATGGTGACTATACAACCGCCTATCATGCATATCTCCTCCCTTCTTGCTATTCTGCTCAGGTTTGGAAATCCAGGAGTCATGTTGTCTGTAAGAGAGTGAGAGTCAGCCAGTCTGTCTCAGGAGCCAGAGTTTTCACTGAACATAGTGTGGAGCTCTTCAGGGGGAATATGTAATAAGGAACTTAGCTGAAGCTTCTCTCTCTTCTCTGGGTTGTTTCAGACACACATAAACAGGCAGACTGACTGGACTGTACAGAAAGAGAGTTAACCAAATGTGCTTATGCCGTGCCAGTTTATTATTAGAAACATGATAACGGCAGATGATATGTGTGATGTGCAGAGGAAAGATACCTTCAATCACCACATCTTCCGTGCAAAAAGAGAAGTAACAATGCAAGACAGAATGTTACCAGTGAGCGTCCTTGCAATGCTATGAGATTTTGTGTGCTGCAAAATGCTGTTCAAACGGTATCAACAAATTTATTGACCTGCCACTTATCTGTTATTCCATGGTCTTTCACAGAGCTATTGAGAGGTCTTTTAAGAGCACACGAGCTGCAACGGCCTTGCTACTGATGTTGCAGCTGCGCCTTAGCTGAAGTGTCTGTTTGTATTCTATTCCAATTCAAAGTCTTGAATTGGAGATTGCTTCAAAAGAGCCGATAGACTGTAATGTAATTGTATAAAAAGGCCAAACATAAGAGGCTGAGATGCGGCCAGCAACGAGGTTAGAGCACGCCGGCAAAGGTTATTCTATTGTGAAGTGGTTGCCTCGATCCATTTATCGCCACCACCAATCCGGACACTGTGACAGAGGGATGTGTTTGACAATCCCTTGTGAAGGCCTGTGCCATCTATATGGATTTGTTTTGGTGTGTGGCGACAAAGAGTATTTAAGCACAGCTGGTTTAGCTCAAGGTTGTTTCATTTCCCGAGTCAATGATTCGTTTTTGGTGGATCTTCACCACAAGGCTAAGTGATAATCGTTCACTGGCGGGGCTTTTGCACTCCGGCTGGCAAACTGGACACCTCGGAAAGGAAATGACACAAGAAATGTTGGGACCCGAGTCTGACCAGCTTCAGACCTCCTTACTGCCAGCCTGATCCTGCTAATGAATTCTACCTCACAGAGCCTGTGCCCAGAGTGGCAGCATGGCACTGGTCACTGAGTGGGCTCCAGGGACGTTGAGGGTGTGAGATGCCATCTGTTGTGCCACTGTGCTCTCCATTTCCGTTTGCTCAAACTCAAAGGAGAGAAAAGCAACAATGAAAGATCCGGGAAAGGTAGTAAATATGATGATTAAGACCTCCGAGTCCTCCTGCTGCTTTTTGGAGTGTCAGAAAGAAGTTAGTGGCTACATCTGAAAACTTTAGCACAAATTACGGCTGTCACTCCCACTATTCTTCTTTTTTGTGCAGGATCAATATGAGCTGTGGACATCCAGTGATTTGTAATAATTGCAGAGACTGCTGGCGATTTTAATTTTGACTCAGCCTGTCATGTTGGTTGTTTGTAAAGCCTCCAGCACAAATTACCTGTGAAGACGAAAGTCTCGCCAAAATATTAATCCTGTATGAATAAAGCTGTATTTTGTTTTTGGCAATTTCTTTTTCATCCTCTGAGCAAACAATTTCTTCCTCCTGTCATGACAGATATAACTCAGATATACCTTTCAGACTTTTAAACTTTTGTCTTCTAAGCCAGAAAGGGAAAGACCAAACAGAGACAATGTTCTGGTGTTTTAGCAAACTGTAAGAGATACTATTAACACATTTTACCAAATATTGTACAAAATGAAAGGGCTTCTGAATTGACATGGACAGCTATTTAGCAGCAAGCAAGGGCTAAGGGTTGGATCTAAATATGTTTCAGATGTACTTTTGCACCTTTTCTGTGTCATGTGTTTCAGCGTATAGTTGCTACTACTACTACTACTACGCCGAACTGCTCTCTGCATACTGTGTTGGAAGTGTATTTAGTGACTTCTCACGCAAACACAACATTTCCTGCTGATGCTGTTTCATATTAAAAATGTCCACCTGAAAAAACATGTGGCGGTTTTCACTGTGAAGAGCCCACATGAGCAGGAGATCAGATCACAGTTGCTCATGGCATGATGAAGGCCAACTGTTGTTAAAAACTATTTTAGTCATGACTGAAATCTTAAGGATACTCAGTTTAAAAATAATACTGTCTTTCTCTTTATACAGTGTCAAAAAACAAAGAAAACTGTCAGTTTTCTCCGTTTGGCACCTTTCTTGGCACTGCTCTTGAAAAACACTTTTTGCTCGTCATAGCTTGTTGGGCTACGCCTGTCTTGGCTGACAGTGCCAATAAAGTCCATTCAAAACAGAGCCAGCTCACTTGAAGTGAACTGTTTCACACAGTGTTTGTCTTTTCACACATCAAAATTGAGTCCAGTAATATCACACTTTTTAGATGGGGCATTTTCCAAGTTTTTCATTCAGTTATGATACTATCACCAATTTAGCTGCCCTGTGAGGCTATACTGCTCACTGTAAAGAAGAACATGCATACCACAGCAAATATCACAGCATATGCAGCACATCACATTGTAATCCATACAACAGCTGTGGAGACATTTTACTCTGATAATGTAAATGTGAACCTGCTGCTGGGGGCATTAGAGGAAAAGTCAGAGGATCAACAAAGTCATCAGGGCTCATGCCCTTGGAAACAAGACTTTCTGCACAAACTTTCCAAACAGTTCACCGAAAATGATTATTTCACTTGAGACCTAAGTGGTGCCAACCAACCATGCTGGACCAGACGCTTGAGCAGACGTCACAACAAGTGGAAAGCTATAGATTTAAGCTTTAAATTCCTTTTCCCCGCTTTTGTGATGAGAGTTTAAACCAAAGCATTCCATCCTGCTCCTGGAACTTCCCAAAACAAATAGATGTGGATTCAATGAAAATGTGACATCCTACTGACAGAGTCCATCTCAGCAAGATGTGGATGTTTGTATTTATAGGATGTCACCTTTCATCTGCAGTTCTGTCTTCACAGCCATTTTTCTCATTGGGTAAATCTGAATCTTGCCAGTTAGTGTAAGACTCCACAATGAAGAGGCGCATATTTAATATTCCTTAATAACACTGGCAGAATGCAATGTGCCTGAGGATACAGACAAAAAAAAAATCTTGATCATCATGAAACTAATCATGCAATTATTAACTCTCTGAGTTTAAATTAACACAAGGCACAAGCCTCAACGAAATGAGTAAACTCTCTTTTGCTATGCTTCTGTAATTTTTCCTTTTATTTGACACCACGTTGCTGTACATTTCTCATTCACACAACACATGCCTATCGTTCTTCAGCTCTTTGTGTGACATCCCATCTTTGTTAGTCATTTCTCCACAACTTTACAGCACACAAAATGGACAAGCATTTAATTCCTTCCTTCCTCTGTCTGTCTGTCTGTCTGTCTGTGGCTTTTTGCTGGGGAATTGAAGCTTTACTGTGCCCGATGTAGCAATCCAATTATGAAGCAGGGCTGTGTTACAAGGTTGCCATGACAGAATCAATGAAAACAATATAGGAGAGTCCCATTTTATACACGTGTTTCTGGGGAAAGGACCGAAGACCTCATTTTTAAGGAAAATGTCAGCATTCCTGAGCAAGTCAACAACAAATAGCGTGAGATGGATTAAAAATGAACCTAACAACTAAATTATTTGAAGAGTTAAAGAAGCAAGTAAATAAGTGAAGAAGGGAAAGTTCTTCAACAACTGCAAGTCGTAATATATGTCTGCAAAATATTGTCTTAATTTGGCAAATTGGCTCCATTATGCAAAAGAAATAAGCAGTCAAGCATAGTTTTTACAGTCATCACCATCATTCATGTCACATGCAAATGAGACATCTTGCAAAGAATTTGGCAACATTTACTTTAGCAAATACAGTATACACAACCAAGTGGCTGGAGGTTACTATAAAAAATGAATTCTTCAGTTATGTTGCCCACACATTGATCATAACGCAAACTGTCTTCGCATAAGTAGCATAATCAATTCCACTCATTTCATCACGTTGTTTTGCTAATTATCAGAGAACTCCACATTTCTGTTCCCTGTCATGGTGCAGGAAGCAGCCTTTGCACTGCTTGGAAGCATTACACAGGATGGGTCATGGCAGCCTCGCTGAACTTGGCTGCATTTCAGACTAGTGTGGAGGAGGATGAAGGCTCACTCGCCTCTCTCGGCGAGAGAGCAAAGGCCTCACTCAGCCCACATCTGTAGAGGGAGACGAGGGGAGAGGGAAGCGAGGCTGAAGCAAGCCGCCCACACGGCGATTGGAGATGGCAGAGGGGGCACCAGACACGCTACTCCAAAGCGTTTGTGGGGGCTATTTGTTTTACAGTTGGATACTATTTTCAGAGGGATGGAAGGGCATGATTTGCAGAGTTCACACCTTGTTCTCGTTTCCTTCCAGCGAGGGTCAAACCAAACTGTGATTGACATTCAACATTATACCTTTTGATGCATCAAGCGTCCGTCTGTTCTTTTAGAACTGGTATTGAATATCCAATTTGATCTGTCAGTAATGCTCAGAAATACACATAGAAGTTTATTTTTTTCCATCAAAAGAGATGCTCTCAGAAGAAACGGAGTACATGAGTGCCATTAGTGTGAATGCATGAATGCAAGGAAGTCAACTTGACCTTGGGCTCCTGCTCTCTAAAACAATTTAAGTAAAGGAGTTGTATCAGCTCTCATCTCTCACACATCTACATTATGATCTTATGAGGTGATTTGCTGTGTGAAAATATTAAAAAGGCTTGAGTTGGCATTAAAACACAGAAGTCTCAAACCAAATTATCAGTGGTTGAGTTTACCTTGTAAATAATGCAAATGCGAATTTTTAGCTCTACTGCATTGATTTTGATTCTCAAATTAAAAGAACTGTCTTTTGTGAGTTCAGTGTTTTTCTTTCTTTCTTACTTTATTCTTTTAATTCAGTGAGGTGATACAAATTGGATCCTTCATTAGGGGAATCTATGATTCTCTGTTCCCTCACAGAGCAGCACTGTCAAAACAGTTTGCAATTACTTAATGGTTTAAATTGGTGTGCTGACACTCTTTGGATCCCTAAACCACCTCCTTAAGTGAAAATGGTGAAAGTGACTCTGTTGGAATTGATTGATTTTGGTCTGATATTTTTCTGTTATAAATGCTGGTTAGATTGCGAGAGTTGGGCTTGTGACTAGAAGGTTCCTCCTTCAGTCTTGACCTGACAGTGTATATCTTGTAAAAAAGAAAAAAAATGACCTTGGACAAAGAAAGTATCCATCAGATGCTTCAGAGGCAAAGACATGACTGTGGTTTTACTGGGGAGCTTCAGCAACATCCAGGTGGTAATTGTGCGAATGTGGAATCACAAAAGAGAACACTGCTCTCAGTGAGATTACTCGATAGGTTAAAAAAGAGGGCAAAGTCTGATTTGTGTTCTTTAAGTACAAAAGAACAATCGTAACTGATCATGAGTTGGCTCAGTTTCGACTGCCCCAGCCTTCCTCCTTCTTCCTGTTTCTTATCTCTGAGGAGTGTTTACTGGCAGTAATTAGGCCATTAATCAAGTTAATGGTACATCCCTGAATAGACTAACTGCACTCTCTCAGTGCAGTCGTCTCACTTCGCCTCGGGCCCTGAGGTTGAGACAACTCTGACATCAACATATGTGTGCACCATGGGAAGGTAACATATCACATGTAACGACTGTCAGGATGGTCTGCTGCACGGCTGTACCGATATCAGCTTTGATGGCAGGGTGGCTGTGGGGGTTGCGGCCTGGGCATGGAGTCATAGCATATAGCAGACATGAGGAAGAAAACTGCACTCAGATGGGTAGATGGGAGGATTTCTTTCAGATATTTTATTTAAGGCTGCCCTTGTTTCCAGATTAAATGTGCTCTTCACTCTGTAAGGCCTTGAATAGCAGTATGCAAGAATTTGTGCCGCAATTACAGCTGCATGAGCATGCTTTTTGTAGAAAATAAAGCTTTTGTTACTGTTACCAAATCTAAAGCTTGTTTCCGGAATTAAAGCTGCACAAAGAGATGTCACTTCTAACTCCAAAACTATGCTAATGACAAGACTTAACATGATGGTTGCAGCAGGATATTAAACAACGAGGTGTCATGCTGCAGGCTTATTTGCCTGATTTGTGGCAAATAATTTCCTTCTATCTCTGCAGACATGTTCAATCAACATAAGCATTAGAATAAAAAAAACAGTGTTGTGCCTTTGGTTGTCTCACCAGTGTTCTCCCTCCGGTCATTTTCTTCTCCGTCTCCGGAGTATTCAATTGTCTGCCCCTCCAACACAGCAGAGCTCATCCCGACCTGCCTCCCAAACAAGCTGCGGTGTAATTGCTTGTCAGAGCTGTCTGCATGCCTGTTTTTCTTCTCACCGCCACGCACCTGACAAGAAACACATATTTACACACAAAAATGAAATTACTTGAATGAATTATTTGAGAGCAGGAGCTTTGGAGGCCTGCTATCGAGCAGTGCGAGATGAACTCACCCTTGGCTCTGTGTCAGCTCAAAACAAAAGGTGGGGATGGAGAAGAACAGAGAGATAGAAGTGAAGAGAAATTAAAAAGAAGAAACACTGAGGGAATTTGGCCTCATGACCAGCTGCCATTCGGGTCATTCAGTACAGTATACTTCCTCCACTGCTCACTTTTTCCTTTTCCTTTGACAATTACCCTCCCCTTTTTCCAGAACAGCTACACAAACTACACTCATACTATAGTCTTACTCTCACCACATCATGAAGTCGAGCTATGTGTTGTGTTAGATTATGCAAGCAGGGCTGAATGATTAAAGCTCCACACATCTGCCTGTTGAGGTGTTGTAATGACAGATTTTAACTGAATGTATTAATGCAAAAATAAATTAATACATCCGGACTGCTCTAATTACACACCTTGACTAATTGCAGTGGCTCCTTTAGATGAACATTTATTGTAAATACTAACTGAACTTGGGAAAAATCAGAGGATGAAATGTAAAAATTATTCAACAAACAACCGAGTTCCCTTTGATACCCCCTGCCTACTACCAATGATGTTTTATTATGTTTGGTTAAAGGACTCGGGCACCAATTAAACTGATTATACAAGGACTTTGATGTCTTTAATTTTTAAATGAATGTGTTTACTCAGACAGTCGTGGTGAGAGGTGTTGAAGTGCTTGATTTTTGGTGCAGCCTGAATCTCACACACATTTTTAAACTGCAGTCTGAACAGTGTCAAGCAACATTATGACAAGACATGAAATAAAAACAGAGTTTTATCATATATCTGTCTATCTGCAAGTTTGTTCAGAAACAGAATTCTGTTCAGGACCTCCAAACTGCCCTTATTTGTCATTCTCTAGTGTCTAAATATACCTTATCTTGCTCTTCTTGTTTATCTTGCTTTTCTGGATTTTGGGTCTGCTTATAAATTCATATTACCTTTGCTACTGCATTAGTCTTCCATAAAGTGAACAATAAAAGCATCATTTTCCTTTGTCCACAAAGGCTCATTACCTTCTCACAACAAACACAGTGTCTGAATACAAGCAGCAGGGCAACATCTGTAAAACAGCAGCACCAGCACCTGGTGAAAGAAGAATCACACTTTGTATGTCAGCCATGTTTGTGGGTGTTTACTCCTGAGCCGAATTGTGTTTGACATTTGTTCCAGACAGATCTGTTTGGGCCTGGTGGTATTTCGGGATAAGAAGTCAACAGAGGCGAGATGTGCGGCAAAGATGTGAGAAGGGTCGTGATGGGGAAGCCTATGATTGATATTCCCATTAGCCACCTGACAAGGTGAGGACAAGGCTCTGATAATGAATTGTGACACATTAATGAGCTTGTCTAGCGCAGACAATACCTGATCAGCCCTCTTACCATTTAACCTTTGATTCCAATGAGGGAAACTGCAGGCAAATAAGAGTTTTGTGTCACTAGCAACGACATAACATGACTTTTAAAAACAGCGCACTAGATAGGTGTTTGTAACTGATATGGTTGGAAGTTCAGGCAAACTAATTTGACGGCAGTTAAACTCCAGACAGTTGTACTTTGTACTGAACAGAAGAAAAAAAAAACAAAACAAAACTTTTTTTCGTCTGTGCCTTTCTAAAGGGATGAGGATGACTACATTTCTTGTTTTCCTTTTCTTAGGTTCAAATTGGCACAAATGAGAAGTGAAATGTAACACTGACAAATTTCTCCTCCAACACCAGTTCATCTCTCAGTGCTGTATGCAACTGCACAGTCATAAGGTGATTTAATTAGCTCATGCTGTCCAAAATGCTGCATCTTTCCCCTTGGAAGGAAAAGGATATAATATGAAACTGGTTTACAGTGGTATCTATTGGCAAGAAGGACAGGATAACCAGTCATAATCATTTCATTTTGTGTCCTCTTTGCATTTGGGTACCTAATGATGTACAATAAATCTCAGCATGCTGTGCTATAAGCATGCACAACACACAAGTAAAAATGAATACAGAAGTGGCCAGAGGATGTGTCAGAGATCCCATCAACAGTTCTGCATCCCTTTCCAGGTCTCTAACAGGCTTAGAAAAGTGATGGGAAAAATGGATACTATTACAAAGGTGTAAAAGCTGTAAAAACCCATCGCACGCAAAAAGTCAGTACCAAGCAGCAGATATCAGTGGTGATTAGCAGCTGATGAGCCAGATATCTGTACTGGGAGTTGGTAGAGAACAAAAACAGAGCTAAAAGCAATGTGAATATCAGTGGTTGGCCAAATTGTGCTCCACAGTTATATAGTTATTCAGAATTTTAGAATTCCATACAAAAATGAAGATTATTGGATGGTTTCCCAGTTAATTAATTCTAACGCTAAAAGGACGCTCAAGCTAAAAACCATGTAGTATTCATAATGACTATGAACAGAAACAAAACAGAAATTACGAAATTTAATGAATTTTCTAATGGTTGTTTCAGCCTAGCGATATCATTTTTTTTATGATAACTTACCTTTACAGCCTAACTTTAAACCCTAAGGGATTTCTGATTTGTGTGCAAGTAAAAAACTACTGTGTCTGAATGGATGTGCTGAAAAATCGATTTTGTCTATTTTACAGTAGATACCGGAGACAGCATTTTTTCCAACACCTTCCTGCTCAAACAGGTTTGTGTTTGCTTGCTGAGGTGAATCCGATGTTTGTGTGGGTATATTGATGCTCCCCCTCACACAGACACCTCACCCCTCCCTCTACCGACCTACCCCGCACCTCATTGGGACGCTGGCCGCCTAAGTCTAATCCCGGGGGAGCTCATTAGAATCAGCGGCGAGGAGAGGGCCCCAGACAGGGTCAGGACAAACTGCACTGCTGAGCTGCATAGTGATGCCTTCCGCTCTGTCTTTACGTCCGTTTGGTTTGGCTGAGTGTCAGTTGATCTGAGCGGATGGCAGATGAGAGATTGGCCTGCTCAAACACTTGACAACCATGTTGAACACCTACATGCTCACACATGCACAGATAAACACATATATAGACACAAATGAAGCCACACACAGACACAAAGCCACTGACATTTTAAATACCCACTCCATCACGAACATATGTGCACATGCTCAGTGTGCACGCGTGTGTATGTATTGTACTCATATGTCTAAATTTCTCACACAGATGTGTGATCAGACCTACACACACTCACAGACACACACAAACAGTTGTTGAGTTGTCATCTCGCTGTCATGCCACAGACAGCAGCGTCCTGTGTGGTGTATGACAATAAGAAAGGGATGTGAGCAAGGTCAGGTCACACTTCCACCCATGAGACACTCATTAAATGCTTATGAATCTCAAGTGGAGTCCAGCAGATGTATGAAGTGTGTGTGTGTTCGCGCACCTGTGTAATACATCTTTTCGATCTATACATGTCTGTGAGCGTGTGTCCGAGCACCCTCACAACGAATGTGTGATCGATGCATAACCATGAGAAGCACATTAGTGAAGGGAACTTCTTATGGGGTCTAAGGTATTGATACTAGAACATTGTTAACAACACCGGATTGCAATTTCATCTATCCAAACACGGCTGTCAACAACACAGCCACTTGCAGTGCCAATCGTCGGCTTGAACACAGTTCAAGACATTCACAGAAGAGTGCACTTTCTGCAGAGACTGCAGTCGATTGATGACATGAATTCTCTGGCTGATCAGGGTGAAAAGACTGAAAGCACCACAACAGGTGACTGATTAATACTGTCAACACTTTCATAAAGGGGCAAGTCTACATCTGACACTTTCCAACATCTTGTTTCATCCTCTTGTCACATGTTTGTTCAATGGCTCAAATCTGCTTCCACACCACTGAATGCTCGGGCTCCCATGTTACCCACATAAATGCAAAGTGTCTATCTGGAGTTCACATGATTTTCTGCACACCTACAGCAGTTATAGCGTGCAGGGCTGCGAGGGCTTCTGAGTGCACAGCAGCTCTGTAGCTGAATGTGGACACTGACAGAGGACGGTGCAGAAAAGTTTTCCACTATAGGAACTGACCCATAACCCTGAGCCCTCATGTAACCTGAATTTGGTAATAGGTTCTGCTTTGTTTGCCATTGTGTTTTGGATATTTATCATAAAAAGCGCAACACTAGGTCTGATACCTGTTGAAATGTTGAAATGCTGTTTGGTCGGCAACAGCAATGGAACAAGTGGCCCTGATATTAATCTTCTTTCACATTTACAGATAAATAAAATTAAGAGACAGGATCCACCTGAAGTATTGTTGCATGTCACTAGTAGCAATGATGCAAGTGAGTTGTCGCATGTTTTCCTCCCTCTTCCTTCTGCCACCTCCTGAGGAATGCCAAAATTTATGGTTCAGGGAACCACAGAGGAAATAATAGCTTCACCTATCACACACATTATTATGTTGGATGTTTGGGTTAAAGGATGTGAAGTCAGGATGATAAGACTGTGGATGGAAGGCTTATGCCAATTACGTGAAAATGCAGTTGCTCACCTGATCCCATGCAGTCAGGCTGCTTGCTCGTCAATATTCCTGGTAATGCCTTCGAGGAGTGGCTGCTTCAGTGCTCGCCTTTTGAGTTATACTGAAATGGATGGCGAAAGGTGAGAAAGGCCAGAGATGCTGTTATTGCTCCACAAAAGCCTGTGGACACATAAAGAGTTTATCATCTGGGTGAGCAGAGAGCAAGCTTTGCTAATATCCTGAGGCTATCACAACACTGTCCAATGAAGTCTGATTGACTCCATACATCAAAGGGTGCGTGTGCACGTCTGTATGTCCCTATGTGAGTGTGTTTGTGTGTCCCAGAGAGACGGAGAGAGCAACAGGAAGACGGAGATAGCTTTCCTCAATGCTTTCCGGCGACAATGAAATGACACACAGGAGCTTTGATATAATTGGGAAAGTGCTCTGAGAGAAAGATGCCAGGTTCAGAGAGTTGGGGGGAAGCAGTGTGGTCACAGGAGCTCAGTCAGAGAGCAGGAAGGTATTGGGGTTCGGGCTGCTTTTCTACCCACCGGTGGGGGTGGCACTTATTATGAATGGAAGAAACAGCAGGACACAAGGAACCGGAACCCGTTTGTTGTTTAAAAAGCCTGTCTCTCTCTCTGCTTATGCCTCTCTCCATCTCCATGTAATTAGGGTGCTGGCTGAGAGAATGATCAGCTGTCATCCCCAATGGTGGCCTTCCACTGCCTGAATGTCAACACTGTCTGAGACCTCCTGTCTGAGTGAGCAGCACACTCAATTAGAGCACTCACTCACTGCAGGAGCTGGTGGGACAAACACACTGACACATTTACACAGCTGCAAACGTGCACACACACATACATATGGACGATCAGGCCACTTTTGTGCTCTAAGAGTATATCCACACATCGGAAGACATGCACAGACACACACACACTCATCTTGATTCATCACAGCGGTAACCTCGTCTTAGCCCCAAGTGGTAACATTAATTAAAACACAGCTTTTCGGGACATAAAAGTAACTATTGGTAACAGTGCCTTTTCTCACATTCCCTCCACAGGCAAACATCACTCCAAGTTGAAAGCAGATGCAGATAGGTGGCGAGAGGATGCCCCCTCTGCTCTGTTTGGCCACATCAAAGTGGGCATGAGTCAAAGGGCGAGACACCAAAGAGGACTTTTTCTTTGTGTTTCTATGTCAGGGACATCTGAGATGTCTCTCACACTTCTTAAAAGTGATTCTCTGCCTGTTTAATGGCATGTAAAATACACTTAAAGGTCTCAGTTAGCAGATTGCAATGCAGATTGAAGTCCACTTCAGAAAACTGAACCTGATGGAACAGCGGACTTATAGAGACACATCTGCAGACTAAATGTGAAGCTAGAGCCACATGGCTCAGCTTAGCACAAAGGCTTAAAACAGTTCATTAATTAACATGCAAGATCTTGTTTGGCTTGTTTGCCTTTTGACAGAGCAAGGCTATCTGTTTCCCCCTGCTGCCAGGTTTTATTGGAAGCTAAGCTAACCACCTGCTGGGCCCACCTTCAAACTTAGTATACAGATGTGAGAGTGGTATCAGTCTTCCCATCTAACCCCCGGCAACGGTGGAATTGCTGTATCAGGCTGTACACAGAATAATCGTTTAAGATTAACTAACTGTTGTTTTTTTCCCAAGATAATTGTGTATGTAACAAAAACATGAAACACTGTCTGCCTAATTGTTTAACAGCATTTCACACAGAGCAAAAAGAAGAAATGCTTTCTGTCTGTATTTGCTTAATTTCTTACACTGTTCAGCATAATTTTCTTTGACAAATTAGAGAGCTGCCACAGACCATCTGGACATCTGTCGGCCTCTTTACATGTTAGCGATTTAGTGAGTGATGTTATTATCCACAGTAACGTATGATGGAGCGAGCGGGTAGGGGTTCAGTCCCCTCCCTTCACTCAGCAGGACAGGAAGAGACTAACGGATGCGTGTTAGCTGTTGCAACAATCAAACCCGGTCCTGTTTGGCTGCAGAATAGTTTTGCCTGTTCATGAATGTTTGCACTTACATATTATACTTTTCTGCCTCTTGAAATTTTCAGTCCTCTGCTGTCATGCACAAATGGATGGAGCTTCTTCCAAACCAACCCCCAGTCTGGTAGCTGTGAGTGTGTATGTAGGAATAAGAAAGTGTCAGTGTGATTTGACAGCCTGTGTGTGCGGTGGTTTAAATGTGTCAAAGTAAGAGGAAAACCAAAGAGAGTGCATTTAGATAAAGTTAGATGAAGTTTTGAATTGAAAGCAAAGAGAGATTTTATGCATGCTTTCATGAGTGCACAATGTTTTAAAAGTGTGTGCGTGCTTGCCTATAGTTGTGGCAATTCTGCAAGTGTCTGTGGTTTTGTGAGAGAGGAAGAGAGGAGATTGTGTTTAGAGGGATGGAGAGACTTTGCGGGCCCTGTGGAAATTAGAGCTCTCCATCTCTGTCCTCAGGCCCTTCTATGTGTTTGTGTGTGTGTGTATGTGTGTGTATGTAGGACTGGGGGTCACTGCAGGAATAAAGAGAGAAAAGTCAGATAATTCTCACTAAAAATCCTCAATACACGAGCAGCTGCATGACTGTGAAGAGTGCGTTTGTGTGTGTGTGTGTGTGTGTGTGCATGTGGGTGGACGTGCATCTTCACCTGTAAGTGTTGTCTGCGGTGTTTGTGAGAGGCAGACCAAAAGAAAATAAATTTGTTCCAAAATGTTGTGTGTGTACATGTGATTACTGTAGCTGCAATTAATTTGTATCACAACCATAAGGGACACAACTCAGCTGTCAGTCTTGAAGACCAGAGTACATATTTGTGCATTCATGTCATGTTAGCCTCATGGATCTTCTCAGTAAAAAGCTTGTGGCATGACTCAGAATGCTTGTGTAATCTTGCGCAGAATGAAGTTCAGTCACATTGTGTTTTACACTGATGCACTCGTTTGTTGTGTGTCTTGCAAAATTTTTGAAATGCACTTCATGGACTCAAGGATCTGGAAGTATTGTTAGGAGTCATTTAGTCAATAGCAGCTTCTGCAGCCATCCACTCGCTGTCTCTCCTGCTCCTCGTTTCTCCATCTCAGAGCTGATTTTGTGCAGCTGCCCTCGACAGTCTGCCTCAGGCTGTTGTGCCCAACCTTTACCTCAATCCAGTCTCTTCTCTCTCTCCTTCTCTTGTTTTCTTACTCTACTGCCTCCTGATTACTATGTTGGGTGGAAAAGATGCCTCACGGGAAGTTGTCTCCTTGTCTTATTTCTTCCTCCTCCTCTTCCTCCTCTTCATGGTAACCCTCAGCTACAGATTTGACTCAGTGTCTTCACTGGCTGGCTGCAGGTAGGACTGCTTGTGTCAATCCTCCCTCTCCCCTTCAGCCTTTTGTACGAGCCTCAGGCATAGAGATGGTGTATCCCACAAGTTTTGACTTCAGCTGGTGGAAAAAAGGCTAATCTAACATCCATGTTACAGAAATGTGCTCTCGAACAACAAATAAGCATCTTTCATTTGCATGAAAAATGAACAAATTTCAGGTGAAAGCACAAAATGACCATTCACTGCACCTGCATGGCTCTGATAGGGTTGATGGATACTCATGACCCACTGATCACCAAGTGGCTTCATGTTTAAAGCCATAAAAAGTCATTTGAAATGGTGGCGACTCTGAACAGTCTGAGGTTAAACAGAAAAAGAAGAGATTAGAATCCAAAACCACCATGAACTGTTAATATTTTAGCAGCCCTGCTGAGACTTTGATCCAACGTGGGCTCTCAGTAAACATAACTCACATTATTGCGTATTATTGTAATCATGCGCAGCCACGACACGACAGGGGAGATATAACCTCATGGTGGGAGATAAGTGTGATTTATGCTTCATATCTTTAAACACATTACGGAGGCAACATAATGGACACATCGCAAACTTAATTGCACATTATGTGACACCAGGGGCATTTCCCACCTTATTAATATGTAAATATCCCATATGAAGTTAAAAGGAGCAATAGAACATGTTAGAGTAATGATGTCAAATTAGCAATGACATGATGAAGGGAATAAAGCCAGCAGACAAATACAGGAAAAGATAAATGATTTGTAACAGACATTACACTGCCAGCCTTCCTGCAGCTCAAATCCAACAAAATCCAGATGTCTGAAAAGAGGATTGGTTGGTATACAACTGATAGCTGATATGATTCTAAAATAACAAAAAAAAAAGAAAAAAAAAGAAAAATAGATCACCTTTTATCCCCACTAAATCAGCAATGGTTCAGACTTGGAAGTAAATGGTTTAAAAGATACTCAATAAAGTAGGATGCCTAATTTTTACTTTTCCACAGTTCAGTTAACTGAAAACATTACACAATCATTTATATTAACAGTCAAAATGAAATTTTGTTAGAATGTGAGCAGAAAAATTCTTCAATTCACGCATTGACATTAATGGGAAGAATGAAGAATGAAGAATGGGAAGTTTGCACAGCAACAGTAACTAAGCAGGGGCGGGACTTAGTGAACAGTCAACTGTAATAGGACGAATCATTATTAAACATGGGAGCAAATAATTGTTAATTGAATGCTATAGCTGCACCCCGTGCTTTTCCAGAGACCAGATGTTTAAATTTTCAGGCCTACATGTTTGCATTCTTGCATGGTTACTCAAAGTTTGCAACCAGAAGAGGCTCAGGCAGATATATTAGCTCCCTGAGATAACAGTGTTGTTTAGTTTACATTTCCATTAACAATTTAAGTGAAGTAATACTTTATCTTCAGGTAGCCTTCCTTGTCAACAAGAAATAAATACACCCTTGAAGAGTATCATTTTATGTGGAGAATTAGAGTTTGGGCTCATGGTCTAGATTCTAATTTCCAAGGCTTTTGAATCCTGTTGAGAAAACAAAGTAACAGGAGCCCGAGAAACGCAGACCATAATATAAAAGAATCATCAAGCTTTGTGGAGCCTTTCTTTCTTTTTTGGTAGATGTGTGTGTGGATCAAAACACCCTGTCAAGGTGACACACTGCAATTAAACAGCACCAGTCTGTCAGTGATGAGCTGTCAGACGTCACAGGTGTACAGGGCACCTGTAAGTATAATTACTACAGGCCTCCAGGATGGAGCAGACCCACGTCTCCCGGCGGCGATAGCAAGCTTCACTGGCAGATCAGCTATAAAGGAGACTTGTAACACACTGACAAATGGTTATACAGCAGTTGCCAAATTAACAATGACCCCTCCCCCTCTTTGCTGTCTAGTGAGGGTGATTATGTGCAAAGTCCTGTCGGGAAGTGTGCTTAATGTTCAAGATAATCTGTCTATTATGCGAGTTCAACATTAGGAAGGGAGCAAGCGAGTATCAATTAAATTTTCTTTTCGTGGCAAATGGGAAGCAGAATTTTTTTTGACAGTGATTCAAGCAGGCGAACCTAATATGGATCTTGAATGAGTAGCTATTACTTGAATATAACTGGAATCAGTTCAAATACTGTTACTCTGCAGCGGAAGCCCCTCTCTCTAAATTACTATGGTGGAACTAGATGGGCTTACTAATTGAGTCTCTGAGCATCTGAGGAAACTAATGGATGGATGAGGGGGTAGGGGGGGTCTGTTCATAAACAGTGTTTACTTAAAGCACCCCATTGCCTAATTAATATTAATAGCAGTGACTTCAGAAAGCTGATATTCTGCCATTGGTCAGTTTTGTATTATTTATGATTGAAATGAAAGCCTGGGAATGCAGCAGCAATGGAGGAGTGCTGCATAGCAAACGATGTTGCCTATGCCAGTTTACATAACCAACACTTGGGTAAACAGCAGATTAAGCACAGCACAAGGCGAGAGAAAAAAAAAAGAGAGCAAAAATGTTATGTCCACATTTTGAACATTGCAGACCCTTTTGATGCAGCTGGTCTTCATCTGCAAGTCCTTTTGAGCATGAAAGTGTGGCGCAGTGGAGACTCTCGCCTCCAGTGCAACGTGTGTAATGTTGATCTTAAGAAGTCGGGTCAAAGTAAGCACGGCGTAACTTGAGAGCGTCCTCGCCTTAATTAAAGACACCATCTGTTAAATTTTATTATTAAAGCTGTTTGAGTGAGCTTTAGCGCAACTGTGCAGGGCTTCCATTTTCTGCTCTATTTACAGGCAGCAGGGTGGCATGTCGACCAAGGAGATTGGGTTCAAGGTACCAGAGATTCTCTGTTGAGGTGTCTTTGAGCAAGACACAAAACCCCTGTGGGAATGTAGTTTGTTTACTTGATAAACTACTTTAAAAGATAACAAGTCAATTTATGAAAGTATTTTGCTAAAAGTCTTATATATAGTTCTTTTCCAAAACGGTCTTAACGTTGCAAAGGATTTTATCAACAAGACTTGTTTACCTTTGCCAGCAAGTGTGCTCCACAACTTAAATGTTCCTCTTGCAATCTGCATCAACTCCAAACTATTAGATTAACAAGCTCGACACACGCAAATGCACAAAATCACCATAAGACCACTGAAACATATACTGAATCAATCTTTATTTATATTAAATTAAAAATATACTTTTGACAGATTCATGTAACAAACATGAGGAACAGTATTTCTATGATATAAAGCTTTGGGTATGGTTTCAAATAACTTGAACAAGGGGGAAGTATGGAAATCTAAAGTAGGCGAGGAGGAAGAGCTATTGGGAACGCCTTCTCTCCAGCATATCTCCTCTAAAAGCATGCAAAACGAATCAGAAATGAACTGAAAACAGGTTGTACTGTGAAGGCCTTTCAGGACAAAGAGGAGGAGGAGCAGGAGGAGGAGGTCAGACTTGGCTCAGTAATATTTCCAGTAGAAAGTAAGCAGAGAAGGTAACAATGAACCCCAAACACAGGGTTGGTTGGCAGCACTGGTTTTAGTTTTCTGAGAGTAAGAAAGAGGGGAGAGATGAAAAGAGAAAAGAAGGCCTTGTTCACTTGTTCTGGGGTCTTCTCATTACTGGGTGATGAAATGAAATGTGGCAGGTATGGGTGAAGCAAAGCTTCTCCCTGTGCCCGTCACCCACCAAGACCACTTCTACAGCATTCACCTAAACTGAAACATTACATGAGGACAGTCACAAAGCTCTGGAAAAAGGGCCACTTAACAGAGTTTTCACATGAGAAAGGGTCAACGAGCACTTTTAAAATCAAACTCCCAGTAGTCAAAAGGTACACTTACATAAAGCAAATATGTACGGCTCTTTTTGTACAAGTTGTTATAAGCAGGAGAAAACAGCAGTAGGAGAGAAGACCATATAAATTCAAAGCATTGCCTCCTTATTTACAGATTCACCACGTCGGCCGTTTCGGTGCTTTATAAAAATATTATTCACATTTGTTGTTGAAGTTTGTTAGATACGTTTTGGAGGAAACCCCAAATATTCTGTACATTTATCTGATGATTTAAACAGAGAAAATGAACGGCCTCCAATTCATAAGCAATGATTTGTGCAATTAGGATGCGAGCAACTAAAAATTGCATCTAGAATGATAAACGCGTCCAATAATGTACAATGGGGAGTATTAGGGAGAAACATCCTCGAAGAGAAACATCTCTGATAATACGGAAAAAATCCTCAATATTAAAAGAATATATAGGGTCATGTTGAAAAAAATTCAATGAAAAATCCTAGAAATAAGGATTCCCAGGTTGTGCTACTGAATTCTTTTTTTCACTCCTTGGACATAAATCTGAATATAATATAGTCATAAATGAAGAGATACAACAGTGGAGGGCAGTAAAATACTACAGGTACCATGCAAAGTGATATTGTACTATACATTAGACTCTAACACAGCCTATATGGTGGGTAAGTGCTGAGGATGAAATATTGAAAGATTCACTTCAGTACAACATGGCTACATGCCTCTGCGACTTGGCTTAGAGGAAACAAACAAAAAAAAAGTTATCAGTCTTAAACACCAGTCGCCATGGCCAGTGTTTAGGGCTGAGACAGATAGCAGCAGGTAACACAAGCCAATGCAACGGCAAAATATGGCTGAAACAAGAACACCAATCATAGAGAGAGAGAGAGAGAGAGAGAGAGAGAGAGAGAGAGAGAGAGAGAAAAGATTGCTTCCCTAGCAGGAAAACTAATTGTGGTACTTCAAAAAATCGACAGAGGCCTTTGGACAACAAAAACAAGACCTAATGAACTTGTACCTACAGGTTTTCAGAAATGTTTTTCTTCCACTTCCCAATGAACTCATGAGAAGATTCGACAAAAAGAAGAGGCCTGTTGAGTGCCTTGGATACTCTCAAGTGTTCTCAAGAACATGGAACAAGGCCGGTCGTCTCATCAGCGTTCCAGTCTAATCTACTCTTGATTCGAACACATATTTTGCCTGGGTCTGCAGTGTAATTTAGGTCAAGCAAGAGAGAAACCAATACATGTTTTTCTTTTCACCGCCATCGTGATGTTCTTGTTTTTTTCCTTCTTGAAACCCAGTTTTGGCAGACGCTTCCATCGCTCTGTATAAACAAGCTCAAACGCTATAAATATTTCACATTGATATTAAATGCCGTCTCTATTTCATTGAATTAGAGCTCCAAAAGGGACTACAAAATACTCCTTCATCAAATAATCATGATATCATCAAAGCAGCATTATAAATACTGTCTGAAGCAAACAACAGAAAAAATAAATACTTGGAAACAAGGACATTCTTGAAGCTGGTCAGTACCACCTAATTTATGTGTTATTCATGAACTCCTGGTCACAGTACCATCCCTGGACTTTTGCTAAAGCGTTTGCTTTTTGAAGGGGGAAACGACCATATAAACAAGTTGAATATTTCAGTAACGAAGGGTAGAAATCCTTTCTTTCTACCCACAAGTTTGATCAAAGTGCTCCATCGGGAGGACAAACATATATAGCTTAGTCTGACAAACACTTACACACACACACACTCTCACACTGCAATACACCAAATAAACATCCTACGCAAGATAATAGCTTGGACAGGACGCTGCTCATGCCGCAGAATGATGAAAAGCTGTCACAAACAATGACAAAACAATAAAGTTATCTTTCCAAAGTTAATGGCTGGGAAAACTTGCTAAAGGTTCGGGAAGATTTTCATATTGATTGAACTGAGATGTGATTTTAGTGAGATATTGCGGGAGGACCTCCAATGCAAACCATCATTACAAAATGTTTGCCTTGATCTTCGAAGTTTGGAAAGCTTTGACATGTTTTCCCACCCACAGGTGTTCTGTATGGCTTGGCGGAAGAAATAATGGCTGCAACACCAGTACTTTTAGCAGCATTGATTGGCTGTCTGCCCGCAGAGGCATCAGTAGGAAGGGGTTAGAACAGTTCTCTTGAGACCAAAAGGGAAAGCAGTACCCTACTGGCGATCAAGGACCAAAACGCAGGCGGGATACTTTTGATGATGTCATTTTGGGCTAAGATGAGAGGCTTGGATAGGAAGCATTTTTGAACAGTCACTCCGTTTGTTCTAATTAAAACTCAGTGGTGGGAAAGATATAAAATAAATTGTTAAAATTGTTGGTTTAAAATTGTGCAGGTCTCCTTTGACACCTTAGAGCAAGCCAATGAAATAATTTTGTTCAGGGTTTATACAATCTTTATACACAAAAAGGCGATGAGTCAAGAACGGATGACAAAAGACTTCCTGTGCGACCAGTAATGTAATGTGAAAGCAAAAATTAGCTTCAGAGACTTCAGATAAAATTAACCACAGCAACTGAGTCCATTCCCTACCAATCTTCTTCACGAACGAATCCAAACGACACAAACACTGATTTCTAAACGTATTCATTTTGGCACAGTTCATCTTCTCTCTATCGACAGGTTCCTGACTTTTAACCAGTCCAGTGGAGAACAGGACAGTTAATGACTTATGATTGCGAAAATCTCCCAGAGATTTGGTGCTGTTGGGCCATGCAATGAGTTTCTTGTTTTGAGCCGATGACATTAAAAATGCTATGTTTTCTACTTGACTTGCAGGGTGGCAGCCTTGTTTGAGGTCAGACCAGTGTTGAGTCTCGTGTTGGTTAGCTGTGGTACTGAGGGGTTTTTATCCATAGACCATGTCATTACTGACTTCTACAACATCTCTTTTCCCCAGATAAATCTGTAGGGACAAACTGGCTCGCTAAATTGTGAACACACATGCTCTCTCACTGACATAAACAGACACACACACACACACACCCAAAGTAGTCTGTTTTTACTGTGCTCTGCTGGTGCTGTCTTGTTCACTCCTTGAGGTCTTCATTAGAAGGCTTGTATGAACTTTCCCTCCCCTCTCTGTAGATTTTTTTCCTTTCCTTTCTTCTCTCCCTCACTGTCTCCATGATCAACATTTTGATTTCAGCTGCCGTACACATGGACCGATACAACAATTTCCCAAAAAAAGCTCCCACTCTTGTGTCAAGACACTTCATTTAAGTTAGCTTCACAATCTGAAAGGGAAAACCAGTGTTTAAAAATCCATCTTCTCAGCACTGCAACCAGTGTTTATAAAAATGTATACAGTGTATTTTTCCCTTTTGCTTGGAACAAGCTGTTTTTAAGCAGCTTTTCCAAGTAGACAGCAGTCAAGCAAGAACGACTAAACAGCTTTTGCCCTGAATGTTTTCAGGTGAAGTTAAAAATGTTTGAACTACAAATGTGAAAAGAGGGATCTTGTAGTTTTGGCCATCACAGTATCACAGTTACAGTATAAAGATGAGTTTCACATATTTGACAGAGAATTTGAGAATGTACAGTGTGATTCGTTAGGCAAAAAGATTGAATATGATTGATCAGCTTTGAGTGCTCCGTCTTTTATGTTAGTGGACGTTGCTCTCCTGACTAAACCTCTCAGTCTTTTTCCCTCCGTGTTTTGCTGCTTCGCCTCACTCCACAAGGTCATTCACAAAACAAGACAACTTGACATCTAACAGACTGTTTTTGCTCCATCTGTTTGCTTATCTCAGAAACACTGACAAGAGTTTTGTTCATCCTCAGACCTCTTTACTTGAAAACAAAAATAATAAAATATCTTGCTCCTCTCATGAATCTAACACCGCAGTGGCTGGCAGTGAGTTCAGGTCCACCAAGTCAAATCCATCTTGCCATTGTGGTTGCTGGGACAACACGGTACATCCACTGCTGTGAGTCAGTAATTTTGCCAAAAACTATTATAACCTTCACAATCTCAGTGACATGGAGCGCAGTCTCTATCTACAGAGCAGAAATGGACTGGACTGGACTGGATATAGTGAAAGTGCATGAGTCTGAGTTCGGTCTGCTTGGTTCAGATGGGTCCACCTCCTTCTGATGTTGCTACAGTCTACAGCAGATGGCACGTTATTTGGAAAGAGTTGGGGGTCGGTGCTGGTTGTGGCCGCTCCCCTCTGTGTGGAACAGTGGAACCAGAGAGGATGTCTGGGTTGCTGGAGGATAGAGTCAAACTGAGGAACATTTGTCAAGTGGAACAATCTAGACCACAGTGTTCCGCTGCCGGTAGGGTGGAGGCGGTAAAACAGTGCCGGATTTCAGGGAAAACTCAGACATGTATTCAGGGTTTTCAGCTACTGAAGGCCGTATATGTCCATTCTGCTTATAGAAGAACTTGGCATTGGTGGATCCTCCCTGGGCACCGTCTGGGGCCGCCTGGTTAGATGATTTGGGAGGCAAACTGTGCTGCCAGTATTCTGGATTGTCAAAGGTTACCTTCAGCTTCTTCCCACTGACTTTACCTGTTGTCAGTCCTCCATGCTTCAGCAAGCTCGACGGCTGCATGGTGGCGTGGCTCTGGTAGGCTGGCAGGCTGCCGTGCCCAATGGTTGCCGAAGTAGACAGGGCACCTGACTGACACACCTGGGCTTGGGCAGTAGTTCCTGTTTGGCTGTGGCTGCCACCTGGATTGCCAGGTTGTCCTGCAGGTTTGATGGTGTGATGGGCGTGGAGGATGTGGGTCGGTGGGCCATGGTGACAAGGCATGCCAGATGGAGAGGGCTGGGCCGTGGGGAGGGGGTAGTGGGGCAGGCTGGTCTGGATTGTAAGTGGGAGGTGTGAGCCTGAAGCTGTGGCTGAGATCGAAGAAGGAGGCTGGGTTGGTAGGGGTAGACCATTTCTCCTCAGGGCTTCCAGGCCCAACTCAGCAGGGCTGTGGAAGGTGTTGAGGTACAGGGGCTCGTTGATGTACTCATCCTCTCCTTTGGGCTGACTGTTGGGTGTGCTGTGGTAGCCTGGATTATCCAAGGCATGAATCTCGCCGTTTTTACGCCGTGATACAAATGGGTTTTCCTCAATGGGATTCAGGTATTCTGTAGCACAAATCAGAAAAGAAGGGGGAACGAGAGAAAGGAGGAACAAGAGAAAAGGTGATTATAAGAGAATCAGACAGACAGACAAACAATAGATAAGAGAAAATAAAATAAAGAGATCAGAAAACAAAAGAGAGTAAGAGAAAGAGAAAACGAGGAGAGAATAGATGGAGATGATAATGGTGATAATGGCCACCACTCAGGACCAGACGGGCAAGTTGCCAGCAGTTCTTTGGCACTGGAAACTCCATCTGCCGCGGGTAAAAATGCCAGCAAATGACCCCTCTTCACTGATTCCAAGCACTATAATAATGGGGTGCAAAACCTATTGACTTTGCCCACTCTTCCGTTCCTTAACATTGCATCAGATGCATTTTGCTGCAGGCTTTGTTATATTTTGAGCTGCTCAAAAATCAAAGATGGTGGTGCAAGAGCAGGGCTGATGGACTGAATTATGATCAAAGGCAAAACATGACTGTAGTAACTGACATACACCGCTGACGAAAACTCAAGAAGAATTTTAATCAATGGAATGAAAGAAAATGAACAGGCAAAATGACAAGCAGACTACACTACAAAAGATCATATTTACTCTCTGAATGAGCCGAGAGATGACAAGACAGAGGAAAAGTGCACAAAGCAAGAATTTGTAGCGAATACAAAATGCATTTGTTTTACATTTAAATTGCAACTTTGTGGAACAGCACAGCAGATTGGGGTTTGTTATTTCCATGGCACCATATTACTTGTGTTTTATAGATTGGTGAGAA
Organism: Scatophagus argus; assembly: GCF_020382885.2. Classification (NCBI taxonomy): domain Eukaryota; kingdom Metazoa; phylum Chordata; class Actinopteri; family Scatophagidae; genus Scatophagus; species Scatophagus argus. Next base: position 3,547,034 of record NC_058516.1, on the reverse strand, counting down.
ATAACTATAATGAGATGACATTATTTTTGCCGCAGAACTTCTACCTTGACTTAGTTTTCACTTCCCAGCAAATCAAACAAAATTATTACAAGTGTTCTGTAAAACTTCTTCTGTAAAACTTTGGATTCCTGATTGATTTTAGAAGATTTTACTGTGTATTTCATGTGTACCTGATGAGCTCTTGTCCTTCATGGGTGTCATGTATCCATCCTCATCAGTGTCACCTCTGGATGCCCTCTCCCCCAGGAAGATGGTGGGGTCAGCGCTGTACCTCTGGCCTCCACTGTCCTCTGCCCCAGCCTGGCTTAGGGTCTTCTTATGGAGGCTTCCATTACAGCGCTGGTCCTCCAGGCCCGGAATTGGTCCGCCTGTGGCTTCCTGGTTCACACAGGCTTGGGCACCTGCTGCTGAGCTCTCTGCAGAGTTTGGACCACCATCTCGATAGCCAAACTGGTTCTGATTTGTGGATCAAGAAGAAAAATATTTTGCAAAATATTTATCAAGCTACTGTGAGACAACAGTATGTAAAAAAAACAAAAAAAAAACAAAGTATACAGGTCTATAGTTTAGTTGAACAACAACAAACACGCATGTGTCAGTGTCAAAAATAATAAAGTTTGAGTCTGACTTTCAGTCACCTGCGGCAAAAGAAGAGAGACTTTTAACCCATACAGCTGCCTGTTGAAGGTAGAATTCTCCAACAAAGTTCTGCCAATGCAGTCATCAGCCTTAAGGGACTGTGAGGGGCAGCCAGGCAAAGCTACAATTCAAACACCTGAGCCTCAAAAAAGAACAAAAAACCCCACAAGAAAATACAAAACATGACATGGAAGCAAAGGGCTTGTTGTGGTGCTGTGTTGGCTTGCCGTGGGCTATTTAACCCAGGACCACTTCTCTGCGCTCTTGCCAAATGCTAGCACTACAACAGCAATTACAGGAAACAGAGCTACAAAACACAACAGGGAAAAAAAAGAAACATCCTGGGGTTATATCTGTCCACCTACTTCTACCAACTCCCCTCAATTGCAATCAACCTCCCCCTCCTCCCAACTTCTCTGTTCATTCCTTCTTCAAAGACAGTCATTATCCGCTCCTCTTTTCAAGTATGAGCGTGAGAGCATAGATTAGATAACTGTCTGTATTGCACTGTGTCTGCTGTGGCGCAACCTGAATAACTAACTTTTTGTGGCAAAGACAGTCAGCTGATGGATTTTAACAACAAAATCCTTTCCTTTGTCTGGGCGTGGAGGGGCTTTTGACTGCATAATCGAAAGAAGTTCAGTTCATGATAGATGTGTTGACTTTGAACAAACGGAACCTTGGAGGACGGATTAGCATGTGTGTGGGTATGTGTGTGCTTGTGAGAGAACAAAGATCTGCTGGCAAATGAGTAGGTCATGGGGGTAAAGGTGCATAAGATGCAGAGATGTGGGCCAGCAGCATCTGGGCATGCTGCAAAGAAAACAGCCCAGCCTACACTCATTGCCTATTAGTAGATGGCTAGGGCAGTTTAAGAGAGAGTCTCTTATTTGCTTACGGAGCTCTGAGTAATGAAACCTGGGGCCTGGGGAGCCAGCGCCTAAAGAGCCCAGGTTTAAGCCACACACGCTGAGATGGAAATGATGGAGGTGAGCCATTAGCAGAGGAAAACCATCAGTGTATTGGAAGTTATTAACCACCTTGAGCACTTACAGAGGGTAGCAAGTTGGGCAGTTGACAGAAGACAAGAAAAAAGTTTTTGACTAAAAGGGTTTTTGCAAGGAGATACTGTGCATGGATATTTAAAAATAATAATTATAGGCAAAGGGTTATGTTTTCAAAAAACACCCTGACACACTTTTCTACTACATCAATACAACAGCTCCAACATTAATATTAGCAAAATGAATGCAGCAATTTATTGCTGATGTTTCTGTGTGTCTAAGCAGTGTCCTTACTCTGTTGGAGTCAACACAAGGCCTGGTTGTGTATGACGGAGGAGCCATGTTGAAACCTCGGGGGACCAGATACTCCTCAGCATCCATCAAGTCATCCAGGTCCTCTTCATCCAGAAGACTCTGGAAGAACTTGCTGTCATTGGGGCTGGGAAGCTTCATGCGGTCATCACCCTGAACAGCAGGTGATACACATAACCAGAATTTCACTTGATTAATGTCATTTAATTGATGCCATCAGTGCCTAGAATTGTAAATTCCACTCAAAAATGTGATCTGACAGTGAGCCTCTTTAGGCAAACACACCTGGATGACCAGGTACCGCTGGGGGTCACGGGCCATTCTGCAGAACTCAGCAGCCAGCTCCTTGAACTTCGGCCTGCTGTCTGCGTCAATCATCCAGCCTGGGGAAGAGAATGATGGTGCAGGAGAAGAAGAGGTCAATAAGATAAACTGATACAAACATAACGGATAAAAAGAAAGTGGTGCTTGTATTAAGGATTTACATATGTGCGTACATATGTGCAGTTAAGCATAAATGTAGCTTAATGATTGTCCCCAACTAATCTGTGTGATATATTTATCTGTAAAAATTCAGAGGATGTTTGTATCCCTTTGAAACTGCAGAGAAAAACACATCCTGAACATAAACTGCACCAATATGAATCATTTTAACTCCAGAGGCCATTGAATAAGCAAGCGTGGCGTTTACATTCATAAAGTCCCATACATTTTTAGGGCCAAGTGCCTTGCTCAAGGACAACATTTCACTTTCTGAGGCCATGGCTGCAGTAAACAGCAAACCCCCGCAGGTGAAGTGAAAGGCCAGGTGGTATTTCAGCTCAGATCAGCCAGCAAGCAAAGTGTCTGCAGCCCTATTACATGCTCTACAGTGCTGATGGATAAAGTGGGGTCTTGGTGCCTCTCGCAGTCTTCGACGGAGGATTGCTTGCAAAATATAATTGCTTAAAAATTGCTTATCCTTGTTACATTAACACAGCTGTTATCAAATCATAATCTGCTCCCTCTTCATAAAAGCTGTTTTTCAACCACCATCATCAACACCACAGTCGATCTAAAACTAACTCCCCTTAAATAAAAGTCTGACCCTCTTATTGTCATTTCGCCTGCCCATCTTCGCTCAGTTCATCTAATTTCTGCTCCTAGTGCCCCCATGCGGGCAAATTACCTTGATGAGTTGCAATTACTCCAGCAATCAAACTCTATTTCATCTTTATTGGGGTGGCGCAGAGGCGGTAGGACACGCAGTGTGACGGCACACCAAATCACAAACAACAGCTCTCAGTCAACATGTAATTAGAATTAATGTGGCCAATTGCTGAGCCTCCTTCTGGCTTTTGATGGGGCGACCTGACCCTCCTGCTAGTTTGACTCAGTGCGTGACCTCTTTTGGCTATTTCTGAGCATTGCTACGATGTTTACCTGTGTTATAGCATTGCAGCATATAGCATTTGTTAAGTTAAGGGAATCCCTTTGACTCTTATAAGATTATTGTCCAGAAGCATTTTGTACAACACATGAAAAGTTCTCCTCCTCTTTCTCCTCCAGGGGGGAAGGACAGAAATCAGCTGGCATTGTTATTAGGCTAAATAGCCGCAGGGCTTCATGGTTTGCTTCTGCGCTGTCAGAGGCCATTGGCAGGTGTTTTTCATTTGGAAAAAAAACAATTAGATATTATGACATTTCCACTGGATTAACTTTTCGTCATGGGAATACACTTGATATCATGATCCAACCTGAATCATATCATTCTCTTTCAATGCATTTGGCATTTCAAGCACTCTGCTGTTGTCCTAAACCAGAGTGACTGATTGTGAGGCCAGCAGTAAAAGAAGTTCAAATTCACAGACCTACAAACAGCCAATAATTCATGTGTTCAATGTATTCATAGTGTGAATACAATATTTGTACACCAGAAAAAAGAAAATAATTAAAAGAATAACTATAATCGAAATAGCAGGGGGGAAAGTGGGGACAACATTTTTTTATGAGATTTTCAGTCACCACCAGAAGATTGACAGAAAAGTCCATAGTTGGGTTCAGACAGGGTGGAACAGTGACCAGACTGGTGCAGGAAAGGGAGTGCCAAGCAGCTGATAGCTGGCAGATCTCATAGCACAGCTTGGCATGTATGTCTGGAAGGTTTCCTGGAAATATGGGAGGGTGGATCTCTCACCAGAACCAGCAGCAGCAGCAGCACCAGCAGCAGGGTTCTGAATCAAACCATGGGTGGGGTGGGGTGGGGTGGGGTGGGGGGTGCAAGATGGGACAGACGCAGGAGAATTTGGAGAGGATGAAGAGGAGGAGGGTTTTTGGATGAGTTGTAGAGGTGGGAAGGAGAGTAGGGGTGGGTCATCTGGGAGGGAGGTGTGGTAGTCCAGATGGAGGATGGCACGAACAAGATTCTGGGGAAGAGTCCCTTGTGGGGCCTGAGCCTGCATGTTGCGGACAGTAAACCAGCATCTCATCAGTTTCATGACAACACATCTTTTTCTCTGACTTGTTTTTTTCCATGTGCATACCAGCATCTCCTCCAGCCCTGAATCGAAGCCCCAGAGCTCAAATAACACTTTACCAGATGAATATTAAAAATATGAACCCTTTTTATTAAACTGCAACTCATCTGTGACACCTCAAGCTGAGTTGCAGCAGCATATAAACATGATTTATCAGTAACAAAAAAATTATTATGTGCTCCAAACTAACTGTGTTCGAGTGCTGCTCTGTCACGTTGTTTCTAATGCTGCCACCTGTGGCTGAGGCAACAGTTATGTTTAGAAACATGTCATATGTAGAAAAAGACATCCTTTTTCACCACTGATGACAAATTTTTATATACGGTATATGAAATAAAATATATTTAATTGACTTTCTGTTCACACTGTGAAAGAGAGGAAGCTGTCCAACCTGCATGGTTGCGTGCCTGCCTCTACATTTTGCATGCAAATATTAGGTTTTGAGTGAATGTATGCACGATTTTATGTTCGTGTGTATGCGCGCGCGTGTGTGTATGTGTGTTTTCTCACATTTGACCATGACCATGTAGACATCTATGGTGCAAATTGGAGGTTGCGGCAGACGTTCCCCTTTCTCCAGAATGTCTGGGATTTCTCGTGTGGGGATGCCGTCATATGGTTTGCCTCCGAATGTCATCAGCTCCCAGATGGTCACTCCTGGAGGATGTGGGGAGGGCAAGAGAAGGGAGAGAATACCATGGAGATGGCGGGGTGAGACAACAAGCCAGAGAACAGCAGAGAGCAAGATAAACAGGCCGATAAGGGGGCGAGAATGCAAATAAAGGAAACAGGATTTCAGGTTATTGACTTATTTCCTCCCACAGGTGTGAGTATGATAAACAATGACGTCAATAACAATATGCTTGTCACCAACCATAACTCCACACATCGCTCTGATGGGTGAACTTCCTGTAGTGGATACATTCAAGAGCCATCCATTTAATGGGCATCTGCGGAAAGAGAGAAAGAATTATAAGATTCACATTTTAAAGTATTTATTTATGGTTAAATTGGAGACAATTTTCCATTATGCAGCCTTGCTCAAGAGCTGGCTTCTCTTTTAATCCAGAGATATTGGGAAATCGACAGGGCTTTCAACCATAGTTTTGCTTTGCTCAATAATACTCAAGTACTGTGATTGATTACTAACGTGGGGATCATCAATAGCGAGTGTGCTCTTAAAGATGCTAAATGAGATTGTATTGGCCATTTGTCTCATATTATCTCCGTAGCCCGTAGGTTTAGATCAGGAGGTGTGTGAGACAGTAATAACAACAGGCCCTTTGACATTCCTGACAAGGACAATGGCACACATGGCCATATCCTAACTGACATATAATTTTCATATTGACTAGAGAAGGGAATTTTTAGCTCTAGAGCCCACTGAACAAGACAATTATCTCGCCATTTCGCATGTGAACGCACATATGCACACACACACACACACAATGCTGCGGCCACTGAAAATAGCCTCTCCTTCTTGTGTGTGGGGGGCCCGACACACGCAGTTGCTCTGAGGGGGAAATGAACAGGAAGTAGGGGAAATGAAATGCTTCAGGTTAGGAATACGTTGCGGTGCCTCTGTTGATTTATCTCTCGTGGCGTGCCTATTCTTATGACACATGTGTAGATCTGCTGACAACGACATCCATTTATCAAGGCATTGGTGAATCCCGATACAGAGCCAGTCACTCAAATGGTGGCATCAAGCACACCTGGTCTGCTTTATGAAAAGAATTTTTTATTTGCCCACAGATAGCTGCTCAAGCTCCAACTCAAGACTCTGAATAGACGCAGGCAATGAACAAGCCCATCCAATAAAGGGAGTTGATCACGACAGCTTGCATAGGAAGTCTCAAGCAAGGAAAAGAAAAGCGGCTCCTGATTAATGTGGTCTGGGTCCCCAAACTGCATTTTTTGTTTGGATGAAGTGCTTCTAAATTCTGTTTTTACTCAAACTCAGTTCTAGTCTTTTTCCTAACTGAACGAGTTTCACGGCTCAGGAAAATTGGACACACAAAACATATTCCAGGAGCAGAAAACCACAGTATGTCTGGCTACATTTGAAAACGTCATTTACATGTGAAAATGTGGTTTTCAGGTTGTGTTTTGTGTAGAACTCCATTCACACTGACACAGAAGAAAAATAAGGAAGGCTGGATCTCTTCTTCTCTTTCCTCCCTTTTATTTTTGGGAGAAAAAGAGAAAATGACGCAGCACAGCCAGCACAAGGTGAAGCTGAGCCAACACATACCACTTATTCTGTTTTCTCTTGTGCTCTCCATCATCACCTCTGCTGTGTTTGAAAATAGCTGCACTTATGATGTAGTTATTCTCATGTCCATATTTTCCGGTTTCTGTAGCCTATAAACTGAGTGAGCAGACTGCTGTGATTTGATCTGAGGTTATAAAACAACTTGTTATCCAAGGTGAAATGTAAATCACTATTTCATGACTATAAAGTCCTCTGAAAAAATAAATGCAATGACAGCAGCTGTGTTCTGTAATTGGCTGTATTGACCTTTAAAATGAGAGAAGCTACAGGTGACAGAAATTTATCTTTCAGATAATCATCAGCTGAATTTATAATTTACTATTTCGGAGAAATCAAAATCACGTTCACGCCTCCACTTACACCAACCTTGCCCCCGTCTGCATTGTACTCCTTCTCATCTGCATCCAGCAGTCGCGCCAGGCCGAAGTCGGTGATCTTGATGTGATTGGGTGACTTCACCAACACGTTGCGGGCTGCCAGATCCCTGTGGACCAGCCTCCTCTCCTCCAGGTACATCATGCCCTGTGAGAGAGAGAGAGCGCGAGAGAGAGAGAGAGGGATAGAGAGAGGGAACGTTGAGAAATGACTACGAATCCTCTCATGGAGCCATTTATCATTTCATATTCGGTGATCGGAGCAGTCTGAGATCGTTGATGCGGTAAATGTCAGCACTAACATAAAATTATTGTCATAACTGTCATCATCATTAACCGCACACCCACTCAGACATTTCGATTCAATCTTTCATCGTTACCACACCTCATATGTATGACTCTAGGAGGCAGGGAATTCAAGGCTGCTTGTATAGCATTCCAGACATGTCTGAAAATCAGAGCTTTAGACTTTTGACGATAAATAGGACGGGGATCACAGTTCCATTTACAAATGATTTCTCAGCAATTATCTTCCTTCCTTTGATTTTTTTGCAACAGATGTTCTTTCAGTGTGTCTTAATCACTGCATGGTACTTGATGTTAGGTACTAGTGCAGGATTGTTAAATATATATGCAGGGAGAAGGATTTAAATTGGCTGGAAAAAAGCTGGACCAAGCAGCTTGTACTGGCTGCGTTGGCAGTGCGTCTTCAAGTGTACAACCCTGTCGTCACCATGGCCCCAATAGTTGGGGCCATTTTTAAAATGGCTAGACAGGAAGAACAGTTCATATCCTTCAGGTTTGTTAACGTTGATTATAAACACTCAATGAGCAAAGCAAGTACGGGAGAAAAACAACAAAGCCTTGAGCGACGAGAATGGTAGCTTTGTTTTGCAGCCTTAATTTGTTGCTCAATGGGCTGAATGGAGCAGGGACTCTTGACAGTCACACAAAAACCTATTTGCAGCCATGTGAGCTTGTGCAAGCATGCACACGCACACTCATGCACACACACACACACACACACACACACACACGTAGATTTAACACACTCGTCAGCTCACAGGTGCACAAACACGTCATATACAGAGACACAAACAGGTTTCATCATGCCTTCATGAGCACAAACACACTCGTCCTGTGCACGTACACACTTCCTCTCCGTCTCATGTGCTCACAGCTGAACAAAACAGCCAGACGAGCAGGCGGGCAGACAGGCAAGGCAGGGCCAATTGAAGTGTATTAGACTGGATGTTAAACAAGTGGATGCCACTTCGCGGGTGGATCAATAAAAACACCTTGGCAAGGAGGGAGGCAGTCATTGTACTCAGCAGACAATATGATATTTTAGCTAAGGCCCATGCGCCCACTGGTGCGAGAATCATTGACTATTTGAAATACTTAGAGTAAAAATGTTGTATGTTCATGTATGTGTGTGCAGGCTCATATCAAAGCACACTGTGTTGAAAATGTTCGCCACAGTGAGTCGCCATGCACCGCCTCCTCCCAGACAAATGTGAGGATGAATCGATTGCGCCAACGTCTGGCTCGCTGCTGGCTGAGCTCCCATCCATCATCTGCTGGCCTCGCGGAGACAGATGCATAGACACACACAGGCGCTGACAGAGACCACTCAGAGACCACCTATATGCTAAAGCAAGACATATCTCACTGAGAATACTTGGTGACTCCTGCAGTATTTCTATCTGTCAGTCGGTCTGCGTGTCTCACTTCACGTCTCTTTTATCTAGCAGTTTGAGACACATCCCACTTCCTTATGCTGGGTTCCTTGTTTTGTGAAAGTAGCTCCCTTGCTTCTTTCCTAGCCAGTATGAGGAGCTGGGACAAGGCCCAAAACGCCCCCCTTTTACCGAAAGTGTATTTAAAATGGATTACTTCTGGGGAGTTTGGGCAGGCGATCAATAACAATGCTGATTACAATAAGCCCAAAGACGGCCGTGCCACGCAATATTTATCCCCGATGTCGACGTCGAGAGGAATTAGGAATCAATGGCCCACACAGTCCATTAATACACTTCGACTTAAAGTGACAGGGCAATGAGGGGAGGCCATCGCAGTGACAGGGGGAATGAACGGCAGCTCAAGGAGCCAATTAATTTTCAACCACTCCGGGCGGTAAACAGCAGCGTCCCAGTGGAGGATGTGGGGGCAGCCTTGGTGTCAGGTCGAGAGGGTCCCGCTGATTGCGCTGCTTTAACTCTGCTTAGTGTTACAATCCCTAGAGTCCCGAGGTCCCTATAAATGGAAGCGGAATAGGATAATTTGTGATTACATAACTTTTACACTGTAGATCATACAGGAACTTGCGGGGAAAGTAATTAAACCTGCCCTGTTTTGGTAAACAACAGCGCAGTTCGAAATCTGCTTTCTCTTTATGCTCTGGAGTCTTCATCTGTACACAGCAACATGCTATTTTTCCTGTGTGTGACTGACAGGCAAAGATGGCTCCTGTCACGTTGTGAAGAGTTTCCCTTATTGGTTGTAGGATTCAGTTTATTTCTGCATGCTGGTCATCTAATGAATTATAGATGAAGTGATTTCTGTTTGAGGAAACCGCAAATTCAAAACAAAACTAAGTTGCTACTGCAAGTCGCAGTAACAACAGCTTAAATGCTTAGTGGATGAAGAAAGTACCTGCTTGCCTGCCTGAAAGGCAAAAACACTTTGTGCTCTCGTTCTCTCCCTCAAATGAAGAGCTACATTTGGACCTGTGCACGACTCTGAATCTTTCCACTGAGTTGCACTCAAAGTTCGCAGCATGTGTTTGTGGCTGACCTTTAAAGGAAAGATGACGTGTGATGTGTTGATTTACAGAAATGGGGGGAAAATGCACCTTGTCTGAGTCCATTTATGTTGCCCAACAAGTACAATAAAACAAAAAAAATAACTTTTACACAACATCCATGTGAAAAAAAACAACCATGTACATAAGAGTTACATCATTTATTGATATAACAAAGCTGTGGCTAATGTCTAGTCTCATAAGAAAACCTGCAAGTTTTGCAGATTCTAACAATCCACAAAAGGCTCCTAAAGCTCATATCAGTTCCCTTCAGCAATTGCTGAATTTGTAGTGAGACTGACTTAGGCCCTTATGGACAGAAGTACATCATAAAGTTTGTGACACCATGAGACAAAACAATGAAATTGTACCATATAACCTCATGGAAAGACACTATACTGTTTTAGTTCCTTTAAAACCTTTTTTTTTTAACTTCAATTTTACCTCCATTTCATTTCTTCTCTACTTCCTATCATACTTTGTGCTTTAATTTTCTTTTTTACTTTTTGTTACTTGCTTTTTTTGCTTAATTTTCACCTCTGCACTTCCTTCTTTACTATCTTTTTACATCTGTTTTAAGTTCTTCTTGAGTTTTCTTCCTTACCTCCTTTTGTACTTACTTCTTACTTCTTTATGTGCTGCTTTACTTTCTTTTTATTTGCTAGAAATAAGTTAAAATACAATATTGACGCCTGAAATTTGTTCATTTCTATTTGCTGCTCAAATGAAATGAGTTCAAGCTCCAAAATGTTCACTTTGGAAAAAGCAACGTGTTAGAATTAGTCCTTAATGTTTAAATTTTGTTGCACTGTTTATAACCTTTGTCATTTAATTTTAATGGGGGGTTAGCTCTCTCGTTGTGGAACAAAATTTCAATGCTAATGTTGACATTGGGTCAGAGCCAGATGAACAGTCACTGTCAACACCAACACCAGCTTTGAATACATTTGTCGAGTTCAGGGAGGGCCTCCATTTCCAGAAACGTGTACTTGAACCCTATATGAAAGGTCCTGTGAAACACTTTCGCAACAGCTTTTCCCAGCTCTCATAGAACACAGACAGATTTGTGAGCCACATGCTACACTGGGGCATTAAGGTTAAGGACCCACCAGCATTGCTGCACATCCCAAATGACACTGGAGCATATTCTAAGCCCTCAGAGCCTGAAGCACCACTATGGTTGTCTGAAACAGTATTCTAGCCCAAAACAGTGTACTTTATGGAACTTTTCAACAGCTGTTCAGCCAAGACCTTTGCAAGAGTCAGAGGAAGCTTGAGGACAAGCTACTCTCTCTGTTGGTTTGTGAATGTGCAGCAGAGATTTCATTCAAGAGACAAGAGATTTAGTCAGGATTCCCAAATGATTAAATGATTAAAGCAGTCAAATATTTCAACAACCGCTACTCAGTCTCGAGTGTTTGAGTTTAAAGTCCAGACTAACTGCTAAAATATAGTGGTTAGTTACCCTAGAGGTTTCAAAAGGATGCGAGACCCTACTAACCAGTGAAAAAAAGAAAATTAAGAGACCTGGAACTCCACAAAAGCTACCTGCTCTGATATTCTGTGCCACAGAGACCAAAGGCTGATTATGATTCTGCATTTTATACCATATTAAGGCGTTGAATTGTTCTTTTCCCCTGTTTAGGTGTTGAGTCAAATTACTCGTGAGATGTTGTGGTTCACTATAAATAATTAGTCTTTATAGTTTGTCCTCCTCTGACCCAATGCTGGCTACCAGGCAGAATAAAATCTGATTTTGAAACAACACTAAAGGTTTTTCCATCTCTGCAGAGACCTAAATTGTTTACAGAGGCTAAAAGTTTTCTAAAGCACGCAACAGACTGGGTCATGGCTGGTCTGTGACCCATTAGCACCTGTTTTCTCAAAAAAAAAAAAAAAAAAAAAACCCAAAGATCTGAGTCCTTGGTGATGAAGAAAAACAAGACAATGAAGCCAGGCATGAAAAAGAGTGGCTCAGCGTGGAACTGCAGGGAGCGGTGCACCTCAGCAGGAGAGAAAAATGCTGTAGATAAAAGATACTGGGTACAAAGGAGAGCAGTTGGGAGGTAAGCTGGCGAAGAGGTGGATGGATATGGTGGAGTACAGCAGGTAATAAATTCATCTCAGATCTGCAGCAGATCCAATATTTATCTGAGATAACATTTACACAACTTATTTAGTACAACCATTTGCCATCAAGCAACATGCTTTAAGGGAGCAGTTTGGTTAAAAAGTTTTAAAGATACAACTGTGGTACAAACTCTTGCATGATGCTCATGAGCCTATTTGGGAATGAATGTCAAGAAAAGCTGGGCAGGGTGCTCACTTTCTTACAGGAACCACAAGGTGAGGTGCCTGTTTCTAGAGGGAGCGATAAGAGTGCTGCATGTGGTGCAACCCCTCCCTCCCCCTCGCTGCAAACCCCACTGCCCAACCGAATGGGTGAAGAGGCAGCAACAATGTGAGCAATATGGGACTGTCCACCCGCCGAGAACTGGGGCCAGTGCGATAAGGAGCGCCCACAATGGTTCTGCTCGGGTGGCGCAGGTGGTCGTCTGTCACGCGCTGTGTGCTGTGCAGGAGATAGAATGGAAGGCATTCCCAAAGAGCTGGCAGTCTCCAAAACACGTGTGTGTATGTGTGTGTGTGTTTGAAAAACCTCTGTGACTGTGTGTGAGAAAGGGACAAAAAGATTGAGGGAGAGAGAGCCAGTAAATGGCCAGATGCGCCTCTCTTTAATCATGTGTATATTCACATGAGCGTGTAACAAATTCAGATTTTATTCTGAAACATCGCTATGAAAGTTGAGTCATATTTCTCGCTGAAGAGCTTTTTACATCATGCAGCTGTAGTACAATAACCCAAGGTAGTGAATATCCACTGAAACCATACTGCGTCACTGGGTGGTTTGGATGGTTAATGAACAGTCCAGGTGAACGTGACATATAACGGCAGTCGGGGTGCAGGCCCATTTACTCTGCATTCAGCCATTGTGGAACTGCAACGTGAGAGGGAAAAAAATGCACCTATCTATCAACCTGAGCTGAGCGTGTTTATGAGTGTGTGTGCATCCCTGTGCACCTGTGAGCCTGAGGGGTGTACACAGTGTGGGGGTTTGAAGGCGAGATAAAGCACAGGGAAGCAACAGAGGATGAAATTCCCCTCGGAGGGAGTGGATTCTAAGAACAATGTCGGAACTTATCGGCGCATGATGTCTTCCTGCTTCCGTTTTTTTAATTATATCCACCTCAAGAGAGGAAACCAAATGTAAAATTATCTGAGCTCTGTCGCCATGATCTCAGCTCCCCTGTGGGATGGAAAGATCCTTCCAAAATGTCACTGTGCAGGCAATAAAAGACGACTGCTGGTAAATTTACATGTGCAAATGTCAATAATTCTGTGGCTGCTGCTGCGGAATTAGAAAGGGGAAAAACAGCAACTTTTTCATCAGTTCGATGAATTTCTGCTCTTCTGGGTAAACGTGGTGGTGTGAAGTTGTAATTCCATAAAGTTATTCTCTCAAAATAAAACACTTTTCGCTATCAAATCAACAATTAGCTGCAACAAAAGATGACATTTGCAGCTGAATGTCCTTGCTGGGTGATGACGCCCCCCTGAGCATTGATTAACAGCACTCAAGTGGGATGCTGTGAAGCTTGAGATGGCCTACTGGCAGCCATGAGGACGGTAATGGTGGGTTTCATCGACAGCTCAGCGGCTGCTGGGTTCGACAGGTGAACCAAACAGAAAGGAGGAACAGAGAAATCAAGAGGGAGGGGAGGGGACTGAGAACATGTGATCCTTCTTTGAATCAGCTGAGCACCAGGCTGCACATTCAATGCGTTCAACCCTTACAGTAATGCCTGTAATTTGCCTGTAACTTGCTGTGACACTGAGGAGTTCTAATTTTTAATCACAGCAGATAATTATCACAATGAAGAGGTGTTGGACGTCTCTTGAATTGACCTGCCTGCTGACTACATCTGATTTGGGAAAAGGGACAAACTGTTCTGTTGGTATTTGCACATACATGTGAAACCATGTCTGCATGTAGAAGAGTGAATATTAGGCCATTCATACAAAATGCTATTACTTCCCTCCCTTGCTGCGGACTATTTGTTCATGATATGGCTGCTGCTATCAAGACAACTTGATTGCACAAAATTGATTCGTATCAGATCCTGATGGGATTCCCTGTTGCTTGTTTTATTAAAAAGACATTTGTAGGACTTGATAATATGGTAGTAAAAAGCAAGACTGATGCACTGAGCAGATTTCAGCTGGTCATGAGGAGCTGCAGGAGAATCCATGCAAAATTTCCACGGTCCATCTGCGCCCATGCATACGCATGTATCTAATGAGCCTCCGCTTCGGGCGCCATGAGTAATGGATGTGTGTGTAGAGAGAGGTGACCGATGCAATCAGGCCTTCCTACCCAGTGGATCTGGCAGTCAAATCCCTCCCCTTATGCATCCTTGAGCACTGCTGATCCTTACAGATAATTAGAAAGACCTGGGGGGCTTATCCCTCCGCTGGGCCGCTCTGTTCATCACCTCTTTCTCGTCAGTCTCCCTCCACCTTGTTTCCTCGTTTTGTTGCATCAGCAGGGACAAACGCACTCCTGGGGACTGATCCAATGTGTGTGTGTGTGTGTGTGTGTGTGTAAGAATTTGTGAATGTGTTGGAGGAAGGGCGAGGGGACTCACGGTGCACATTAGTTGGTTTTGTTTTGTTTTTTTTGGTATGCCAGATAGTATTACGGGTTCTACTGTTTGGCAATCACGACGTGATGTGCTTCTCAATGACTGAATTGTGGGACTGCATTATTAATGAAGCCTCTGGGAAATGAAATGCGGCACACGGATCACTACCATATAGCCTGCTGACAGAATTAAATCTGCTGTAAGTTAGAATAATGTGTTTTAGTAGAAAATATGAACTGGAATTAAATAACTTGAATGCACAGATTGCTCCTGAAAACATCAGTTATTCACTATATGTTGTTATACATCGCCACTTGTCATTTAAAAGTCTTTATCAGACAGTTTATAGGCATAATCTAACTCCATTTATGATTTTCGTCTCCATCTACGATCTCCTTTCAAGTCCACCACTTCACAATTTTGTCCTAAGTCAGTAATGCTTTGATGCTACAGACTTGTTTCTATTACTTGGAGCAGGATCCAAATTCTCAACAAAACTGCATTAAAACCTGAAGTGGCTGTGGTGAGGTCATAATATGACCGAAGCTACTAAGAAGTGCTGGACTTCCTTCAAGTTTTATCAGTCCATGCTTTGAAACTGTTCTCTGACTTACACCAGACCAGTTAAATACGTGGAGGTGAAAAATATGTTTCACCTCCAGGCTGCATCTCATTCACTCATCAGCCATTAACAGGAATCTAAATGGACATCGTTGACTGAAGTGATGCGGCTTTTCAGTTCATGATCACAATTGGTTTTCAGTGCAGGGCTGAATGTACTCATCACTCTATAGTTAATACTCCCAGCTGAAGCATCTTTTCTTTACATTTACAGGATGACAGATATTCATTGTAACGGCACCCGGAATATCTGAGAGAGAGTTTCCTGCTTTTTTAAATATGTGCATTTTTTTAAATATTAAGAATGAAAATTCAGGTTTATTAAATATGCATTCACATCATTTTTTGTGTAATCTTTCATATGTAAATATACACAATCATTACTAGTCTTCTTAGGCATGCATGCATGCATGCATAGTTCTTACAGTTGATGTGAAGTTGATGTGTGTATGGATTGGAAATAAAAGGAACATTATTCCATGTTTTGTTAGCAAACATTAGGGCTATGGAGGTAGCAGCAGGGATAAAGAACAGAAAATCAGGGCAGTAGTGTAAATACACATGTTCAGGTCCTCGTGAACATGCTACAGACCACAGCCCATTAAGACGTTCCTCTCAATGAGAAGCAATGACATGATAGATACCCGAGCTCAGGAGGGGAGGTGATTTGATTCAAACAGAGGAATCCATCCTCCAGTGAGTGAGGAAGGATAAGGGATATGTACCTGAGGGAGGGAGATGCAACGAGAGACGGAAGAAGTGCTGAAGCTTGGCTAATGAGTAAAGACGAGATGTGTTTGCTCAGCACAGGGTGGCGTTAGCAGGGAGGCGAGTGACACAGAGGGCTCCACACTAAGCCTGACCAGATTGGATCTCCTGCCATCGGGTGGCATCTCCAGGGAGCCACTGCGGGATGCAAATCTAAACACAAACACACACTCCAATGGGGAGGCGTACACATCTGTGCTATCACGCAAGAATATTGACACACAAACGCACACATACGGGCCAAAAGATCAGGAGCCAAGTTTAAAAGTCTCCAGCTTTTACTCTTCCTTTCCCTGACTAAGCAGTGTGTATGTGTGTGTGTATGTGTGTGTGTGTGGGGCGGGGGGGAGAGGCTGTAACAGCATTGGAGTCTTGACTCTATATGTGCTTAGCTTTCCACACACATTGCTAGAAGCATGGAGAGCTTGCATACACATGCCTCCATGCATATTTAACCACAATACAGTACAGTAGCAAGCTGGACTTGGTGGAATTATTTAAGGTCAGTGTTCAGCTCCATCATTAGCACTGTCAATCTGCAAAACACTGTCCAGAGCCGCCATGACAGGAGAGCGCAACTTTAACTGGAGGAGTTTTCCTGCAGGGCATGTTGTGCTAATGTCAGTCCACGAGTTCGCCAGTGGGTATGTTTACACGAATCGCTCTGCTCCCTTGCTGCTTCACCACCACTGTGGCCTAGATACGAGCCCCTGTCCAATAGTCATCCCATTTCAATCCCCCCCAAAAACCAATCCTGACCCATGTCCAGCCCAGGCTTCGGTGCCAAAGCTAATAATTTCACCAGCAGGACAGCAACTTGCTGAATCTATTCTACTTTCATTATACTGAGCCTGGGGAGAGACTGTGAAAGGAAGACAGAGAGACAGTGAGACGAGAGGAGAGGAGAGGAGAAGAGAGGAGAGCCAAATTAAAAGACTCCGGTAGCCCCCATACACTCCGTTCTGATCCCATATTTAATTCAGTGATTGATTTGTTCATTAAAATACATCCCAAACCTAATTATTCCATTAATAATCCAAAACCTAATGAATGAAAATACTCTGCATGTGTGTGTGTGAGAGAGAGAAAGTGTGAGAAAAATTCAGTGAGTGATAATGAAAAAATGGAGACAAGCATTAGATGCAGGAAGAGACAGGAAAACAAAAAAAGAGGTTGTTTTTTTTACACTGAGAAATTCCACACACACACACACAGAGTCAATTGAGGATATGCAGCCTGGAGTGGGTGATGCACAAGGAGCTGTGGGGCAAACTTTGACTGTTTGTTCACCTGAGCACTGGAAATAGAGAAATGGGCGGATCTGTGGAGGGAAAGGAGACACAGCTGCTTATGTGTGAATGGAAGAAAGTAAGGTGAAAGAAAGAGAAGGAAAAGACAAGAGAAAGAGAAAGGAAAGACAAGGAAAGGAAAGAAAGGGAGGTGGAACAAAAGGAAGGACAGGATAAATGAGGATGAAAAAGAAACAAAAGGAAAGGACAGGAAAGAATACAACAGGAAATAGAAAGGAAAAGGAAACAGAAATGAAACGAAAGAGAGGATAGAAAAAACAGGCAAAAAGGAAAGAATGGAAAGGAAAATAAAAGCACAGCAAAGACAAAAGAAGGAGGCCAAAGGAACAGAAACAAGACAGCAAGGGAAGAATAGAGAAGAGAAAAGGAAAAGTCACAAGTGAAAGGAAAAGAAAGTGAATGAAACAATGAAGAAAGTGACATGAAAGATGAGGAAATAAAATGAAACAAAGGAAAGAGTCCAAAGGGGAAATACATAAAGCAAAGGACAAGGAAGAATAGGAAATAAAAGCAAAGCAAAGCATAGTTAAAAAAGAAGTAATGACAGGAAAGTATAGTTAAGAAGGCAAGACACAACGTATGAGGAAAGGAAAAAATGGAAAGATATGAAGAGAAAAAGGAAAAGAAAAAAGGACGGAGAGTAAGGAAAGATAGGACTAATAAATTAAAGGCAATTCACACAGATCTATAGAGACCTCTGTGTGTGTCCTGTATAATGTGTGTAAGTGCGTGTGTGTGCCATTATGTGAGCGTCAGTCAGTGTGTGTGTGTGTGTGTGGCAGAGGGAGTGGGGCAGGCCTGAGTGTGGCTGTAGATTAATGGGGGCCATTATCTCAATGCCCAAAACACTCAGTGATGAAGAGTCACTGCCTGGCGATGGGCCTCAGCCAATCAATTTGCAGCGCAGCGGTCACCTGCCCAGGTCAGAGCCCACATACGGTTGGTGTTTGTGCTGCTGTTGTTGTTGCAGTTGTGGGGGGGGTGGACTGGCAAATTGCCACAACATTATGGTGGAATAGGGAAACACAGAGTTTCTCTCTGACTGGCTCATGGGGTCATGGACAGACTTCAGTCATCACAGAATGTTTGACTTTTTATGGATAGTGTCATCCCATATCAGGCTCCTTCCACGCTTAACTTACATCCGAAAGTAGTTGCGTTGCCTTTCTTTCAATCATCCTGTGATAGAAAGTGGTGATTGGAAGGTTTTCCTTGTGCGCCTACTGAATAGGCGAGTGTGGAGAAACCAAATGATGTTTACTTTCTTTGATTCGTGTCCTGATGGAGAGTGATGATTCACTGAAGTGTTGTGGAAATTGTTAGCCATTCTTCAAATTGCTCCATGTTGTCCTTGTCATCAAGAATATTGAAAAATGGAAACAAGCAGTTCCAAAGTTCAATTACAGTTTTCTTCAGTCTCCATGTGGTGTCTCTGCAGCTGAGGAGGTGCACATCAGCTCTGGTGCAGCTACTGATGTTATTCAATAACCTCAGAAGTATCAGTTCAGCCTTAATCTGTAGGCTAATAATCGTTTGACAGATGTGGCACTGACTTTGCTGATGAAAATTTATCATGATGGTCTGCATGGTGAACACTTTTACTTGTACATTTTACTGTGAAAACATTTTGAAAATGTCCTTGTATTAGTGAGCTTTTGAGGTGCTGGCGGGAGATTCTGTTACCTTTGGACAGAGTCAGGCCAGCTGTTTGCACCTGTTTCTAGTCTTTCTGCTAACCTTAGCTAACTGGTTGCTTGCTCCAGCTTCATGTTGACAGATATGAGAGTGACATCAATTTTCTCAACTAAGTCTCGGCAAGTGGGTGAAAAAGTGAATTTCTCAAAAGGCCCTTGAAGGAAATAACCCATATACTTCTTCCACTGCTGATACCCTTAATACTAAAAAGGTGCTTTTGATAAACGTACCTATCAAACAGTACACAGTAGGCCCTTATTCTTGGTCTGTATGTCCAAAGATTTTTGCACTCTGTCTTTCTGTTCATTAATAGCTTCTCTCCCTCTCCTCCGTCCTCCATCTTAACAACAACCTTTTCAAAGCTAACTGAAGATGGAGGGAAAATTATTCCCCTCCTTTGCTAGAAAATTGCTTGTCTTCCAAAGGATGCTCTTTCTCCTGGAGGACAGGTTCCCTATCATTACCTTGAGAGCACAAAGATCACTCAGAGAAGAGGGCTCCGAGTTATTTATTCGTCCAAACACACGGACACGTGCTCGGATACACACAGGGATGCAGAGACGCACACATAAATCGAAAGACACACTAATGCTTATGGACACACTACAGTGAGTGTCTGACTTTTTTCTGGCTCGAAAAATACCTCGGAGGTATAAGATGGAGGACTTGTGAGGCGGATCCAAGAGACTAATATAACCAAGATATCTGACTTTAATGCTGTGAGCGTTTTAACTGCATGAGCGAGGATTGTAATGGTTCGAAAACACATGCCATCACAAGCACATACCTGTAATCAACTCACATCAACATAATCTTCAGCATAAATGCTGATCCATGTAATTCTAAATGATTTGTCTTCTCAACTTCAGGTGGTGCAGGTGGTGAGGGGTCTAACTGGCACTCAAGGTGCTTATCAGAAATGGAAAAGACAGGTTATTTAGAGGCTAATCGGAACACAAGGCGCCATATCGATTCCACCATATTGATCTGCTAATTCATTCAATAAAAAACAGATTATAAGTCTCTGATTTCTAATCAGTCAGGTACTTTCATCTACACTCTACACATCCATAAAAAATTAACTGGAGTTACTGCAATCAATCACAATCAACGGCAGAGTGGAATCCTGCAGTGTCATGTGGTCAGTCGTGAATAATCTTCTTTCTTGCTGTTGCTCACTTACAGAACCACCAAGAAACTGACACCTCCTGTCTGCCGCCACAGGTGAAATCGAATCCAATTACAGAAATAAGTACCTGCTTAAGGAACCTGTTCCTGAAGCTCTTGGGAATAATCCATCATGGAGGACTAAAGGGTTAAGACACCCCCCCCAATATTAACAAAAGCTCTCATCACTGACTCAGATAGACGGAACAAGATACTGTTACTGCCTGTAACAGTGATGATGAATTGATGAATCAATTCCAATAGACCGATTGATACAGGAGTGCTTCAGTAAGAGAAAATGATCCGAAGAATGGTTTCTGAGCTTGCATTCACAGTCAGTCAGATATGTCAGTCAGTCAGTCAACACACAATTTACTGTCTTTTCTGCATAACATGGAAGCTAATGGAAACATTAGCATGGCAACAATGTAAAAGGAACCACATTTATCACACCACTGTAGAGTTAGAGTGACAGAAGAAGACAAAGAAGAAGAGAAATCCTTATGAACAGCTGTTGACTCATTATGGCTGAATACTGGACGTCCATTTGGGTGAGCTGTATTGGTTGTCTCATGTTCAAAAGATTAATACCCCATAAATACCTCAATAAACACTGAATATCAAAAGCCTTGATTGGAAGTTAAAGAAAACTATGTTTGCTCACAACAAAAATTGTGACTATAAAGTGATGGCACTGCGATATCCATAAATGTTAAACTGCCTGCAGTAAAGCTACACAGATGCTCCATCCATCCAGACAATATAGTATAGTATTTGGCTTTACCAGTGAACTATCTGCAATTTTAATTATACAAGCACTTCTTGGAGGCACAGCTGCACTGGGAGCAGAAAAACAAGTCTCTGCTTGACTTTTTTTTAAACCTCAATGGGTAGAAGCACGCATCATCCAAATACACATTAGCAAACTGGCAAAATTGAACAGCACAAAATCAACAAAATATTAACAGTTGTCGTCTTCTCTAAAACCCTATCAGGCTCATCAGTGCCAGCAGTAAATCAACCTTTTGTCAGATTTTTTTTTTTTTTTGCTGCTACTATTTCCAGAGCTGACGTGGGATGCTTCTGTGTCACTGCAGATGTTTGCCTGCACAGCATGTAATAGCAGTCTAGCGCCCTACTGCCATCCTGGAGTTATAACTCAGAGAAGTTAAATCTTACCCAGCAGTTACACTATCAGGCAGTCTGGCTGCCTTGACTTAATTTGCAAACAAAACACAAATCTTCTTTGGGTAAGCAAAAGCACACACGATATTTCAAGCCTTAGTGCTGTTTCAACTGTTCTGAGTGCGGATTTTGTTTGGGTTGCAGAAGAATGGCTCTTTAATTTGTTAATTTCTTGTGCCGTCACTCATTTCCTGAAGGAATAATGTGTGTCGATGTGCTTCTGAGACGGAGTTCAAGGCAAACTAGGCTTGTCTGCTGCTTAACAACGTCAGTGGCTTATCGTGTCACTGTGAAGGGCTGTGAGAACGATCAGCGTGTCAAGCGGTGAGGATAATTAGGATCAACAGGGGCGAATAGGATGAGACACCAATAGACTCAAATGCTGTATTTGTTCTTAAAATGACAGACATTCAAACATGCAGTTACTGTTCCCTGATTTTTTTATAAACGGTCTGGCAAGCATTCTGCGCCGATACCAATACAATGCCACCAAACCTTAGTGAATGATGCATCTCACTGAAGGGTCATACAGTTCAGGGACACTGTGAAAGTAGTTCAGATCTGTTTTGAAAGCTGTTTAAATAAGAATTTGGAATGTACAATTGTGTTTTTGCTTGTTTGGGGTGACACTGCACTTGGCAAGCCTGTTTGAATCACCAATGGTCACATGCGACATGAACCCATAAAATCTATTACAACCAACACACCTGCCAACATAAACAGGACAGTAAAACAAACACACACAGACAAACACCCCCTGCACCACCAGATGCCATCCTCTCTTGACCTGATTGGAGTCACTTACCTTGGCGATTTGGACACACCAGTTGAGCAACAGCTGCGATCCGATGTTGTCCTTGTGCTCATGCACGTAGTCGAGCAGGCAGCCGTGGGGCATGAGCTGGGTGACCAACTGGATGGTGGGACTCAGGCAGACGCCCAGCAGACGTACCAGGTGGGGGTGCTCCATGCTGGCCATGATCAGGGCCTCCTGGGTGAGGGGCGGAAAGGGAGGACAAAAAGGGACTAAGAAGACTGTTGCATTTCATGGATGTGAAACATGAATTGTGTTAAGTTGTTTGACAGCTTTCTCAAGATATTAAGAGTAGCTGTGATTGTTGCAACCTGTATAGGCGATCTTGGTCAGATTACCACTGCTTTGCCAAAATTTGTATTTTCATTCCTCCAATGACTCGAGTAGCCGAAAAGGGACAGGAAAGCCAAACTTGTGACCACTGAACAAAGCACTGTTGTGGATATTGCATTTATCAAGTAGTATTTGGAAGAATTCAAGGTGTCTGTCCATGTATCTGGATAATACTGCACCACATTGCAAAGATTTCCTAATGGGGGTGGAGTTAGATGCATAAATTAAGACTTGTGGGATGATTACTGTATCTGCACACACAGCATCTGTCCACAGAGTATTCTCACACTGTGAGAAAATCCTGCAGTAACCCTCTTCAAAGCTGCACAAACACATCCATTTTCATCTATATTTTAAAATACAACATTTTCTTACTGTAAATGTTGCACCAGCACAATGTGAGCAGCGCATATTAAATAACACCCAGTGCTGTACTGCACAGAACCACTATGTGTTTGAATTAATAAGCTTCTTCTAATTTTTCTCTCTGCTTTGATATGGCGTGTAAATGCACTTCCTCTCATCTCTTTCTGCAGCAGATGGACGTAGAGGTTTGAACAGTTGGGACTCAACGTTGGGTAATTGTTATTGCGGAGCTGCAAGCAGAAGGATCTGTGGTGGTGATGAAGTGTTATGATGGCGAGGGCTGATACTCGTGGCCGGCGTGTATGTGCATTATGGCTGAGCAGAAGCTGCACTCAGAGTCATTGCTTAAAAACACTCACTTCAGTCCTTCTCTGCATCTCCTATTGCCTCTCTCTCTCATTCACACACTTTCACATGCGGACACACTCTCTTGGCAGCTCTCTAAAACACTCGCGCTCACATACTCAAGGACACACTCTCTCTAGCTGTCTCTGCATACAGCAAATGGTCGAGGAGGTGTATATCCAGGCTTGGCCCTGGGGCAGCTGATAGATAGATGAGGTGCCTTTTTAAATTTAGAAGCTAAAGAATGAGCTTAGAGGGAGAGTGGTTTTGGTGTGGCTGTGAGTAGATTAATTCTAAACAGAAGGGGGGCCATAGGCCATCGGGAGGCTTTTGGCACCATCAGTGCTCTGATTTAAACAGAGCCTCCCAGCCCTAAGTAGTACCACTACATCTCCACTTCATAAAACCACCTGCTTCCCCCAACATTATACAACTCCAGCCATCTCTACACTGGGTATACCTCACTCCTTTTGACCCAGAGGGGAAGAAAAAGGGAGGGAGGAAAAAGTCGAGCAAAGGAGGACGTTGGTTTGTGTAACAGAAAGAAGAGACTGCTTTTATTCTCACTCCATGATCCCAAAAGACCGGTCGTCGTAAACTATGTCGGGCTAAACCCTTGCTCTTGCTTCTGCTCTTGGTGCAAACGTTAAGAGGACTTGTGTGTGTGTGTGTGTGTGTGTGTTTTGGTTTCTCTCTCATCTCCCTGAGCACTGACCTCCATTACTGCCGGCTGACCCTCCCTTTCCCTTCCCATCTAGCCCACTCGCTCACTTTCCCTTGCACACATGCTGGGTGATGGACTGGCAGAGAACTCTGCAAAAACTGGTGCATGTTCCTTGAAGTGTGTGCATGCATCAAAACACACTAAATTAGCACGCTGTGATGCCTTTGAATTTCACATATCAAATAATAAACCCACTAATGCAAATTCACATATTTGTCAACACAAGCAAACCTCACTGCAGCGCAGACACGTGAGGCCACCGCTACCTGGGGAGCCTTTTGTTGAAAAGTGTGCACTATTTGGTTATGTGCGCCTGTGTGTTTATGTGTGTGAATTTTCAGAGTGTGTTTGGAGCTAGCACTCTAGTGGATAGTTTCCCAGTGGCAAGGCGTGAGCCTGCCTTTAGATTGCTATTTAACAAGCCGGCAGACAGAGCATATTGGCTCTGAATGGACAGAGACACCCACTGGGAGAAACAGGGGAAGAGGAAGAGAGGCAAAGGAGGAGAGGGGGGAGAAAGTGGAGGGCCCGAGGAAGAGCAGAGGAAAGAAAATGAACAGGAAGTGAAATAGAAGGTGGAAGCACAGCCACAGTGCTTTCTCTGATACAGGGTAACTTGTAAAAATATGAGCAAAATTCAGATGTGGCTCATAAAATACAAGAGGCAGCACCAGAGTAACTGCCAACTGTTTGCTTTAGTTGTACTTGGCAGCGACTATAGCTACCATTCACTCAGCTGACTGTGAGTGTGTGGCCCTATAGCTGACTGAAATGTCCCTGGAGAAGTTTTGACAGGAAGTCATTTTCTTTCAACACTGACGATTTTAATTCTCAATTAATCTGGCGTTTTGTAATTGACTGAGAATCAATCAATCAAAAAATAAATAAATTGTCATTATGAATTAATGGAGCTCAGTGTGAGGCCCACTAATCTAAAACACACAGATATACGTTTCTGAGTGTTGGAAAAATTCTTGAACAGTGGCCAGATAGGCAATATAGTGCACCATTAATGCCTATAAACTTATTTCTTTGGCTTTACTGTCAAAGCAACACAATACAATACAATAAAATAATATTTTACAAAAGCTATTACATATTTTGACTTTAGCTTGTGGACCAAAAGAAGAAAAAATGGAGGCAAACACAGGTGAAAATCAAAACCTGGTAACTGTAAAATTGAAGACTGTAGTCAAAGTGTGTGAAAAGAAAGATGCATAAAAGAGGATGTTGGAGAGATGAGATAAAGATAAGGTGAGAAGAACTGGAAACTCCCCAGCTTCCTCCACTTCTTCTTCTCCCCTCCTTCACTCTCGGATTCCAATAAAAACATATCTCATAAACAAGTGCTGGTTTTTAATAGAGTCTCGTTCAATACATACCTGGCTGTACAGCCTAGTGGAGTTCACTTTATTACTGGCTCTGACGGTAAATTCTGAGGCTCTGAGACGGCGCTCTCGTAAGAATTTACCGTCAAATACACAATCCTACAAAGTGACAGGCTCGGTGACATGTTATGGCTCAAACATGAAGCCACGCGAGCCCAAGCAGACACAAATTGTTGCAATATAAATACTCACGTCCATGAACTCCACATTGGCTTTAGGGCCGGTGGTCTCGTTGAGGATTTTAATAGCCACAGGGATCTTTACTGTCTCACCCTCTGGGACCCAGATGCCCTGAAACATACAACCAATCACCATAAATGCACTGCTCTCTCAATAAACATGCCTGGCGCCAGGACCCTCATGACTTTGTTGTTTGGTGTCTAACAACATCAACTGCAAACATTCCTTTGCGGGTCACCTAAATCAGTGCCTGCATATCCATGAACCTCCTTCTTGCGGTCAAGGAATATGGCTGATTATGTATGAGCTGCAAACCTGCAAAAACCACATGAGAAAAGTAACATTTCTATTCACTCTATAATACCCTGAATCGAACTGTCTGCTACAAACAAAGAGCTCTGGATGACAATAAGGCTATAAATTGATGCACCACTACGTATTCAGATTAACTGGAGTAAAATATGGCTATAAAATAAAATAGGCCCATCAATACTGTAATCAAGAGGAATTTAGAGCTGGTGGCGGCAAACGAAGTGTTTATTCAATGAGTTTGCTGAGTTTTCGGGTAGTATGAATAATTTTGCCAAGGGCAGTGAAGTTGGCAAGCAAACAGCAGTTTCCGTTCCAGGTCCTTGAGCTGCCCTAGGCTCATGTCTGTCAGGAAACACTGCTACAAAAGGAAATGTTTATGCTTATTGTTTAAGTTATCAAGCAGGGTTGTTCGACTAGTGAGAGGGCAGTGTCTGTTGAAAGAAGAGTCATGCTTGAGTGTCTTCTTTTCTGTTTAGCTGACTCACTGATGTTTGATTTATAATGTAGAGGATTGTGAATTAGGTACACACACACACACACACACACACACACACACTTACACCAGCAGGCATTTGTAAATGCAGATACAGACACTGACCTTGTAGACTGTTCCAAAAGCACCCGATCCAAGAATCTTGACCCTCTTCAGTTCTGTCTCTTTCAGGATCCGCAGTTGAGCCTGGTTAGGGGCCGTTCCACTGGGAGTCAGGGGCTCTACCAGCTGACAAAACAAACAGGACATATTTAGACTGTTTATCACTTCTTCTCTGCACCAAAAACATAAAAAGCATTCCTCTCGGCAGCTGCTTTTCTTGTGAAACTACAGACGACCTGAAGCGTGCCTCTCTTTTGCTTCAAGTCAAAATATTTTTAACCTTGTTGCTCTTGGCACAGTAAATGCTAAAAACATTTCATATGAGCGAGCAGCAGGGTAAGACTGTTCTATGTAAAATGATAAGTAAAAAGCAAGTCTTGGAAAGAGATGCACAAGGTGGACATGAAGGTTTATTTGTAAATAAGTGGCCAAAAACCGCCACTGTCCTCTCCTGATAGTCGTGATTTTGCGACACTCACACACATTTACGGAATACAAATAATTCAGGGGTGTGAGCGGGAAGTTCTTGTCAGAACTGGCAGTTATCATTGTGGGCCTCAGCATGCCCAACCACTGAACAAATCACAGCCTGGTGTCAGCTGCTATCACAGCCGACAAAGAGTATCAGCTCACCAGCTGTGCACATACAAAACAATTCCAATTCAAGGTTATGACAAGCCTCCTCCGCGTGCCTGGCTGCCAGTAACAGCTGACACTGAACAGCATCCCAGCAGCTGGCCAGGCCACCCGCCACTAGCCGAACGACAAAACCTCGGCTACAAAATATAGAGAGCTGGAGCTGGCACCTTCAGCCAAGCTGTGAAAAGATCTGAGCTGCACAGATATAAACACACACACACACACACAAATTCATGCAGACAGCATGTAGCACACATCTTAGAACACATACAGACACACACACGTACAGTACACGGATTCACAAATATTGACAACACATGCAAATTCACACATATATAAACACCAAATGCACACAAAGCACATATCAGACCACAAAACACACATCCACACACACACACACACACACACACACACACACACACACACACACACACACACACACACACAAGAAGTCAATGCCTCTGATCAATACATGTCTTAATGAGCCTATCAGCCTATCGGCCTCCTCATTCGCTGTGGTTTATCAGCAGTATAATCACCCAGCTCAACCACGGCCATCAAACAATATAATGAGATCATATATCAGTCGGTCAGCCATACAAGCACGCTCTTAATGTGACATAAAACCATCAGCACAATAGGACCGGCGATGGCAAAAGCCACGCCGGTCCGCAGAACAGATGACATTGCCTGCAGCTCTGCAATGACATGTCGTTTAATGGCTATTGTTATAGCTGGGCCTGAAGGCACAGTGTAAAGCCTGCTGAGATGTCGCTGCAGGATGTGAGTTAGCGGACAGAGCAGGGGGAGGAGGATGAAGGATAAATACTGAGGGAAGTGAATGAGATGAAAGAAAGAAAGAAGCAGCAGCTTGAGTAATCTGGTCATAGTGCGGAGCCATTGGAAACCTCCATCTAAGCCTGTCATTTAGCCCATTGTGTCCTGAAATCTTATTTCCTTCAAACATTTACAAGATGGACAGGAGAAATGATCAAAAGCTCCAGAGCAGCTACTAAACCACTTTGAGGGTTAAAGCATAGTTAGTTAACCATTTAACAAGCTAAGTGGGAAATATGAGAACAGGTTAGTCAATACTCATTCTATGTAACAGTGTCAATAGCCGAGTCATGAATAACAAGGGCTCTGTCTCAGTCCCAACTTCTCACTTTAAAAATTAAATATTTATGTATAAACAAGCAACAATGAAGAAGTGTGTGGACAACCTCTACTCTGCCTTCATTCTCTCAGTAGTAGACAGCACTTTGACCATCTTGTGAAACTAAAGGTCTCCCCTAAAACACACACACACTATACATGCAGTTAGGGGGCTTAGCGTGAGGCCATCAAATGAACTAATAAATTACATGGGACCACTGACCAACATATCAGCCTGGCATTCTGCCAAAGGGAAGCATTTGCATTAGTTTGTTTGCACATTTGCTTGCCTGAAAGAGAAGAAAACAAGTGACTCTGTAGGTAGAGAGAAATGGAGACACTCAGACGAGGACAGAGGGAGGTGGTGACGGAGCAGTAGTAAGAGCAGATGGTGACAGGCTGTAGCTGTTGTTGTTTCATTAGGACAAGGCTGGACTGAGCTGATGAGGGGAGGAGAGGAGAGGTCTGTTAAATAAGATGCACTCCCGTGGCCTACAAAACTCTCCTGAGCTCATTCTCACTCGCACGCACACACACACACACACACACTCACTGCACCACTTTATTTACCAGCTAATAATGTGCCTTGCCTGTGCCAAATGAGCTTCGCTGGTGCCGCGGTGCAGAGGATTCGGTCGCTTCATTGGACAAATAAGCAGCATGTTCGAGCCTCGAGCTAGAATACATTCACAGAATTATTCTGTATTGACTAAGTAAACAATGTCCCCAAACACAAACTTGCACTGTGAGCCCTCGGGTATTCGCTTTAATGTTCCATTACTCATATAAAGTGCTACATTTGTTGTGTTGGGTAATTGAAATCATGTGAAACAAGACTGCCATGCCACAAACTTTTACCTCAAGTGTGAAACCAGGGTTGGTATGTATGGCATGGTCATTTTTCAGTTAAACTTCAATATGCTGACTACAATTTCTGTTTATTCTACTAATGTGGGAGCCCCGAAAAGGAAATCACAGACAACCTTTTCTCCCTCATATCTAGAATCTGGATGGCAACACAGTCTCGTGCTTTACAATGACACCGAGTCATTGAGTGCACATTAAGAAAATCCGTGCATGATAGCGAGCTTATCAGTATGCATGGACATTAAGTCTTGGTATTAGTGAGTCCATCCCGGCAGCGATGAACTCGCTTCGCTCCCACTAACTGCATTTAAAGAGCCATATTACTTAGTTGCTAAACATGAATTCCTGTGGAAATCATCTTACCAGTTGGGTCCAATTTCAGCAGTTTAAGTGTTTGGACTTTGAGGCAATGTACATCCCCATTAGCTTAGATGTTTTTATTTTCTTCCTGCTGAAGTCATGGGGCTCATACATTAAAAGAGGTCCGATGAGGCAGAAGGCAGTGTTTAGACTCAGAAAACTGTGAGCATGCAAAAGAATAAGTAGGTCAAAGTTGAACAAAGATGTGGCTTGTAAAATGTTGACTCCAGCTTACGGATGGAGTTATAACGCCACCCTATTTTCTTCCAAATAACTAAGTAACGTTCTTCTCCTGTTTCTGCTTCCATTTGATCCGTGAATACCAAAACTAAAATTAAAGTAAACATATATATCCTTAAATGTTAAAGATTAGATACCCAGATGTATTTGCTGTCGATAGGACTATGCTCTAGATCATCAGCTGTCTTGTGACCTCTCTCTCTCTCTCCTTTGGTTGTCAGTGCTTCATTTCAGATGTTTTGAACCTAGGCGCTTATTTCAAAATAAAATTCCATTAAGTTTAAAATTAAACTTAAATTTAACTTATTAAAATTACTTCACATGTTCTGCACATGTTCAGCTTTATTCCCTGCATATCAAATACATTTTTTTTTCTTTCCAAACTGCTGTGATAATCAGCGTGACATATTTGGTGTTGTTTGAATCACTGTGCTCTTGGCTTAAATTTAACATCAGGTTTAGTATATTTGAACAACGCTTGGTTGCACTGCATGCATTTGTAATGACATCCTGTGCCTCCGCTCAGTCAGCCTGCCCTGGAATGAACAAGTGACTGCCTGTAAGAAAGCATGTAAGCAGTGTGGGAGCTGTCCACAGCCCATGGTGCTGAAACAATCACATGGCCCCCGTACAAAGCAGTGGGAAGAGGGCCTTGGAGGGAAGGTGGAGAGGGCGACTCCAAGTGCATTAGTCTGGCTTCATTGGACTGGGGTTAAAGTTCATGGCCTGGGGTCGCACTGCAACAGTGAAGGGGACTCTGCAAAAAGCTATTTGTTTTCAGGGGATTCTTGAACAGTGTGAGTTTTTTATATGTATTTGTCTCTATTTTTCCTTCAAGGTGAGACAGGAGAGGGAGACGGAAAACATAAACAGACAGAGTTAAACCAGAATTACCGCCTTGCAGAAGTATGCCTCTGTGCACCAGTCAGGTTGCAGTTTTCATCCATGCCTGTCCAGGCTAAAATACATAGTGAAGAAATTTATAACAGGTAGTGGGTATAATTCCTGGTGAAATGGAAGCGATCATTACATCACTGGATTGTAAGATTGCTCTGAATAATTTCCATTTTCGCACTGGGATAGAGAGAGCTGATAGAGAGTTTCATCACACGGTGCAGCGACCATCACCTCAATGCATGCTGGATATCAGCAAAACCAGTGAGCTTGTGGTGAATCACTGCTGGGTGTCTATCTGCGTGCAGGTTCATCAAGAGAGAGAGAAAAGCAGAAAGAGCCACAAATTCTGAAATGCAGACAGATGGACAACACAAAAACACAATGCCTCCAGCCCCAGCTGTTGCAGATGCATAAAAAGAAAGACGAATACAGTGTCTGTCTGTGAGTGGGACAGACAGATAAACAGAGATACAGAGATCAAAATGAAAAACAGCCAGGAAAAGGAGAGGGTGAAGACGCAAGAAAAAGACAGAGAATAGTAAAGCAAAGGAAACAATAAAGGAGTGTATTTTGCAAGTCAACACAGTGCAACAGCCTTCACACATGTCCTTGATATGGAAATACCGGCTGAACGCTCAGATCATGTTATGACAGTGAGCACTGGAGGCATCTTTTCGCTGTCTGACACAAGAGGTGAGCTCTCTGTTTAAAAAGCTATTGCAGATAGGGAGAGAGAGGGGGAGTCCCTGAGCCTTGGCTGTCCCCAAATCCCTCATTCTGACAAGTTTGATCTTCATTCGCAGACACCGACTCAGCTCTATTATTCGTTTGAACAGAGAATCCACATTCGCCAGCCGTCCAAAAACCTATCGTCTGCTTTCATCAGCTGAAAAGAGCCTCTGGAAAGCGGGATGCAGACTGCGAGGAGTGCAAGTCTTTTAGTATGCTGGGTAGGTGAGAGTGGAAGGGAAAAGGAGTGATGTGAGGAAACTGATGCCTTATTCAATGGGCGCTGGCAACAAAATCAAGCATATTATGATTACTGGAGGCATATGATGGCTGCTTACAAAACAGGTTTGACTTCCACCACATGGACATTTACAATAACAAACCATTTTGTTAGCTCATCTGACAGCTACAGATTCAGGTTTTCAGATAGTTTACTTAAGTAAAAGTGCTAATGAAGGTGAAACCGAAAATATATTTCCAACCAGCTTCGCTCTTCAGCATTCAGCTAAATGCTCTTGCACAGAATGACCTTCACCACAACAACCCTGCTAAGGTCTGTGCATTGGGCCCTGATGCTGACTCTTAACCTACTCTTAATGAGTGGTCTGTCTAACCTGCAGCCCAAACTGCAACCACTAAAGATTCTGTTGCATCCAATTACTTTTACACCCAATTAGGTCTCCTTTGAGGTTGGGAAAATTG
This sequence comes from Scatophagus argus, assembly GCF_020382885.2. Classification (NCBI taxonomy): domain Eukaryota; kingdom Metazoa; phylum Chordata; class Actinopteri; family Scatophagidae; genus Scatophagus; species Scatophagus argus. Next base: position 3,515,016 of record NC_058516.1, on the reverse strand, counting down.
ACTCGGCTGGCTGTATTTTATGTTTTCCTGGTGGAGTATTGAGTCAATCTTTGCAGGAGCAGAAATCACTCACTGGATGGCGTTACACAGGGAGATGCGAAAGGGGTCAAGAAGATCCCCCCCCCACCCCCCTCCTCCTCCATCCTTCTCCATCTTGATCCTCCCCAGCCCCTCCTTGTCTGTGACAGTACATTAGTGAATCTGCTTGGACGGAATACTTCCCTCCCGGTCAAAGGGCTGTCGGAACAGGGCCCGGTTGATTAAGATGGATGTGTGTGGCTGGGATGAGGCAGAAACTGCCCGTGGCCGCCCTCCTCCAACTCCCGTCTCAAGCCTGACAGCTGTCTATAACACTGCTGCCTCTACCTGTAAATTACACTAATTCAGACTGACAAGCAGCCTGTCCCACTCCTATAGGCAAGGCCACTCAGCAGACCTGCAGCAATGACATAACTGCCTGGCTACAAGCAACAAACACAGTGGGAGTGTGTCTTGTCGCAGCACAAAGGTGATCAACCAGAGCACGAACACACGTGCACATAAATCCTACACTCAAATACACCTCAATCTCTGACTTTCTCCTTTGAATATAAAGTCTGCTCCACTGTCTAATGTTTCCCAGAAATGAGCCCTCTTCAAGGCCAGATCGATGGGCCATGGCAGCCATGCATAATTTGTAAAACTTCTGCACATTGCGTGGTACCATGGCCAAGGTTTAATGTTTCAAGGTTCAGTTTCCAGTTTGGTTGGAAGCATCTCTAGCAAACTCGAAGAAGAAGAAAAGCAGAAAAAGAAAAAGAAAAAGACCAATCTATGTGTTTGTTGAGTTTAATTAATCTGCAAATTATAATTTTGTCCAGTTAATTTTGTCACATTAAAAGTAAAGCAGCTCTAAGAGGAGGTGTTTCCTAATTTCCTCCCTGGGATCAATAAAATTAATTACACTCTGATTATTTGTTGATGATAATAAAAGACACAGCTATTAATAATTTACTATGCAGTTGCAAATGCAACACTTAATTCTTCATTCTGCAAACCCGTATTCTTTCATAAAAATGAGCTCAAGGCAACAATGAAAAAAAAAAACATGGATTCACAGAAAAAAAAAAACCTTTGTTCTTGTTGTGATGACCTGTACCCTCTCACCTCTGTTTCCAAGAAGCGCCGCAAGGCCCTCTTCTTCTTAATGCTTTTGCGGCGAACATAAACGGCCACGCTGAGCGCCAGGATGACGATGATGAATAGGCTGCCGATAATACCAGCTGCTATTAGCGGTGTCCTGTAGAGCCAGAGGAAGAGAAGAAACATTAACACTGCTGAAACATTAAGAAACTAAAAGGCACTTTGAAACAAAGTGCAAACCTCAGCCAATGAATTCTCCAACCTGCTGTTACACCACAAAAACATCCCTAACACTCGGGATTTAACCCTGTGCTCTGAGAATCTGTAATCTTCAGTTTAACTGGCTGCAGCTAAATGTGATGCTGGAAATGTTTGACCAAACTGAGGACCAATCTCGAATCATATGAGTCATTTCTATTGAGTTAAACGAATCCACCAACGCCAGCGGAACAGATGGAAAACCAAAAAGCATTTTTATCATATGCAAATACTACACCTATGGCAAAGAAGCAGAGACAAATACAAAAGTGTGTCTACACACAGTTGGAGAGTTTTTCTGACTTTTCCACAAATTCTGTCCTCCTCAAAACTTCATCTTGCAGCACGTTTGGTCTCCTCACATTTTACAGCTCAGGTTTACTATCAAAGAATGAGCTCAGACAAACAACCAAAAAAACAGGGCTTCAATTCCACTACCAGCTATTTCTGTGAGAGATGCTTCCATTTTCACAGGTCAGAAGAAAAAAGCCTCTTAGAGTAAGGTAAGAAGCTACAACCTGTGCTACACTGCACTGGATCTCCTCCTGTTTCAGTCAATCATACCTAACATACATATAGACATAGATATAGACATCACTATTTGAAGAATCATAAAGATTTCTGTCGATTTCTTTATGCAAAAAGATTGAGACTGACGCTACACCTCACAGTCTCCTGTGGCAGCTTATGTGTCTTTCTGGCCATGCATTTTCTTTCTAGATTTGTTCAATACATTTTTTTTAAAAACATACCAAGTGTGCTAATGTTTTCAGTCCATCACTCCAGCTCTTCCATAGATTTAATGTAACTTATATGTAGCTTCTAGAGGATTTTATCGTCTATTACAGCTCTAAATAAATGAAAAATTAAAAGTGCCAATCCTCCACAAAGTGCTTCTGAAATTTCTGGGGAAGAATCTGCTTAAAGCTTGCCTAAAGGTTGGATGTTAAAAGCTCTGTGTCTTCACTAATAAAGGCACTAATGCACTTGCCATTTACATACCTGTTGGACTTGTGTCTACCACTGAGTTACCAAGTCTGTCCTTCTATTACTCTCTCATTGCCTTTATCCTTCCCCTTTTTTCCTCCCGTATTCCATTTTCACATTCTCGTCCTTTTTTTTTAACACAACATAACATTAAAAAAAACACACCTGCTTCTATCTAATACTTGAAGTTCAAAACTCTATTAGTCGTCAGGGCCATTAGCAGCTAATGGAAGACTCATGTACCATGGAGCTACGGTACAGCAAGGTGCCGCAGCGTTTGCCATATCGATTATGACGAACCTTGGGGAAGGGGGGCTTGAAATTTACAAAGAGGCTGCGGGTTTGGACATAATGAGATATACAGCCATGTGGTGAATAGTAATGCAGCAGTTTGGAGTGATTAGGTTGAGAGGGGAAAGAGAGACAAGGAGAAACAACAGCAATGGAAAGAACAGTATAAGGGCGAGATTAAAAAGGACACGGAGGAAAAAGGGGAAAGCAAAAATAAAACATCTGATAAAGGAAAGAGAAAGGGGAATCTACATATAGCTTGGGAGACAAGAAAGAAGGGACGAGGGAGAAGAAGGAAAACAAAATCAAGAAATTGGTGCAGAGACAAATAAAAGAGTGAGACAGCAGTACAGCTGACAGACAAGGGAGAGGACTTCTCTAATTAGGAGGAGAGGGGTTCCAGCAGAGCAAGTGACACAGGGTCAGCAGATGAGACTGGGGAATGAGAGCGAAAGAACAGCTCGGAGACTAGAGACTCTTCACAAGCAGAGGGAGTAAAAAGGTCTCAACTTTGTGTTTCCTCTTTTTAAAAAGGAGCTCAAGACCTCCTTTTCATGGGTTTGCTGGTTTGGTTAAATCCTAATGAGATTGTCCCTTCTGTGAATTTACTCTAATTGTAAAGATCGCTTGTTTTTATGGGTATTTTAATAGTGCTGTTGTTGTGTTTCCAGGCTATTCGGGTTGTGTGGCTCTTCACAAACTCCTACACTTTCTGTAACGTCTGCTTATCTGGGAAGCTACTGCAGCCAGCCAAGACATAGTACGAGTAACCTTGCCTAAAAACCACGGCGTTTTGTTTCTACATTTTGGTTTGTGTACAGATTAAACAAGTATTATAGAGCATGTCGATTACTGGACTGAAGTTTCCTACTTTTTTCCATCTTTACGCAAAGCTAAGCTAAGATAAGATAAGATAAGATGAGAAAAGCTAAGATGACTATCTCCTCAGTGGTATTAATTTGGTTTATTCTCAACTCCACTACAGTCACTCACTACAACTTCCACTCACAATAACAAGATAATGAATAATAATTTTTAATTGATGGGATTCACAGAGGTTCCAATGACACATATTAAATACTAACAATGGCACAAATGAGACCACGAGATTCAGATAAAGTTCAGACCAGAACAAAAGATTCCTAATCATCCATCAATTAAACAAATACAAAACTGCCCGCACTCTTGCTAATGAGCATCATGTGAAACTTTAATGAGTAGTGGCAGAGTCTGATGGTGGTCTCCCAGTCCTGCATTACAAATGTATCCTGAGATCTCTTACCTGTCCATCATCCCAACACAATCTTGGAGTCTTGGCCCGACGCACCTGCAGGGTAGACAAACCAGAGAGATCATCCATTAAATCAGGGACAGGTTATGAGTAAACCTCATGTTGTCTTTTTTGCGCGTCAATCAGCTGTCACTGGGCAAGGACCTGTGGAAAATTGAATCCCGAGCACGGCTGACCACTTGTCAATATGACAAGAGGAAGGAATTGTGAGTGGGAAAGCATGGCGCTTGTTTGTTTTCAGTTCATATTTAAATGGAGTTTTGGGCTGAGAAAACACTTCTGCATCATCTGATTTCTCAGAAAGCAGTTTTAAACCTTTGGGGAAATTAACAAAAACAGTCAAATCTCAATCAAATCAAATGAAGGCACCTCTTCAAAATCTATTAAAAATTAATATCCCTTATAGAAGTGGTGAGAATGTCGCAAAACAATTTACAGTAACGCTATATGTTTTCCACAGCCTTCTCAATTTGCCTCTTACTTCAAAGCTGAAACACAGAATAACATTGAGAAAAATTTAGGAATACATGCAGCCATGTTTTCTTAATTGTACTGCACTAAATGGCAGACAATTTCAGGTCCAGTGCTTGTCAGATTTTCTCATAAATAAATCCATTATGCACATATAATCCATTAAATTTTTCTGATTTAAAAAAAGAAGAAAATTTATCGTCTCTGATTCAGCATCTTTCACAGAATTACATTCATCTTCTTCCCAAATGCAAGAAATACTTAAAATACATCTTCTTACTACCTTAACAATCAAAGTCACTGGAACGTAGTGCTGATAACACGCCAATCAGTGAGAAGTGGAGGTTTTGGCGTTAGGCAAGCAGAAAGTGATTAGAGCAGACTCTTAGCTGCTCATTAATTCCAGCTCCTTGAGTGGAGGACTTTGAACAGCAGGATAGACACAGGAGAACAGTTTTTGAATTCCTTGTGTCTGTGTGTGTGTTTGTATGTGTGTGTGTGTGTGTGTGTGTGTGTGTAGGCTGCACAAGCACACAAGACACAACAAATTACACAGCAAATTAGGAGAGCAGGCTAACTTTGGAATTAAATCAGGTGACAACTGTGGCTCCTCCGAAGTCACTTCGTTGTCAATTAAATACTGCACCAAATAGCCAATTAGTGAGCAATCAGTGTCTGTATCCAGTACTGTGTGTGCATGGGTGTGTGTCTCAATGTGTATGTGCACACGAACCACACTTGAGAACCAAGGAGGGGTCTGACAGCAGAATCACAGGCAGGTACAGTAGATATTGTTCTCTTTTTGTTGCCTTATGAAAACAGTTGCATGTTTCTGCCAGTTTTTCTTATTTTTTTGTCAGTAAGGAAAAGCCGGACTAACACTTCTATATGGGGGATTGTGTTGTTGAACTACAGTTCTCATATTGTTCTGTGGAAAACAAATGTCTGTATTTGTGTACATTTTGGCAAACTGGCACCATTGAAAGTATACTGAACATGTTACTAGCAGTTCTTGTTCGCAGTGTACCCATGGATGAACAGACAACAATCAACGAGTTGCCTTGATACTGAATAAAACATAAAAATGTGGTGATTGTTAAGGAGTTTTGAGTAGTGGGCATTATCTCTGATTTCTGAGCAAAATTACAAATGCTTATTCATGTTTGGTGAAGTAAAGTGCAAGTCACACTGAATCCAGACAGTCAAGCTGTATGTTCAGATCTGGCTGACTCTGGACCCCCAAAACAAAGAGTGGGACATGTATTAGCCATTGTGAGGGTGACCTCTGCAATGTCTCACCATAGCTCATAGCCTCAAATACCCAACCTCAGTTTCTGCAGCTATGCATAAAACTGGAGGGGAGGATAGCATGACAAGGCACGATGAAAATGTTGTCATGCCAATGACAAATCAGTGTTCACAGAGTCAGAGACAGTGGTATGTCGATGTGAAGAGAAAGCTGTCATGGCGAGAATTATCATCTCACATCTATCTCTCCATTATACCTTTTCTCCCTTAACATCTTCCCTGTTTCTTTTATGTTCTTTATCCCACCTAGTTTTTGAAAAACTCCTCCACCTTGCCTCTTTAGAGCCGCACTGATATTATCAATGCTTACTGAGTAGCTGCAGTAAAATAAAATGACCTCCTGCTATGTGAGAGACAGTACATTAAGTCCTTTCCCACCTCAGATCATATCTGCAGCCCTGTTGCTAGGTTTCCGTGCTCTAACTTTGTTTGCCCAGTCCACCGACAAGCTCCACCTCAGCTCCTCACCCACAGTCTCCTCTGTCTACTGACCATCCCCCATTCTTCAGCTGCTTTCTGCATGGTCTGCTCCCAGAGTGAGTTAAAAAAGGAAAAGGCTCAAGTTAAAAGCCACAGCCATAGTGACTACAAAAGACAAGGGGGGGATAAAGACATAAACCCAATATGGTACATAAAGAGGGGAAATTTTTTTGTATCCACAGCCTCCACGCTTTTGAAGACTTGCCCTGCATTGGCCTCTGCATTAAAGAGTGTCTGTTTAGGAACACACAGGCTGGGTGGTGATTTTTTTTTTAAACCTTCCAACTGCAGCCTCTGAGGCGACATGTACACGGATACATTTTCATTTGAAAAAAAACTATATTAAAATAAGAACAATCTGTAATTTTCGGCATCACCTTAAGTCACACTAGCAAACTAAGAGCTCTAATGGCTTGTTTCATCACATCACAGCTGAAAATCAAAACAAAGATATAAGAGAGAACAGCAATAAATGATCACATTTTAGAAGCTAGAAGTTCGCTAAAACAAGTTACCACTGATCACAACAATTGCAGATTAATTTCTGTTGACGGGCTAACTAATTCACTGACCAGTAGTTTCAGCCCTCAGCTCCTCAGTACCATCTCATCCCTCTCCTAACAACTGAGCATAAAATCTCAGGGTTTCTGACAGCAAGTAGAGGAAGTTCTCTCTTTGTTGTGCGGCGGACATTTTGTATGCTTTGCAGTAACAATGAGATAATGTTATACTTTTACTTCATAACTGATGTAATTAGTCTGTAGCCTTAGTTGTGTACTGCTATAGTGACCAAACAATGACCTGGTGAACCTACTGCTATAGCCCCATCATAAATAACTTCCTGGGTAAAGCAGAGGACATGATGACATCTTGATCCCACAAGAGATTACATCCAGTCCTAAGTTCCTGAAATGGGTCACTGCCTTTATATTGTACCTGACTGTTTTTCAGACAAGAAATTGCTGCAGCAGTTGTTCTGGTGTAAGAAGAATGGGTCAATGTCACACAGTGAGAATGCTTGATAATTAGATAAAGATGGACCTTGAAGCTCTCCAGTGCATATACAGTCCCAGCAGAAATGAAAAATCTTATATAATAATCTTTCGCCTACTTAAAGATCCCAAAATGACCTTTTGATCCATTAGATGTTTTGATTTGCGACTTTCTGTGATTACAGAAGATTGGGATGTTTGTTCGAGCCAGCTTAGCCAGCAAGTTTGAGAGTTTTTGTCTCAAAGCAATTCCAAATGGAGTTTGTCCTCTCACTTCTTACAGCTTTCAAATTTTCCTCTTTGTCTTCCCAATCTTACATTTTCTCACTGTGCACCCTCCTCTCTTGATGCATATTTCCCCTGCAGCCATGTCTCTGTGCATCCATCCCTTCACCACAGTTCATCTCCACTCGAATCCACGTGGCCTTGAGGGTCAGTGCATTTTGCCCCTGACCGAGGAGACCCCAGAAGTTTGCTACAGGTTGGGGGGATGTGGTGGCTGCAAGATTAAGTGATCCACCCTCCCTCTTTTACTTTCTTTCTCTCCTTGGAAGGATGGCACAACGTGTCCACTGCAGTATGTCTTTTCAATGTTTTTGACAGCTTAAAAGGACCTAAGCCAGAAGATGCTCAGGGAAGTTCAAAGGAATGCAAACACTGAAAAGAAATGCATTAATTTTTGTACAGAGATACACATATCTATGTGTCATCCCTCACTCTTACCCCTGGGTGCAGTTGGCATGGCAGGGATGACACTCGTTGTTGGCCTTGGCATACTTGAAGATGAAACTGTTGGCACCCTGCAACCCATCAGGGCACTTCTCCACGCAGTTGGGTCCATCTTTGAAGTGGAGGCATTTTACACATTGGTCCGGGCCCTGACAGGACAGCAGAGTAGAGAGGGAGGGACATGAGTAGACGGGGTAGGAGGAGGTGGTGGACAAGGGATGATTAAAGAGAAAGATGTGGAAAGTGCAGTAAAACAATTGGTAAGATGGAAAACGGTGGGGATGAGCAGAGAGACAGAAATGGAATACAAAATGATAGGCAAAGAGGTGAAGGAAACCAGCAGGAGAAAACAAAGTTATGGAAAATGGAATGGGATTAAGCAAGAGGACCGAATGGAGACACAAAAAAATGCACGAGAGTAGAGAAAAGAATTGAACAAAATCAGATTCAAACCTAGTGAATCATGTCAATTTGCTCACTTCCTACCACAGCTAATGTGGCTGGCGGGGCACACATGAATTCCACTCAGTGATTTATAATGTGTTGGGCAAAATTGCCTAGAGTGTATTCTGCTGCAGCCTCTGTTAAAATTGGCCAAATGCATAAGGAATCGAGTCATGTCAAAGTGCGGCGCATCAAATGTGATGGAGGAGATGACAAGCGGTAACTGAGCTCAGCTGCAACAGATTCCTGAATAAGTAAGATGGAGAGTGGTTGTGTGTGTGAGTGCGCGTGTGTGTGTGTGAGCGCGCGTATGTGTGTGTGGACATGTGCAGTAGTAAGACTATGCCTGACTGCTGAAGTTGACGTGCGTATTCACGCTTGTTGAAGAAAAGACAATGTAGACTAACGTGTGAACTTGTAGATGATGGGTGTGTTTGTTTTATGTGTGTGTGTGTGTGTGTGTGTGCGCGTGAGTGTGTGTGTTTGTGCAGGCCGGTTGTATTTTGGTTCTCTGTGGCTAATGCAAACCACAGTGACCTGATGGACGGCCTCTCACAGCTTGACACATTCGGACACGCGCCATCAATAAACATCATTCTCCCTTTGCATGTTTGTGTGTGTGTGTGTGTCGGCATGTGTGCATTTGCATACAGATGTCGAAATGCATTCAAGTCTGCATATGCTGTGTGCATGTGCTGTTTGTGTGTGAGCGCGCACTGTGGATGATTGACTCTGGTGTTATTTACTACTCAACTGTGACCAGCATCTCAAAGTCAGCAGCCTCTGAGCATCCTTGAGGAGTCGCTCTCTCTCTCTCTCTTTCATCTCTTATTCTCTCCCTTTCTTTCTGTGTCGTGAAGGACTGTTATAAAAGGTAACTCACACAGCAAGTAAATTCCACAAAACCATTCATACGACTCATTAGAGTGAAACACCACACATGGAAAGTTAGCCTCCATCGACGTTGTTTTAGCAGCAGTTTCAAAACTATTTGGCTCATGAACCTCATTTCATTCAACCTCATTTACACAACTTTGAAAACACAAATCTTTACCACCAGACCACACTGGGCAGTGTGGTCTTTAGAACACATTACTCAAACAGGTGTAAATATTTGTTTGGGACTACTTTCAGCTGCAGCTTCATATACATTTGGTGCATAAATAAACATTTATAGAACCAGGACGATGCCTGTACTGTAGGTTGAATCAAAGTATACTCATTTTTCCACCACATTTATTCCACAGCTATTGCTCCTTGTTTCCTTTCAGAATAAAATTGAACACAAACAAACAAATCCTTAGTTCATGGAATATGATACAGTGGAAGGAAATATCCAAAAGTAGGCATTGCACTCGTTGGCAGTGCCTGTTTCTATATCCCAGTGTTTCTTTATTTGTTTGTGCTCTCACTTCTTTATGCAGCAAATTCACCATTAAACTGTTTCACATTTTTTATATTTTTTTTATTATTATTCTAAATATGAAGTACACGTTGGCAAAGATGTTTTCTACATTTATTTGTTTTGTTGTGCAGCTGCAGTGCACTGAGATTTCTCACCCACTGTGGTGTGAAATACTGTCTGGACAACAATGACTTTGATCATTTCATGTGATTTGCTGGCAGTATCAAAAAAAAAAAACAAACTGTCATGTTGCATATGTCTACATTTTACAACTACAGCTATTTTCAGCTTCTCAGACTGTTTCATTTTGATTGTTTTTCTAGGCCTGAGGAGGTAAAAAACCCATCCTACAGCTATGCTACAGATTTTTCTTGTGTGTCTGCATGTTTGAGAACCACTGGTTTATTGCATTATAATGCAAATAATATTTTCTGCAGTTTTCCATGAGAAAAATTGTTGATGAACATGCATCCATAAATATCTATGCTTATAGATGCATGTTTCTGTGTGCCTTTTCTGACATTTTAAAAGGAAGGTCAGAAACTGATCTGATTTTACCATTTTGAGTGTGTGTGTGTTTGTGTGCTTGCCAAGACCGTGCCTCCTAAAGTTGCCATAGTAGTTTATCATTCCTCCCATTAACCTATGATTCACCTTTGCAAACACACCACTTAAATCTCCTGAAATCCTGTGCAAGAGACCAATTGACTCCAACAAAATAAGCTGGGAATCAACTTAAGCACACACAAGATATGAGAGGAAAAATGAGAGGAGTGGTTTTAATCTAAAAGTGAAAAGTATCATTACATGAAAGGGAAGCTGAGTTTGAGGGTGTCTGAAGTGGATTCAGGAGTGTCTTACCTGGCCAACACATGTCACGGTGTTCCCATCCATCTTCTCACACTGGCTATCACACTCCAGACACACAGATCCATTGGCAAATTCACGCACTTCCCTAGAAGAGACAGCAATATCAAAATAGAGATGCATGTTTTATAGATTTGAGAGCGTACCCACATTGAAATATTGATTTAGGGACTGCAGAGGGAGGATTCTGAAGTATGCTGTGTGCATATGAAACTGTACTTTTGAATTTAAACCAATATGTGATACAGCATTAAGAAAGCAGGGTAACACCTTCATTCACTCCGTCATTTCTGCTTGCACTGACTGCTGGAGTGCCCTCTGGTAGAAGGGTATGCAGGGCAGCGAGCTGCCTAAGATTATTTGATCAAGTTAAAGACTTAGTATGGTCAATATGTTAACAGAGAAGGCCCATGAATAATGAACAGCTTTTTAAATCATGGGCAAACATGAAAGTATGCATGGAGGGAGGAGGAAACAAGAAGAGAAGCTGGTGGGGAGGAATGAGAAAAGGGAAGGAAGGCAGAGAGAGGGCATGGACAGAAGTTTGCTTTGCGTGGATGAGGTACAGAGTGAGTCTACGAGGATGAGCAAAAAAAGGTAAAGACAAGAAAGCATCAAGGAAAGAAAAAGGTGAAAATTTGTTTTTCATACTCTCATCAAATCCAAGAATGACTGCAGTTTGTGTATGAGCTCTATAGACCCTTTATTTAGCCAGCAATGCTGGAGCAATGCCGTACATCATGGTTTTGTTTTTCCTCGTAGATTTCTGAAGCAATAGAAGTAAACAATAGAGCTCAATATTGGGTTTATTCACTGCAATTACACCGACAAGAGCTGCACAGCGCCTCAGGCCATACTACTGAATCCTTATATGTGTATATGGGTGTGTTTCTGTGTGTGTTTCTGTGTGCGTTTCTGTGTGCACTCGATCTATAATTTTTCCCTTTCCCTTTGTTTGTGTCTGAATTAGCGGATTATCTTCGTTTTTGAAGTGCGGCGTCTCTGGCGAGCAGAGAATGACTGCTGTCAATAACAACCGGCGCCGATCAAAACCACTTTTCACATCAGAGGGATCGATCAGCCGATCGGCAGAGGACAGACACTCTCAGAGGAGGATTCACCCAGTTACAAACAAGACCCTTTCTCACAGTAGTGAAAGACAATGAGAGTGACTCTCTGTGTCTAAGTGTATGTGTATATTTTGCTTGTTATTTGCATGTGATGCGACCAGGGTGGAATGGAGATTCAGCCTATTCCTCCATCTGAGCTGTTTTTATGTGATCTTGCAGAGAGAGCTTCAGATCTCCTGCGGGTATGTGTGTTTTATGCATTTTCATGTGGTGAACGTTAGATGAAAATCTTTTAGACTTGGTGGTTCTAAACGACATTCTGACACCAGAGTTCAAGTGTGTCACATTAAAGGGCAATAAAAGTGAAGATAAAATCCTAGATTTCCCTATTGCCGAGTCTTAATGTCAAGACATTTTCTTTTAATGGTCCTAATGGTTCGTCATATAGCTCATCTCAAACATCCAAACATACAGTATCACATAGTGTCCTTTTATTAATAATGTTTTTGGTGGACTCAAAGGAAACTCCCACTGCTCTCTTTACATTTCTCCCTGGTCTTTCTTTCCCTTGTTCCAAAATAAATTAGATTTCTCTCCTGGAAGCTCTGTCCAGGGGAATCCTTTAGAAAATGGCCCAGGCAGTGGAGAGATATCTCTTTTGTTGGTTGAGGCAAAAAAAAAAAAAAAAAAAATACATGGAGGAGAATGGGTGAGAGACAAAGACCTCAGGAGCGGTGCTCTCCAGGGTCATTTTCATTCCGCCAAAGCCGTTCCTCCTGATTGGCCCCCTTCACGGCTGGAAGTGTGCACCAAAGCCCCATCGGGGGATGGCCTGATGGGGGATTAGCCCTGTTTTAGCAGAAATTTAAACAGGACTGTGGCCACAGTTCAGACCTCCAAACCTCCAGAAAACCAGAGCCTGGCCAACCCACCAGAGCAACTTTTTTAATTAAAGACTTTCAATGCTTCCCTAATCCGCTTCCTCACTCCTCCTCAAAGCCCAGTGGACACCATCTTAGACGCCCCCCCCCCCTTTACTCCTCCTTTGTTTTATTCAACAGACGTATAAACTAAAGGGAATTAGTGCCTTTCCTCATTAAGAATGGAGACATATAACAAGGGTGAGCTGAGGAATCTTAAGGTTTAAGATCTCCAACCTCAAAAGATACTTAATGAGCCAACACTAGATTTTGTATAGATGTGCACCGATCGGGGACAACCTTACACCATGTAAGGTTATGGACATTTTGATTCCACAGTTCAGACCAGCGACACAAAACAAAGAGTGGGTCTGCCAGACGTTACTGCATCACAGTGGCTGACTGTATTTACGGTATAGGAAGTGTGCTTCAGCAGCTCCCTGCCATGCGTCTCTTCCTCACCAGTCTTCTTCAAAGTCTTTGCTGTGAGCTGTTTTTCCCGGCAACTTCAAAGCTTCCCTCCCACAAATGGTGCCGAGAAAGGACCAGCAACAAGTCAACATGACCGAGGGTTGCTTGCTCTCATACACCCTCTCTCGCAGACATAACGTGCACTCTCTTCTCTTCCCCTGGGGAAAACACAAGCTTGACATCGCTCTCTGCTTGCGAGAAAGTCATATTTATCTTGTGGAAGATGCTGTCTTATTTGAGATGGATGTTTTCAAGTGTTGTGATTCACAACGTCTCTTCGTTCATTCAAGAGTAGCACAAAAGACTGGAAACTACATCTACAAAGAAGTGTTTCTCCCCAGGTGAGTTGGCAGTGATCTTTTTGATGTGCCTCTAGGCAGCATAAAGCAATGACCTGAATACAATTATTCACAATGGAAACAGAACATCAGTAGATTGTGAGGACACTCTAAAGGCCTTTGTCACAAATGTCAGGCTTTTCCCATCCCAGAGCAGTAAACAATCTTGCCTGTCAGCCCAAATGGGCAATTTGTAATAAAACATATTGCTTCTGCAATATATTCAAATTGATTTTGGACAATGGATGTAACATGCAGCTAAATGTTCCTTTAATGTTCATGTGAACCGTTTAAAAGTTCGTTATTGGTTCATCTCATTACATTCATACCAGTTGGCGGTTACAGAGCCCCCCACTAAGTTCTGACTTCATTCTCATGCATCAAAGCTCCATAAATATTTCATCTGATTGTCATGTCCTGCCTGTTTGCAAGAGAATTAATGCAGTTTCCAGGGATCATAATGAGCTGACGTTCAGGAAAAAACTCATTTTCAAGATTTGTGTCAGATCAGCTCAAAAACACCACCGGACCAGAAAGCATCAACAAAAGAAAGAGATTTTTTAAATCTGAGTGTTTTGCGAACGGACTGCTCACCCGTCAAAGAGGTTGCATGACTGAACGCAGGTGCGGCCTCTTCTGAAGTATCGGCAGGAAAGACACTGGTCAGGCCCCGGGCCCCAGCATCCGTCATCCGAACACATCCGATCACACACCATTCGCAGCTGAGCTGTGGAGAGAAGGCAGGTCAGTAAATTAATTTTTAAAAGAAGTGAGCATTGTTTAAGGCATTTAAACATGCAGAGATACTCAGCCTTCAGATACACACCCACACACACAATGCAATTCAAGCATACCAGAAACACAATACAGTGTAGAAATTGTTCTGGATTGAATCAATAATATCCAGGAACAGAGTGAGGTATAATCATGTTTGAGTCTTTCTACGCTCACTTGTTACACTGTAAATGTGTGTCACTGTGAATGTAAGTGTAAACGTGTGTGAGTGTTCGTGTATGTGGATGCACGTACATGCATGTTTTTGTTTGCATGTTGGTTAGTGTCGCCGCGGGTTGTCCAGCTGTATGAGCAAACATTGGCATTCCTCACACCGCACACCATTAAAGACCATCCCAACCAGGACCCTAGGCCCTTTCTTACAGCCTAACCACAACAATCGATGCTGTTCATTGGGCTCAGCATGTCCTCCATCCGGTGAGTGACATCCACGTCCCTGAGAGTGTCTCCCGGTGGGGGCTGAGCCCTTTGTCAACAGCCGACCAGTCAATTGTAGACGGGGGGGTTGGGTCTAATGAAGAGGCCTGTGTAGGACCCTATCAATCGATCTCTAACACATGCACACACCACACTCATTAACTGGCTAATGATATTAACCGCATCCTGGCAGGGCTGAGAAAAACTACAGTGGTCCATGTCTTTGTTCTCTAGTTATCTTTGTCCTCCTAACAGTGAGCTTTACTGGCAGCTGCATGTTACCAAAGAAAAACAAAGAAAAAAATTTTTACTTGCAGATAATAACACCATTTGTATTTAGCTACTAAACAATGGTGATATTTTCCTTGTGGTATCCGACCTCCCCCGCTCTGTCAGACTTTTCCACACCCTCACTGAACAACAATGTGTGGTCAGATTCCACCATCTGCAGCCAAAGCCACATGTACACGTCCACTTCCCTGTGGTTAGCAGTGAGCTTAACCCAACTCCGTGCACGACACATTAAGCCTCTTTTGCTGTCATTGAATCAAGATTTTTCATTGGCACAGAAGATTTTTAGTTTTAATTAATTTGGGAAAATGTGTCAAAAATGTGGGAAAAATCAGATATTTATTTAGTTTCTGTAAACTTTTCCAAAACAGCTTTGCTATATTTACTATTACTATTAAATAAGAAGACAAAAGTCTGCAGTTTACCAAAATATTAAACTCCGCCACCACCACTTACTGCATTCCTTTGGATCTCTGTTGTTGCGGATGAGGACTTTCTGGCTCGGAGTTCTGAAGAGCGACGTCCAGTTGACTGTGTTGTAGAAGCACAGGCCGCTGTTGTTGAAGATGTAGACGTTTCCGGCGCTGATCTCATCCAGTGACTGGAACTGAAGTGAGGAGATCCAACGCTGCTTTAGGATCAAGAGTGAAATGCCACTTCCGCTGCAGGATGAGAAAGAAGGAAAGGGAAATAAATAAAGGCATGATGAGAAAGAGGAAGAACTAAAGATGAAGAAGAGGGACACAACAAAGAATAAGTGACAGAAGGAAGGAGTCAGTCAAGAAATGAACAGAAACTAAAGAAGAAGAAAGGAGAGGACAGAGAAGCTTAAACAACCCACAAAGGAGAGGATAGAGAAAAAAACAAGAAGAAGGAAGACAGAAATAACAAAAAAAGTGAAACAGAGAAGAGGAGAGACTGAGACCGGATGACGAAAAGATGACAGAAATACAGTACAAAGACAGGAATGAGGAAGAGGCAGTAGGAGACTGCTGAATGAAAACATTGCTGAGCTACAAGTTCGTCGCTGCTGTTTAGAAAACAAGGCCGGATCTCCTTTGACTCCGCCTCAGATCTGCCACTTATAAGCGAGCACAGACCCTGTTATCAAAAGACGGCTAATCAAAGCCGCGTGAACTCTCTCTGTCTGCAGAACAACACGAGCTGGGGGCTCATTAGCTGCAACAGTAGCCACACAAACACAGAAAAACAGCAAGGAAGAGAGAGGTAGAGATAAGGATTTCTCTACACATGCGCAGTTTATAATATGAGCATGTCATCTGCATATATATGGAATCTTGTGTAATGTAACTGGAGTTCAAAGATGTGGAAAATGTGGCATGGAATGAATGATTAGTAAGTTTCATGTAACCTTAAGACATACCTGTAAAGAGATCGACCTCCAATAGTTGCCAGGTTTGAGAACACACTCAGATCTGTCATGTTCTCAGGCCAAGACTGGATGTTGAGGTAACCTGAAGAGGCATCAGTCAAGACAAAATGACATGTGCCACTTGATAAACTTATTTGAAGTCATCCACAATTATATCTTTAAACAGTTCAGGGATAATAACAGAAAATTATACGTTGATTTTTTCCAATGAAAGGGAGACAGAGGAGCATAAGAATCACAAGCAGGAAATAAAAGTAATCGTTTTCCTTCATTCAATTAAAAAAAAAAAAGGTGTTCAAAGTGTTGGCCATGGAGTTGCACCTCCTCAGTACAGTTCAAGATAGAATCCATTCTTTGTACAATATGTGCTCGGTGAAGACAATGCGTGTTAATTAAAAGAATGGATTTAATATTCTGCACAATCTGTCCGGTTGCACTTGCCTTTAATGACAGATTATATCAAATCAAGATCTGTGGAAAAGGCATTAAAGGGATAGAGCAGGAAATGGCTGGAATAGAACGGTCATTGCTCTTTCTTATTGCTTGGGTTTTCATTATGAAAATGCAGTTTCACTCCATTAGCTGTTTGGCTCAACTGCAAGTAGCAGTTTAATATGACAAAAGGGTTTGTATACGAGGTATTGCTCATCCCTTAAGGCCTCTAATAGTTAATGAATAAATACGCTCACAATCATGTGTGCATGTGCGTGCACACATACACACACAAACACACACATAACATAATATCCAACAAAGCATCTTTCAGAGTTGGGCAACAAAAATCATTTTAAGCTTTCTTTTACTTCCTCAGAGGCCACACAACCCCACATCCCCCAAAACACACACAACACACATATCAATACTGTTTTGTTCAGTCCATTTGGTCAAGATGACCTCAGTGAGGCCGTCTCACCTGTGATCTCTTTCACAGTGCGGAAAACGTTAAGGCGCTCTGGGTCCAAAGGTCCAATACCGTGATACATGTCCCTGATGAAAAACACAAAGCAGAGACACACACAGAAAAGTCAAGACTTATATTTTGTTGTCATATTACCTTATTTATAGAGCAGTTGCAAAGGTAGAAACACTGTGAACCTCAGGCAACACTGGGATAATAAGTTCCTCATGCCAAAGTCAGAATGCTCTTTTCCTCTGACGGTCTGTGTTACATATCATTCTAACCTCAGCGCTTGAATTGGCACAAAGGTTTTTGATTGAACAGAGTACATTACTCATTGACTTTCCCAAAGCTAGAATTTCTCCATGACACAATGGGATATGAATAGAGAACTAGGCATGCAAGCACTACCTCTCTTGGTATCATGCTTCTGTATGCTGAACCAGGTGCTGTTTTCTTTCTTTTGGCCTTTCACAGGAACATCCTAGCAACTAGCTTTCAGCTGGACCCACTGTGTCCAAAGCATTTTATATTAACAATAGATTAAATAGCAGCAAGCAAAGTGAAAGTGGTCACCCACAGACAATTATCACCCTGCTCAGCACTTCTCCTCAGCTCTATGGAGCTTTTTTTTTAGCTCATTTCATCTCATTGTTTTGGTTTTACATCTCACAGTTTCTCCGTTTTGACTCCCTCATGCTATTCTTATCAGCCTCCACCTGCAGCTGATAGCATTTATATGTGATAAGCTGCTGCCCAGCACAAAACAGCACAGAGACAATGTTAGCAAATAACTGGTGAACACAACAGCAGATAGAGTTGCATCTCACTCATCTGATCATTTGCAGACTCTGAAAGCTTCGTGCGTGATGCTTCAAACCATCACTTACCCTTTAATACCAGTAATGAGGAAGATGAGGTTGCCATTGATTTTGGTGCAGTTGACAAATTTATCAATGTTGCTGGCATCCACAGTTTGAGCCGTCTGCAGGCTGCCCGTCCCTATGCCATCACACACTGATGGAACAAATGCAAACACACAATGATATGCAGTATTATTCAAAAATAGTTAACTTTTAAGTTAGGTATGAACAAAACCTCCTGCAGTGGATATTCAGGGTGACCTTGTATAGCAGAGACCCCATCTTGAAAAACTGCTATTAGCTATTTGTCACTTTAATTCCTGCTCTTTTATGAAAATATAACCCTTCTTTTGGTGCATAGGCAAGGCCGTGGCCCCTCTCCATGCATTGGAAGTCTTTTGATGAAAGCATGGGCCAATCCACAGCCAATTCCTCCCCATAATGAATTCATTACATCTGCATTAATTAAACTTGCGGTCTAGTGTGAGCCAAGTATTTCTGACAGAGGCGGAGGGGATGATGAATAAGGCTTGCATTAAGTGGTGTAACCAGTTTTTGATAGTGATTTATACCAGCCAATTCCATATCTGAAATGTTAATTTGTTATCATTTCCCACAGTTCCTTGGGCTATCCCTCATTAACCCCTCCCTGCTGCGTGACGGTGTAATCAAGAGATTAACCAATCAATGGATGCCAGAGCCTATATATGGAGCCTGAAGGAAAACACTTTTGTCTTCCCGCGAAAGAGAAAGGGCAGATCAGTTACCTTTGAGAGAACAATATGACGCGAGGGCTAATCCTCCGTATTGAACTGAGTTAATGCTGTTTAATTTCACGTGAGACGTTCTCCCACAAAATGAGCTGTAATTACTGAGCAGGTAAGAGTAGTTTCTCCTTCTGGGACCATTTCATGTTAATTAAGATGTCGACTGCTGCGAGGATCAAACATGTGACCTTTGAGTTTATGCCATATTTGTCATGTTTATCCTCCAGTATGTAATGAGTACACAGCAGATGTTCATAGCAGTGACATGGAAAGAGTTCAGCGCTTTAAATAAATGCATAAATACATGCATTAAGAATATTTTTGTAAGAAGACAGAACTGCATACATTTGAAATCAACAACATAAAAGGCTTGAGAATATTTAACCTCGTAATAATCTGTATTTTATGAAGGAAGCTGTAGGAAGAGGAGAAAAGAGAATTCATTGCTCAGCCTATTAAGGGATGTTTCTACCACAGTGGGTATTGCATGACTTTAATCTGACATTAAAGAAGATTGTTGGTATTTTGGTGCATTAAAATACATAAATCAGCTGTAAGTATATTTAGTGTAGTATAAAAAAGCTAAGCTGGCTCCAGTAAAAATAAATGTAATTTCTTATAAAGCTTTTAAATAATTCTTGTGGGCTACTGTTGATCCAGTATCATCACTGTTAGCATAAAGTTATTAGATTAAAATGCTTTAACTGCATAAGCTCTTGTACATACAGTAAATGCAGTGCAGTGGGCCAGGATGTGGGAGAAGCAGGGGAAATGGGTGAACTATCTTAACCTAATTTTCATCCATCCCATTAGGTATAGCTTCAGCAGTATACACTGAAACATGGCCATGTTTTCCTGTCCTCAGCACATCTTACACTTTGTTCACCATGTAATATCCTACTGACATTGCACCCAGGGTGTCAGGATGGAGTGTAAAAAAAAAGAAAGATGTTGTCAGTGTATCTCTGCACTGAGACAAATCTGACAGATCTCACAAAGCAGTAGTCACCAGCTATGAGTGATGCCAACACTCCGCGGGCCAGTGGGCAATAAAACACATCATAGTTGCTGGTTTCATCAAAATTGGACCAGTGATGGCAGTTTAGAGTCACTCAAAGTGTCAGATTTTGACATGTACTTATGGTGCAACAATCAGACCAAACTATATGATACATGAGCACAAAAACATTGACTCTTCACTTTCCCAAGTTTTAAAAACAGCATCAGGTTGGAGCTGGAGTGTCAACTACTGTTGCGACCGCAGACAGCTGTTTCTTCTGATGGAAACAGTCAACCAATCACAACTTTTCAGGCAGGATTATAAATAAGGACATCATCTGACATAGCTACAAATGCGGTGACAAACATGGATAAAGCTTACACAGCTGCACAGGCTGTTGGAGGTTGTAACTCTTGAATCTTCATCTTTTTCCTCTGATGGCTTTGTCCCTAATTGGCTAACGTGCATGATATGAGACTGAAACAATGAACTGTAACTCAGTGGTAACTCAGTTTTTAGCTGGAAATCAAGCATATAACTACAGAGCATGGTGCAAAGAAAGTAAAAGTAAACCCATGTGAATGACACGGCCAAGTCAAATGTAAGGACTATTTTCTTATTCTGAAAAGGCCAAACTAATGAATATATTCTTGGCAACATCCGATGGTTTACCTTTAGGGCAGATATCGGTACACGGGATACACATTTTGATGCGGTTCTCCTCCACTTCCATCTTGTTGCTGGGACATGCTCTGACACAGGAGCTGTGGTCCACCACGAAATTATCTGACGTAACAGAAACAAAATTAGTCTACTTTTGCTTCGGGTATTTCACATGTTTTAGGATTTTACCATGTGAGATCAAAAAAATGAAAGCGTATTATTTACTTTAACAATAGTTTGCTGGAAGAACTGCTCTCATGGAGAGAAATTGGTTGTATTTTAATCACTATATTCCTCAGCAAAAGTAATAAATCAGATTGGTTATTGGTTATGGCAGTGGAAAAGTGCTACTGGTGTATTCTCATTTGATGATCAGTGGAACTGAAAAAAGCAATCTGTTGATTTAGCTTGATTTTTAATGGATGCTCGCTGAATTACTGCCGTACTCCATAATCTGTGAAAGAAAGACCTAAGATTTGCTTTCTGCTGCCAGAAGTTGAAACAGATGGTGATGCAACTAGTTGATTGAGATGCACAATTTATTTACGTTTGGGTAATTTATCTTGAGCTGAAATAATTGTCTGGAGTCTTATTTCAGGATGGATAGAGGATAAACGCTTCTCCGGTCGACACCAGTTCACAGACTATAAAACTTAATTACGAGCATCATAATGAGCATCTTTGTTCTTGCAGTATGATGTTACAGTAACTCAATCTGCTTGCAGGTGCTTGGATGTGCATGCAACAAAGAAATATGTTTGCTTACAACATAAAGCAGACTTACGTGGACATTTCTTGACACAAAAGGCTCCATAGGTGTACTTGGCTTTGGGGTTGTGCTCAAGCTGAAAAGATGTGGGGTTGTACACAAACGGCTGAGGGCACTGGGTCACACATGCTCCGCTGTCATTGAAATTGGTGCACGCCTGCAGGAAGCACATTATCACAGTCAGCTGGCAGAGAACAACAGTTAGATTTCACATGGGGAGGTAAAACAGCGAGGTATGGCGAGGGGAGGTGCTGTGATTTTCTCACATTCGTCACAGCGAGTGAAAGAGTATTGCAGCAGCATTTCATTTTTACGTCTGACGGCGACAAGTGGATCGTGCAGCCGTCCCTTGTCTCTTTAAACGCCAAATGGGAGAAAAATTGGAGCCATTGATCCACAGCCATGATGTAAATGGTGAAATGTTTTCCCATAAACCTCTTAAGTGTTTTGTCATCTGTGGCCACTGGCTGAGACGGCAGTAATTGAATTGGATGAGCCTTTCTGTGAATTACAGCTACAATATCATCCCTGTCAGTGCGCGTGTGCATTGCGCACAAGTTTGCAAGAGAGGAGGAACTTGATAAAAGGGATACTAATTAGAACACTGAATCACCAATTTGTTCTTTGAAGAGCGCTGCTGCGTCACACTTTTACAGCCCCGTAAAATGTTACAAACAATTTATCAGCCGGTAAACAAAGTGGCTCATCTTTGGGCTGGGGGAGGGGGGATGACAAACAGATGTGGCACAAAAGACATGGACAAATGAAATGGAGGATGATGAGGGTATTGGCTGTGTGCGTGAGGCAGATATGAAAGGGAGAGGAAGAAAAAAGGGAGACGTAAAAGACAATGAAAGACAGTTAACAAAGAGAGGGAGGGAGTGATAGAGCAGGGAGACGTTGTTTGTGTGTTACTGTGCAATCTGACGTACAAAGCAGTCTGTGTCCTTGGGGCCTGAGCAGCCACCGGCGCACTCGCGATGGCAGCAGTCGCTGACGTAAGGCCCAAAGCATCGACCGTCACACTGCTCTGCACACACTGTCTTTGTCACTGTCCAGGGAGTGAAAAGAGAGAATTTTAAAGGTCTGACACACAAGTGCACACATACCTGCTCATAAAAAAAGACAATCCACACCCAACCTTCCACCCACGCTATAGGTGCACACAAACACTGTCTGATATAGAATTTTAAGGCTTCAGCAACCTGCAGGTTGGACAAGTGGGTCTGTGACCACACGGTCACTTGCTTGAATGCACAGATGGCCTTAAAAAAATAGAGCACTGTCTTCTCTCTCAGTGACTGCTCCTGAGGTGCCCCTGAGTGAGCCTCTCATGCTGCAGCAGCTCCTGCTTCAGATCAGTGACTAGCAGCTGAAAATTGTGGCTATGCTTGACATCTCCCAGGTACCAGTCTGAAGTGACACAATGCCAGAGTGAGTTCAACTGGTTCAGATAAACGAAGTTTGTAAAAAAGTTCCAGTGTGTTTATGCAATGGGTGTTTTCAGTCAAGCGGACCATTTGGCCGAATACCTTCAAAGTGTGCCCATAGTTCCCAGAAATGCTCCACTCCACTGGTAACCCGGGAAATATTTACTGCCCTTCCTACATTTTATTGCAAAACCACTTTAAAGGAAGCTCTATTAGTCAGGATTATTATTACAGCCACTAACACTTGAATGTGGCTTGTACCCATTGCATCAAAGTTGCTCCAGCATTTGTGCTGAAGAACAGCCTCCCACACATTATTGGGACAGTCGGAGATGTACCAGCCAGCGAGTCAGCAGGAGCTTGAAACGAAGGCATTAAAAACTGCTGTGCTCACTCTCGGCTGTGTCGGGAACATAATGATTCAGCAGTGAAAAAATACAACAAGGCCCTGTAGTCTATTAGTCTTTGAAAAACAGGCCAGTCCCTCCCTGGATATTGATGACATGACTTAAAACTGCTTAAAACTACAATTATACAGAGAACTAACATTTAAGTAACACAACCCCCCTTCCTCTTTTTGTCTTTATGTTGTTTCTGTCCGTTAGCTTCTTTGGCTCATATCCTTTTTTTGTATTATGTTCACTGACAGCTCTAGCTCAAGCTGACCTTGATTTTGATCTTTGAGCTCAAAAAATAAGAAGAGACAGCTAAAAACAGATGTGTAAAAAAATAATCAATCTGTGTCAAAATAGATTAAGGCAGATTATAGATTATTTTAAATCAGATGTACCACATACAGTGGGTCAATCTGCCTTAAACCAGTCTAATGAAACACAAATTTCATTTGACTGGACTTCAATGTCGAGTTCTGGTCTTTAGATAGAATTAAAGTACAGTTTCAGCAAATGCAGGGGTGAAACAGCTGGCCAGGCACTAAAGTGGTATCAATCTCCTCATCTCAGTCCAAGCAAATAAACCTGTTTCCCAATGTGTTGAACTATTCCTTTAAGTCAGTATCTGTAATGCTCTATTAGTCACACTCTAGTTAACAGGCTTGTGGAGTGTGTTTTTGCATACTCACAGGTTTGACACTGGTCTTCCTGATGGCCCCAGCAGCGTCCGTTACATGAGCGATGACAGCGTCTGCCTGCAGAGCAAACACACACACACACACACACATGCAGGGGCTGTGAATCACACAACTCATCAGCAAACTTCAGATTTAGTTTAGACATAAGCACGCATCGAGCCACAGCCCCCTTTGCACACCAAACGCCTAATCGTCCACTCACGCACGCCCTTAAAGCTTCCCTGACTGGTGACAGTGACAGATCTGTCGAATCTCCTCTGCTCATTCGACAACAGACTCAGAGTCACTGTGGCGACTTGTGGCCTGTAGACAACATAAGCATGAAAGACAGGCTTCTACTCCCCTCCGTCAAGCACTCGCACAGGCAAAGTGGGACCTGACAGAGCGCTAGCAGCCTTCATCTGCCAGTGGCCCATCATCAAGACTTAATTGACTATGGGTTAATTACAGAGTAAGTGGAACAGAGCAGCAGATTGTCACCCGGCCCCTTCAACCACTCCCACTGTGAGGTTGTTAATGTTAAATACTAACTACGTCTTGGCAAAGGCCCCCAAATTGGCAACCTCAACTCCCACACAGTCTCTTGTCATTTTTTGGCCCACCCTCTCTGCTCTTTGTTGCTTTTCATCCTCCTCCTCCTCCGTCAGTGCCATCTAATCAACAAAATAGCAATGTTTCACACATGTTGTACTTAAAAGTGTCTTCTCAAACCCTCACTTCAGAACACGCGGCTTTGCAACTCCCTGCTCATGTTGTGAGGCGATGCAGATTTTGTTCTGCTCAGTTTGTAAGCAAAGAAAGGTCATCGTGCCTTTCCACCAAAGAAACTCAACATTTCCCCCACTGTCCATGAGTTTTGCTCACTATTTGGTGCCTCAGCTGTCCCTATTGTTCACCCTGACATGTTTTGAAACCGAGGGCCAAGAGAAACTTCTACACTGTAACTGCTGCTCCCTTAAAATGAGCAAGAGGCTTGTCCATAAATGTTCAGAAAAGTTTGAGAGTGTCAGCCTTCACCAGCCAGTTCTTGTGACACAGAATGTCCGCTGGATAGCGGCGGCTGTGTCCAATGCTGAGGGAGCTGTGGGACTGAGGGGGCCATGGGGAGGGGGCAGTGGGGAGATTGGGGGGAAGTGGGCAGCTTCAAACCAGCTGTCAGATTCACTGAGGTTTAAAAAGAGCACAGCAGACAGCAGCTCCATGGGCCTCGCTGCAGAGCCACTACCACACCACTACAATGGAAAGGTTTACACGCTGATCTAACACTATGTGATTTCGCTTCCAAATGACCACCAGGCAAACAGAATGAATAAAAAGGGATAGAGTATGACTGCTGCTAGTGGGCGGGCAGGGTGTCTGTGTGTTTGTGCGTGTGTGCTTCTACAGTATGTCAGCTTGCCTTCACATTTCAGAGAAGATTCCTAAAAGAAAATTTGATTTTATTCCAAAGTTACTGGTTGCACTGGTTCCCACCCATGCGAGGTACTCACACCCAAGGTTGCTGTTGTTGGACGGTACCACCAGCAGCTCAGCCTGGGGGTTCTTGATAATGTCACGCCAATGGATGGTGTCCGCATGGCACAAGAATTTGTTCTGGTCGACATAAACACCCCCATTCAGTATCTCTGCAGAGGGAGGAAAGAAAAAAGAGAAATGAGCACATAGCCATGGATGTATAGTACATGTACATGATGGCAGAAAATCAATACTTCAAGGTTAACTCCAATCCTTTGTCTCAGGCTGCATATGGTGTTCCCTGAAGTGCATCCAAGCATGAAGATAAACGCTATTGACAAATGCACATAGTAATTCAATGCCAGGTCTGAAGACAGTGATGTTTCATAAAGAACTGATGCACTAAAAAAATTAGTTAATGGATTCTACTTTGTAAACAACACAGGCTCGCTTTGAACAGAAGTCAGAACTATATGAGAGTATAATTTTCTAATTATGCACATGAGTATTAAATAATTTTATTTGGCCTGAGAGTTAGACATAGTTAATGAGTCTGACTGTCACTGAGCGACACCAGATACTTGTCATGTTGATTAAACCTGAAACAGTAAACTGGAGAGGACATATAGTTTTCCTCAGATCTCATTGGGGAATTCTGTTCATGAAATGAGACTGCTGTATTAGTGATTTCTGGGTGTTAAGTTGAAAGTGGAATGTGTGTGAATTTTTATTATACCACTATTATTTTTAATGGTTCTCTCTTGGCCCACAACAGGCCCAAACGATCAAACTGACTGAACTGAAAATAAGGGATCACAGCTCTCTTGACCTACTCTGCATCCATCAAAGTGAGAGCCGACGCGGCAAAGACAAAGGCAGACTCCTAATCCAGCATTTGCTTAATAGCAAAAATATGTTTCTTTTCAAGGACCAGTGCCCTTAACAGATGCCTGCGCATGGAGTACGATAATAAATTCTAATCCCTCTCCCGGTTACTAATCCAGGTTCTGGATATGGACACAGAATGAAATGATGCTGCAGTAATCCCCCCTCCCAAACCGTGACCTGTGAGAGAAGAGAACAACACCCGCCCCCTCCATCAGCGTCGCTCTCTCTCTGGGACACCAGCTGACTGTATTATTTAACCTAGTTGGGGGATTTAGATGCAATCACCTTGCATCTCTTTCTCCTCGAATATGAAGTACTTCCATGAAAGTGCTTGTCATAATAAATGAAATTTAATATAAAAAAAAGTAACAATGTGGTTCAGATCAGGGCTGGATTAGCTGAAGGTAAAGAAGGGTATTATCTCCCCAGGCAGATTATTAACAGTGTATGAGTTATGCGGACGATTCAGCAGCTGAGAAGCGCACGCAGGAAGCTAATCATTACCATCCGACACCCTGATTAAGGAAGTGGGCCTTGGTAGAGACGGGGACATTTATTCAAAGCCCTCTTAGAGGTGACATGGTGCTCTGTCTGCCCGCTGAATGGCCTACAGCGGAGGCTTCATGTAATCATGTTCCCGTCACAGTGGACGATTTATCTGGTGGGTGTTCTACATTCATGGGTGGTGGGTGAAAAAAAAGGGAGCGGCTCTGCTTTATTCAAATAACATGTGAACCGTGCTGACAGCATGCTTTGATGTCATTTAAACACACTGACGGAATAAGCAGCCATCCATTACCAGCTCAACAGATTTACTGATAATATACTGAATAAGCATATCAATATCTGCAGGAGATGAGTCCATAAGTGTGTTCCTTTAAGCCACTGCAAGATTAGAATCTGTCTTCCCTCGAGTCACCTTGACACAATACAGGAGACCATTATAACATGCCGCTTCACTCCTCAAATGATTCTCTAACACACAAAGGACAAAAGCCAACTCGGAACACACAAGTGGTCAGTCAAATGAGGTTTACACACCCTTACAATTCCAGGAATTAGAACATTGCAAACCTTTCAAGTTTCTGAATAGTGCTTTTTTAAAACAGTATTACAGACTCTGCAGAGCAATCCTTTTGCTGAATGAAGGGATATGTTATTCATTATATGACAAATATGACGTGCTGATGGCGCTAGACAAAAGGGCAGAGAATCACTGGGGTCATGGGAATTCATCCTTCATTCAAGGGCAGATTTTAAACAAGCAAACCGGAGGAAACTGCAGTTCTTCTAGGCCATTTTGAGCACCTCCTGTAAAACTGATTGGCTGTATCTTCAATGTGGCGAGCATCAAAAGTAACTG
Source organism: Scatophagus argus (assembly GCF_020382885.2). Classification (NCBI taxonomy): domain Eukaryota; kingdom Metazoa; phylum Chordata; class Actinopteri; family Scatophagidae; genus Scatophagus; species Scatophagus argus. The sequence goes on along the minus strand of NC_058516.1, from coordinate 3,487,490 downwards.
AATGAATTTTCTTAAAGGAGGTGTTAACAAGATGTTTCTTCCTGAAGATTTTCTCCAAATTTCAAGTTTGTCCAGCCATAAAACATGAGTGCACAAGTGGCACCAAGGAGATAAGAATCAGAGTCAGAATATTTTATTGAAACCATAAGATAAAAATTAAGACTTTTAATAAAGACAAAAAAGAAATTATTTTTCATGACATTTTTGAACAAATAATTCCCACATAAGATGCCTTTAAGGTATGAGAGATATTATCCATTTTGCTGTTTTATGGGGAGCCGTCTTTTCTGTTCAACCCGCCCCGCAAGGTCCCAAATGTTCTTTTGAGTGCTGGTGTCCAGATCCCTCTCTGCTCGCCGCAAGACAAACTGCCACCTCTGCTGTCCATCTAGGCAAGGGCACTAAGTCTTCGAGCAGGTTGACAGGCCCGTATCGGGTGGTCATTCATTAACGTGCGACGGTCCTGTGCCACAGCCCACCACTCCTTCCCACTCCACTGTGCTCTAATAACCCCCCCTACGCTTCGATCTTTCCATCAGAAGAGGGAGATCTACAGTCGACCAACCGCCACCACAACCCCACCGACCCACCAAATCCCCCCACCCTCCACGCTGCTGTGAATTACGAGGTAGTCATAAAAGCTATTGTCCTGCACCGAAGCAAAGAGGGGGAAGATTTGGAGGAGTAACAGACAGAGAGGGAGGGAACAGGGATATGAGGGGAGACCAACATGAGGGAGAGAGAGAAGAGGTTATTAAGGCTAACAAAATTAATTATGATTTTGCAAAAATATTTAAAGTAATAATTTCCAAGCCTTTTATACAAATAGACTACAGCAAATTATACTGGTACGACACTAAAAAAGCACATTTAATGTGCTTGTGATTTGTTCATAAAAGCTTTTTGAGTAGTAGCTCTAAAAATGGGAAGTGGAGTGGTGTGGTGTATGTATTTGTTATTTATGATTGACCAAAACTAACGTCTGGGATTAACAATGCACTAGTCCAGAAGAGTCCTTATGTACAGACTAAGTCAGACTAAGTAATCTCGCTCTCTAATGCCAGCAAGACTATCAAATTTTGGGTTGACTAAATTAATTAATGTTCAGGATAAGTTAACTTGGGTTGTTACTAGATAATATGCTTTCACATAGATTTTTAACTTCTATGGAGCTTTGCAATGGCAGTTTTTGTCCATTTCATTCCTGTTGACCAAAGACAAATTATCTGAGCTGAAGAAAAGCCATGTCAGAAACCTGTTAAGTTACACTGATCTAATCACAGTCCTCATCACTCCTTTCAATTCCCGCATTACAGACGGCCACTTGACCGAAAATAAGCTTTGATAGACCTTGTACCCTTCACAAATGGACTGATATGACACAAAAGAAAGCTCCCATCTTCCCTTTAAATGGTTTGTATGTTGGACCAAAGCACTCAGCTCCGCCGGGTGCATCACTGGGTGACACACTTCCCAGCGATGCCCTTTCATGCATGTGTGTGTGTGTAGATGCTGAGGGCTCTGTTGCCATATGCTCAGGTCATGTTTGGTTCAAGACTGTCTCTGGTGGCGCGATTTGCCACATCTCTCTTGGCTGTGGAACAAAGTGTCTCGCTGTTGTGAAGGGAAAATGATAAAAAGAAAAGATCTCACCAAGCAAAAGTTGGGAGTGTCATGAAGAATCAGGGATTAGATTTGATGTGTAGCTGTGCATGAGGCGATCACTGGAGGCGAAGATGGCTGGTATAATCTTATTACATAAAACTGAATAAATGGAGGAATTACTTTGTCTAATGGCAACACTCACGAAATGCATTTACTGCCTTTCTTCATCATCATCCTGTCCCATAAATCCCATGATTTTAACTTCCTCTAAAGCCTCATATAAGACAGCTTTATGGCTAAAAATGCTACACGCTGGGCAAATTGAATGAAAACAACTTAACACCATAATCACAATCCGTTTCACTATCATTAAACAAGCAGATGACCTTTCACCCACATGAAAGGTACAGTGTGTACTAAACTTGCTTCTGCATTCATTTATTCCCCGAGGGCCATTTATGCAAATGTTTCCTCCATTTCTCAGGTCCAAGTTTATTAAGGTACTTTTCTCGCACCACGCATGCTGATGTTCTTCTCCCTCCTAAAATTTCCCTCGCCCCACATCTCACACGCTCATCGTTCTTTAGCTCATCATCAAAACTAAACAACTGAAACAAACTTGTGTACTAAAGCTGATAAATTAACTAATTAAAGGGCGAAATGCTGGTCTGAAATTAATGACTTAACACTTGAGAAAACCTGATGGTGTTAGGGAATAGCATAAGAAAGTAACCTTTTCACACCCATTGTTTTAAAGTTTACTTCTTATTTTGCAATCAACTTTGCACAGAACAATCTGTGGCGCAATGATATGCTTTTATTTCTAGATCACTGACATTACAAGCCAGAGTGCCTTGACAATATTCCTGTGACCCTTAAGTGATTATATTGTGGCTATAAAAAAGCTACAGAATTGGCAGGAGTAGTTTGTAAAAGCTCAAGGTAAGAGCGAAGACTTGGTGAGGCCATGTGGCGTCAGCTTTCTTGTGAATACTTATTTGTTTTAATGCTTCCTACACCCTCCAAACAGAGACCAGGCCAATCGGTGCACTGGTTGTTAAGGAAGTACAAATGATCCCTGTGCCAAACTGCCTTTGCAAGCCAATTAAGTTCATTTTACTGTCGTTCAGCAGAGCGAAGAGCTCCTATTTTGAAGTAGTTCCTAGGCGATGATGGCCCGAGCACCAATCAGTGGCCATAGCTCCGCAGGGAGCCCGCTGATGAGATTTCATCAGTGCTGCTAGCCACTTGTCCCACATCTCTTTCTCTCCCTAATTATCCTGATGAATAAGGCTGTAATAGTGATCCGTCCTCGGTTGATGAGTCCATGCATTTGCCGTTATTGTCTTGTCTTGGGGGCGGGCGTGTCACGTATCACACAACTCAAGCGGAGTGTGTTCAGGCCATCCACTCTGCTCTTTTTTATTAGGATCATCTCTCCTTCCTTGTTGTCCTCCACTCTGCAGCCACCCCTCACACCCACCCCGTCTGAAATGTATTTCCTTACTTGGGTGATGGGCTGACTTGCTGAGCACAGGGAACAGAGAAATTGAGATGATCACTCTTTCTTTCCACAGTTGGGTGCTCACTTTGTGTTTGGCCACATCATCATGCGCACACACGCACGCACACACACACACACACACACACACACACACATGGAAAGCCTGTAGATGAGCATGCAAACATAACATAAACATAAAAACATAAGAAAAGAAAAATAGCACATTAGAGCAAGCAGCTCTTAAAATTCTCAAGTGAACATGAGAAGTGCTGCACACAGACGCACAAAATCCCTATGATAAACACCTCCTGTCCAACAGCAAAAAGCATCTTGGAGCTCTGTTGCATCAGATCGACAAAGCCTCACATTTGTAGGCAGTGCTGTAAAGTTAAGCCGAGGCTTTACCTCTTAAATGCCAATTAATCACTCAGAGCTTGAGAGAGAAATGCAGAGAGCCTCAAGGGAAGTCCCTTGTGATTTTTTCCAAAATAAAAAGAATCTGAATGCACCTTCTTTGTAGAAAGTTCTAATGTAGTGCTCTGAATGAAAAGGTAATGTTCTGTATGCATACACGCACTTTATTTATATTAGCTGCAGAGAGGGCTTTATGTGAATCAGGCTTGTATTTGAGACAAACCTCCAATTTGTAATTGTTCAATAAATCTATTTTATATGTGAAACGCCTTGCTATTTTCTGATCTGCCCCCATTTTCTTACAGCTGCAAACATTTCCACCATGTTTACCTGTTACTGATGAATTTACATTCACCAAAATCCAAATGCATTCTACTTTGCCCAATAAATCTCACAACTTCCAGCTCGAATGTGTCACATTTAAAGCCTTTCCAGCAGCTAAACTGTACAAACGCGTCCCAATTTTAATGTGAAGCATTTGTCAAAAGTGTTAAGTTTCACTGACAGTAGCTTCAAATGGACACAAAAGATCAGCTAATTTTAACCAAATGGAATAAATTAGTGAGTGAGAGTGGTATATTTGTCAAAAAAGGGAGACTCAGAGGAACCAAACTGTGCGAATGCCATGACTACATTGTTGTACTGAAGGAATTAATGCTGCAGAAATGTAGATTACTGCCAGTCAGTCAGTCAGTTTCATCCCCCATATGTGTTTTTTTATGTGGCCTTTAGTTTGGGACCAGCAGGCCAAGGCATTACTTGAAGACTGGCTTTTATTTAAGAATTTACATGTTTGTAAGCTCTTTGCAGTCATTCACATGCATCAGTTCCTGGTGCTCTGCATGGCCTGTGACACAGCGCAGACAGCTGGCATGACAGAAGGTGCCGAAGTGGGGAATGAAACAAATTGCCTTCATTTTCTTAGAGTGCAACCTCTTCAGGGAACACCGATGAACATTACACGACTGAAACCGCAACAAATCTGCAACTCTGGAAAAATAACGACTCGCATGAGAGCCAATAAAGTTAGAAAAACAGGAAGACAGGGAAACTGTTTTCTTTCTGCTGTCCTGTGCTTCATTTTCACTATTCCTCAGATAATAAGGTGCGCACGATAAACATCTATAGGAATTACTGTCCTTTAGACACACAGTGTGCAACAAAATAAAATAGCTCAATCCTCTAATAACAGGCAAAATAACACAAAAACAGCGCATCAACAGAAGTTGCCTCGCCATAAGCCAACAGGCATCCGTACTGAGGTTTTCACAAAGCACTTTGAACTTCACACACACATACGAGGCAACAAGAGAGCGCTGCAATGGGATCAGTGGAACCAGGGGAACAATAAAGCGCCGAGTTCCCCACACTAGTGTAAAAGTCTCTTTCATCTTATGGCTCAACTGCCCACAATACGCTGTCTTGAATGAACTGCACACGAGCAGGAAGAGAACAAAGAGACGTCCTAAAAAAAAAAAAAACCCAGAAAGACAAATGCAAGAGTTGCAAGTGGGAATTCTGAATAAGAAGAGGAAGTTTCTGTGTGCAAGAATGGGATGGTTAATTGGTACTGTGGGCATGCCAGGGTCAGAGAGAGAGAGAGAGAATGTGTGTGTGTGTGTGTGTGTGTGTGTGTCCGTTAAATCTCCCCAAAATCAAACCACACATAATTAAAGTTAAAGCTGTGGATTTCTCTGCTCAGCCAATTTACAGAAATACAAAAAAAAACTAACAATTTGAGGTAAACACATGGCTGGTCTGGAAAACAAGCAGTTGGTCCCTCAGGAAACCCTGTGTGTGTGATTGTGAGACACTCCAATGTACAGTGCCTCAAGCATGTTTACTCTAAAGAGGGAAAAAAAAGAGAGAGAAAAAACAGAAGCAGCTGAGAAAGTAGCTGCTTAAGTGAAAACGACTTCTCAAATCCCGTGAATAACTGTTAGGTCTCCAGACTGCAAACAAGCCGCTGGTAGATAAATGGCCGCAGATCGACGAGATAATAGAGACAGAAAATAGCAACTAGTTTGCCTCTGGGTACAAAAATAAAAGCAAGGCATCAGCAAAAAGGGTTGGTGCTTCGAGTGGCCAAAATGAAGCAAACTTTTTAAAGTACAAAGTGGGTAGCGGGGCATTTCTTTCCAGTAGGGGAAACATCTCGCTCCAGCAGTTATACATTTTACAAAGAGCTGCATTATTCACACACCTAAAAAGCTGTCAAAGGCGTGTGTGCCGTGTTTTATAAATGATACAATCCTTACAAGCAGATGAGCAGCGGCTCGGGGCCTCTGACTTGAGAGGAACTTATCTGATCTTCACGGAAAGGCGGAGGTGGGTCTCCAGAGTCCCGTTTCCCCACTTTTCCATTATTAGCTCTGCCAGCCAAAGAGATATTGTGCTTGGTGACAAATGGGAGAGGAGCGCTAGGGCGCAGACAGTGCGGGGGAGGTCCCCTCCACTCCCCGCCATCAGCCCCTCCCCAACACACACCTCTCCAACCACCTCTTCCACAATGCTGAGCGCTGCTGCTGCGTCCGACCTGATAACCATAATTGTATTTTAAAGCCCCTGATTAAATTTCGCAGTCTCGAATGATATTGTTTTGAGATGAATCCTTATGAAAAACTCTTCACATTAGAAGATTATGGAAGCTGTGTAGGTGCTCGAGGAGGCAGCTAAAAGGTGGAGGCGGAGACGACATTTTATTTATTTATTTAACTTCTGAAGCTTCAATGGATGCTAAATGAATCCCTGCCATCACTCTTTTTCTTTTCCTCCACCCACTCTTGCCCCACCCGCCTGTCACGCTCCCTCTCTCTGTCTCAAAGTAAACATGCACACAGACCAAAACACTCCTTTTGTAAGGTTCCTCCCTCTCATCCCTTCTCTTGCAAAAATACATCCACAGGCAAGCAGGTTACACAGCAGTCGTGATTAGGAAAATTTCCACCATTGGCTCAGACTTGATAAAAAAGAAAGCCCTCAAAATTAAGCAAAAAAAAAAACCAAAAAAAAAACCAGATAAAGTATTCAAGTGTCAATCTCTAAACTTTTGCCTGTCTCATTATTTTAGTATCAGATTGTAAGTTTCCCCTCAGAGAGTCACAGTACCTCCAGGGGAAGGTGATTTTTTAATTTTTTTTTAGAGTTTTTAGAGGTGACACAAAATGAAATCAGGGCGAATGAGAATCCAGCAAATTCAATAACGGAGGCACATGAAAATGGAACTGGAGACTCTGCACTTAAGGCGGGATGGGCTCACAGCCCTAATAAGCCCTCTTCTGTCACCGCTTCCCTGCATCTAAATTAACCAGAGGCCCTCCAATCAGCACAGGCAAACAAAAGAGCCAGCCAAAGAGACAAGAGCGCTACTGAATACTAATCAAGGTAACAAACGGCAGTGGTCATCAATGATCAACAATGATGTGTGTGTGTATGTGTTGGTAGGGGGAGAAGTGGTGAATCTATTCACACATGGCTATTATCAGTTTGTTAACAAGCCAGACAATTTAGTTTACAAGCACTTTAATTTTTATTTTCTTAAATTAGGAAACTGGATTGCTTTTAAAATTATTTTTTAAAATCAAACGCTCCATAAAAAGGGCAACTAATCCGCAATAAAAGTATTTTTGCCAGTCATGTTTTTTTGAAGTTTTATATTTAGCTGTTGATAGGTCCCGGTGACCCACAGGTCAATAAATTGCCTGCTTCAGTCTCAAAGTACACACAAACCCTGAATTGCTGCTCCTCGTTTTACAGTGGACTTACCTCAACAGTCAGTCCACTCTCTGCTCTGTTATTGTGCTGGAAGTGGTGTGTTGGTACAATTGCCCAAGCTCAGAAAACCTAACTAAAATTCAGAGGGCTCTAAGAATGGACCATAGGGGAGCCAACAAGGCAGTAAAACTGCTGAGCAGCTTTGCACATAACTTGTGGGCTATTGTTAAATGTCCACACTTGATTCAAGAAACCTGAAAGTTTCCTTTAGAGCCTCAGTAGGTGCACACTTACACACAAACACGTCTGACGGGCATTTTTCGGATCGGACTCTTTGCATATTTTCATGGAGCAAAATGCATAAGTCGTGTCAAAAATGGAGCTAACCCTCTGCATTAAAATTGACACCCACAATGGGCTAAATGGACAATTTGTCATTTCCTGGCACAGAGCTGCAGCACTCATCCCTCCACTTGGGTAATTTGGAAGACACACACACACACACACACCAGCAAATCAACTATGACCAGCAAATTGCCTCCATCTGGTTCTACAGTATATTCAGTGTGAGTTTCCGTCAGCCGGTCCAGCACTCCTGCCATTCCCCGACTCTACCTTGTGACTTCTTCAGCAGTCGCTGCAGCCATGCTCATCAGCGATAATGATTGGCTGTGCTTGACACTCTAATGGATGTGAAGTTTGGAGTGGAAGTTACACAACAGATCTCAAGAGGAGGTTGGACTGAGGCAGGGGGCATTTAAAAAAAAATTAAATAAATCTCCCAAAAATGTCATTAAAAACTTGCCAAAGTCAAGCAGCTTACAGACTCCTGGGAGAGAATGCAGACAAACACAGTGCAAAGCAGGCAACATTCATTTTTCCCCCTCGGGGCCCCCGAAGCATACAAATATATTGCAAGGTCAGGGGGGTAGCATGTGCCTCATGGCGAGACAAACAGGCAGGAGCTTTGAATATAATTACATCGTCAAAACGCCAGCCTTGATTTTAGCTTGATGACACTGCATTTTTGGGTGTATCAAATGGGTTTCAAAAAGGGTTCAACTGTGGCCAACCAGCTTCTCCAAACAACTGGGAAACTTATTTTAATTAAGGAGGAGAATAGAAAGCACTGACTCTCTCAGCCACACCACCTACCACTTTGACTATAAACACAATTGGGGGGTTTGAACTAGATTAGGCCTTTTGTTCTTGGCAGTATTTTACATCATTTCAGTGATTTTTCTTTTGAATTTTTCAGTTTGGAGCAGGAAATGATGAAATCGATTTTGAGTTGCCACGACACTGCTCACCTGAAAACTCCAGAGAGCATTGCATAAGCCCCACCTCCACCAGCCATCCACCTGTATGTTCTGAGTCTCTCCATCTCTCATCTCTCTTATGAGATATGCTTGCTGGGAAGGAAGAGTCGTTCTGTACTGGTTGACTGAACTTCTCCTGGCACACAAGTTGATAAGAACTGCTAAATTTAGGTTTACGTAATGCATTACAGGTAGACCTCCTAGATACATCCTGCTAACTCCCTAAAGACATTTAACACAGGACTGAGAACCTATATGTTTGGGGAGGTTTGGGAGGAGGTTTCCCTGTTATACAGTGTTATGGAGTAAGGGCCATTATTGCACACTGGGGGGTTCTGTCAGGTATGGAGGTAGCTCAGTTAGCCAGGGTCAGCTGACAGGGACCTGCAGAGAGCAGTGTATCGGCCAGTGGAAGTGAACCCCAACATCAAAGGATGGTGCACAGGGCAGCAGATACGCTGCCCCGGGGGACTATTACCATTCCATTAGCGGTCATTTTGCCCTCCTTCCAGACATGCCACAGCCACTAATAGAGACGAACCTGAAGCCCCCTGGGTTCTTCCTGTCAAAGGATTTAAACAAAACACACCAGCGGCAGTGTAGTGTCTGACAGCACAACACAGATAAAGCTGAGCACAAGCGTGGCATTTCAATGACTTCTGGGTGCAAAGGATTGAGGGGAAAAAAAAAACGCAAATAAAGAGATGAGAAAATAAACCATAGAATCAGACATGGCATCCCATTGTGTGTCTGCATGTCAATGAAAGTCACCTTTTTTAATGAGATGTGCTTTACCGTGTTATCTTGCCTGTTCTTCAGAAGAGACGCTGAGTAACAACAGGTGCCTGGTTGTTGTGGTTCTTTTGACCGGTGCCGTTTTTTCTCCAGGTGACAACACAACTGAGGGGATTCGGGAATGTGCAACAAAGATGATTTCCAACCTGGCTTGGCATGAAAGTTCATATCTAAGAAATGTCTGTGCAGATCTACGGGTTGCATTGCATTACATAACACTGGAGTGTTTTTTTGTTTTCAAAAGGGAATGCTGCTGTTGTGGTGTTTCAACACCACAACACCACAGCAGCGGGGGAGAGGGGGGTTAAGATGAAAGCAAAAAAAGCAAAACTTTATTTCACAAGCAGACTGAAGGGCTCGCTTGCTTTGCACATCCACAACTGCAGCATTTTCTGGGGTAGAAAAGCAGCGTTTGAAGCTGGGAGATATGTTTTAATCATTTGGCGCCTTAATGATGACACTGAATTCATTATTAATGGGCCCCATCCCTCTACTCACCCTCTTCCTCATAACAGTTCGGACTGAGAGTGGGTATTAGCATTAGCCGCTTTTGCTCTATTTGATCTTTCTGTAATTATACCACTTTTTGGAGATCACACCACAAGCTTTATGTTAAATAAAGAGGCCTTGAAAGTAGCTTTTCCAATACAAATTCCAAACAACATTACTCAGGTCCTCCCTCACATTTTCCCAATCTTGCTGCGAAATGTATAGAAATATAATCAGATTCCTGTGATTAGTGAGTGCTAATCTGAGCTGAACGTGAGGTGGCGAAAAGTTGAGGCAAGCATGGATGCATGAAAGCAACATCAATCACCTGTCTTCATGCGAGCTGCATTGCTGTAGGATTCTTCTTTCATGGGTATGTGCCCTTTTTTCAAATGAGCACAGGGTATAATATCTTTGATGTGCTGGATCTTTATACTCTCCACTGAGGTGATTTACTGTATAGATCAAATTCAGCCTTCATGACACTTCTGAAACTAACATTCAAACTTCAGACTTCTTTTTAGATTTTTTTGCATTCCTGATTCTCATAAAATCAAGTATTTACTCACTCAGTGTGGCTTAATAAAACCATGCTGTGTCTCTGACTTGTGCCTCAACGCATCACAATATTAGTGTGATGTGGTCAGAGCTCTTTTGATTCCCTCCCATTGTCACTCTCCTTAATCACGAAGAAAGATCTCCATTTGTTTCACTGACTTCGCCAAGAGGAGTGACTGTCTAAATGAGAAACTGCTTAAAATGCTTGGGAGCTGGTAAATCAACAGTCATGCTCTAAAAATGAAGACACACACGGGGTTAATTATAATGAAGTCTATTCATCAGTTCATCTCAGCAGCAACTTCTGTTGGTAATTTAGTCCGAATGCATTCAAAATACTTGCTAAAATGCTGCAATTAGTGAGACAGCAGTGGTGAATTATTAGCTTTAAATTAGAGATGTTTGGGTTGTTGCCAGGTTGTGAAGCTGTGCAGTGTCACTACAGTCCCAGTGAGCCGTAAGGAAAATGAAACAGGTGATAAAGGCAATAGAGAGGTTATAGAGGAAAGAAATGGGATGGCAAAAACTGGTGCTTTACTTTCTACATAAGAGCAAGGGGGGGGGGGGCTGCCAGATGGGAAGTTGGAGTGAGATCTCTCTTAGGGGTACGCTGAGCTGTTTGGCACCCATCCAAATGGGCAATTTCACAGGACAGAAAAAAATGTCCAGAGAAAAGCACACAAACAAAGCAAAGCAAGAGAGAGAAAATCTGGATCTGAAACCATTTCACACACGCACCTCATCAGCTCTGAGGGTCTTATGGTGGTTATTATCACCACTGCAGCACAGCATGGGGTAATTAGTACTGCAGTGTCTCGCGAGTTATGTTATGTGTATACACACAGTTCACGCGGCTGTCCACGCCTGCATTGTGCATGCATTTGCGCGTGTGTGTGTGTGTTACAGGTAATGAAGGCTTACAAAGAGCTGCAGGAGCGTCATAGGGTGAAGCTGAACAAGTCGATATCAGAGGAGTTTCTTTAACACAGATTACTATAAAGACCGCACCACTATATGCATACTGACTCCACAGCCAAATTGAATTCCACGCTTTCTCCATACTCCCACTGTGGATTGACTTCACAGTGGGATAATGTTGCAGTGCAGCTGTTGTTTAATGTATTGTGTGCACATACAACCCCTCTGGATATGGTAGTAGGATGCAAAATGAATTACAAATAAGTACATTTCATCATACAGAACAAGAATTCAAGCAAATGTGCATGCAGCTTCCTTATCACAGTTAGGAAGGATGAATAATCTGCGGACCTAATTGTGAGCTTATTTAAAAAGAGAGAATTCACTCTACATTCCTTTTTGTCCCAGGCTGAGCAGTGGAGGGAATCAAGAGGAGCAGCACTGATCCATATGCATGGCTGGATCTGGCTTAATTGCAGCGCAGGGGTGCACTGGGATCAGACGGCATGGGCTAAAGGCTAGCGATGTGAGGCACCCATCTCGAATTTGTGCAAAAACAGGAGACGTGTGGAGTGCCAGCCAGCCAGCCAGCCAGACAGGCAGGGGGCCGGATGGGAGCCTGAATCACGGTGAAGCTGAGGTAAATTCTGCCTCAGAGGATCAACACAGACTCGAAAAGTCTCACGAAACATAACAGAAATTGGGAGATGTAGATTATGCATTGTGGACATAAATAATGCAAGGAATACTGCACCCAGATAGGATTACTTGCAGATACTTACACTTACATTTTCCAGTGTGCCTTTCCAATTACATGAAGAAAAACATCTTGATCGTTTCACAGAATTTACTGTATGTTGGCGGGACCTCAGCCCAACCAATAAGCGTGTCATTCTGGATATACTGTATGATCCCATTAGAGCAGCTTGACAAGAGAAAGTCATGAGACGTCCATTGCTTCAGAAAAGAGCAACATGAATTACCTATCATGGGTCAGACAGGGATAAAGGTCCACTTAGGCCTCCCATTCCTGGTGGAGATGGTCAGAATGGAAGGCATCCTAGTGCTTTACCAGCTTAGGGTGTCAGCATGCCCTTAAAACTCTCAGGAGTCCTTTATCACCGTGTTCAGACTCCATAAAATGCTGCTTATTACACTAAATCTGTCATGTCCTTTAATATGGATCACTGTTTGATCTTCCGCCATCAATCACAAAAACGTTATGGCAAAGTCAATGGTATAAGAGCCCAGGATAAATTTCTGCTGTCCAACTTTCTTAACACTTATGGGTTTTCTCGTCAGTGTATCGCATTCTAAGATTTTCTTTTTGTGTGTGTGTGTGCAAGCATATGTGTGTGCTTGTTGCACACTTTCCACATTTGCGCTCCATCCCCAAAAAGTTCCAATGGTTGTTTCAGGACTGCAAAATGTGTGACTTCTGTTTTACACTTAAATTAATTTTGTTTCTCCGTGAAACACAGAGAATTGTCTGCAGTCGGAACACAGCAAAGATGTAGGATAAATTGCAATGCCCACAGGAAGTCCGTGTAAAGCGGGTGGATCGATGCCAGAGAAGAAGCCTCAGGCAAAATACAACAAAGGAAGATACAGCAGAGACATCCTGGTGGCTTGGCAGTTTGGGGTATACCACATGGTTGGTCCGTGGGGGGGACTGAGCCCAGTTTTATACCATTCCCTTGTATCACACTTTGGCATCTCCTCTGCAAAATCACGCCATAAAACTAACCTTAATGGTGCCACATGTAGCAGTCTTTAATTTTTTTTTAAGCCAGGAAAAAAGATGGCTTCCAGTACCTTGGTGCGAACAAACTGTAAGGAGGACTGGCAGCTTCTCATGTATTTGTCTTTGTTCTTTGGCTGTTCTTTAGAGGACATACGTGTTGGACATGGTATTTTTTCCACTGGCCATTGCGAGACGCTCCAAAGGATTTAGCTCCATTCGTGCTGGAAGAACAGTGCTTTTTTCCTGTTTTTGTGCCATGAAGAAATCCAGCAAAAGTCCTCCAAAAACCAAACCTTCTACATGTTTCTAAATATGCAAGCCAAGGGGAAACTACATGACCCAAAGTAAAGAAGAACTTCCTGCTCCTAAGTCCATTTCCTTGTCCTTCAATCGACATACTGCATTGTGCTATAAATGTTGTTCAGACATTCAGCATATCACCTCAAGTGTCTCATGCAGACTTGGACACTGTAATCTTTTCTTGGAACGCTTGGGTTTGCGTTCCTGACCCTTAACTCATATCACAGCTTCTCTCTGTTTACCATCCTGCCTGTCGCTCTCGACAGTACGACATCGAATATAGCAAAAAATGCTGCAGAAGAAAAACAGTGACCCTAAGGCTGAACTCCGCTGCTTCTGCTCAGATTGTATGTGACAGTTGTCCCTCAGCCAGAGCTTCTCCTGCGACAGCTCGACTTTCTCTCCCGCAGCAATGGTAATGCTCGAGCCCAAAAAGAAAAAAAGCAACACCTGACTTCTGGGAGAAGAAGTGAATCTTTCAGGAGTGGCTCAGTCTGTGAGAATAATATGATTTATACAGCTAATGAGGAAATTAGCTATTTGGGGAGCAGCGAGAAGAGATATGATTCAACAGGAAGACAGTGAAGCAGGTACTTTAACAAAGCCTGCAACAGAGGATAGTTCTTCTATTATTCTGACTGGAGTTGGAAGGTCACTCCCCCACTGGGCACCATCAAAATGGCAAAGATTAACTGATGCCGAGGTCACAACTCCAAAGTCTGATACCAAGATAAAGTTAGCGCAGACAAAAGCTACCCTTTACAAATGCAATCCACGTTCACTCATGCCCTCTCACATGATGGAAAAAAAAGAACAGCTGTTACATAAACCATAACACAACCACTTCCAAAAACTTGCTTCATGAAAGAAGCCTATTTCTGAGCGTGTAAACAAAAATGTAATTAATGAGAAAATAGGACTTTTTCACACACATTTGATCCCTCTATATACTGTAGCAACCCAGACGATTAATTTGCCGGGGTAGCAGAGACATAGCCTCAAAAGTTGTGTTCCAATTTTGTGACTTAATTAAAAAGGCGCTATTAAATCTGTATATGTGGGTGTAAAAACAAGTCAAACACAGCATTTATAGTGCAGGAAATGGCAGTGTATTTGGCAGGGTGCTGAAAACAGTTGCTCCACTTCACAAAAAAGCTGCTACAATTCATCTACTGAGGGTAAAAATATTTTGTCTCCTATGATCTATCATAATTATTCTAAAATGTCATTTTGCGGTGCTTTGGTGCATCAAAAAAGTCTTTCATTTTCATTTATTTGCTTAATTTACCTCTAAGAGTGGAAGCAAAGCAAAAGAACAAGTGACAACAGTGTTGAGTGAGTTTTACATAGTCTGAAATTTTGAATCAAATTATCAAATTAGCTGACACTCTTGCAATCATTCTGACCTGTGAGGTTGCGCAGGCCCAGCTGCCTCAGGCCATAGTACCCGTCCCGCCTATAGTTGAGGAAGATGGCCAGAGAGTAGCGACCCTCGTACAGTTTGGTGCCGCGGATGATCCGTAGGTTCTCCAGGGGCAGGTAGTCGAACTGGTTGAGAGCCACCAACACGTAGCCGGTCACTTCTCGGATTGACTGAAAAGAGGAACATAATTAACATGTGGCGTTAGGCTCAGATTTAATGACTTCAGGTTTCAAAAAAGAAAAAACGGAGGAAAGAAATGTCATGGAAGTTTTTATTTGGTGACAGAGCTGAGAAAACAGTAGTGTTACATATTTAGGACAGAGTACCATTCAGGAAACAAAAGCCTAAAACAGAGACATTTTGCCCTCCAACTCGTCTCTTTCAAAGCAAAACTGCCCTTTTTGAACCATTTCTGACAAACTGAATACAATTAAGGCAATAATGTGTTCCTCTCATTTTCTGTGCAAGAAGCAGGTTATTTGCATTTTTTGAAATGTCAAGCTCATGAGCACTTTGGACACGCAGTCCAAAGTGATTAAAATGTCAGCTCGATTGCAGAATGATTACACTTCTCATCTGATTACGTTCTCTGAGCTGCTCTTTAAGGCTTGAAAAGCCATGATACGAGCAAATATGACATTCAGGGAGCCAATGAGCAATCACACTTTTAAGACCAATCATTTCAAATTCAAACAAAGCGAATGTATTTGAATGATATTTGATTTTCCATCCTACAGGTTGAAGGCGTCACATGGAAAGTGTCAGACATGTGTCACTGGATACCTCAGAGGCCTTAAACTAAAAGCAGGAAAACAATCTGGTGTTGGCTCAAGCTGATGGGTCTTGGCAAAACGCCTGAGTCAGACACACATGATATGAGTACTGAAACGGCTTGCAGGCGTGCATTGCACACCTCAACTCTTCTGCTTCGCCGTGCATCAATTGACCTTCTCAAAAGTCAGTAAAAATCAGGCTGATTACCTCTATGTTATGTACTTGATGAGCCAAATTAATTAAACAGTAGAGTCAGGTGGATGGGGCCACCTTTGGCGATGGGGCCAAAGCAAACACTTTGAATTTCTAAGTATTTTTCATCACAGTCCTCCAGGAAAAAGTAAAAAATTAAAACCTGGGGGTTGAAGTGTTAAGAAACAGACACCAGCCCTTCAGAATACGTTGGGAAAAAAAAGTCTCTTGCAGATGACATATTAATTAGTTTGGCAGCTGATCACATGTAGCATCAGTGCCAGATAACCAAACTTATCTTGATGTGCATATCTGTATGTATATCTTCTAACACACAGCGTTTTTTCTTGTTGTCACAAGTTTGTCTCTGTGGCCATGAAATATTCATGTGAGTCACTCAGAAGCGCACATGAAACAGCTGTTAAATGCCACGTGAACACTTTTTACCAACCACCACTGACAAGTCTAATTAGAACACTACATTTAACACTACATCCTGTGGCTTCTTCCTTTTCCTTATAGTTTTTTGTGGTGAACACTTTGTGAAGCGCAGATGGTTTTCATGTGTTTTAGTCTATGCAGGTGTCGAGACCAACCAGTATGGGGCACCAGTGTAACAACAAGAATGTGATTCCCCCATTGGCATCCCACCAGCGAACACAGCTGAGCTGGCTTTAACATTTCCTGATCTGGTTAATGTTTAAGTCTGGTATGGGAGCCCAAAGCAGCACACAGCAGCACTGATGAGCCTTCATTAAATAAAAACCACTTTACTAGGGCATTTTAAATAGAAAGAGAGAGGGCACAGTAGTTCTGAAGCAGTTGCAGAGCCATCATAATGACCAGAGACAGGCCAGATGATTGGTGAGGAGAGAGGGGAGGAAATGAGTAATGCAAGGTGTGATTGGCTGCTGACCCCCGGGAGACGCTAGTGGAGACTGACAGGTAGAAAACAGCATGTGGAGGGCCTGTGTTTCAGGATAATACCAGGTAAGTGAGATTCACTTCTATATTGAGCACTCAGCAAACACGTGCACCTGCCAAGTTGGCCTATTGTACCACTAACACAATGGGAAAGAAACAGACAGTGAAGGTGCTTATTAGCAAGATTACAATGTGTCAATCACCTGGAGAGAGAAAGAACAACATAATAAAAGAGAAGTAGAATCCATTTCAGTGGAGGCTTTGATTAGCATACTTATTGTAAAACGGATTTCTATTGTGAAGTACTTTACTGCCTGTCAAGAACACCTTAGTGAAATCATTTTCTGTCAAAAATGTTCTGTGATTTTTTTAAAAAGAATGTTTGTTAGAGTTAGTAAGTTTATGCAACTCTGTGCAACTTGTGACTCAGCATCGCGAACACAAAGCCCACAGAAAAGGCTTTCTTCTCTGGGGGGGGGCTTGTTGATCCGGCCCGTTTCATCACTTTGACCCCACAGCGACCCTGTGTTCACCGCCGGGGGCCGGGGCGTCGGGGCGCCAAACGAGTTCACCCTGCTATCATTAACTCTGTCGTAGCCCCCAGGTGCCTACCAGGGGCGCCGCGACTGGGAACGTGGGCGGCTGCTCTGCAAGCCGACCCAGCTGTAGGCATGCACTGGGCTGCTGGCAGACTCCACAGTGATTCCACTGTGCCCCCTTTCTCCCTGCCAGCCTCCGGGACCCGCTGGCAAAACCAAAGAAAAACTGTTTCCCTGTTGCTTAGCAACCGCAGGAAAGGGAGAGCGATGAGGAGAGAGCGGCACAAGAAAAAAAAAACAGACTTAGACAGGGTTTTTTGTTGTAATTTACCTTATTAAATTAAAGGATTACTCTGCCCTTTCTTAGTAATTTTCTTCCGCTTTGACACTATTTAATATCCTTCCACTGCCATAAATTGTCTTTTTTCTGAAAGCTTTCCAGATCAATATTTATCTACATTCCTCTGTGCCGGAGGAGGGAGGAAGCAGGGAGAAAAGGAGGAGGGAGATTCCGGAGGGAAGTAAACACAAGCACCTGCATTTCCCCTCCCGCTGCATCAACTGCGCTCAGTCTCAGAAACACAAACACAGAAGATGAAGGATGCAACTCGGAGAAAGCTGCCCACCACTGCCTTGTGGGTGATGTGCTCAGACTTAACAATGTGGACAGTGGACTGAAAAACTGATGTTTTTTTCCCTGGTATTCTTCAAAAAAAAAAAAAACACTTAACAAGGTAAGTTGGAGGGCTAATTTGTAGCAACAGGGTGCATGAACCCTCCATTGCTGTCTGACACACACCTCATTCCCTTTGTCCTCCCTGAACACGACCCTCAGCTTGTGACTTTATTGCTGAGTGATTAAAGTGGCTTTAAAAAAAGGGACAAAGTGCTAAAATCTATACACAGTCCAGCCAAAGTCCAGGTCATTATTTTAGATGCCATTTTGACTGAATCTTTTGATTGTAGCTCGACTGATGGATCAGACGGTTTTCTGTTGTGAGAGCCACAAAGGGTTTGCAAAGAATTTTGCCTTCCTCTGCTGCACTTACACAATCTCGATACACATAGAGGCCTCAGAAATTCTAATAACCCCCACCTACGCAGAAAAAAAAAGAAAAACACTGCCAAGAGGCACAGACAAGTCTTAGTCGACATAGGTCAGCTACCCATAATGCATTGCAAGTTATCATTTCCTCAAGCGCTTTTCTTCATCAATCGTAGGCAATTAGTGGCCTAGTGTGGAGCGTTCAGTCAAACAGAATCCTATGCGGCCCCGACAGGCTCGTTTCCTCTCTTCTTTCGGATTTACCTCTGGGCGAAATGTGAATTTCACATGTTGTTAAATTGGTCTTTGCATCTCTGGGATACGCTGCGCTGAGGCCAAGGCAGGGAAGCCAAAAGTGCTTTATTTACTCCACACAACATAGCCATGTTATAAGGCGGCTGTGCCGTCTTGGAAACAGACAGGGATCTGTGTGAGCCTGCGAACTGCTCTACTCAGGCACCTGTAACCCCTCCAGGTATGTAAAACTGTTTTTTGTTTTTTTCACTATGGCACTAACTACGTTTTGGAAGGAGGAGTATTTGTATACAAATAAATAAAGCAACAATTGCCTTCCAAAGTAAACTGTTTTATCAGTTAATGAACTGCTGCCTGTTTTGCTGGTGCACACATTAGACTGTTTCATGTTATAATTCAGAAACGAATTACGTTAAAAAGAGAGCAGACACATAAGAGGTGAATCCTAAAGCTGGATTAAGGATGAAGAAATAAAATGAACATGAAATTCAGGAACCTCCAATTTCAGCAGAAACTGTAAGCTAATTCACCAAACTGCATGTTTTTAGGTTAATAGCCTGCATCCCTGCTGTAATTTTTTTCATTCAACTTACTTTGCAGATACTTGGGAAACCTTGCCAACAGATTTGCATGCAAATTCCTCCAGTTTCTATCTTCCTAAGAATTGCCTTTGGGCTTTGAGAAAAACGCTGCATTACAGAGTTTAAAGGGGAAGAATTAAGACAGCTTTGAATTAAAAACATCACCTCTGTACACTCTCCATCTGGATACATCTATTATTGAACTGAATTAGTCACCCTTTATGTCACCTACATTACTGGAAATGGATCATTTTATCTTTCTTTTACAAGAGTCAAATTGCACTTCGGGAAAAGGAAAATGTGCTTATTTGTGGAAGCCAAGAGCAGCCATGCTTGCAAATACATTTTTAACACTAATGCTTAGAGGACAGTCAGTTAGTGTCAAGGCCTATCACAGTGACATATCATGTTTATGTTTTATCGGTGGTAGAGATGTTGATTAGATTAGCAAGACTGATGGATTACAGTGTAAGCAGCATTTTGCTGTTAAGATCTAGCAAATTTTAACTTTATATACAGTCCCCTGCAAAGGCTCTCAGGGGTCATGAGATGATAAATGAAAGAAAGAAGATCAAACTTACATAAACACAATACACCTACTTTTTTTTTAGCTTTGGGCTGAATCTTTGTTTTATTTGTGAAATATTGGATCATTTGACCTCTTTTGACCTTGACCAGTTATTTAAATGAAAAAGGCTGGAAACCATCTTTTCATCTTTTCTAGTCCACTGTATTTCATAAATGTATTATATCTCTTTTTGTGTGACCTCATACAGCTGCCTTTGAAATGTAGTGTGGTAAAAAGGTCAGTGTGGTCAAGCAGAAGTTTAAAGCAGCGTAAAATGGAAAGATCCACAACTGAACTGAAGTATGGTGCTTGAGGAAATGTTGTCACTTTCCACTTGAGAATATAACTAAAAAACGCTGACCGTACACTGATTGAATTTCTATCTGTATGTCTTACTATCAAAAATGTTAAATAACTTGTTCCAACATTCACATCCTGCTTGTGGATGCTATTGAAGGCTCTATCCAAGTGGGTTTATTTCCATCATGGGGTTAATTCTCTTATTTATTCCCCCAAATTTAATCTACTCTCGTCTCTCACTCTGACGGCGTCGCTTTCATCAGGCTAAGCCGATTTGGATGGACTTAAACAACATCAGTGGGGTGCAGCAGCTGGATCTCCAAAAGGGGAAAAAAAAGAAACATGGCTTTGTTATCTCAAAATAATGAGATACTTAGGTCGTGCTCATGAGGAAACAATGTTTGATACCTTGAGATAACAATGTAATTCAATCGTTATCTCAGGATAGCAAACATGAGCACTACAAACTGAGCTGCTGTCTTGAGATAATGAGATAGTTAGGACACGATCATGTGAAAACAGCTTGATCCCTCGAGATAATGACACAATTAAGTTTTAATCTCAACAAAACGGGCCTAAAAATAGTAGGGGCTGCTGTAAGCTTCTTTAAAAATGCAAATATTAAATGTCGAGCAAAAACGACACTGTCGCAGAAGGAGGTGAGGAGAGTGAAAGCGGGAGGATAACGGTCTAAAGGAACAAAGAGGGAGAGAAGTTTAGGGTTAGGAGCTGCAGTGTGGTGAGGCGTTTGTAGAAAGAGCACAATGATAAGGGGAAGGGAAGTGGAGCACAGAGGAGATATATTTCTGAGCATAATTAATAGTGCACCTGTTCCTGTCATCTGGATGAGTGAGAGTGTAAATGAGGTAGATGGTATGAGAAGGAGCGATAGAAGGAGGAGGACTGAATCAGTGAAGGTGGAAGTAAAGGCAGGAGGGGGCAGACGGAGAGAGGGGAAGGAACAGCAAAGTGGAAAAGGAGAAGAGGAAGGGGAGAAAAAGGCATCACACAGGGAGAAAAGTATAATGACACCATTATAAAATACAAGAGATGGGACACATATTATGGTGATTATGGCTCATTTCCATACATATAGAGCACTCTGCCGGTGAGTCAAGGAGAGTGCAGTGGCGCATGTCAGCGGCAAGACTGCCGACTCTCAACAGTTTGATCCGACTGCAGCGCCGGCGCAGTCTGACTCCCCAACACAGCAGCAAAGTCAATGGGCGGGCAGGGACCTGTTTACCAATTCGCTTCAATGAGCTCTGTAAGAGAAGTATGCACTCCTTCACCTCGCGCGACTGTTTGGCTGCTAAGTATGCTAAGAGCACTCGGGTGTGACATTCAAGACTTTGAAAAATCCCGTTTACAAAAAAAAAAGGAAGGCCTTTGAGAAGGGGGCCATTGACTTTGAAAGAAATGAAAATGCAGCTGCATGAAATGTCACCGTGACGATGACTCAGTTACAGGTATTTTGCAGGTAGTTGGGTAATTTTTTTTCCAAAAAGGAACTTGTGAGGAACATCTCAGGCTTGTTGATTGTTCCCTGAGGTACTCCTGTGAGATGAGTCGAAAGGGTAGAAAGCGTGTAGGTGGGAGGAGGGTGGGGCTTTTGCTCACTTCAAATAGACAGCACATCAAACATGGAGGGGGCTGAAGTGTTTTGAACCCACGCACCACTTTTCATGACGGCTGTGCAGAGTGGTTTGCAATCCAATCCCTTTAAGATATTTTAGCCTCTCCTGCAGCACATTAGGGACAGTCAGACTGTTTTGTGAATTAAGATGCAGCAGCTATTGTGATCAAGCACAAGGACACAAGCCTCATCTAAGGTTAATCAAACTGTGATTTTTATCCATTTTCAAAGTCTAGAGCTCACTCTTCTTCAAGTACTTATATTCTTAATTTAGATCATGAAATATAGTGGAGACCACATTTGATAACAGGTACAGAAATTAAAGTGCAATTTCCTTAGGTAATTAAAATTTTACACTTAATTTAAAAATACTCATTTATAAATGGAACAAAGTCCATGGCACCATAATTACTGAAGTTGTCACAACTGAAATGGCAAGTTTTTAGAGTGAGTCACACACACACACACACACACACATGTTTCAGTTTCAACACTGCCAGCTAATGTCGACAATGACTTTGGGATGACACAGTAGTATGTGTGTGCGTCAATATCCAGGGGTGTGCCTCCAGAAGCAGCTGTGCTATTGGCTTTCGGCGCTGATATTTATTGTCTCAGACAGGCTGACAATCTCATATGAGCCCGTCTCATGAGCGGCGTCCGTGAGGCGTCTGTGTTGTCAAGACACATTTACAGTAAAGACCCTGACTCTGAAATTAAAATTACCAAAGGGGAAAGTTGGCAGCGCATTAGCAGGCAAACCTAAAACAGTGACAGTGTGGTACAGTATCTGATTCTTAACCCGCAGTGAAAACACTAATACATAACTCATGAGGAAAGGCTGTTGTAGCAACCCAGCAACAGTCGCATGGCATATCGCATTATGCTGTAGCCTCTGGAGACCCTACATAATGCAGTTATGTGACAAAGCTAGTGCGCGTCAGCCACAGGCTGGCTTCTGCCTGCTTGACAGTAGCTATGGAGGACAAAAAGCGAGAAGTATGTTATCTCCTATTGCACCTAGCTCCTGCATCTCATATTTAAGTCCCTCATTATTCATGGTCATCCCGGCTTAGATTCTGACAGGGGAGGGGCTACTCTGCTGCACGGTAGAGTGGGGTGGTGTGGGGGACAAGTCCAGGGAGAGGAGAAGGAAGACGAAGCCCAGTGGCCTCAGAGTCAATGTCAGTTCACTCCTCTGGGGACGAAAACGTGCTTAAAGACCCTTCCGAGTGTTTGATGATCGGGCCCTGTGCAGAGGTGGGACACAGCCATAGGTACACAATGCAAGACCTGCAATGGGAAAAGGAGACAACAGCACGCAAATTCCCAGAGTGGAAGGCTGTGACTGTATGGGAACAAAATAGAAGTTACAGGTGATGATTGTGTTATAAGAGGTCATCAGGGACATGAAGTTTCTTTTTTCTCACAGAAACTTCCTGCATGCGCAATCAAACTTCAGAACCAACCATGATTTTCTTCTACACACTAATGTCTCCCAAAATTATATTTATCTTTCTTTTTCTACTCAGTATACTCAGCAATGATGGTATCTGATCTGAAGAGGAGTAGCAGGGAATCAGAAGAAAAGCAACAAAGCTGGACAGCTGTGTGTTTGTAGCTGTGACCATCAGTTTTATTGTTCGCGATGTACCCACAAAGTGCTGAGATCTGGTAATGTACCAGCATCGATAAAATGGGTCAAAATGTTATTAAAATCCTCCTTGAAACCGAAATTAATTCATTTAAAACATCTTGTTTTCAAAGGAATGCAGTAAGAATGCAGTGAATTTCCCTCAGGATCAATAAAGTATCTATCTGTCTATCTATCTATCCAAACCAGTCAGTAACAGCAGGAGTTAGACCTTCCTTTCTCTTCAATCAATCAACATTTCAAGTTAAAAACTCTCATATTTGACTATTCTCCACCAGTTTCTCATAAACAAACACTTTTCTTCCTCGTGGGCAGCAAACTGTAGAATTTATATAAACTACAAATCTATTCAGGCCAGGTAACCAGGCAGCTGTGGGACTTATTAAATCCATGTCAGATCTGATCTGTCTTGTCTCTTTATAAAGTGTGTGTATGCATGTGCCTGTGTTGGTTAGGGCTGGTTTTTGTCAGCCATTTTGCATCAGGGGAAAATGATGGCAGTGGCATCATCAGCGGTTGTAAAGCACATCACGTATTGATGCTTAACTTCTTCATCACTCTGGAATCAAATTGCCCTAACTGGAGATGGATGTCCTGATTTGTGGCAGCACAAGCCGCACGTGTGTGTGTGTGTGTGTGTGTGTGTGCCTGTGTCTGTGTGTGGATATGTGCCCATTACAGGTGCATCCAATGCAAGCACATGTTAACTTGCATGTGTTTTCAGAGGGGGTGGCTTGCCAATATAAATCAATTTGACTGTAAAATAAAATGTGAGGTAAAGCACACATGACAAATAAAAGATGCAACACAGGATTGCTCAATTTGACAAGATATAGCATGTAGCAAGGCTGAAGCCTAAAGTTCTACCCGGCTGAATGAAAAGACAGAATGCACCTTAAAGGAGAGGAAATCCAAGTGCTACAACCTTCACATTTGTTATCAGATGATATCTATATATATATAGATTTAAATACCTGCCTTTGTGTGTTCATATGGTTTCTGCCTCCCTCCTGTGTGCAGTTGGGGGGAAAAACTGCTTCCTTTCTGTGTGGTAAAGCTCTTCTCTCCAACAGCCTGAAGCATTTTTCCTATTACAGTGATTCATACATGTAGGCCTGCATTACAGTGGATGTTGACATCGGTGGCGTAATTGGAAACCTGTTGGGCACGTTCACTGATGTTTTTTTTCTCAGCTGTACAGGATGTGAGCATCTTCAATTCTTACTCCAAGAGGGTTTATGTGAATGTGGATCACAGTCGTCACCAGAAAGTAACAACATCGTCTTTCATGAACATTACATTTCTATTCCCTTTACATCTAGTTACGTCTACACCACAGACAAACCGACGGATGTGTTCCTGGTTTCTTTGCCTGCTCCGGCAGACTCGTGGGTCAGAGGTCAAATTTGTCTAACTTTACTGCCTCCATGTGCACAAATGGTCCATGGAAACACTGCTGCAATGTGGGAATGAAGAAGCGATGATTCTGTTTCGATTCTGCTTGGCACAACATTACACAACCAGAATGCAAATTGCAGCAGTGCATTCACTTTGTTTTGATAAAAGGAAGGCAAAGGAGAGAATACCTTTAAATGATTTTAAGGACTATGAATAAATAGGAAAAGGAAATGTCCAAAAGTTTATTGTTAAAGTATCAGAGTCAGTGATACTGTGATACTGAAGTAGTTTCAGTTTCATAAACCTAACCAAACAAGTATTAACCACAGAGATGTCAGATCAGAAAACACTCACATCAGTTGTTGTGTTTTCAATGATCTGCTCCTTCATCTCTATGATTCCTGTTCCAACTCACCCCAGCAACTCAGCCTCCTACTTTTTTGTACCTTATTGAACAATATAGATGAAATGATATTCTTCTAAAGCTTGCTTTGGCTTCTCTCTAAAATTGCATATTTATGATCAGAGCGATAAGTGCCTGCAGTTGTCTGTTCTGTTCACCTCCGTGGGTTTTGGATGCAATCCCAGCTGGATCAGGAGCACTATAGAGAGGAAAACCTGCCCTGCGACAAAATGAAATGAAACTGCACAAATCTGTGACAGTCTCCATACAAGAATATTTTTAACTTTATGATGAGATTTTTTTTTTTTTTACCTGAAACAAAGAGGCACACTTTTCAGGCTGTGGGATGAGCCAGGCTACAGCCATCAGCAAGCAGAGTGGATTACCATGCAGGATGGAAATGCGTGGAATTCATTTTTAGCCAGTATGGAAAAAACTCCTGAGACGTAAATTGGAGAATATAAGACTGGACTGTCTATCTGCATATTTTATTCTCAAGAATATGTACACAGCACAAAGCTACAATAAACAGAACGAACTTGACAGTCAAACTAACAAAATTTCAATCATTTCATGACAGTCTAACAGCAGCACAAAGATGAAGAAATGTGAGGGAACAGAAAGCTACATTCACACTCCAACCAGCTTGGGAATGTGCTGCCCTGTGAGTGACTGTGGATGGTGTTAGCAGATCTGTGGAGTTGTTTGGAGTGATTTTTAGCAGGCAGTTATTTGCTGCTTTTGTCTTGTCTCTTATGCTGTTACATTGCTTTGCCGAGCTGACATAATTAACCTGTGAGGTCCAATCGAGGAGCATTAATCAAAAATAAAGAACAAGAGTCTTCAGTCTACACCTTGCTTGCCTCTGGGATGCTGTGTTTAGCGGGTATAATTTCTATACAGGACATCATGGCTTCCAACATGACATTGGAAGTTAAGATATTTCAGTCTGGACTACAATGTTGGCAAGTGGTCAATATTGTCCTCCCGAAAGCAACGCTGCTAGTATGGCTAAACTCTCAACCCTCAAATCTGATTTTGGGACATTTGTGACAAACTTTGTCATCTTACTGACTGCAGTCATCTGATTGCTACAAAACCTTCAGCTCGACTACGTTTTAGAACAGTTTCAGCCTCCCGACACAAAAGTATGGACTTCTGGTGAAAGACAACAGCGTGAAAGCAGGGAAATAAAACAATGAGCAAATAATATTCAAACTCTTAACCATTACAGCATGAAAAAAGTCACAGAATCACATGATGCATACATATTGTAGACACTCATATACAGAGTAACCGTCACAGAGAAATGCACTCTGTTCCGTCCATGCAGCATAGCAGACGCAGCATAATGCTGGGGATATTTTCCCAGCAGATATTACAAAGGCATCAGGAGAAAAAAAAATGTACACACGTTCCAAATTTAATCCGACACTACAATGCGTTTTTAGTATCTGAAAGGGGTCCATGGGAAAGCTCGGGTGTTCTAAGAGGCAGGATCATTGATTGCACTGGGACAAACTTCAGTAGCTACACAATACCAAGCTGAAATAGAAGTTGTAATGGAGCCAAGCAGTCTGGTATTAAGGTATGACACCACTGGTAACACACTGGGTCTGTCCTGGTGCACACATTCAGGGTTATTAGCACTTGAGTGGTGTTCAAACACCACCTGGTATGTACGCAAACATGTCCCACCTGTGAAATATGCCAACACACAGAACAGACACTGAACTTGCAATTATGCTGACTGATAAAAGTCTTTTGCAATCGACTTATTTGTGGCTTTGCTCCTATGAGTGGTTTATTATATAGTTTTTAGAAGGATAAAACCAATAACTCTGACCTTGTCCTGCTTTCTGTTCTAACTTAACTTCTGGTCAGGCAGAGTGTGGTCCTGTAGGACTTAAAAAGGAGAGCGTTAACACTCAGCACTGCTGGATTTCGAGAAAAAAGTTTGTGGAGAAACCTTGGAGATGAAATGCTGTAGGTGAGGGAGCTGTGAATAAAATCAGCCCCAATACTAATATTTTTTTTCTCCTATGACTTTTTTTTGTCTGCAAATCTCATTTTCCACTTCCAGCTACCTCCCTTCCTCTTTGCATCTTGTGCCTGTATCATTACCCCAGGAATAATAAAAATGTGTGACAATGTGAGACTATCAAACAACGAGTCTTTTGCATACACAAAATGTGGAACTTGGAGTTCATATGCAAACACTCCACTTTAATGAACTCCATAGAATTGAGAAATTCAGTTTCTGTTGGGTAAAATGCATGGAATATCCACATGCAAAAAGAAAAAAAAAATACTTATAAATGATTGCGAGTCACAGAATCTTTAGGAAATGTCATAAAAATGCAATGTGCATACATAATACATCCCGCAGCTATGACGCCCTGCCTTCAAAAAAGGCATATGATCTCAGCTCACGTTTCACAAGTGCTGCTGAACACAGCTAGACACGAAATTGCTCAGCCTGTGGACTGTGTCATAATGTAACTATTCATATGTTAGCAGCTAAGATGTGAAGATTTCAGAGAGTTCATTGGAAGTTGGTCGAGACAAGACCGGAACAAGACAAAGTCAATTATTTATTTGTGCTTCGCAGTGTTCTCGGGTCGGCTTCACTTTTCCCCCTGCAGAAGGATAAGGCTGCTATTACTACTCTCAGCATTTCCCAACTTTGCAGGTGGTGCCAGAGGAAATAAAATTAAACAAGATTGTTTGGGTTTTCCTGCTGGTCGCCCTAATTCACCCGAAGTTATGGCCAACCTGCATGAGAAAACTTTTAGTATGTGAAAACCAAAACTATCCTGACAACTAGATGATGATTGTGTCAAACTATCTTCATCAGAAGTTGTGAATAATTTAATTTTATCAGGTTCTTTAAAAACTGTACATTTTAGCTTAAAAAAGAAGATCCAGACACTGGAAACCACAGTTGACAGAAGTTTTTTGGGGATTTCAGATGAAGTACAAACAAAAAACACAATATAATGAAAAAAAAAGAACTTTCTGGCAAAATATTTCAGGCCAAAAATTAGAACTACTGTTTTCACTGTACACAGCCACAGAAGAGTGTTTCAGATGAGAAACACTGAGTTTAAAAACCTTCTCTGTACTATGCAGTATGTATGGTGACATTCCAACATCCACAACTGCACTTAATGACGGAAGTGTTTCAGCTGTGTGGGAGTAAATAACCTCTTTAAGGCGGTGAAACTGTTGTATTTTAATGATGATTGTGTGCTGAATCTCATGCCATTCATCATAAGAGAAAAGAAAGAAAATCAAGCTATTAATACATTCATCTCTCCGAGTTGCTTCTTTGAAGATGAATACGTGCGTATCATTGTCATTAAAACCTACACGTCAGCTGCAGCTCAGGGATGATTTCGGGACATGAATTTTTAAAACAGTCCTCACTAATAAAACCACTTGCACCTGGTAGTAAGATATCACAGGTGTGAGTGAACAGAAAAGCCACACTGTATGACACTCGGTGAGTCAGAGAGAGTGAGACGAACAGGATTGGTTGCCAAGGAGGGGTGGGAGCGGTGGGGGGACACACCACTAGAGCTTTATCCATTTCCTCTCGGCCCCATGCATCTGCCACCATAATTTGCGATAATGACGGCATCCCAGCAGGGCCACTCTGTGCAGAGTGATTCGGAATTGATTTAGTGCATTAATTACGCCCCTGTTACGCCGGTGTCATGGACAATATTTTACAATTTGATAAGCAAAAGACGCGCCGTGGGATCATTTTGATGAATTGCGAGGGTTCGGTCGTGGCACACTTTTATGGTCGTACCTTTTAATTTAACGGTAATCACTTTCCCCCCTTCACGGCGTGGAGGCAGCAAGACTTTAATTTCACCTCTGAGACCTCTACTCCGCACCGTGTCTGCTTTGATCAGGCCGACAAAACAGCAGGCATGCAGCCGACCACACACACACAAACACACACACATACACATATGCAGACATGAATAGGTGAGGAGCACAATAGGATCCCAAGCACAATGGCGAGTTGTGTGCAAGCATGTTTAATGTGAGTGTTTGTGTGTACATGCATATGTTTCCATAATATCTGCTGTATGAATATGTGTGTGCGTGCATCTGTTACCCTGTGCACCTCTCTCTCTCTCTTCCTCTCTCTCTGTATTGAAACAACAGCTCTCCAAATGCTGCAGGCTGTTCAGCCAGGAGCCCAGTAATGAGCAGGAGCAGGAGTGTCAGTCGTACCACCTACCAACCCCCCCCAGAAGAACACATCTAAACCGTAGGGCTGCAAATCCCACAGGTGTCGGGTTCAACAGTGGCAGCCCAAACGGGCAGTCTGTAAACAACGTGCATGCATGCAAAATTTAAAGTGTGCCTCAGTTTTTATGGAGGAAATCTCAAACCTCATCGATTTCAAATTCTTTCCTGTAACTGCTAAGACCTTTGCATAGTAAATTACTCTTTAAGGGCTCCACTTCAAGGGCTGTACAGTAATTGTAAGCAGGTTTAAGTGTTTATAATTCAATATTGGACTTTAGATTTGACAAAAGAGGCCATTTGAAGGTCTTTTTTTGTTGTTGTTATTTTATGCACTAAACAATAAATCGACTTATAGTGAAAATGCTGGAAAGATTAATTAATAATGATAATAATTATTATCTGTGGCCTTATCCCTGGGTGCCCACAGGAGGAGTTACAATTGTACTCAAATACTTTAATAAACCCATTCAATCACAGTGCACAGCAGATTGTACAACCTTAAAATTAAGGTGTCTCGACAGTACAAAAAGGGTTAAAGATGAACCAAGCTTCAGCAAAACTTTGCTTTCTTTAAATGTCTTCGAGCAGGATTTAGTTCAAAAGATAAGAAACTGATTATTATGTTGAGCTGCAGTTAAGTTGTCACCAGGTATTTTACTGCTGTTTATTAACACCTTCACTCTAACAGTTGTTGCATTTGTCTGTGCTGCCACCTCTGACACATTTTCCCCCACAGCAAACATCAGGCAATTTGGAAAGTCACACTCATTGTTTCAAAGCAGGATCCTAAAAAAACAAAACAAAAACATCTCAATGATCATCCAGGCGATGCACCTCCACGCTCATGTGACACAGCTGCACCAGCAGCAACAAAGCGGAGATGATGAGTTCATTCAGTCTAAGCAGCAGCACAGATGGAAGACGATGGTCTTTTTACTGTGTAGCTTTGATGCACATGTGAGCTCATTTTTATGTGTCGCATGAATTTAGGTAAAATATCAAACAACACGTGTAAAATTGGCAGCTTTCTTTCTCCTTTTAATTTTGGTTTTTAACGGAATGGAGTAAAAATGTTTTCCGGCTTGAGCTTTTCCACCTCCAACAGCTTGCCCAGCTGCAGCAAACAGCCACACTCTTGTGAGAGAAAAAGAGGAGAAAAATACAATCAAGCAAAACAAAGAGTAAAATTTAAGATTTTTCTTTGGACTTCTCCATTACCCCACTATTAACAGGCTATAAGCTACAACAGGGCTGTGCCACCGTGATCTGGCAGGGTGCTGGCTGGCACGAGCAGGGTGCTAATTTTCCCAGCGTTATGAGCTGTAATTACACAGACGCTGCAAGGAGCCTGTGAGGCGCTAACAGCCTCCAGTTCCAGGCGACAGTCCCAACCTTTTGTAAGCTCCTCAGCTGGTTCAGAGGCTAATGAAACTGCACGATTCACCCGGCTAGCGCACGCCCTCTCCAACCGCCACTCGGGGATCAGGGTGTCATTATTTGGTGAAGAGGCACCATGACAGCGCTGTGCTGCGTGAAGCACAATAGTGTGAAACATCTGTAGAGAGCAGGGACAGGGAGTGAAAGAGAGGAGCACTTGACCTCCTCGCTGGCCTTGTCCTCTTCCTCTCTCTGTCTCTCCATGTAAATAACATCTCTCGCTGCGATTGGAGAGCTCTTATCTTGTTATCACTCAAAAGGTCTACAGCTCAGAGCCCAAAAAAGTCAGTCCACCTCAGGGACATCAGGCTGCGTCTGTGTGTGAGTGCGGAACATTTCATCCCAAACCAAGGGTCCAAACCAACAGACTCAGCTCTTCTGGGAAGACTTCCCAACAGATTTTACATCCTGGCTTCAGGGATTTGCTTCCATTCAGCTGCAAGAGGATGAGCGAGGTGACATGATGGCTCACGAGGCTTTGCACACATCCAAATCATCCGAATGGTGTTGGATGGGGATGAGGTCAGTGCAGGCCTGTCAAGGTCAACTTGGAAAACCATGACTGGACCTGAAAACCTTATAGTAGATCTCAAACAGACTACCCCAGGTTTTGTCACCTCTACCCAAGTACTATAAATCGCTGTTACTGGGTTACGAACTGTCTGCAACCCTTAGATCTTATCACTACACACACTTGGAACAAACCTCTGGATGACACTGGGTAAATGTGACCGTGCTCAAATCTAAACTAAAACCTTACCTCTTCATTGATGCTGATGTTCTTCACTTGCTATTGCAAATACAGTTTAAGATTTCTGTTACTTGCAGCTGAGGAGCCAAAATCCATAAAAAGCCTTCCCAGACCAAAAGTACACAATAGTATGTGGCCATATTGTGTATCATAAGTGAATGGCGGGTAGATGGCAAACCTTGCTGAAGGACGTACACTGTGAAACAAGAGTGATAGGATGGAGTCTGAACTACAGCCTCACAGTAGATTAATAGCACAGAGTCACACCGTCAGAGAGAGAGAAGAGTGATCGAATGAATGCTGAATAATGACACATGGAGAAGCAGTAATCTCTGACTAGCACACTGATCTCCGCAGGTTAGAGCAAGGACACAAAAAAGGAACGAAAAAGTGCAAGTTGTGGCTGACGAAATCATGACTCAAAACGACTGAGGATTAAAGTTAGTCATAATGTGATAAGCAACCTTTACCCCCTGGAAGCGTACCACATAACCTCATTTTAACTCTCAGTGAATATCACATCCACACAGCAGGCAACAAGTAAATGCAAAGAGCACACACACACACACACACACACACACACACACTGATAGTTTGCTGAGCTTATGTGGCAGCAGAGCATAGAACGTGTGCCTCCCCAATAGATGTCGGAGGATGTACGCTTTGAGAATAGCTGAGCAGCAGAATCACTGAGCGCTTTCATTTGCAGCTGAAATACAGCCCAAGGAAAATGGGAAGCCTTTGGTGTGAGGAGTCTCTTTTTTCTCCTCTCTCATCTCTTTTTATTTATTGTCTCCTCTGTTGCCTCGCTGTGCTGTGCTGAACTTGTGGCACCACGTTACTCCTCTTTTTTTCTTTTTTTTTAAAAAAATATGGAGAGTTTGGAAATGGGTGCTTCTTAAAAACTGTGTCTCTCTCATTTTCTCACTGTGTCTCTTGGCTGTGTTTGCCAGAGATAAGCTCTGTAAAGAGTGTCTCTCTCTGCATGTCGACATGGAGCAGACACCTCAGTGACCGTGTCATTCATCTCTCTTTAATGTCGAAGCCTGTGAGTGTGTGCGAGCATGAGTCTTTGTAGCTAGTGAGCTAGTGACAAACTCAGTCCTCTGGGTGGAAGTTTGGAAATGTAAAACACACACACACGCACACGGACATGCATATGTCTCTATCTGGCGTTACGTGTCTCCGCTCTCAGCTGCAGCCCTGGCATCTCTCCCTGTGTTTGGTGTTGCGGGCCAGCCAGATTGATCCAGCTTTAATGAAGAGTCCTTCAGCTTAGGTGACATCATTAGCTGGTTGTGGG
This sequence comes from Scatophagus argus, assembly GCF_020382885.2. Lineage (NCBI taxonomy): Eukaryota > Metazoa > Chordata > Actinopteri > Scatophagidae > Scatophagus > Scatophagus argus. The sequence goes on along the minus strand of NC_058516.1, from coordinate 3,454,678 downwards.
CCACTGTGGGCCACTTGGAACGGCTCCCTCCTTCACTTCTGGGAAAATGGGTCATTGTGAGTGACAGATAGACAGTGGCCAGGAGAGCCGGCCAGCAAACCAGACGGGGGGGGAGTATGCCAGGCGGCAGCGTGGCGATGCTCTTCATACACCTGTGCCTGTCTTAAAAAAACAATTTAACTCCAACTTGCTGAGGAACCCTAAACAGGTTTAATGAGTTTTTCTTTCCTAAGAACACAAATTTCATGAGCCAATTTTACCAAGATGATTAATGACAGTTCATGACTGCATTGTACTTATAGTCTTTAAAGTTGTCCATACACTGATGAAAGATTGGTGAGCTGCTAAAAACTTTTATAAGCTTGCAAAATTTATGAATCTACTCTAAATGATCACTGAATGACATACAGCTGTGGCAGCCGTGGCCTAGAGGTTGGAGAAGCGGCTTGTGATCGGAGGGTCACTGGTTTGATTCCCCCACCAGACAGGCAGGAAAAATTTGGGTGTGGTGGAGTGATTAATGTACTTTGTACATTGTATTGTACATTGTACTTTGTACATTGTACTCAGCCAGAACTCACTGAGTTGCTGTGGGCATCAGGTGAGAGACAAACACGGCAGTTTAACAGGCCTAAAATGTATCTCATCACAATAAAGTAATCTTTAGTTGAGCTTTATGGTGACCTAATGGAGTAAGCTCCACCCATGTGGGCCTGCAAGCTGGGCAAAACAAACACTAAGATATATGTGAAAGCAAACTGACCCAGATTTTGATACAGTCTGGGCTCTAAAACTAACTTCATCACATTTCTGGTTCTCTTGCACTCACGCTGAATGGAAAACAGAGACTAAAGGAAAATCAGAGACATGTGGTTTGGAAGAAAACTGGACCTGCGGAGGCTGCAGAGCCATCTCATCCATCTAACTGTCAGCATCTCACCAGGCAAAAATCAGCAAGTTGTCCTGTCTGTCCCTGCCCTCACCCTCTTCCTCCCTCCTCCTCCATTTCTGCCCTGTTTTGCCTCCTATTGCTGCTTTCTCCACACAGATACATGCACAAACACACACACCCCTGTAGCACGGTAGCTGAGCACTGTAATTTTAGTACAGCAGCTGTTTTTGCCCGCCATAAAAGCGACACCCCTCGAGCTCTTCTCTCACTCCTTTCACTAACCCAACTCCTTCTCTCCATCCACACTCTGTCCATCCATTTGTCCATTTGCAGTGTTTGTACCTCCCAGACTGCTGTTCTTAAAAAGAACTCTGCAAGTGCATCAGTTCTCCATAGACATCGCCAGCCTGCCTGCAGCTCTGAACGTATGAGCAACACGTGCAGCGTATCGGTAAGTAGATTGCAGATAATGCAATAGCCAAAACTACCAGGAAGAATTAAAAGCAAGCAGACAAGGAAATGTCAAAGCTGTACATTTTTATGGTTTGCGGTGAAAAACACAACTTCAAATTTAATTTTAAGTCTTGCTTTTGATTGACAACCAGAGCTAACATGTAATTATCTAAATACATTTTTTTAGAAAAAAATCACCAAAAATGAAAGGCTTTGTCCATGAAAGTGCAACATCAAATATAGCACTATTAGGACGCGATTTCTTGTGACCAAAGGTGTGATAGCTACATAGTTACCGTGGCAACCACATAACCTCTGAATCCTGACCCCCCCAACATCCACTTAACAATTCTCCAGATGCCTAATTGTTCCCCTAATGATGCTGGCTCTAATGGGACTGTTTATGGTATTCATTTGACAGCGCAGGCCCAGTAATTAGACTACACCTCACTTCATTAAACAGCAGGGGGGAGTGATGGCACCCGGTGACACACACAACATATGCACATGCAAGAGCACAAGTGAATTTTTATTCACAGTCCCAGAGACAAAATACACACACACACAGAAACACACATACAGTAGCCTGAGCCTAGAGAGTACTGTGTTCTGAAGGACTAGCGATGGCACTTCACATTCAGAGTACTGCTCATTTGCCTGCAGTGTCTCACAGGCATTTCTTACATAGTAATTCTTATCAGTACCTCTTATCATGAGCTCTACTGTATAGAGCTGTATTGTACTGGCAAAGGGCTTCAATTAATATCCATGAGCTCTCTCCAGGTGAGTAAGATGCTGAACTCATGTCTGGTTACATATTGTATCACCCTCCAGATAAGAGACAGCTAAAAAGAAAGAATTAAACGAGACAATGACAATTTATGAACAATTTATCTAATCTCTAGATAGATAAATCTAAATCTAAACCTAAATATCTAAATTTATCTATCTCTACACTTTATATGTTGCAAGCTAGGAAGCTGGTCACCATCTGAGAATCAGCGGGGCTCTGTGCAGAGTTACAAAAAAAAGGGTTCAAAGCCAGCAACTTCAGCTGAAACCTCCTGACATCATTCGGTCTCTGTCCATGGTCCTGAACCTCCAAACCTGCACATAAGTATCCAAGATGCTGAAATACTTCCAGTAATGTTTCTCTCTATGCGTCACTATCTGTGGTCCTGAAGCCATTTAGTCTCTCTCTAAGTCACTATCCATGGTCCTGAAGCAATCCAGCTCTTCTGTGTCACTATCCCTTGTGCTGAAATAGAGTACTTGATTTTAAGCGAGTTGGTTCTATGTTCGTACCTTGAGGAAGGAGAGGTTGCGGTTTCGATCGATGCTGGTAATCTCCAGATTGCCCATGACAACTTCGCAGTTCTCGTAGAGCTTCTTCAGTGTGCGGTACTGCTGGTCCAGGTCAGACAGAGTGCTCAGCTTGTTCTCTGTGCCGGGACAAACTAGAGGAGGCGACAGGAAAAAAAAAACTTTCAGTCATTTTTGAGACCACTTGTTTTTCATTTTTTTTCTTGATTTTCATTTCACTGTGGATGCACATCCACATGTGACAAATAAAGAATTCTGATTCTGATTCCGATTGTAGACTTGAGGAGGGTATCACGTTAAAAAATGATGACACAACCAAGTCGAGCTTCAAGTTCAATGGGCAGAGCCAAAGAACAACTGATTTTCAGAATGATGATGGAATTAAGATTCATTGTGCGCACTTTGAAAGCATAAAAATAAAAATAATATAAGTGATGTTTTTCAGCCATTCATGACCACTACCCTCAGATAGGCTAATCTGATCCCACACAGTAGGCTACCAGTGCAGCTGCTTAATACTTAAAGGTCATCCAACCTGCTAAGTTAACTTTTTCACTGGTAAAACTGATGTCAAATATAATCCATCTCTGTTCCCCAGAGTTATTTTACCAGAAAAAAATCTGATTCTTTGACTGCACTTACTGAGGGTCTAACTAGCATGTCAGACTGCAGATGCATGGTTCAATGACTGCTGTATAACACAGTGTCCGAAAAATGTTGGAATAAGTGAGATAATGAGTGGAGGATCAGAGAAAGAGGGCAGAACAGACAGAAGGAGAAACATTCAGGATGGGGGACTTCAGGGCCAGAACTTTGCATTGTGTGAATCTGAGATGCAGACAAAGAAATAAATGGATTGAAGAACAGAGGGAATAGTGGCAGAGGAAGAAGGGGTCGAGAGATTACTTAAATTGCTAAAAAAAAAAAAAAAGAGAGAGAGAGAGAGCACAAAGTGAGACAGACGTGACCCTCGGCAATAAAGAAGCCATGAGACTTGGGAAGGGACAAGTGGGGTGAGAGGGGCGGATATCATTTCTCCGAGGCAGTGACCTACAGTCTGAGGCCGGCACCGGCACACCGTTTAATCAAAGATATTCAAATTGCATTGGTTGACCTTTACAGAAGGCTTCATTTGGAGACTTTACTCGGCCGATGAGATTACAAGACTTTGAAGGTATTATAGTGAGTGGAAACAGCTCTATTGGTGCGTGGGAAGGCCAGGCAATTAGAAAGTGCTCAATTTGAGCAAGCGCGCACACAAAAACAATGAAAGCGCTGAACCACAAAATCACAGGCACCTTCCTCTCAGTCTGGAAAACCTCCTTCTGCCAATAAACGCTCATGACACTGGCACTTACAATTAAAACACGTGTATACTGAGCTCTGCTTGCCATTTTGGGCACTGAAAGCTCAGAAAATAGGTACTAATGTTGTTCTACATTGAGAAAAATAACAAAATTTCAGAAAAGTTATTCTTCCTAAGTGTTAAAATAAACTTGAAAATTGCACAAAAGCCAAGGTAACGAATAGAGATAACGAATGTCCCACAGCAGAAAACTGCAACAGTAACAGGAGAGGGGTGAAGAGGGTAAATTGAACCCCCTGATCTTGGGAAATGTTTGTTTATGTCTTGATCTTGAAATGACAAACCCCCCCACAACAAGCAAATAAGTAAAACACACAAATTCTGTAAATTACTGTGTTTTTCTGCAACACTAATGATAAATGCCCGACATGGACGAACGGACGGGCTACCACTGTAATTAGCTCCTACTATTTCCACTCATCAAGTGCTCTTTCCTTCCTTTCCAGCCTTTTCCACCAGTCAGTCAGCTTACCATCTGGTCCGATCAGCTGGCACCATCACCACATTACCACAGGCGTGGCTGGAGGTTTGTGTGTGCATGTTCGTGTGTGTGTGTGTGTGTGTGTGTGTGTGTGGTAGGCACTGGAATGGAGTTTGGCTCGATGTAAACAAACTGCTCATTAAAGTTTGTCCACGGTCCAACTTTGAAAAGATCTCACTTTTAAATGTAAATTTCCTTTATGCCAACAACTGCAGTTGGTGGAATATTATTATTCCATGCTCGACTCATTTTAAGATACAACACAAATGTGTATCATTTGAGAAGAATACTGGGTTTCCCTTCTTCTTCCTACCAAAAACTAACACTGATTTCACTAAGGCAACATTTCTCTGAATGCTTTGGATCACCAAATATTACATAAAATCACAAGGGCAGTTTAGAAAATGCTGATTAGGGTTGTTGTTAAATTGTGTCCAGTTCTGTACACTCAACTTTAGATTCTTATTTTGAGGCTAAGGAAGCAGTCACCCCTTAGGAGTCAGTCAGCATCTTCCACTTGCAGCTCAACTTTTGTTACATCCTTTCAATATGCCTCCTGTGCACTTTCCAGAAGCCAAAGTTCGCACTGTCCTCATCCAAACTACAAGAACATCAGAAAGAGAGAACAAAAAGATGGAAAAAAAACCCCAATGGACTACTGCATAGTTGAACTTGCCCCTATATTGAACAACATTGAGTGCTCATAAACTCCCATATTGCTTTATGGATCGTTGGCTCTGCAAAGATGAGCACACTTCCTCTCCTCTGTGATCCTCCATATTGCGGTGGGTACAGGGGCTGTGTGGGGCAGAATGACAGTGAGGGGACCTGAGCTATGGTGATAAATGAGATTTGCTGACCACACGCGCACACAGATGAGTTATTAGATGAAATGATTTAAGAGCAGCTACAAACTCAAAGGAAGCCTGGTGTGGGGGTTTAAAATTGGTCGGATCAATAAACACACGCCTCTGTGTGTGTGTGTGTGTGTGAGTGTGGATGAAAGGTTAGCGGGCATCTGTAATAATCTGTTATTGAAACCTACTCACAGTTGTGTGCGAGGGTTTATGTCTGTGTGTGTTGATGAAAGATCAGAGGGTAGAGGTGAAAAGTGTGTGTGTGTGTGGGGGGGGGGGGGGGGCAACTCTTGAAAGCCAATATTGTCAACAGTACACACGCACAAACACGCACACAGATAAATGGCACTCATTCAGGGTGAGTAAGCAAGGTAAAACCGGGCAAAGAAAATAGAATTGAAAAAGAGAGGGAGGGAGGGGGAGAGGGAGAACGAAAGAGAGACACAATCTTGTATTTGTGAGAGTGGAAATGACATCCGAGAGCATTAGCATTCATATCGACATGCTCTACTGTAAATGCTCTTTTCTCTGGGCTCATTTCGAAAGTGTCTGGATCCATCTGCTCCACCTCTTCCTCTCTCTCTCTTTTCCTAATTTCTTTTTCTCTGCCCTCAGCCATTATTTCTCTATATCTGTCCCCTCTGCCTTGCTCCCTCCATTCTTCTTTCTCTCAGGCTCAGCGGCAGACAATGTAAGTATTGAGCTGTTGCCTTTTTCCCTGTTAATGCATCGGGTGACACGAGGCCATGTCCACTTGACAGCTCAGGTGCGTATGTGTGTGTGAGTGTGTGTAGGGTGGGGGTGGGTGAGCTGATATCTGCCAGTCAGGACAATAGGCAGAATATCTCAACAGTTTTCTCTTTGTGGGGACAAAGCGAGCGGGACAAGCGGGACAAAAAACAAAAGCAAAAGGGCTGCCACTACCCGATTTTCATATCAGAGTCTGCGTTTACTGGTGTACTGCCGCATATGTAAACGCAGTTGCACTAAGCCTTTTGTGGCTCTAGAGGGAGCTGCTCAAAGTCAAGCGATGTCACTTGAGTCAGGGCCAGTTGGGGATGAAAACTGAAGTTAGAAAGAAGTGAGCCTTCCAGGCCTCTGCAGCTTGCAGCTACATTAGCTGATAGTAACACAACACACCAAAATCTCCAACTGAGCTGTTAAAGGTTGATTTTTTCCTCAAAACCCCCTAAGTGACTCATGTGATCATTTCCTCATCTAGATCAGCCTATGACTATAAAAATATGAGCACGTGGACATCTAATCCACCTCCACAACGCCTCAAGATTGGTCAGGTACAAAAATGGCTTGGTTTAAGGTTAGAGAAAGATCATGGTGAGCTACACAGAGATGCCAAAACTGCAACTGCATTTCCTCTTTACAGAATCAGATTCAGAATCAGAAAAACTTTTATTGCCAGGTAGGTTCCAGCTACGAGGAATTTGTTTTGGCATCTGGTGCAGCAGACGTACACAAGAAAAGAGAATAAAAAACGATAAATAGTGAGATGCAAAAAATCCGTATACATAGTATACATATACATACATCTGTATATACAATGGTGGAGGTAAACATTTGCAGATGGCAGTGCATTTTTATAAAGTGCAGAGTGATGACGTGCAAGGGAACTGGATGTGCCAGGGGAAAGTGCGTGTGTCTGTGTGTGAGTGTGAGAGAGGGGGAAAGAGAGAGAGAAAGAAAGTGTGTGTGTGTGTGTGTGTGTGTGTGTGTATATGTGTGTGTGGATGGGGGGTGTCAGTGGTTGACTTCTCACTTCTCAGAGCATGTGAGGTATTAACAATAATACTGTGTAGTACAGTTCTTGGGGATTTTCATGCTCTCAACAGTCCATCAGACACCAGTGACTCAGTGCTTTCACGAAACAGTCACTTAATTGATTCACTTTGATGACGTCTGTGTCTTTGTAACTAGTTGATAACGACCACTAACAAGAGGGAAGATTTCGGTTGGCAGGACAACGAGGATTTCATTTTTCTCACTGGTCTCTGATCAGCTCAAATACTGATGGAGTGTGCACATTTTATTTTTTCTGTGTCTGTGTGTCATGGGTCCATAAGGCTTGTGCAGTTGTTGAACACATGCTTAAGCACGGAATTAAAGTTTTGCTGTTGGCGTATCCCTTCAAGTTTCTTTTCAAGATGAAACTGACTGAATTTAATCTCCTTAAATTGAATTACAACATAATCCTGCCTTGCACCAAACGTCCTGGAGCAGACAAATGAGTCTAGCGACAAAGAGGGAGCATCTGTGCTTTTTAGAGTACAAGCAGTAGTGAATAATGCAGGACAGGTGCGGAAAGGGAAATGTGTGGGCATGTATGCACAGAATCCACTCCTGATTCATCCATGAAGTGAGAAACGAAGGCAGGCGATCACCTCCCAGCTTATTTTCACTGACATATTGAACTACACTTGTTCTCATTTCTCATTTCATTTCATCTCTTCACATTTCTGCCTCTTTTTTGGCTTTCATCCTCTTGGCGTCTGCCTCTTATCATGCTTCTGTCCTCCTGTTGAGACTGTCTCATTTTCTTTTCCATTGCTCCTTTACTCACCTCTTAACTCTTGACCTTATTTTTCCCCCTTTGCATTAGCAGTAACTTAATGCAACTTGAACGCAGAGTAAAGAGGATGAACAGTTCAGTTTCATCAATTTGCGCTGGTTTGCAGCATTTTCCTGTGAATCTTCAAATCTAAGTCTGGTACAGAAATGGTGGACTGCACCACAGCCACTAAAAGTCAGTGAGGTAATACTGAATTTTAATACACTGAATGGCTATTGCAGGAAATACATGGACCACAAATAGTGCTAAAATGATTCATGAACTTTTTAAGGATTATGACCTCCCAAAACAATCATGTTCCAAAAGTCTGACTTGTTCTGCAGGTGCAGCACATGCTACCTTCTTTCTTCTTTTATTTCTGTTGGAGATCTGGAGCTACTCAAAGTTGCAGAAAAGAGCGCATACATTCAAAAAGTTGTAAAGCTATAACCTCTGGGTTTTGAGAAGTGATGCAGACTGAGTGGGTGGCGTGGTAACTGCAGGGGTCAGGGAAGCGACATGAACAGGACAGAAGTAAGACAGAGCAGGGTCAAAGCTCTGATACAAGCCTCAGCTATATTCACTGGAGTTCCAGCATGGAAACATTACAGATTTGTTTTCTAATCCACATGATTTTATCTGCCTTTAGCTCAGCTCGCTACAGGCATATCTCAGAACCCACTCACACTGTAACAAAAAAAAGAACAAAAAAACTCAAGTGCCCACCTGTTAAACAATGTGTACAATGTAAAAGTTTAGAGGAATCAATTTTTTTCACAGCACAGCAGGCAAACATCCAAAAGCAGCTCATCCAGGTTTTTAAATGTTGTTTCCTGAGAGTAACAAGCAGGAGAGCTCTTCACACTGAGGCAGCGTGACACATTATCTTCTAAAACTCACTGTGGATTTACAGGGGTGTTTGTTAACAGTGAATCTGTTGGTGTTTCACCAAGAATGAGATGATATGAGTTGTAGGAAGTAAAACAAGTCCTTGTGAGTGGAGGAAAACTATGTTTAAGGTGAATTATACTTAACTGGAGTGCTTTTTTTTTAGAGGTCACAGTCAAACTATGAGTCCATGGCAAGGACGCACATCGCAACATGATCCCTTACACATTTGAAGAGGAGCACCCATCACCTTTTAAGAACTTATTCAGCTTTAGTCCTACAGCTTCAGGCCATGCTGATCAATAACGCTCAAGATAAACAACTTCTAGAAAACAACTCACTAAACTTTTAAAGCAAGGCTTTTTCTTCTCCCCTTCCAGTCCTGGTGATGAAAATGTGAGCTCACACTCAGAAAATCACATTTGGTATTCCCTCATTCACCTATGCAATCATTTCAAATTTATTGTTCAAGCTCATAATTATTGATTAGAATGAAAGTCTGAAGGAGAGGAATAACAGAAGAAAAGTATTAAAGCACCGTTCCTCTGACAGCAGCAGCTGCCTGTTACATGCTATACATTCTACTGATTTTACAAGGAGATCCACATATTGTTTGGATCATGCATGAGCACATAGGTTGCACAATACACACTCCTGCCAATGGTTACATAGCCACAGCCACAGCCTAGTGGTGTGGTAAGGCACAAAATGAAAGAAAGTGAGGCAAAAATTCAGTTATTTTACTTTATGCTAGAGCACATGCAGCTGCATTTTACGTTCAACTGGTGTAAGCAGTGTCTTAGTGCAAGAAACTTTTGGTCAGAAATGTATGTGGCTGAAAAGTCCTCCACTTTGAGCTGAAATCCCATCCCAGAGAAGCCACCATCCATCGCTCACACACATCCCACAGCCTGGCTTCAAACGACCCGGGAGCTGAGACCACATCAGTGGTGGATGGTTATTACTGGGCCTCGCAGCCTTCATCCCCCTCATCACTACAGAAACCACCAGGCCTGAGGTGGTGCTGACGAGGCAGCTGTGGAGCTTAAAGGCTCAGCTCTGACACGCGCTTACTGTATAAAGAAGGAGTTTCATTCCAAAAAGAGAAAAAAAATTACCTTCTACTAAAAAAAGACTGATAGTACAAATTAAAACTCCAGTCTGGTACTTTTCTAGAGGCTTGGAGGTTGCCCTTGGTTAATAGAACGGTAATACCTTTACAGAAAGTTAATAATGAATCTTACATTTCTGGGCTTTTAAGTACATTTTAAGACATAAAAGGTTTCAACTTTTTGAAACAATTCCATTTATATCTTAGGAAAAAATACTGAAGCATGAGTGGCACGGCTGCAACACCAAAATAAAAGCTGTACAAAACCATAAGATGAATAAGATGGACAATGAGAAGAATGATTGCCAAGTAAAGCGAAAAACTCGAGAAAGCTGTTGTAACTTTGTTGAAAATTTACAAACTGGGAAATGTTAAAGTAGCTGTGACTCTTTGAGGAAGTGGGTTAATCTATTCCTAATCAGTCCTCCTCTCCACATCCTCAGCTCTGAAGGTGCTGAGTGATTAGATGGTATGTTAATCTAGGGAAACTTTTACTCTTTACTTTTGTAAAACTTTACTTTTTTGTTTTTTTTCTTTTGGGCTGCTTGGCGACACGGCTCAAAGTGCCACGGTCTCCTTTTCTTTTGTGTCTGACACAAAACCCTTCCAGAAAGGAGATTCTTCAAAACAAACTAATTCAATTTGCAAACACAAAGTCTGTCTGTCTGTCTGCCACCTTTTTTGGAGTGACTTCTAGTAACTTCAGATACCTGACATCAGGTTTCTTTGGGACTGAGTGTGCCAATGTCACTAAACAGAGGTGTAATGTCACCTCACAGGTAGACTGCAAACATGCCCATCCTGTGTCGCCAATCATTTTCAAAGAAAAGACTGGATGAAGCCTGAGAGCCAAAGTAGAGAGAGAACAAAACACAAGTGGCTTCGATGCTGCTTACTGAACCAGTGAGGCTGTGGGTGTAAGCTAAGATTTAACTGACTTGATGATAAATGTGCAACATTTTAAAATATTAGATGTGAATTCTTTAAAATTGTAAAAAATAAAATACAGTGAGGTTAGGAAAGAGGAGTCTGACATGTACGCCTGAGAGTCTGTCCCGAGGAATTTTCAGTAGTTTTTGCTTATTAGGATGTCCCCACTTCCCTGCAAGTTAAAACTTAAAATTGTCCCTGACAGCTTGGGGTGGCTGATCTGGGGCCAGCGGGAGTTCAGAGCCATCAATCAACCCTCCGCAGGTTCTCTTCCCCTTCATGGTCACCGGCTGCCCCCCTGTAGCTCCACTTCACACCTCCTCTTCCTCTTCGTCCTTCTCTGATTTTTGAAACCACTTAGCTCTTTTTTTCCTCCTGCTTCTGTATCTTTTCCCACCTGTCATCTCTGTCCTCTTTTCCTCTGCCATCTCCACCATTTTTTTTTTTTTTTTGCTGTTTCCTGTCTTTTTTTCTTCTTCCTGCTCCTCTACCACGTGGTATTTCCCATGTATCTTTAATCCTCTACCCTCACATCCACCATCAGTCATCTTTCCATGTATGTTTGTGACACACATCACACAACTTGAAAATGTACTTAAAGGCAGAAATGTGAAGACTCTCACATATACATTCATATAACACTAACCTGCACGCACACACACACAAATGTTGGACCTCCTCCATCAAAAGGGCAATCATTTCTCAGCAGGTGCTGGGCTATCACCTGCTACACTGACACAGGTGGGTGGGGGTGGTCATTTGTATAACAGATGTGTGCGTGCATGTGTGTGTGTGTGTGTGTGTGTGGTGAGTCAGGCACAGGTTTAATGACTCGTCCCAGCCAATTTTCAGCCAGTGGCTTCTCTTTGTGGGGAAATGAGGTTTGTAGTTAATGTAGCACAGAAGGGCTGCCTGTGATCGTGTGTGTGTGTGTGTGTGTGTGTGTGTGTGTGTGTGTGTGTGTGTGTGACTCTGTGTGTGAGGGTGTGTGTCAGTTCCAGTGAGTTGGCTCCAAGCAGAATATTAGTAAGAACCATATGGGAGAAATCATTATGAAGGAAGGTTCGAGAACATTTATGCTGTGAGGCCTGCATATTTCAGTACTGGAGCTCGGACAGGATACGCCTTTGGTGTAAAGATGCATGAGTGTGTCCGTGTGTGTATGTGCATGCTTATTTGTGCTTGTTCAAGTGTGTTTAGCCTCACTCTCCTTTTGTAAATTATGGCGCATGTGTTTGTGTTTATCCCTGTTTCGCAAGATTCACTAACTTGAATTATTCTCGAACACGGCAGTTGCCTTCAAATTGTGTACAAAGTGAAGTGGCGTGTTACAAACACAGCATGCTAGTGGGATAATAAAACACACACACACACACACACACATCACAGACACTGTCCGTATGGTCATTTTTGTTGCCCGCAAAATGCGCAGACACACAGGAAGAGCAGCAAGACATGCAAAGACATCCTGCATGTGAGCACACACGCACGGCTGCACATGTAAACACACACACACACACTAACAGTGAGAGCACTGGGTAGGGGGGCTCCCGGAGGAGGAAATAAGTTTGGGATGGATGTAATGAGCAACTGAAAGGCAAATGAGCCCTTCAGTGTGACGGCCTCTATCTAAACCCAGACAGCCTGTGTCTGGGGAGATGCTTTATTGCTGAGAGAATCCAAAATGTCATTCATCTATCTGTACTCTGGCCTTCCTCGCTCCCATCCTCCACCACCTCATTCCACTACTGTCACCCTTTTTTTTTACACTCTTCCTCTTCCCCTCTCCTTCCCATTTTTTTCATTCTTTCCCATTTTTCCCAACCTCAGTCTCCTGTCACTTTTTGAAGATGCTCTTCCTCCTGATTTAGTCCTCCCCTGTTGTCCTTAAAGGTAGGCCTCTTCTCTACTTACTACTTTCAAAACTCCCGTCAAAGCTCGGCACCTGCTTCTGCTGTGACAGGAATGTAATGAATGATTCATTTTAGTGTTGATTAAAAATGAAATTAAATGGCTGTCTTTCAGGTGCTGGTCCTTACTGTAGTGACCAACCACCCCTGGGTGCAGTAAGCTAATAATAATAATTCTAACCTTTTCTTCTCAGCTAGCGCTTACATTTTCCCTGTTTTGCCAACTGCTGTTTCCAAGGTCAAGGATGGACTTTCAATCTCACACAGTTCAACCGAATGTTTCCACGATGTTCATGACGTCTGCACAGCAGCTACAAGACGTGCTGTGTTTGGAAAAAGGTGAACGACTCTGGAGCTTGTTTGAAGATATTCTTAGAAATGCAAAAAAAAAAAAAAACAAAAAAACAAAAAACCAGAAGCTCAAGGAGAAGGTGAACAAAACACTAACAAGAACAATATTAGTTCATTGAAAAATAACAATTTTAACATCACAGATTGCTGATGTGTACACTGAGCATTTGACAGGGCCATTTTCTTCCCCTTTAAAAGACTAAGATGAAGGCTTGGAACAGGCAGAACTGCAGCCTGGCTCTTGACCACCGATTGTAGCTGTAGGCGCAAAAATTCAATGGAGACAATCAGGCTGAAAACATGGCAACAGCATCAAACATTTCGTCTTGAAATGAATCCCAGTCCATCAAAAACTGCTTTAAAAAAAAAACAGAGCCAGGAGCAAAATATGGAACTATTTTGCTTACAGATCTGGCCAAGAAGGATGTTCAACCAAAACTCTCGTGTGTGAGTTGCTATAAAGCTAGTTCAAGTCAAATATGACTTCGTCAATTGCTATTTAGTGACAGTGCACACAATTTTTTTTCCTGTAAAATTTAAAGATACTGAAAAAGACAAAAAGTCAAAAACCCTCCTTCATTAGCTGAAATTTTACATGCTTGACCATCTTCTTTGGTCCTTTTACTCCCTTACTACTGAGCAATCCTCAATTTCGCCTGCCCTACTCAGCCCTTTTTGTGTCTTTGTTTTTAATTCCGTGCAGCCACTCCCATTCATCTTTGGCAAAATCAATAGCCATTCACAGGCATGCAGGAGTTGAAGGATGTAAATAGCAGAAATCTGACATTTGCAGGATATAAAACAACAGGCTTTCAATATAATCAACAGCCGTGCTGGCACCATTCCTCAAACAATCCATAGCCTTATTAAAAAAGGGCCAATAATTTAGCCCTGTGTACCGCCGGTGGTAGGTGCATGACAATAGTGTCTGATGAGTCAGGAATTGTGGGTATGACAGGGTGAGGAGGGATGGGAGGGAGTGATTTAGGTGGAGGACAGAGCATGGGGGTCCTTCGTATAGTAATTTGCACTGTATAGCATATCACTGTTGTCTATGTTTGGTTTTGTTTCAAGAGGTCCTGCTGCTCTAGGCTCTTGTGTTTTTTACTTTTTAATTTTTTAATAGAATGAACAGACTTGATCTTTCCTTTAAGTACTAAAGAGTCTCCTAAGAGGAGAGTCAGAGGTGCAAAAGTAGACACAAATGATCCAAAACTGCTGTCCTAACTTTCTTAAAAGCATCTTATTAAAAATGGGACTGGCAGGCTCCGGTCCCCATCCACAGACAGTAGAAAAAAGAGAAATGGACGTGAGGAGAAAAAGAGCCAGAAAAACAACCAAAAAAAGAGCAAAAGCAAAAGACTTGCAAGAGACAGACAAAGGCCAGTGAGCTGTGAGGGAACTGAGAAAAATAAAGACACAAGCTGCTGCAACACACAGCAAAATGATCTGATACGCAGGCATGAAAAGGATACGCTCGCCTTAGAGTCTCTCGCTGTGTGTTTTTAAATGTGTGGATATTTTTGATGTATCTATGTGCATCATTTCTGCATGTGGCGCTAAGTGAAGTCTCTCTCTCAAAAAAAAAAAAATCTGTTTCTGAGTGGGTGTGCAAGTGTGTTGTGGGTGTTTTTGTAGCCTTGAACATTACAAGTATGAAACAGCGCTCTAGCTCTGCGCTGTAGGATACTGTGGTGTCTTAGAGCCGAGGCTCCAGGCCACATAGATCAAAAATTTTAGTTGTATTCAATTGTTCAAGAAATTCTTCTTCTTGAGGTCCAATAGAATCATCAACAGGAGACAGAGTTCTGAGCAGCAAAAGTCTTTAATGTCGACAAAAAAGGAGAACAGTTCGATATGCACGCCAGGTACACTTGAAGAGCTCTGACTAGAATGGCTGGAGGCTTCTCCTTTTATACATTTAGGATTTGGACCTGTCCAAGCCTAACACCTGTCCATCCCTGTAACATCTTTATTTTTACACCATTAAGTCATCTTCTAACCTGGATTTGCTGGGGACTTTCCACATGCTCCATTTTTTCTGTTTCATCTGCTTCTCCATTCCTAAGTTATTTCTGGGGTTTTTCACTTATATTTTTAATAATTTTCTAAGCCCAAATTACACCAATATTTCTCTTCCTTAGACCTGTTTTCAGTTTTAGCCTAAATTATAGATAGTTCCAGACACCATTATTTCTTGGCTTCATCTTTACTTCCTCTCAGAACACAGCATCACTACTTCATGTTGTCATAAGGTATTGCATACTACAACTTTTAGCTCATCACAACTTAATTAGAAATTATACCACAATACGTCTGTGTGCGTGTGTGATTTTATTGGCTTGTGTGTTTGGTACATGTGTACCTCAACAGTGTCCTCATGTTCAAAGTGTGTGTGTGTGTGTGTGTATGTGTGTGTGTGTCTCTATCACCAATCAGCCAGCCAGTTGTCAGACGCTCAGCAGGAGAGTCTGTCTGTGTGAGTCAGTCTTCTCCCTCACTGTCTCAACCTGCTTTCACGTTTGCCGACAAAGCCAAAGAAGGAAAAAAAACTTATCGTGACCTTTTTGCCGTGGCTATCAAAAGACACTGATAATTATAAAATTAAATGGGTTATTACCCTCTGTGCTAACTGAGGGATGGTTACTGCTCATTGGGGCAGTTATGAATTCAGGAGCTCATGAGTGACTCCAGCAACCCTCCTCCCTCCACCTCACTGGAGCTCACTTAGGCACAAAAGTCATGTACACTGGACTATCGCAGTGCGAGATCAAACGAATCCAAGCTTTTCTGCGTAATACTCACACATATCAACACTTTACCTTGATCCTATTTGACCCGTTTTCAAAAAAAAACACTTGCTCACTGGGCACCGAGCACTTCTGAAACTAATCGATAAATGTCTAAGTCGGGAAGTACAAAAAAAAAATACAGGTAAGAATCAAGAGAAGGAACCCTAACCAAACCTGCTGCTTTGCAAAGAGAAACAGCATAAACCATGGATTCCAACTCAAAGATCCTCACTGCATTTGGTAAACCACCTCCCATCTTCAACCGACTCCAAATATATTTACTTTTGAGAGCTTTTGCTCAACAGATGAGTCGCAATTTACTTTGCCGCGGCCGCTTCCCTCCATCATTTCTGCCTAAAATATTACAGCTTTTTAGCAAAGTGCAATGCAAATTCATAACTATAGGTTTCATTGTGAAATAGTATGCAGTTGCTCCTATTTACTGTTTTTTGCCTAATTTTGAAATGCATTTTTAAGTACAGTACTTCAATGCATTTAGTTAACTTCCACCACTACGTTCCACCATGCTTTTATCCTTCATTGCGTACTTTCTCATGACTTTGACTTTTTGCTGCATAAGAATAGACAAAATACCCCTTTATCCCTCCCTCTCTCTCATCTAACTTGAAAGGCAGGAGCTGAATTGCTGAGGCTTAATTTCTTCTGACGCTTCAGTGGCAAAGTGGCAAAGAAATGAACCATGACCTTTCTTTAGGCAAGCGACAATGTAAAGGCAATCAGCGTGAAAAGGAAACATCGCTGTGTGATGAGCAGGGGTTATGCTGTATTGAGGAAATGATTTAACCAAAGTCATCACTATTTCACTCCTTACAGGATGTTAAATGAAGTGTAAAGTGTGGCTCTAGCTTTAATATTGATGTTCGACAAAATAAACAATCAGTTTCAGTCAGTCAATGTGTATTTTTCTCAACACTACTAGAGACACACGTAATGTTGTCCTTGTCGCTGAGAAGTCACGTTCACAAAAGGCCATCAAACTTACATGGCCACAAGAACTGGAAGTTTAGTCTGATGAGCCAGTTTTCAGAAAGAGCTCCCTCCCAGCAACAAAATATAAATGAAGTTCACATTCCTCTGACTATAAAGCAAAGAGAGATACAAAGAATTTGCTTTGGGACATCTGACGACGTTTGAGTTAGCAGAACCCAGAGGTTGTGAACTCCAGATGGGAAAAATAAAATAAAATATAACCTAGAGCTCTTCTAACTATCTAACTATCTATCTCACTCCTGCACAAATATGTTGGAATTCTCTGGTCAAGTCTTCAAATTAAGTCCACGATTGACTGATGCTACACTTAGTATTTTCACATGCTGCAGAGTCTTAGAGTGAGAGAAGTCCCTTTTATGTGGCAGAAAAAAAAGTATTAACTGGTGTAGTAATTGGAACCGGCCCAGGGAAAACTAAAATCTGTCATATGCTTGGATCAAACAAAAAGCTTCAAGATGTCTTAACATGCAAACAAATCACAATGCGCTGCGCTTGAGTTGACTTTTCAAGGATTAATTCCTTTTCTTGTATGACAGCGTGCCAGAAATAAGCTTCTACTGGCTGAATCCTGCAAAATCTTTTCTTTAAGTTTCTTCAAACAATTTTATTGTGAGTTTATGTTTAATTAGCCAAGATTTTTCACTTAGAATCTGATTTTAAGAAGGGTTCCAGTGAGAATAAACTGGCAAGCTTTTCCACCTTGATAATGGAGGTGACACTGAGGGATGAGGCGCTGCCTGCTCCGCTGTGGCGGGATCTGACATAAAGAAGTGGGTGGTACGCAGGTAGGTGGGGAAGTTTCCTTCCATCCGAGCTGACAGTGTTGACAAATGACAGGGGAGTGTGTGTCTGAGTGTGTTCTGTGTGAGTTGGCGCACAAGTGATAGAATAAGAGAGACGAGGTGGAATGAGAGAGGGCTAAGAGAGAGCGGGGAGGAGATAGGGAAAGAGCTTAGTCTGCCTTCAGGGGGAATACATAAGCGAGGGGGATGAAAGTTAGATATTTTCACAGGTGGGCTGCAGGGAGGAAGAAGAGGATGAGTGAGAAGATGGAAGAGAAGAGGAAAGGAAAGGAAAGAGTTTGCGATGGAGGGAGCAAATGTCTGTTGGAAGTATCAGGATGCAGAGAAAGGAGGCTGAATCCAAAAAACATAGCAGCAAAATAGAGAAAAACTCATTTGTGGAAGTTGCAAAAGTAGGCAAGATTTTATAGAGGACATAATGATATCTCACATTTTGGCTCATAAATAGGTCTGCTTAACAATTCAGCAGACTTCTAGGCATTCAAAGAGTGTGTATGGATGTATAAATCTGCGAAAATTAGGATCAGGTTCAGACCAGGACAGGAAAAGTGACTGACGGATCAAATTCAAACGAGCATTGTTTGCATTAATGTCATGGATTCAGTTCACACAAATATCAAAGAAAGTTTGGTGCAGGAGAGGAAGTGGAACTTGAAGGCCTTATTGGCCTGTTCTCCCCTGCTCCTCCTTCCCCTGGTTTACTCCTCCACCCACGTCTTTGTCTATCTGTCTCCCACATGCGAAACTGGAAAAAGAGTTCTGAGAGCTCTGACTCCCAAGCAAGGTCGCTGGAAGCAAAACAAACTGCGTGGTCGCCAGATTTACTGACAACGCCATCACGTAGATCTGCCACTTCGACCAGTCAACTTTATTTTAAAGCTTGAGCTTTATAATTACATGCCACACAAGTTAAATGGCAGTGCTGGCGATGATTGTTTCCAGGTCAGAGAAAGTGTACAACAACACTCATGACCTGCAACTGGTAGTAATTTCATTTCGTTGGAATTTGCTGCTACAACTTATACTGTGGAAGAAAATATAAGACATATAATGAGACTCAAGTCAATTCACTCATTACAGACAATGACCTGATGCTGGTTTCATTTAAGAAAGACCGGATTCCCCTGATCTCAAGAAGTCTGCCCTAATCACATCGCAAGAGTTTAATTAAATCTCTGATCGCTAAAACTGGCTGTCCAACCATTAATGCCGAACTCACACGATGTACAGCGTATGAATATTTGATCAGTTTCAGTCTGGCTGAAGCGCCACTTTGACAGAACTGTCACGTGGACTTCATTCCGTGCAAAATTAGTCACACAACTTTCAATGCAAAAGTTATTGTGGAGGAATTTGATTGGCCTCACTGGCGTAACACTGTGTCCTTCAGCAAACAACACACACACACACACAAAGCATCCACAAGCTTCTTCATTCCCACACCGACAGGCATGGTGAGCCCAGAGGCGCACACTGTTTGAGGTGTAATAGCCCTGTGCTGCAGTTCTGCAGCTTAGCCAGGGCACTTTTTTTTCTTTTACATCTTTACCTTAAGTGACAAAGCCCCAGTAGCCTTCTCAATTATGTTGTGCAGGTGCAGTCAGCAAGAAAGAGTAATTGCACTGGGTGTTTGGAGCTCCCTGAGACGGATTGGAAGCTCAGGGCAGAGCTGTCAGGGCCTCCCAAAGGACTCACCAGGTTCTGTGTGTTTTATATATATATGTATATATATATATATGTGTGTGCGTGTGTGTGTGTGTGTGTGTTCCTGTTACACTGTAGCAAGAATAAGGTTGTGTTATTCATTTTGCATGTACTGCATTCAGCCATGCATGTCTTTGCTATGTTTGCATATGCACCAGCGTGGGAATGACATGAATCTGTTAACAAACGCCCCAGTGTTTGCTCCGCCTGCGTTTTCTCGTCTGCCGCTTGACGACTGCATCGAACCGACCTGCTGGCTCCCTGACAGTGACAGTCGAGTCCCCAGGACCTGTCAGTGCCATCACACATGCCCTCGGGCTGCTGGAACCTTCTCGATGCTTGGGCAATAACGCTGCAATAAGCTCCTTGTTACAGGCATGTCATCGGTCCCCGAGGGACACGCTGCAAGGGCTGGAGGGTCACCAAGAATCAGCCAAATAAGAAGTAATTTGAATAGGAAATCCCATAACAATTTAGTAAAGAAATGAGATAATAAAGTGTGATGCAGAGCATGCAGAAGAATCGTGGTAAGTGTGAATGCAGATTAAGGATGACTATTAAAGACATCAAAAGGGAGGATTATATGAAGTTTAAATGACTGAGTGACTCCGCTATAAATGACCTTATTGGTATAAATAAAGCCTTTTTCAGTTTTTATTTACACAGTCTTACTCATGAGGGCTTGCACGCAAAGACACCAAAGTTTCTTTTTGTGTTTTCCCAGGAGAACAGTGTAATTGAAGACTCCCGAGGATCCAGCTGGCTTTGATTCAACACCCGGCACCATCAAATCCTACCACCCTGTCTCACTGTCTGACTTGATTTCACTTGGATAAACCCTTACCTATCCCCACCGGCCCGATTGAGACTTTGAATGTGTCTTTAAAGAGATTTCAGCTTGAAAGGTTCACTTTTGAGTCAGAATTCAGCAGGGGCAAGCCAGGAAAAGGGAGAAAGCAAAAATGGAAGGCACACAGTTGCTGCAGTTTTCAAAATTTTGTCTCTGGGACTAATAAAAGAGGGTGTTGATCAAGCACATAATTTCCTAACTGTATCGACTTAAAGTGAAGAGATAATTGCAAAGATAATTAATTCTCTGGTGAGTTAAATTAGCTAACATATTCTTCTGTTGGCTGGAAAACCTAGATGGGCACAGGGAAGCTTGGTTCCCCTTTGCCTTCGCTGCACAAAAGAAAATCTAATTGTGCCATAAACTTTGACTGAAGATAAAACATTTAAAAAGAGCGAGATAAGAGATAGAGGGAGAGGTCTGTGTGCATCCTTGCAGTCATTATTGTTTAGCAGTGCAGTAACGAGGTGGTAGCAGGAAGCGGGAAAGAGAGGAAAGATCCTGCAGGCGATGCCGACACCTGCTCCAGATGTGGAATAAGGCACAGATGTCCTGGTTTAATTAGCCTTGCCAGAGGTGCTGCAGCATGATTACCCAGCTCCGCCTCGAGAGAATGCCTGTTTCAGTGGGTGTGTGTTTGTTGAAATTTGACAGCAGAGTGGTTGGAGGGAGTTGGGTATGGGGGTTGAATAATAACGCGGCCGTAAGCGACTGCCTGTTTGTCCCCTGTCTGAGTTATCTTGAGAGCAGGACAGCAGTCCAAGGATGAGGCAAAGGAACAAGGAACAGCACGAGTATTTCTGTGAAGCAGGAGGAAAGAATAAATAAGCAAGTGTGATGGTGTGTCTGTGTGCAAAAAGCACGGGCATGTGCGTCATTATGCGCCTGCCTGCTTTTTGTCTCCACGCCGCTTGGGCTATTCCATCTGCCAAGCAAACCTGAATGACCTAGTTGGGAGTGAAATGTGCCATAAAAGAGCGCTGATGGACGAGGGAGAACATGGTACTAATGACACAGCTACATCCACACGCCCGCACTCTCGTCTAATGAAGGCCCTCATGCCGGAAACAGCCACCTTTAATGGGGTTTGCCATTGAGAGGCAGTGCGTCGCTCACGCACGTCAACATCGGAAATCTTCTGATGGTTTTCTGAAAGCGCGGCTGACGCTTGCACCACGCCAGGCGCACATCAAGGCGTTGTGGAACACATGAATCGGGGAGGGAAAAGTTCAAGAAAATGCCAGCTTTTGGAGATTTGATCGAAAGAATGTCAAATGGGCTACAATATTCAGGCCATTTTATCCATGCATCTTCAAGTATCTGGGTTAGTCTTGTAATCAAGAAATCTCTTTTTGGGAGAGATGGTCTCACTAAGCTAATGTCTGTGTGAGATTACACAAGCATGCACAAAAGCACAGAGGCGCACAGGCAAAGAAAGCAAAACAAAAACACACACACAAAACTGTGTCAAACTACAGCAGTTGTACCAAGTTCGACAAGTCTGAGAGGCTTGTGTGTGATGTTAATCTGAGGGAAATTAAGACAGGAGATGTTTTAATTAGCAGAACCCAGGAGACAAGTGGAAAAGTCTTTGCAACTACCCTCAATGTGCACACACACTCACACTGATGCAAACATTCACCTGGGAAAACAGTATTTCAGAGCCGAAAATATTTATAGATTTATACGGTAATGTACAGTATTAGAAATATTAGAATGTAATGAGAGGAAGAGAGCAGTAAGGTAGAAAGAAGGGCTCAAAAATGAAACATTTAACAAATGGATGGCTGAGGTGAGAACAAACTGTGAGGCTGCCAAAGAATTAGGAGAGAGAAAAGAAGAAAAGAGTTAGAAGGAGAGAGTAAGTAATTATAATAGGAGGCAAAAAAAAGTCAAGCACAGTAATTGAAAAACACTGAGAGGACGTTGGTAACTGGTGTGTTCAGTTTCTGTGTGTGTATTTTACCAAACAGACTACAGTCGTGTGTACAGAATACTAACATGATTTTTTGAAATGGCACCAAAATGTTAAAAACCTGTGAGGACACATGACAGAGAATAATATAAGAGTTCAAAAATAAACTAGCAAATGAATGTTAACAGTCAAGTACTCTAAGAATGATTTTGTTTTCAAAGGCAGGCGGGGATGATGATGATAGCTGAGCAGGAAGGACCCAAGGGCCTCATTCATAAAAATGCCTCTGGTTTGAACCCCTCCTTCAAAACTTGACAAAAATTCATAAACACATAATGAAGATTTATGTCATTTAGTAATGACACGAACGCTTGAAATTCTTTCTTTGACTTGTTGTCTTTGGAAACTGTATAGCTGTTTGCATAACAGCTTTGGTCTGTACACGTTGCCCCTAAATGTGTACAGACTACAAAAGCTTCCAAGGTCTTACTCTGCAAAATCCAACTGGTTGGTGAGTTAGGCATCGTATACTACAAACTGCCAGCTGTGCAGTCCTGTTTTCCAAGAGTCTTGTGAATGGGAAGCCAGTGAGGGACCATGCAGATGAGAAGGAGTCACCAATGGAACCCCTCGCCCACAAGTATTTCAATGTTTGTTTTTTCATGAAAAGTTCTTTCAATGCCATTCAATCAAGACTTTTCAAGGACTTTATAGGCTACTGGAAACCATGATGTGGTTCATGAGATGGTTTGCCATCACACATCTCACCAACGTGAGGAAAAACCATCCTCAAAACTGTCTTGGTGGCTGCCATGCTGACCCTGAACACAAGGCTAAAGAACTGAGAGGAACAGCTTTTCTTGCACACCACAGCGTCATAACTCCAAAACTAATGTGAGAGTTTGTCTATTTTCAAACAGGGATTCTGATGAAATGGCCCCATAAAGAATGAAAAATGGATTCTCAAAACAGTTTGCGTGAGCACAATTGCCCTCTGTAGGTAAATTAATTTCCTCCTCTGCACAGGAAGAAACGCAGCATGTGTGTATGTGTGTGTTCCTAAACAAGTTAGTAAAACAGCCCTTGCATCTCGGAAAAGCACCGACTCCCAGCCCTACATATCACAAACACAAAGCAATACAGCAGATGTGTCATTTAACACATGTATGAGAATTCAAGCTGTATTGATCTTCGCAAACATCACTAGAATACAGATGGCAACGTGAATCAATAGCATGAAGCACTGAGCCCTGAGGGAGTTGAATTAAATTACACTTTACCTCATATTGGAGGCATTTGATTTGCATGGCAACCTTCTATTGCAACACTGTGCCTTGTTTTGAAGTCATCTATCACTGTTAGTTATCATTATTTTATTATATCTTCTCTTAATCTGAAGATTACAGCCACCGGTGTGACATTCGAGCCCACCCAGAAACATCCACCAGCCACGGGCACACACACAGAGAATCACCCAACGCCATTTAAGATAATGATGCCATTACTTAAGTAAATGAATGCATAATTAGCAAACGCTCCTATGTCGACATACTTGTCTTCACATTCCATATGGATAGGACTAATGTGACTTCGGCATCTTAAACAGAGGAGTTGTAGAAGTTTAAAGGAGGAAAACGTCATTACTATGCAAATTGTTGGTTGAAAGGCAAATTCATCTACCCCACAGGATGTGTAATATCTTAAAAGAGTCCAAGGCTTTCTCCCCTCAACTCTGACTTTTGTTCCTTTTCATCCCAAGGGCTGAACTTCACTTTTTGTCTTTGGTCCAGAGTCAACTGAAACAACCTCCCTCGCTGCATTGCCGTCTTCACCTGGACGATTTACGATCCCCATCGCCTCTGTTCATTTAGTGGTCTGATCTTCTTGTCATAAAGCATGTGTGAAGCCGGCGGTGAGACGGGGGTGGCAGGGAGATGCCAATTTATGAGGGTGGGCAGTGTGGACAGAACCAGTTTTACAGCTCTGAGATTTATAAGGAGCCCAGACATGGTATTCAGTCACGGGTTTTTCCTTTTTTTGGGGAGGGTTGGTGAGGCTGCTCAGTACCTTACAGCTGCTTTGACCTTCACCTGTGAAGGTAGACCCCCCCACCACCACCACTGCCACTGCCCCACACACACGCCTTTTCTTAAAGGTAATTTGTTTTTGCATCCAGGCCTCGAGGGCCTCAGCTTGTATCATTCAAGCAAACAGCGCTGGGCCGTCCTGTGCCATTTAGAGGGTTCACTGGAACACACAGGCTGTAAAGGGGAAGGTCAAGTTAATTTGAATTCAACAGAGGACAGATTAACCTGTGAGGAGATGTCAAAAGGTTAAGAGTGTTTCTCATTTTATGTTTCACAGATCCGATGTGCTCACCTGACCCGATGAAGGAGGCTCGAGAATGAACAGGATTTCAGCACTGTGAGAGTGTGAATGGGAGCAAACTGAGGGAAAGGAGTGACTCAAATTAGTCACAAATGGCCCGAAACTCAGAGTCATTTTGGCTGATAATTTGGGACAGTGTTCTCCACGAGCAAACAGTGATATGTTTGTCCAGTCAGGTTTCTAAAGGATTCATGTTAATATCTCACTGAAGGGAGTTCACTTGTCAATCATCCACACACCATCAGCTTGATTCTTTTGTAAATGTAGTTTTTGCAATGCACTCAAAAACATTCAGAGAATCACTATATTTATTGTAATTTTTCTGTATCCTTTATGACTCAGAGAAAACTTTTTTGCTGTACATTTTTAGATTCATAGCAGATATGCACTGAAGAGGAGGTATAATAGTATGCTAACACACCGGTACTTGTTTCTTTCTGACTTCATTTTTCCCAGAATTTCCTGGTTGGTTGGAGAGGACTCAGTGGGAATGTAATGAAAAGCTGGCACTTTCACAAAGTCTAAACCTGTAGGCCTGCCTTTCTGACTCTGTTCTGCACGATGCCTCAGAACATTTCATACAGCTTCTGCGGTTTCCAAATGCAGCAGCCAGTGGATTTCCACCCCAAGTTAAAAGACTTTTGTATCACACTCTGTAACAGCACCGAGTGAAACAGAGGTCACAGAAGGGGGAAATCAATCCACTTCCTCCAAAACATAGAAAGTGGCTTACCATTACACAAATCCATTCCTCCTCTTCCTGTTTTGTTCATGCCCTTTCTTTCCTTCTCTTTTGCCACAATTGTTTCTGTACTCCGTCTCCTCGTCTTCCTCCTTCACTGCTTCTCCTGTCCCTCTCCTTCTCTTTCTCTCTCTGAACTTCCTGCCCTTCCTCCTCACATCTAAGAAAAATCTGCGCCTGGGAGCGTTTTGAAAGCACCTCAATCCTGTGAAGTTCAAAAGAGAAATATGTACCATCTCCTACGCTTGTTTCCGCCTCTTTGCTAGGTATCTTGGGGAAAGGG
This sequence comes from Scatophagus argus, assembly GCF_020382885.2. Classification (NCBI taxonomy): domain Eukaryota; kingdom Metazoa; phylum Chordata; class Actinopteri; family Scatophagidae; genus Scatophagus; species Scatophagus argus. Next base: position 3,429,065 of record NC_058516.1, on the reverse strand, counting down.
GATACAGGTACGGAGGCTGCAAGGCCAGCAGCAGGTGCAGTCTTACATGTGAGGAAATTCACACTCTCATCATCCTTTCCTCTGATATAAATCACTGAAAAGGTGGAACAACAAAAAAACACATTCCTTGGTAAAACAAACAAACAAAAAAAGTAAAAATAGGAATAAAGGTAGCTATGGGCTATTACTTTCTACTGGGGAGAGCATCCCATCACAGTTATTTCAGAAAAGATGATTAAACAAAGCAGAGTTGCAGAGCAGAAAAGTTACTAAAAGAAGTTAAACTGCACTATCATAATAACTAAGATATAGACACAATTACATAAGGTCAGGCCACTTACATAACTAAATCTCCTAAAACTTTGATCAACGGATCATAAGCATGAACTATGATTCAAAAAAACTATGAAGTTTGCTGAAGTCACTGCATACAAAATTACTGGTTATCACCAAAATCAGACAAGATTTCCATGATCCCAACTCAACCTGCTCATATTTTAAGATTTGGAGCAAAAGCATTGCTGCTCTGTGAGCAGACTAGAACAACCCTCAGTAGAGACCGTTTGTCTGCATGGCAGGTCACACATGCAATAAACATTACTGAAATTTTCCATTTATATGTAAAAAATTGCTTAAATTATAGGAACTTTTTTAGTTTTTCACCCTTCAGTTTTAAATATTTCATACGGGACTCATGTTGAATCATTGATGGTATGAGCTGCTGTATTCTCTTCTAGAGTGATTATTTTATTTAGATATTTTTTATTTATACAAATGTTTATTTTGGACCTGTTTAGCAGTCACTAGACTGGAGGATTCTGGAGGATTTCCTGGACATAAACAGTAAAACCAACAACAGCAATGGTGGCTGGTTTATTTCCACCTACAATTTTGTCTGCATTTTTCATTATTTCTTATTTTTGGAAGAAAGCAATATGTGCCCAGATATGTGTGTGTGTGTGTGAGACACTTCACACTACCTCTGAATGTCTGTACTTTTTACTGAATGTATTCCCTGCCCTTCTGGCCAAATTGACAGGACAACATTGTTTATCAAAAACTTCCAAAATGCTTATTCAAACTTAATCAACTTGGATTAAAAAAAGAAAAAACAAAAACATGTTGAGGTCATAGGCCACCCAGGGCGGATTTTGCACCACTCTAATACTGTCACATTACTTGGCACTGGTCACACAGCCTTAAGAGGTTTGTGTGAGAAAAACACAAAAGATACACAAGTGTTTGAACTAATAACCAACACTTTCATTTCCCTGGTCAGAATGGTGTCTGATAGTCATGAGCTGAAAACTGGAATAAAACTTTCTTTCTCAGCTTGAGTCACAGTTATAAGATTAACTGTAAACTGCAGGGGGGTAGTTTCTTCCCAGCTTTATTGAGTGTAAGAGCACAAAGGCAACAGTTACACAAGAGCAAAAAAATCTGTAAATATCCACTCAAGAGGTGTAACAAAGTGCTTTTATTCAGCAGAAATCACCTTCACGCACACACACACACACACACACACACACACACGCATCCAAGCACAGGCAATTATATTAGAAGTCACCCACCAAGTGAAGCATCATCTGGCCTGGCTGTGCACTCACACTGATGTGCAGTGGGGTGAGCTGAGGACGCACTGCAACTGACTCTGCAAACATATCTGAGACAGATACATGCTCTATCACTCCTTGACCTTTGGAGTGAAAAAGAGACGGAGAGAAGACGTCTTTTCCTCTGACTGTCAAATGGACATTTGATCTTGATGAGATCTTTAGTGGAGTTTGCACACCGTAGTGTTTCCTCCTGCACCTTCCAGAGAGCTTTATCAGCATTTTTTTGGATTTTGTGTTGAGGAGGCAAAATTTTCTTCAGATGCTCCTCATCTTCCATGCTCACATAACCAGTTCTTCCTCGATTCCTTCTGCATGGACAATTGTTGTTGCAGCCAGTCATGTAAAATGCATCACTCAGTGTGAGCCAGAGAATTTCACCCAAGAAGGAGCTGCCAGATATTGAGGATCAGATTCAGGATGTGCAGATTGACATGGACACTGATGCAGATTGAAAGGCGCATCAAATTAGCGCGTGACTTGCTAAGACAGCAGCTAATTACACAATAAGCAGTGTGACTGCCTTCTTCTGAATAAAAAGGGAAGCTTCTAAAGTGCATTTCGAGGATAGGGCAGAATTTGTCTGAGATCATCAAGCTCAAAACAGAAGCCACAATTTGGCGGGGCAAAATGGAAGTGACTGAAATATAACTGCAGTTATCTATCAAATAAGTATGTTGATTTAAGTGTGCTTTTTTTCTCCAAGACTACTTCAAACAACTTTCATCTACACTTTGTCCTTTTTGTCAATGTTTTCATGAAGAATGTAGCTACATGTCCAGCTGGCCATGTGGGAGGTTTTAAATTCAATTTACTGAAATCTGATTGGTCAGCTGCTTCTCCAAGTGGAGGAAAACTGGCATCAGCTGTTAATGTATCAGTGGTTAGAAAATAACAAAAAAACATTATGAGTCTCTATTACCTCTTGTTTGGTGCTCTCTATCATTTTCTATTACCTCAGTTTGATCAAAAGTACAAATCAGTGCTGGATAAAAAGCTAAGAAAAAAAAGTAGTCCAGCGTACAGATATATGACAGAGGTCTTGTGATGCATGTAAAATAGATCTTAAAGAATGCATTTCCCGACTTTCTGGCTATGAGACCTCTTGTCCTCTTTATGTTTCCCGCTATCTCTCTTCCTCTTATGCATACAACTCACAGATGAAAAGTCATCCAACCCTACAGAGCATCCAGCCTAACAAAAAAAGAGGATAAAAAACCCCCACTTATTTTTGATGGCTGCTTCAAAGACAATTACTGGTGCCTTTGAAAAGTTACCAAAGGGTGGAAGTTCTTTGGAGTGCCGAAGTGCACAGTGAAAGGTTGCAAAGGGGTGAGGTAGCCACCCTTGTATCCTTCCTCTTCTTCTTCGTCTGCTTCTCCTCCTTTTTGCCGTCTTTCTTGCTCCTCCTTCTCGTCTCGGGGCTCTGACAGAATACTAAGTAAACAAGATCAAGGAAGGGCCGTGATACTCAGGGTCTCAACAGAGGCCCCAGCCGCTGTCTGGAAGGAACACTTAAGCCCACAGAAAGATAAAGTGGTTTTTGGAAAGAGGGGAGTCCCAATAAGCAATTCCGTTTCTCACAGCACAAAGCCTGAAGCGCCGAAAGAACACACAGAAGTGAAGCGGGCGTCGCATTTATCCACGGCGGGACATTTCTGAAGAGAGGATAAGCGAGGAGTTTGTATGATCCGACACGTCATCCTAGTGGGAACGTAACCCTGTGCAAAGACTCATCTGAGCAGTTAGCTGTTCATGGTTGGGCTTGGTCCCTTAGTTTGAATTAAGGGAAATGCAACAGCATGCAATGATATTTAAGATTTATCCTTTGCTTCCAACTTTGCGGCAACAGCTTTTGGAGGCCTTTTCCTGTTTCAGTGTAGCAATGCTCCACCGCACAAAGGTCGACAAAGGAATGGTTTTGTGGCTTCATGGGAGAAAATCCTTGCAGACAGGTCTCAAAAGCTTGTGGGAAGCCTTGTTTTAGCAGCAGATTAATCCTCATGGTTTGGAACAAGGTGTTAAACAATCACATATGGGTGCAATCTTTGGGTGTTAAGATGCTTTCCTGGCTTGTCCACATGCCTTTGACCAAATAGTGTCCCACACATTCATCAGTAGCCTGTGTTATACCAGCAATCATTTTATTAAACCTATCTGGTGTTGTTTTTATTGTAAATGAAGATCAAATTTGGCTTGAGCTATTTGAAGAAAATGTGCCAAAGCGCTGGCAAGACTGGCCTCCAACCCAGGTGGTAGCTCTGTCTCATTAGCAGAGAATCTAATTAGTAACAGAGTGGGATACATTGAAATCAAACTATTCAGAGGCTGGGTTTTAAATTTGTGCCTTTGTGATGCCAGGATCAGGTTGAGTTGAAGAGCATCTGAAGCTGTTTTGATATGTGTGTGTTCATGTGTGCACAATGCCATTTTACTGCTGTCTGGCAGATCTTGAGAGTCCCATAAGGTCCACGAGTCATGTCCAAACAATCACATTTTGCCAGGGGTCCTGACCCATACACATTGCTCTCTGTCTGTAAAGTGGTACACCAGGCAGAATCAGTGGCCCCCAAGCTGAAAAAAGCTGAAATCTGGCATGGCTGGTCCACTGTGGGCTGAGGGCCTTGTTTGGAGAGGCCACAACGCAGGTTTGACTGGACCCACCTGTCAACACAGTGGGGGATTCATGGACATATCAATCCATGGCTGCATAGATCACCATACCTGCTCTGTGAATCTTGCATATTCCAACCTGCCTGCCAATTTTCTCATTTTCACTGATGAGTCTAGTTTGGCTTGACCATTGCTTTCCCAGAATGTATTATACCCAGTATAGACTGGCGGACACTGATATCGCTAGTGCAGGCCTTTTACTGCCAAACTGAATAAATATAGTGTGTGTTTTCTGAATATTCCTATTTGCCATCAAAGTAAGCTCATATGACAGATTTCTGGATAATAATTAACAACAGTACATGCTGTATGTGGCCAGTTATCTATCCTGAAACAAGGCTTTTTCAGTACAAGAGAAATATTGGAAACTGCATGAGAAATAAAGCAAACTGAAGCTGTCTCATTAACAGTGAAATATTTCCCCTCTTTTTACAGAAACTGCACTTACCAAGACTGACTGAATCACTTCATAACCTCCACCATTGACTGGCAGACACAAATACATCTGTATTATTACAGATGGGTGCAAAGACTCCTTGTGCATTTATACCACAGAAAAACAAATAAACAAACAAACAAACAAAAAAAAAACAACTAATCATGTTGTAAAGGTTCTTAAAATTCTTAGAGGAAAAGTGGGACATTAGCCTGGCACCTTGATTTCATTTAAACAACAACCTCTGTCATACAACATAATATCTATCAATGTAATACATAGATAAATGTTCTGTTAGCATGGGCAGCCAATAGCTCACTCATTCATCCTTGCCAACGTTAGCAAATGTGTTCACAGTCAGGACAAACAGATTCAAACCAAGTGGTGAGCGTGCACATTTCAAATGAACAGAAGTGAGGAGAGAGAAGCAGGGAGGAATGATACGTGCAGAGACAGAAGAAGAAGTAAAAAGAGGAGCAGAAGACGAAGGGGATTATGACAAAGAGGCGTGCAGGAGGCGAGGGAGAATGAGCGGTACAAGGGGAGTAGGTGCGCTCTGCAGAGTGTGTAAAGACCTTCCCTTCCCCTTCTCCACAGTGCAGCCCCCGACCTTGAAAGGACAAGGGGGTTGGGGGGCGGTGATGGTGGGAGCAACAGTATATCTTCAGAGGATGTCATAATCCCCTACACACACACGCACACACAGATCTTTTATAGCATACAGACTAATAATGACATGAAAGGCTTAAAATCCTGCAGCATTTGTCAGACCCACAGCAAAGCATAGGTGGCGCTGTGTGTGGTGGAGGTGGTGTGTTCATGTGATAGCACACAACAGATTACTGTTTTGGTCTCAGCAACCGTTTTTGTGTTTGTCGCTGAAGTGGAAAACGCTAACACTGAGTATCAGCCTATATGCATCAATGATGCATCCATAATTCAATATACACACTGCACAGGCTTTGTGGTTGCATCATGGATGTCCTAGAGACCCACTTGAGAGAGCTGGCAAATAATAGATAAATGCATGTCACTGAAAATGGAAGACACACTTCACAAAGGTGAAACTGCTGCAGAATTCATGTCCTTCGTACTTTTGAATATGTCCTCATTCCACACAAATAAGTTTCAATGGTTTATCTCCATGTTATTTTAGGGTTTAAGGTTTTATCTAAATAAATCATGTACTAAATAAAGGTTTGCTTCAGGTTAGAGAAAAACTGGAGTTCAGGTTAACAAAACGGCAAATGGTAATTACAGCGATGCAGCACTTTGGCATGAAATCCAGATACACACATCCACTTACCACTCCGACTGCTTCCTCGCATTCTTATCTTGGATTACAGGAACCAAAAGGGTGGGGGTTAATTTGCCTCAGCCAGATCTGCCCTACACCCCCACCCCCCACCCCGAGCCTCACCCTGACGCCCTCAAGTCACCCACCAACACACCACCAGCACTCCCAATCCTATCTTCTGTACCCCTGTCCTTGGCCCTTTTTCACCCCTACCTCCTCACTAAAACCTCATTTTAATAAACTAATTTAGACACATAAATCTTAAGCTGAATGATGTTAAAGTACCAGGGCAGGTTTTTTTTAGTCATCAAGCTATTTTAAAAGCTAACCTTGAAAAGCCTTGCAGATTTCAAAATGCTGTATGCTAAGTGTAGCACACTGCAGTCCGGTCAGCTGAAACATATGCAACAGAACAGAGTTGTAGTCTGAGACTATGAAGACAGAAACAAAGCCACAGATGTATTATTTGGCAAGGAGGAGACTGACTACAGGCAGATGAAGAGAAGCACCTCGCTCCTTCATCTCTCTGGGCACTTCACCCACTTTCCACGCATTGTTTACACAAAACCTGTCTGCTCAACTCAGTAAGTAGAGAGAAAGGAAGTGGTGGCGGGGGGGTGTAAGTGTGTATTAGTGGGGACGACGTAGAAACATTATACAAGCTTTAATGAGCTTGTAAGCCTGTCACTTCATATGCTTTACATGTGCAATAACTGGTGTTCTTAGTGTTGACTGCTTTCAGCACAAAGTAAAATATCTTATCTGGATCTGTCATCTGGGAAAAGAAAAGAAGAAGGGATCCAGTCTTACAAAATGACAGGACAAAAATGAAAACAAAATATGGTACTTTCAAAGCTGTTACATCTCCCCGGCTTTTAAATGTCGTCTGTCAAAAAAAAAAGACTTAAAAGATTCATAGGCTAAACAAATCAGCACTTGCAAAGTACCTTCAAATCACAGTTCCATTTATGACGGCTTTGTCCTTACCTTGGGTGTAATGACTTCCCCCATACTGGAGTTCAAGAAGATCTTCAGTTTATTAGATGTCTGGCTTGTTACGATTTTTATGTGAATTCCTATGAAACTCCTTTCAGTGCATGAAACAATTTCATAACTTGAAAACTGTATTTTTTACAGCAGCATCGCTCGATGAGCCTCAGTCTTTATTCTTTTACATCTTTTCACTGAAGTTTAATTAACTCAATGAGGACTCGTGTCCTCTGGATGATATCACCCACAGGAAAGATTTTACATGAAGAAATTTCTATTTAACAGCATTAACTTGTGAAATAACTATCTATCTATCTATCTACGTGTCTGTCAGTCCGTCTGTACTACATGTGTACAAACAAGCCTGTGCTACTTGTACCCACACGTGCCTTTAAGGCTGAAGGTGTATGCATTAGCTTTTCATTATAATAAGTAATGGGAGTGGTTCCCCACCCTTAAAATGCCATTAGCCCCTGCTCACTCCCCTCTTCCTCCCCCATCTCTCCCCTCTTCGCCCTTCCCGATCCAAAGCCGAGCACTGCAATTAGCTTTATGGAGCGAAGGCTGAAGGCAGAGAGGAAAATGCTACAAATTATATTACTTTGAGCCTGAATAAGCACACGACACATGACATTATCATCACACCAGATGGAGACACTACGGAGCCTATCAAATGCTGGGATCTGCATAGCAAACCCCCCTTGTGCGATTAGATGAGACCTCGCCAGGGGGGCCCGGCTGCCTCGAGCCCATGGTGGGAAATTTACTGATAGGAGGACACAATCAAAGAGCTCCTTTTAGTGTCACATCAGCAGTTCAGTGCAGTGGGTGAGCACCTGCGAGTTCGACACAGAAACACATATGAAATTAAATTACATGTAGACGGAGTGGTGGGAGATCATGCGTGATGGCAGGCACGAGATCTGTGAGGCACTGGGTGCAACCTCACGAGCAGAGGACACAGCCAGGAGCAATTAAACTTTGAAATGACCTTCAATTTGCCATTTCTGTGGAGAAACATCCATCTCCTGTCTGAATTCTGAGACTAGTTTTTGATGAAGGAACAACTGAACACAAATTCAAACTCTAGTTTAGTTCTACACTGGTTCATTTGAATTGTGTTGTCACCTCTTTTTAAAATCTCACTGATCTGTAGGATGCAGTAGGATGGTATTAAACTGATGCGTGAATATGTTCCTCACACTAACACGCGTTCCCATAAATCCTTCTGCTCCCATGTAATTTTCTGACAGCAGGCGCACATGCATGTATGTGTACATTTGTGTTCTGCCCCATGTGTCCACGTGTTACAGATTATGCCCGTGTTTGTTTTCACAATGCTTTTCGTGAGTCATGGATATGTGTGCACATTTTGCACTGCACTGGTGTGAGAAGGAAAATGTAAGTGTGAGTGTGAGTGTGTGTGTGTGTGTGTGTGTGTGTGTGTGAGTGTAATCCCTTTGCACAGTGATGCGGGCAGCATGTGTGTCCGCGCATGTAAACATCCTGGCGTGTAAACGCCCTAATCTGTTCCCCTTCCCTGGTAATTACACTGACTAACGAGCAAAGCATGGGGACACAAACAGACTGAAAGGACAGAGGGAGGACAAGAGAGAGGGAGTGAAGTGAAGACAAGGGACAGATGGCCAAAGAATAGAAGAGTTTTTATTTGAGTATTCACATACACATGTGTAGGTATTGAGGCCTGCTGTGAGGATATATCACTATATCTATCTGTGTGTGTGTGTGTGTATGTGTGTGTGTGTGCATGTCAGAGCCAGATGCCTGCATCTAACAGCCCATCTGTGAGGAGAGCCCTGCCAGACCACTAATCAGGCAATCCATCACCTCTCTACCTGCCACTGGCCATTACTCACGAGCCACTCACACACATGCGCACTCTGCTTGGGTGCGTATTCGTACATGTGTGAAAGAGAAGTCTTGAAAGCTGATGATAAACAAACTAATTAGTATAAAAATTAACAGTTTGGACCTTGCATATCAAGGTCAAACCCTAGGACACACGTGGCCTCACACACACACAAACATATGTTCATAAGAAGTGTACTGTATTTATATACATTCCAAGACACCAAAACATGCACATGCCTCCAGCGCAAGACTGAGAAACAAGGCCACAAACACACATATGTCAAAGCTCAATTTAATTAAAGGAATATTCCCTATTCTAACAAAGCCGAATATGCTACTTCCATGACGGACTTTGGTTTGCTTAAATCTGTTTGAAGTTTCAGCTGCTGAGGCAATTTGGTATGACAGATATCAAAGGGGAAGTGGATCATGTTTCAAAATTTGCTTTGAGACTTTTAAATGAAAATTTTGATGCTTTTTTTTTAGCCAGTGAGAGTCGCCATTCAGAGATTTTTATGTGGATATTTTTATTTTAACATGACATAATCTTCAAGGACCCATTTCAGCTGCAGTGATCCATTTTAAAATCACCACCCTTTAGGAAGCTGGATCAGAAAGTTAGCTTGTTTAGTGTGCAGGGCAGCACAACATGAGGTGTGAACATCTGCTCCACTGCGAGCCCCTGCAGCAGACAGTTACCCGTAACACCCCACTCTGCACAGATCTGGCATCAAGATGGACACATTTGCCAACAAAGATTCCAGAATGGTGCACACTCACAACATATCACTCATGGTTTATTTGGTAAAACAAGATTCTCCACATGGAAACAGACGATGACTTGATGCAAATCATTGTCCTTTTTTTATGCAGAACTGCCTTCATATCTGGTATCACTGATTCTCTCTCAGTTGCTGTTTGTTTTTCTGTCTCCTTATCTGTGCATTTTAGAAATACTGTCCTTCCCACATGCTTTTTCTCAGAGAGAAGATGACACTCATGGAAGCAAGGGGAACTGGGGATATGTAATGAGCTCCTCAGTCACTTTACTGACTACACACACATACATATATACACACAGAGTAAAATCCACCTGTGCCTGTGTATGAGTGAGTGTGCTAGCCTGCAGCAACGACTGCATGATACGCCGTCTGATCGCTGCCGTAGAGGCAGGAGGGATTTCATCTGGCTCTGAATGAAACACTTCTGAAACTAAAGGCAGTAGTAGGCTGCCAAAACACACACATGCAGACACGCGCATGCACACACAAACAGTCATAACCAAGAGTACAAATGCACACGGAGTAAAACAACAACAAAAAACACATCCACAACTTTGGTGAAACTGTCAGATAAAGCACACACACAAGGCTGTGTTATATGAACAGTTAAAAAACAGTTTGCCATTTTTGTACACGCATGCATCACACACCACTGAACTTTCACACACATCCAGTGCAGGGGATGTTAGTTTTGTTGTTTCACACCTAAAATGAATAAGAAAATGAATCTCTCATTCAGTTATTTTACATCATTTTGCTACATTTTCGCTCCTATAGAGTACAACTAACTTGAAGTGCAAACAACCAGTCGTTCTCAGCTGGCATGTGCTTGTGGATTCAATCCAAACAGACTTGCATGCATAGATGTTAAGGAAATGATGAACAGAAGGAAAAGACGGTTGAGAAAAATGATGCCTTGTTTTGGGGCTTAGTAAACATAATGTCCTTTCAGTTTTGACTAGTTTCTTACAGTACAGAGACACAGCAGCACAGTGAGGCCTGACCTCTTGGCTTTACCAAGCATGCAATCACACTGAGGCTGCTGCAGACACTATAACACATCCCATCCATGTTGGAGCCCAACACAGACACAACAGTATCGACGAGGGCACAGCCATGAAAAAGTAATCATTGGAAATTATGCACTGTACAGTAACATGTTTTGAAATGCCACTCAATTCTAAAATGTTCCTCAAATGGAATTAGAGAATGCAAGCCTTGAAGCAATTTTACCAGGGAACTGGTCCTTGACTGGCAAACCTGTCATTCAACTCTCCACTGACAAACATCTCATAGACTCTATGACATAGAGCACGATGTTCTTCAGCTAATAGCAGTTACATCTGTTATTATGACATCACCGCCTACAAGCAAGATCATAAGATGGCACATACAGTTTGCTTACTTGTGCATCTCATATCCAACCACCTGGACAAATCTAAAAAACGTCAGAGGTCTTTACTTTTAACACAATTCAGAGCAATTTACTCCTTCAAAAAAAAATCTGTTACAGTTCAATCTCATTCATTGGTGCAGGTCTTTTCTAGACTTCCATGCTGAACTGCAATACAAAATAGCTCAGCAGCTAAAACATCAAACTGTATAATTAAAAAATAACACCACATCTGTGCAAATCTTATTGGTGAACCTGTCGAGCAACTCACAACAAGAGCGTCGTCATTTTTGTGCACAAATGCCTAAAAGCATTTTTCACTAATGAATGTCATGATTCTTGGCTTATTGTTCATTCCAGAAAAGCTTGTGTAAACGGGAGTGAGAGTGTGTATGTGTGTATTAAGTTCTCCCACTTATGTAGGAGAGACAAAAGACCTCTACTAGCAAAAATGCTTCCAAGAGGGATGGCGGTATAAAACCTGCAGGGCTCCCTGACAAAGATTGTTCATTTCTGTGTGCGTGTGTGTGTATGTGTGTTTTTGCGTGTAGAGAGGGCGAGATACTATATGTAGTGGTTGGGGCGTTAAGCTGCAACCCCGTGGCGTTGCAGTGATGTGGAGGTGTAGCGATACCGTGCTCACACTGAGCTAAAACACCACCCACGGGTGCCACGTCCCTCAACAGACCTTCACTCTCTGACACACACACACATACACACACCTTCTGATGCACACACTTGCACAAACAGAGTCAGGACAACATACTGAATAACACAGCCTGCATCCAAACACAAAGGTCCAATGCAATAACATTGCATAACGTGAATCATTTCTTGTGGGGGAATGCAGAATTCTAATATACATACAAAAGTTTTCTGTGTGTGTGTGTGTGTGTGTGTGTGTGCGCGCGCGTGTGTCTCAGGGACACCCAGGGAACCAAGAGGAGACGTAGAATTCATTGCCATCTGTTTTCCAGCCCGACAATTAGGACACAGTCTGAGCAGCAGAAGCCAAGTTTGACCTAATGCAATATTCTGTCTGACACACACACACACACACACACACACACTCTGTCTCTCTTTCTCCTCCCTCGTGTGGTGGCTGTCGATCGATGGCGTGCCTTGTCTGCCACTCTCCTGCTCACAGTGCCGGACCGTAAATCACATAGATAAGCCAAGACCTACAAAGTACATGACTTGAAGGCCTCTTGAGCATGCACACACACACATATGTGCACACATACACACACGCAGGATGGATGGGTTGCCAAAAGGAGCTGAGGAGCAGTGAAGGAGCAGGGGAAGGAAAAAAAAGGACACCTGCAGCATTAATCTCGATGCCAAGACTCAACTGCACATGAACATGTGCACATACTGTGATATAATGAGTGTAAAGTACCAATAACAGTTAAATATTTAACATCAAACAGCAACACAGGCAGAAACAGTCCCTAACATAATTAGACTTCTTATTCTATTAGCTGCGGCATGAGAGATGCTGTAAATGTGTTACATTGCAAGTTACTGGCATATGCAGCAGCTGCCGTACTGATACTGAAACCCAAAGATATTCTACACATTTCACTGCTGCTGCAGGTAGCTGTTTCATCTGTATATGATGACATGCTACTCTTCTTGTCTTAATGGTGAGCTACAGTCATTTTGGGGAAGGCCCTGTCCTGTTCCAGCATGCTAATGTCACAGTGCACAAAGAAAAGTCTATGAAGAAATGTTCCCCAGTGCACAGAGCTTCAACCTCAACCCGATTTATCACCTCTGGGATGAAATGACACACCACTGTTGAGCCAGGCCTTATTGTCCATCATCCCTCACTGACCTCACTAAATGCTCTAGTGGCTGAATGGGAGAAAATCCCTGCACAGGCAGGTTTATCAGAAGAGCTGAGGCTGTTGGAGTAATATATTAAAGCCCACAGCTTTGAAATGAGATGCTCCACACATTTGTTTTGAAAATCCACACAGTTTCCGTCATGTGGTGCTTCAGTAATGAACTGTAACAGAACCAAAGGTCAGTAAAATGTCTTTATAATCTATGAGAAACCTGTCAACGCTGGGGGTAATGCTGCTTTATCATGCATAGAAATGTTGGGGGCAGCCGTGGCCTAGAGGTTGGAGAAGCGGCTTGTGATCGGAGGGTCACCGGTTCGATTCCCCCACTGGACGGGCAGGAAAAATTTGGGTGTGGTGGAGTGATTAATGCGAAAAATACTCCCCCCCTCTATTAGCCGGCTGATGTGCCCTTGAGCAAGGCACTTAACCCCCCAATATGCTCCCCGGGCGCCTGATGCTGCCCACTGCTCCTGTGTGTGTTTCACTGCATGTAATTTGCCGGGTGTTGCATGTGTGTGTTCAACTAAGGATGGGTCAAATGCAGAAGACGAATTCAGTGTGTGTATGTAAAAATATATATACTGCCAATAAAGTTGATTCTTCTTCTTCTTCTTCTTGACTACTAACCTGAGCACAGGTATTTTACACTATAAATTCACTATAAACCTTTACTCAGCCTGAGAGACAGTAGAACCTGAATGAGATTAAAGGATATATTTCCTTATTTAGACTCAGCACTTCCATTCAAACAAACTGAATATGGTACAAAATCATAAATGCTGGTGTGACCAGCCAGTAAAGCTGATAAGGCAGGGGTATTTAGCTGGAGCTTTCGTATATCTCCTGTTTCTCTCCAAGACTTTTGATAAAAGAGATGGTGAAAAGGAGAAAGAGGAGTTGGGGAGAGACTGTAAATGAAAAATGAAAGGAGATGAGATTAAATTGGGGAGAGGGGATTGCATATGAAAGAAAAGAAAAGAAAAGAGGGAGACAAGAAAGAAAAGAGGGATCTGGATGGATGGATGGATGGAGAGAGTCAGGGACAGGGAGGAGTGACCAGCCTGGACTCGCCTGTAGTTTCACCAGCAGGAGCAGCTTGTGTGGCAGCAGGACGACTGTCACCGCTGCCTGCCAACAGCGGCCACGCATGGCGCCGCAAAGCATCCACCTGTCATTCAAATCCGCATTTGTTTTAAGTCGTTTCCAGCCTTGATTGTTATCATCACTTGGGACAGAGGGTGGAGATCTGTCCATATAACACTCATAAATGTGAAATTAAACCAGGTTTTGCTTTCAACTTGTCTTGCAGTGCCTGCCTGAATGTGCAATGATTAATTACCAGAACTTCTGCATCCATGATGACATGCGCTGCATAAGAAGAAAAAAAAAAAGAGACATTATGACATCCAATGCTGTATCCACCTGTAGAACAACTCACAGACCAGAGAACAACATCTTCCAACAGCCATAACACGAGTCACAATAATTAGCCTGTCGGAGAGCAGAGTGGGAGTTGAGCCTGCCTGGCTGTTAGCACACAAAGCAACAGTCGACAGCTCTGTGCGTGTGTGAATGTGTGTGAGCAGCAAGGGGTACCATTCTCACAGCCTGTTCTGACCGCCCTACCATCTGCGGGCATGCCGGATGCCCGCCTGTTGGCCCTCCTATGCCAGGCACTTTGACGTGGTTGCATGGTAACAGGTCTGAGAGGGCGGCTAGAAGCTGGTCCGGCCAAATGCTTCAGAAAAACACTGACTTGGGTGCAGACTGGTCCTTAGACTGGGGGTGGGGGGTGGGACTGTAGGGAGACATTTATTTACATGTCTGGGGCCCACTATCAAATTAACCAACTGTAAATGAGCTAACCTCCTTGTCTTTAGCAGACAAAGTATGTGGATTAATGACACCAACAGCAGAACTACAAAATCTTACTTCCACACACATTAATATACAATGGTGCTGTATGTAAATGATTTTGTTTTCCTAATGGGTTTTAAAGCATGCAATGCTTTCATTTTGTCTTCTTCAAGATACATTCTCCTTGGGTTGTATCAAATATGTTTTATTCTCTGCCAGCTCTTCATATCATTTCATTTTTAGAATATCAGACTGAATCAACCTTTTGCAGAGACTCCACATCTCTCTGATGCATACAGATTTGTAATTCAGTGTAGACTAAATCAGACGTGAACAGTGTTAGCTTAGAGGGGATAAGACGAAATCCAGTCTTGTGCAGTGAGCAAGCAAGAACACAATTTCTTCTTCTGCTCACAAACAAAATGAGAGTTCTCTCCCTCAC
This sequence comes from Scatophagus argus, assembly GCF_020382885.2. Lineage (NCBI taxonomy): Eukaryota > Metazoa > Chordata > Actinopteri > Scatophagidae > Scatophagus > Scatophagus argus. The sequence goes on along the minus strand of NC_058516.1, from coordinate 3,413,860 downwards.
TACTTCCTCATACGGACACACACACAAATTCAAACACACACATGCATGCACGCAGGCAGCTGCCTAAAAATAAGATAGCGAAACAGTGGCTCGATCATCCGTGACTCCATTTTACTCAGCGGCGCCACAGGAAAATTAATTGCACTAATTGAGCAACAGAGTTCATCAAACTGGTATTCTCATTTTCCACATTCATTAGGCACTCTCTTTGTGAGAGCATCCCCGAGGTGACGCTGTGCGCACGGCAGCTGAGCAGAGAGGAAAGGGGACAACACTGTCAGTGGGACCAAACATCCGCCACCCAAACATTCACAACTTTTTTTCCAAAATGCTGTTTGTTTCTAAAAAATTACACTTTGTTATTTGTACTTATGCAAATGTAATCTGCAACCACACACACATGCAAGTGAACATATTATGTCATCATTACAAGTAGTTACAGTGAGTTGCAGTTCATGACTACTGTCAGTTTTCTCACTGAAGATTTCCTCTGCAATAAATTTCACACAACTGCAGTGTGTTTGTGACCGTGCAGGCTTGCATGTGTGAGTGACACAGCAGCAGCCAACTCCAAACTGAATTACAATGCCAGCCGAGACGTAACAACACTGACAAGACTGAAGAAACACACAAACAAGGGTTTCCCTGCTGACTTTCCACTGTGTGTCATCTCTGTGTCTGCGCGGGTTTCTCTGTGTGTGTGCACATACATGTGTCTTTTTTTTTTTGGCACTACTTCGGTGCTGTTGATATGTGTTGGGGCACATACACACGTACATAGACGTGCACACACAACTACACCACCGTCTGCAGCAGCCATCTGCACTGGAAACACAGTAGGGAGAAGAGGCTGAGAGCAGACATGGAAAAGAGGATAGATGGAGAGCACTAAGTAGGAGAGTCTGCTTACTGAACTGCTGCTGCCAAAACGCAATTTTATTTAATAAACTGCGGAGAATTGGACATCTCAGCCTAACACAGTCTGTCAGACAGCTTCCACAACAAAGTGGCATCCACAGCAGTGAGCAGACTTCCTTCACTTTGCAGCTTGATGTTTTACTTCTGTGTGGCTCCAGGGAAAATCAAGTGGGGTGGAAACACTTAACAGCATTTCATTGCCCAATCAACTTGCCAAATCTGTTCAACAAAGCACCCATATACAAACTTATAACACTGAGTTCACAGAAGACAGGATATTTCCTCTTGTTTTTGTGCTGTTTGTAGTGCCTACTGGAGGCCAAAGAATAAAATAGTTACATGTAGCTGCTTCTGCATGTAGTTTTACATAATCATGTAAATCGGACACAGTAACAACAGAACTTTTCTCTTTATTTCTGTGTAAGCAGTGGCCGCCACGATATGACCCAGTCATTCAGCACCACCTTTGTCATGGGAATGTGCAAATGATTATTGCATTGCTACTTTCTGGTCTAATTGGGCATTGGATTACCTGCACATTACTTGCTGATGTGTTGATATGAACTGCATTAAGTATGCAGTTTGAATTCCAGTTATTTCTTATGCAGTTTTGACATAACTTTCAATTAAAGGCTCAGCAGCCTCTATACTATCCTATCTTTGGGCTCCTCCTTCCTTAAAGCAAACTGCTTCACTGGTTTAGCACCACAGAATTAGTCAAACATTGAGCAAAATCGATGCTGATGCCCCTCGAGTGTATGTAATCACCTCATCACATACATACATACATACATACACAGTGTATAAAGAAAGCTGTGTACAGTATCTGTGCATGTTGACAGAAGTTTGAAATACAGGTAAAATGGGGAAGATGCTGATAGAGGGAGAGATGAAGAGGCAGACAGACAGACAGACAGAGAGAGAGTGAGAGGGACCAGAGGGAGTAACAGCTCCTCTCTGTGAGTTTAGTCCAACCTTAAATGGAGGATCTCAACTGGAAGAAACAACTTTCCCACATCAACTGTGCACAAAGCTGCATGACCCTGTCCTTCATCCTGTGTGTATGTGTGTGTGTGTGTGTGTGTGTATTTTATCCCATAAAATATCACTGAGTGTGTGAGCATGCCTGCACTTTATGCACATGTGTATAACTGTGTGTAGCTGTCAACCTTCTCTTCTAGTGTTATGTGTAAATGTACTTTTAAATGTGTGTGTATGTGTGTGTGTGTGTGTGTGTGTGTGTGTGTGGCCGTCCACCTATTGACTGCTGCCAATAAAAAGGGGCTTCAGCCACTATGCCTTCCTCCAACAAGTCTTCATCCTGAGGGAGGATGGACTGATGACACGAGTGAGTCCACCACAGGCACTGTTTCTTGCTGCACCCGGAGTCACACGTCACTCAAAAATCCAAGCACTCATACTTGTCGACGTCCCCCTCCACTTCCCCATTATCCGTCATGCCCAAGTGGGGTCAGAGAGGTTTTGTGATGGGCTGGTCTCAGTTCTCTGGCTAATTACTTTGAGACCTAGTTCACCGCTGGAGGACTTTAGCAGTGGCTATGGAAGGTTAGAAAGGTCAGAGGAGGGGTGAGGAGACGAAGATCTTCGCAGGAAGTAAAGTCTGCCATGGAGGAAGAGGTGAAGCTTTGATAACAGATGCATAATGCTTTGCCATGGATTCGAGCCCTGCCAGGTGGATCCATTAGGTCCATTTAAGTTGACAGAAGGCAAACATCTCAGCAACTCACACCATCAGTATCAAGAAAGATACACCGCTCTACAAGTAAGTGGAAAAATATGTATTTTGGATTTTTAGGTGAATTATTCCTTTAGAGTTTAGTTTGTCCATCTCTGTACCATAGTTTCCACTATTTACTTCTTTTATGTCCTTCTTCACATACATCTTGATGTCTCTCTCTCTTCTTCTTTGCTCTCCTTGCCTCACTGCACCCTTTCCCATCACTGCCTCCTCTCCTACCCCCCATGCAAGCTGAGTGGAATAATCACCTGTTATGCTCCCTGACAAAACACCAAAGCTGGTGTAAAGCCAACATGAAGAGTGAGTCACCAGAGTGTGAAATCTATCTATCAACCAATCTCATGCGCTTGCTGAGAGCACTCCGCTTGACACAGTTTGCCACGGCATTTATTTAGCCTCCGTGAACTTGTACAACGCCAATGGCAAAGTACACACATCAAAATACCCGCATGGCCACACACAGTGAGACAAAATGCTTTCTACCTGTAATCTGCAACGAATGTTGTTCTAGCGGTTAGAGAAACACATCATAATTACAGTTTAATCATGCTTGTCAATACAAAGGAACACGGTGTGCTGTGAAATAACTTGTAAAAAAGTAAAATGGTCAAATTCCTTCAACATACTCAAAATTGTATTTTTCCCCCTCCTTGCTACTCAAGTAAAAATCAGTTAATCATTTAGTCTGCAAATTGCTTGTTCAGTCAGACCAACTGTCCCAAACCCAAAACACTCACTTCACAGCAGCAAATTCTGTAAGGCAGACCTTGAAAATACTCCGAATTTTTTCTTTGTGAATGACTTTATTAAGAATTTTTGATTGATAAATGATAATAAATGAGAAATAATAACTGTAAAATCCCAGAGGTACGCAATTTTCCTTGATAGAGAGCTGTGATTGCTCATAGTCGCGAAGTAGCGAAGATTTTTTTCTTTGTGAATGATTAGTTCGTTAGTTAGTCTTAGTGACGGCCATTTTTTTCATTATCACTTTTGACAGTTACTTTTGTAGATTGACAGGGAAAAATTGCATTAAACTAACTACACACAAGAACAGAAGAATTCAAGCTGCGGCAAAAAACAAACTTTAAGCAACATCTGTTATGAAATATTTTCAATTTCAATCAGTGCTCTTGCAAAAAAACTCAAATCCCAACTTAAATAAATATGGTTGCATGCAACAAATGCAACAGAAATATGTAATTCTCTTATTTTGAACGATGAGGTATTCACAAGATTGCTACGGTTTCAGTGTGTTTATTGTGACTGAGGTGCTGAACTTTCACAGCCCTGCTGCATCTCCACATCAAGGACACAATTCAATTGCATGGTAATCCTCTGGTGAATTATACAGTGAGTGTAAATGATGTGATGCAAGGCGAATGCCCGCACTAAATATTTACAAAAGCCCCATAACTGATCTGAATGAACCTTTTGAGAGTGACTTGGGAGGTAACACAATGGGAGAGGACTGACCTTGCAAGGGAGGGAGGGAGGGGGAGGAAGGCACCAATTATGTGGCGCGTGAATGACTCGGCTGTTGGGGAGCGGAGGAGGCTAAGACGGAGGAAGGGAGAAGGGAGGGGAAAAAGAGGGAGATCATCACTCTGCGGCTCGCCTGTGGAGACACAAGGAGAGATGGGAAAGGGGGGATGGGGAAAAACGAGAGAGAGAGGACAGGCATTTCTCCCTCCCTGCGTTCCATCCATCATCAATCTCCCAGGACTGGAGATGTGAAGTTACTGCAAAACACAGCCGAAAGCCACTCGGCGGTCACTCATCGTGATTGGGCCGCAGCCAAGCATTTTAAGTAGAGATACACAGGCTCACATATGAAGAGGCACTGCTTCCTGGCAAATTAGACAGTTTATTTTTGGGGCTCTCTGACTTTCATTTAGATATCCTCCAGTGGATTTGACTCCAGAGAGTGCCGATCTGATATGCTTGGTTTTCCTGTGAGGGAGTGTGTCAGGTGTGTGTGTGTGTGTGTATTTTATGGGGGTTGGATAAAACTTTTTTGTTGTATCTGTGGGTCGTATCGAGGGATTGTATCAAGTGAGACCACAGTGACAAGTTTACGCTGGAGCGTGTCTGTACATTTGTGTGTCTTTGTTCGGCATGTGTGCTTGTCAGAGATATGGACAGGCACACTAGTTCTTTTATGAGCAGACCTGGTCAAGCTCCACTGGGACACAATGTCAAAGCAGAGAGGAGAGAAGAGGAAAGGAAAGGAAAGGAGAGGAGAGGAGAGGTCCTCCCCAAGACTGACGACTGACACTGCCTTTACGTCACTCTGACACTCAGACTGGTATGCAAAGTTCACTTTAAATTTTGAACTGTTGCAAAAACATTCCAGAGAAGTCAGTTTTACCTCTACATCACTCCATCATACAAGCATGCCTCCAAGGACAACAACTGTTACTGTTCACCAGGGTCGTCAAATATTGGTCACATTCCATGCTTTCAACCTAAACAAGTACGTGGGCTTTTTGAGTGACAGTGGCTTCAATTGCACTGAAGAGACAAGTATAACCTTTCAAAGCGTAACACTGCAGAATGACTTTTGAACAGCTGAAAGCCAAGCGCTGATTGATCAATTGGAGACAAATTATTTAAAGCAGGAATTCATGTTGAAAACAAAATGAGATATTGATTTTATCTATTTTTTACATTAGAATTCACAGAGATGGAGGCTAACTTGCAGCAGTCTCAGCACCACAATCCACCACCGTCTCCACACACCCACAGCACCACAGGCAAAATCTTTCTGTTACCCCTGGAAAGCTGATTTAAGGGGGTCCATCTCAGCTCAGTGTGGGCCCACACCAGCCCATTGGTCAAGGTAGGGCCAAAAGTTCACCACTGTCAGCCCTGAATGGATGGCTAACATTTTTACAACCTTTCTAGGCGATATGGAAGAATCATCGTCTGTCTGCGTGACAGGAACAGGGCACTCATCAGCCATTCCACACATGCACTCTCTGTCTCTCCGCCACGGGAGCCTTACATTAAGTGAGAATGAGCGTAGTAAAAGATTTCCACCTTGGTATTACTTGTCCCTCTTTTTAAGTCTGTCTCTCTTGTTCTCTCTCCACTGTCTCCCTCTCTCACGTCCCAGTTCTTTATTGTCCCTGGGAGGGAGGAGGGGGGCAGCGCTTTAATTCCACTGCTTCCCCTCTTTGACTTTGAATTAATGTACACCACACTGAAACTGGCAAAGAGAGGAAGTATAATTTCCCCTACTTTGAACCCTGTTTCTCTTGATTTTTTGAGAGACCGCCGGGTGGCAGAGCATGTAAGCTCACTCCTCGACATGTTTGATGTCTAGACATGGCTTGAAGTTCCCGAGTCACGCGGGACATCTCTTATATTTTACATGGTAGCTGGGGGGTAACGTACTCCAAAAACACCACTTATGTTCCTGGTTTTGAAACTTCATGAAGGGTCAAGTCAGGAGTAAAGAGAATTCCAAAACAGCTGCTCAAGAAACTGTTGACTCGAAATGTCTCCATTTGATACAGTTAAGTTTGAGATGTTCTTTGCCAAATGAGCTCTTGCCAAAGCAAACAAGATCTTCATTTTTATATTTTTTTCAAGCAAGGAATTGCAAAGTGCAATGCAAATTAAAGCAATTTAAATACCAGAGAAAGGGGCTTCTGAGTGAGTGCTGCTACATCTTCAAGGCAAATTCACTTTGAGACTGCTGTCACAATGACTTGTCAGCCACCTGACAACACTTTCACCAAACTGCCCTGCTTATATTAATATCCACAACCAACCAACCAACCAACCAAGAATGTCAGTAACATTAATCTACACATCAACCATGACCCAGCAAGGGCACTGGACACAAGGCTGAATGAACATCAGAAACAGAGAAATGACCAAACCTCAGTGGATGGCCGGAGAAAGAAGGAGGAGGACATTCACATCCAAAGCAAGAGACCACCTGTTGACAGAAAACCTCTAATGCATATGTCTCAAGAACCATCTACAGTTCAAACAACAAACAAAGTAAAAGGAACAGATTTTCTCAAACCACAAAATAGTAACTCATAACATTTTAAATCAATGTGGGACAGGACAAGGTCTAAAGTAATGGTTTTACTGAGTACATTCTTGAACTGACAAATCTGCAAATTGTTATGTTAGGAAGGACAGTTATGAAACACAAACCTGCTGACTTCTTCTTAGAAAGGCCCAGAAGTAAGAATTATTCAGTTCGAGGCTTTGCTCTGACAAATGTTATTTCTGTTCAGTGATCTGGTTTTTCACTGAAAATTACATTTCAATCATTACAGTCTCTGCTGATCTCAGCACATTTCTAAGCGAGAAAAAGGGGTTTCGGAACTTTTTATTTTCTGATTTCCTTGGCACATGATTTAAGTGTTGGTTTATGACTCCTAAAACCACCGTCAATTATTTACATATGAAACAAATAAACAACATCAATAGATTGATAGTCACGCAGTGTAAGTGTGTTCTTCCCCAAGTCCAGCACCCTGAAGTAACTCCTGTGCCTCAGCTTCCTTATCAAAATACTGTATCTTATTGACAGACTTGGCAAAATATCTGACAAAAACTACTGCTGAGAAGACATCATCACATCAATCCAAAGCATAAAGATTTAAGTCCGAGTCCCACATCAATCTCACTGGCATCGGCATCAGTGTATTTAAATTCTACCTCACCATCCTGAGCTGCACCGGAAGGATGGACTTGAAATCAATTTTCTCCTTTTGGCCCTTTTTGATATCCATTCTCCTCGGCTGCATCCTCTGTCTACTCTTCTGAACTGTTTGTGAAGCACTGAAGTTCACTCTGGGATTTGAAGTTTGGAGGGAAGCTGTCTGGAATATTTCTGAGTATATTTTTTATAAAAGGGGGGGGTTACAATTGGATTTCTGCTTTGAACAAATCGAACGACCTTTGCAATCCAGTCTGTATTACTAAATGCTTTTTCTTTCACAGTCAGAAAGAAGAAGACAGGGACAGAGAGAAAGTCCCAAAGAAATCAAACAGAAAAACTATTTTGTGCACCTTGGATGATTTCATTGTCACACAGTGAGTGTCATTTCCAGCTTGGAAAGTTTTCAGCTGTGTGCCAGATTACAGCTTAAAATTCTGATATTTAAAAAACAGCTGCTCATCTTTGACAGTGCAGCCAATGTAGAACTGTCTTTTGTTGTTAGGAGGAGACCCGGGATAAAACATTTGAACAGATGACAGAGATGGTAAGTGCTGATGGAGATTACTGGAATTAGCCACTGGGAAACTTGTCCTCCCATCACATGAAATACTAATTGGCACAATTAGACAAAAGTACAGCCGAGGCTGATGAGAATGTGATTTGTTTTATGGGTATTTGGTCGTAAATTAAAGTACTTGACACACTTTTGAGCTGATGATGGCACTAAGTGAAAGGTTAGGGGATCACTGGACTTATTAAAATTCATCCTGAGGGGAACATGAATGTCTGAAATAAATTTCATGCCAGTCCATCCAATAGTTGTTGATGCAAACGACTGACCTATGGACCGCTGCTGCCATCCAAAAGTGTCTTGCTAATAAACTATGACATCAAAAAAATCGTAGTCTGACAGCCCTTTGCAGCAGTGTTAGAGGGACTTTGAGGCTACACTCTTCAGAGCCTTCATACAGTGCAGAGGGGAAAGGAAAAGACAATGTGCACATTCCTGTGCACCACTTCGAGGTTGCTGTATTTTCCACCAGTTTTCCAGAGAACGACACAGTGATACAGTCAGAATATGAATTAAATATCCTGTTCAGCCATTCTCTCAGTTTCAGCACGCAGACCTTTTTTTCGCAAAAAAATAAACATGTTAGCTTGGCCCGGCTTAAACTTTCCTCCTCAATTTTAAATAACAAGAAATGGACATCAGCTAAATGAAAAATAGTGACCCATATTGTCAGGAAAAAAGCAGAACAAAATATTAAAAGGAATCTTATTCTCTGTGAGCCCTCCTGTGGCCATCCCTCACAAATTTAAAAGCTCAGTTTGAGAGTGAGGAATCCGACTGAAAATGTGACTTTGACAGCAACTTAGAGCCTCATTAACTCCACAAATGGTGCAGTGAACATCCACCTTTCAAAGGAAATATGTAAACGACTGCTGCCACTGAGGACTTGACGCTGGCGGGTATGATCTTTACTGTTATAGAGAACGGGCTAAGTCCAATGAACCTCACATCAAAATAGATCGAAGAGGAGCAATTGGGTTTAATAGTGTATTGATGGCAGCCTCTGCGTAACCCGGGCCGCAGTGACCCCACTTTGACAACGACATCAGGAGGGCCAGCCAAAGCTACCGCTTAATGCCGCGTAGCTAATCACCTCAAAATTGACCACACGGTAGCTGTGCGTGTATGTGTGAATTTAGGCAAGTGGGTGTGCACATATGCAAACATCTGTTGAGTCAAACAGCTTTGCAATTAGCCAAAAAAAAAAAGAGAGGAAAAAAGAAAAGCAACAGCGTGGTTCAAATGTTTGGCAGGTATTCATTAATTGCTAATGGAAACACAGGGAGGGTGGGGGTCAGTTAATTTTCTCACTCTTATCTGCACGGCACAGAAAGGTTCCTGCGTTTGTCATGTAAAGTGTAAGTTTTTGAGTGGCATGCGATCATTATGGGAGCAGCTGCTGTTTGAAAAATGTTTGGCAAGGAAGAATGTTAGGAGGGAACCGAGTTCTTCTGGGACAATTGCCGTGTTCATCTCTAATCCATCACAATTTTGACAGCTGGTGTTTTGGCTTGGTTTTTCACTGTGCTGCATCAAAGTGAAGGAGAACATAAACCTGAATTTGAAAAAAAAACATCACAGGTGGAAGAAGCACTCCAGTCACAGGCCAGGAGCCACATGTATAATCTTTAGCAATGCATTCTATAAAACATAAATTATGTGTTTTTGTGTGAAATCTTTTGTGTGAAATCTCGTATGAAGTCTAATATTTCTCTCTGAAATGTGATGGCATAGAAAAACAAGATTCTGGAAGTGTCTTAAGAGGTGTTAAATACCTTGACAGTAAAAATACTGACAACTTCCTTTCTTGAAGAAACACAGGACAGGATATCAACAAGCCTAATGCACCAAAATGTGCAAACACACCGTAATTAAGCATGCAAGAGGATTGCCTGTAGTCAACAAATCCGCAACTGGTGCACCCCCTCACTGTCATTTTCCCCCTTTTTTTATCCCTCACTCTGCAAATAACGACTGAATTCACATTCCAATCCACTGCACGAAACCATAACCACAATGAATAACCCACAGTGTTTCATGAATTATGGCATAAACCAGATTTACCACATGATGCTCATACATAATTAGGATGAATCATAATAAATGAGCCATACATTACTCATGACTATTGCAGGGACCCTTCTGCAACCAGATGGGGGTGGGGGGGTGTGGGTGCTTACCTAGAGGAGAGAAGACAGAGAGAGAGAGAGAGAGACAAAGAGTGATCATCATGTCAGTGTCACAGTATTCATAATTAATATCCCTGAAGGGTACAACTCACAGACGGTGTTGCAGCTTGAGGTGTAAATACAGTGTATGGATGAAATTTATTAGGCAACCTGCGGCTGTTTTGGTCCTACTCTTCACAATTGTTGCTAGAAAACAACTCAAATCCATCAAATAAAAAAAACTCCACCTTCCAGAGTGTTTTTGCACATTCTGATAACAGAAAAGGAAGCGAAACTTGAAGTCGGCTGCAGTCTTTGACAGAGCACAACACATTCATTCACATCCTGGGCGAAGTAACAGCATTTCAAAGGGAGTTTTCTTTTGACAGTCCCCTCCTGTCAGTCGGGTGATTTGTTTCAGAAAAAGCAATATCCTTTCAAAAAAAAAAAAAAGCATATCTGTTAGTTTACAGATACAGTGCAGGGCGAAGATAGCAGGATCACCATCACGGCAGCGCTCAGACACTCAGAGCATTTACGCATGGTTGAAAAACACCACTTCCAGCACACATACACACACACTCCCTCAAAGCTTTGGCTTTTCTGCAGCAAAAATAGGCCAGTAAAGTAAATAAGCCACTCTGATCTTTATTTCAAAGGAAGACATATGATGTTTATCGCAATAAAGTAAATTCTAAGAAATATGTCAAAAAGCCGCCATGCTGCGAAGGCGAAAGTGAGAGGGGAAAGGGGAATAAAGTGAGTGCGAAAGGAGCAGAGTGTGTGTGTGTGGAAGGGGGGGATAAAAGAATGACACCACAGGAGCAGGGAAGCCTCGGGGGCCCTTGCCATGCACTCATTGATTTCTCATTAGTAAATCCAGACCTAGATTTCATCAGCCAGGGCAAAGAAAGACAGCTAACGAAGGCATGGCAGGTACTTTGGTCTTATTTCCCACCAGAGGGCAAATTTCCATTCTCCTTTAGCTGGTGATTAGGAAGGGGAAGAGGATGTGGATTCAGTCATGGAGCCTCATGCCCCGCCCTTGGGATGAAACCCACTGAAAGGCTTTTGACCAGCAGGTCTCTGCCCAATTAGCCAGTCCAACAGAAACTGAGACAGACTTAAGTGTCAGTCTGTCTCAGTTTCTGTTTGACCAAATCTACTGCGTATTGTTTCAGCATCCAAAAAGCAGTGGTCAGATGATGCCTTACGCTTTCGGGTCAGGTGTAGAGATTTCAAACCATGCACACCTTCCAGGTTTGGTAGTAATGTGCACTGAATGGTTTTAAGTGTGTGTGATTAGTGAGGCACATTTATTTGAGAAAATATACAGAACCCTCATAAGATGGTACTGTGTACTCTGCACCCACTGAGGAGGAATTGCTGGGGAAAAACTCATCTTCTTCTTTAGTGTTCATTTTATGAGAATGAAGATTGGTTTTATCTGTCAAATATCATATGAGGGGAGGAAAAACGGCAGTATCTGTGGGCATGTTAAAAAGAATATTGTGTTTCCATGGCATTGGAATCAGACAAGAGAGGCTTGTGATATATCAGCCAGGAGATCAGGCGGATTGTTGCTGGATAGGTTCTCATATCTGTAACATCAATGTGCTGGACGGCAATGAAAGGGAGAACAAGAGAGGGGAGATAAGTGAGGGGAGATGAAAGAGGTCGCCACTGATCTTATCAAAATATAGAGGGTCCACGGTGTTATTTTAACAGATGCAAAATGCAAACGGAGACACCCCCCCACACACACACACACACACACACAGCATTTATTTGGCAGTGTACAGATGGAGCCACTATCGACACACACACGCACACACACAGTACTGCTGTTGCTGCCTCTAATTAACTCAGTTTCCCAAACAAAATAACTGCGGAGGCACGAATAACCACATCTGGGAGCGGTGCACTCAGCATCAATCTGAGACAGCCGGCCCGAGGATTATGGAGGGGAGCGACTGAGCAGTTGCCAAACGCCGCAGCAGAGGGGACGGATGAGACACGTGGCGGCAAGAATGAGGTAAATTCTGAGATGTGGATGATGTGTGACGGACACAGAGACAGTGAAGACCAATTCTGCATCCTCATCCAAAAATAAAATGCACAGGGGAGTCCGTGTGTCAAGGTTCATCATGGGACAAACTGAACAAAGTGGTTAAAGGACCAGTTCAGATTTTATTTTATTTTGCAGGGGAACTAATCTTAAGTTCTGGTAAAAACAAACCCTGAAATTCAACTTTATTTGGAGTTCAGTTGTGTAAATCCTCTCCAGGGATTCAATATAAAAAATAATATTACAGAAAATATAGAAAACATACCAAATGTATTTTCTGCTATTGTGATATTTACATTTCTTAACTTATTTCAGTGTAGGTTGATTGTAGTGAAAGTTTGAACTGTGCAGTTGTGTCATAAATAAATGTCAGCTCAGACGCAGAGTTTGCACATGTTTGACGTTAAAGGATGAGGAGCAAATAAAGAGTTTATCATGAAGAAATGTTATTACCAGAGTCTCTGGCTTTGGGGCCCAGCATATCCTTCCATGTATGTTAGCAAGGCAAACTTTGTCAAGTTGTAACTAATGGATTTAATATGGTTAATAAGACTATTTCAGAAATAAATTAATAACCTTTACATTGCCATGCTGTGTATATCATCCAGCTTACTGACATTTCACTTTCAACTCACAAATGGCAACTTACTATTATAAAAAAGGAAACTTTAATCAGTAATCCAAAACCCATTAATGAAAGCATTGGATGCAACTTATTGTATCCATCCCTTATAAATCATGTCCAATTAGTAAATGGCACCAGAAAAAGTAAACTTCCTGACTGACAGCAGAGCACTGGAGGAAATGAACACTCACTACTACTTCTCACCACATTAATCCAATGCAAACTTCCCATCTCACGTCCCTCAGACAACAACTGCCTCAGCTGTTGATGTGGGGTTGTGGACAACAACAGGCAGAAGGCACCTTGTGATCAAAAGGGTCTGCCTCGTTTTCTTCTTCTTCTTCTTCGTCCTGCAAAGCAGGCGTGAGCTGTGCAAGAAAGTGTGTGTGTGTTTGTGTTTTGAGGGATAGAAGGGTGCCGGAATGCATCGATCCTCATCAACCAGGGTCTTTAGTGACGGGGGATCGGTGGGTGTAAGCACTGAGAGCATTAACTGGTGTCCTGCTGGGTAAACACTAGCAACTGTATGTGTGTGTAGGGGGGTTATTTATGCATTTATGTTTCCATTATTAAGCAAAGTGTCTGTTCTCATTGACAGGTCGTGATCATTAACCTGGTCCTGATAACATTCAGAAACAATGTGCCCTTTTTATGCATTAAACATTGATGTTCCACAGAACACTGACTCACGTGTACATGTGGGAGGGCAGCAAGGAGTGCATTTCACCTCAGCAAGTGTCACGCAGTTGAAAGTTTACCTCATTCGGGGAGTAGCTGGAGATGCACAGTCATAAAATAAAAATGATGTTGTCTTCAGCATCCAGCAGTGTTTGATTTCCTCAAATTGTGAAGCAGCTCTGGTGTGAATAAGAAGGTAATGTGCACCCCACACTGGGGAGGGGGAGGAAGTAATACAGCAGCCCTCACCGTTTCATCAGTAATCCACTTGCCTACAACTCACAAGTGGAAAATGAGCTCCGGTTCCTGTAGAAATCTGACTGCAGATGCTTAAATGTTGCCCTTTTTAAGGAATTTTTCTTCAAAATATCTTTGTTGCTTTTAATACCAAACAAAACCTTTTAGCTTTGACTTTATCAGCCGAACATCAGTATCGGCATATGATAACTCTCACACACAGAAGTGACTCGTGACAACGCAGCCATGAGTTTGGAAGGCTATATATCTAGTTGTATTGGAGGCTTTAGAATCAGTTAAAATATCCATGAGAAAGAAGGACTGAGTGACTTTACTTTGTTTCTCTGGCACAAAAGGGGGAACACGTTACAGCAGAAAAAAAGGAAAGGGCTACAAGAAAACATCCACTTTAAACATCTGCATTTCAATTTTAAAGCTCATACTGCTCATACAGTATATACATACAAAATTGCAACAAAAGGAGAACTGAGGACACACCCTTGCTCTACAAACCTCCTAAGGGGAGCTGTGCTAAACAATGTCTGTGTGTGTGTGTTTGTGTGTGTTAGTGCATCATCATTCGATGTCTGTGTGAAGGGGAAGCGACACCCACCACCCTGCGGCGGAAGAGAAATGCCCTCCAAACATAATTGTTATGGATCTCCGCGCTGCATAAACGGCGTTATCACAGTTTGTCTAATTGTGAAAGCTGTGATCAGCATAAAGAAAGGATGAGTTTCAGTGTGTGTGTGTGTGTTTGTTTGCAGGAATGGGCAGAGATTTTCTCCGTTCTCTCCTTCTCATCATCTTGGTCTCTTTATCATCATAAAAGTAATTAGCATAAAGGTCAGATTTGTGTAAACAGCAGAAGCGGGCTTGGGCTACGGTTCCACGTGAATGAGGCCACCTCTTCAGACGCTGCCATCAGTGTGAGCGGGCAAGCATGACAAAGAAAGGATGCCAGTAGACCTGAAACATTTGTTGTGCAGCCAGGCTGAGCATTTCCCGACACAAAGACTCTACAAGTGAATGTAACATGACGAGTCAATATGTGCCACTTTCGGTCAAGCGTTTCCAGTGTGCGTCATCCTCCATGTTTCATCAGCATCAGACCGGTAATGCAGCAGCAATGCTTGGGACAGCTTTAATTAGGCCAGTGCCACCTTTGGGCCAATAAATGTATACTATAAGGTCAAAACAACTGTTGGTAAACTGGCTCTGAAGTGATACCTTTACAAAGAAATGTACAAGTCCAGCTCTGTTCCTCCATCATAAATATTAAAATCTTCACACCTCCTGACCAACACCCCACCTCACACACACACCATCCACACTAACACCCTAAAGGGTAGATGTCACTATTAACAAAACTTTTCAACACTTAACAAGGCATGTCATCTCACCTTTGCCTCTGCTTCGGCAATAAAATCTCACTGAAGTCTACGAGACCAGCGACAGCCACAAAATGAAACACACTGGATTAGGATTTCCAGCAGGGAGGCAACTGGTGAACAAAAGTAATTACCTATTCATCTCACCTCCTTGCTCACCTTTTCATTGTGCTGCACTGTCTCCTTTATTCTGTCTGGAGATCAGCTTCTCTTGATTTGACTGCTCATTTTATCCTGGATTGAAGCGTGGGGGCACAAATCTTTTTGCCCTCGCAGTGAAAAGAGTGCGGCTGTTTTGAAGTAAAATCCACCAGTGGGGAGGCCTTTATACCATGAGGTACAAAGATAGTGGTATTCATTTTTTAAAAAAATATTTTTGCCCTGAAAGCATATGGTCATAAAGAAGTATCACCCACTATGATGTTCTAAGGGAACATTCAATAAGAGGAAAGAAAACATATTGTCTGCTTCCTGTAAAAATGTTCCATAAAGTGATTCATCTTTCCAACAGGGAGAAAACACAGTAGATAACTGATCACCCCTGCTCAGCCTTGTAAATGAAGGGCCTATGGTGAAGGTGCCCTTGAGAGATTTGTGTGTTTGTGTGCGGTCAGCATGTGTATAACCCAGTGGGTGAGGCAGGGGAAGTCAAGGAAGGTTTGATTTCTCCCACACATAAACCATGATTAACACAGTTGGGTTTCAAAGATCTGAACGCTGCCAAGAAACAGTGCTTAACTGCACTCTTGCAAGTACACATGAACGTGCACAGGAGCATGCGCTTATGTATATACACACACTCACGCACGCACACACACACGCACACACACACACACCTTGAGAGAAGAGGCAAGACAGACAGAAAGGAAGGAGAAAGGAGCGGTAAATTACTGCTCCGCCGCTATGCCACATCTTTAAACACATTACAAATCATTACGCTCTATTCATTCTCTCTCTTCAGACAATAGCTCTCACTTCAAAACAATTAGAGAGCAATGACACAAACCCTTGATGAAAGAGGCAACGTTAGTTAAAAAGACGGAAAATGATGCAAATGATTCATGCAGAGACTTGGGAGACCCACGCTTTTCAACAAAAGCCAATTGACCCCCACCACCACCACCAGTCCATCCACCAACCCTCACACCCACACTTGTGTGATTGAACCGGAGCGTAATCTGTCATTCAGTGTCGGGGACCGGCAAGATTTCATTACAATAGGAACTAATGTGAGAAAAGCAATTATTCCACTCCCATAATGCACTACTTCAGCACAACGGTGACCTTTCCGTCTGTGATTGTTCATTTTCAAAAAGTGCTCTCCGCAGTGAATATACATGAATATCAACACTCTGAGGACAGAACATTTAATCTCACCTCTTGCCTTTTCTGTCTGGGTGGAAGGTAACAAAACTAATTTAAGTTTCTTTAAAATCTAAAACCATGGATTTAGTGCGCTGATTGAACATCAATCAATCAACCAATCAATCAATCACTTAATCTATCAATCAGTTAATTCGTGGCCTTTACTTTTTTTCTTTCACCAATTCAACATCAGAATCAGAATCACAAAAACTTTATTGATCCCTGGGGGAAACTGGGTATGGAAATTACATGGAAATATAAATCAATATTTTTCTAACCATTTAAGACCAATACAAAATATCATAATCCTTCAGTTCTGCTCCACCGCAGATACAGAATCGTCTTTTGAATAATACCACATATATATGAATCCAAAGGATATTGACTGATGATGGATTATAGAGGATGATAGCAATATTTGAAGTTATTATCGAGACATCAATACATCACCTTATAGGAACCTTATATATAACCTAAGTTAGACAAACATTCTTGACACTGGATCCTTTCGATTACTGAACAGGTCATTTTACAGCATTTATGAAATAATAATAATTATAATAAAATAAAAATCAACTCTTAAGTGCCATCTGGTGGACAAACTCTGTAATTATGACAATGTTTCTAACTTACCTAAAACATAATTTGGCAATTTTGTACTGCAGTTTCAGTATATCTGCAATAAGCTAATTTCAGCCGATATGAACATGAAAGTGTCTAAATATGCATTTTAAATCAAGGGTTTATAGATCACAGAATGTATAAAAGTCCGTTCAAAGTTTGGAGACTTGAAAGCAGCAGATCACTGGAATAGGGGCTGAGGTAGTCTGACGTTTAGGTCCTGGTGCAGGTCAAGCTCCATAATTATCCTTCCCATAATGCAACAGCCACTTGTCTGGTCTGGACGCAGACACAAGACATCAGCTGTTTTTACAAGCAGCATGTAAAAATCAGTGGGCAGGTGGAGGTAAATTCAATGGACTAAAATCAATCCAGCTTTCAAAGCAGGTGAGAATTTCTATGATTATATTTCAGCACTCTCCAACTTGGTAAGGTTTTGCAGTAGTGAAGACATTCATCTAATATCAGTGTGCACCCTATTCGTCAGTAAAATGTCTACTGAGCAAAGGAAAACACTTGCTGACATTCTGCTCCCATTGTGATTGATTCTGTATTAAACCTTAATAAGAACATTTAAAAAAAAAAAAAAAAAAAATCAATCATCATATTGACTGAAAAACGCCGACAGTTACAGCTGCAACAGAAACAGCACAAAGTCATTCACAAATTGCAGCTTAAATTCTTGATAAAATGCATCGATTAGTGGTGCAGCACAGTGTTTCTGAACTTGGCAACAGGGTTTCAAAGTTAACACTATTTTCACATTGATGTCTTTTGTCATATAATTACAGCCAAACTGATTGAATTTTAACATTTGGACATAAATAACTTGGAGCAGGGACTGCATTTCTTAATGATGTCAGTTAATAGTTTCTTTGACTGAATTTTAGAAAATGAAATAATATAATTTTTTTTAAAAAAAAAGCTCAATATATAGTATAGAGATTTCTGCTGCCATGACCCACTAGTTTCGTAATATAATTAAAAAATTTCAGATTTGACCTCAATAATAGCACCACACTCTGACCAATTGGGGTCATATCGCCCTGGGACCTCCGATGCTCCATCTTCTATCACTGTAAAATTGCAACTTCTCTATAACCTATAGTTTTGCATCTCGGGGGAAATTAACCTAACGTGTTTGAAAAGGAAATAACTGAAGAAATGAGGACTGTTTTCTCTACAGCTGGCTCTTCGAGAAGACTTTACTCGTAGTTGAAAACATTTCATGCAGTTTCAGAGCATCCATCAGTCAATAATTAATGTGACACCGAGGCAGTAAAGGGTATCGCAAAGGATCAAAGTTTTTCACAAGGGCAATCAAACACTTCTGTTTAACTTTTAAGCAGGCGCTGCAATATGGCCGGTTAAATGCTTGGAAGAAAGCGGTAGCTCTGGCGGCTCGATGTTGAACCATCTGCATCTGAACTCATATCTCCTTTCGGTGTTTGCGCTACCCCTCACTGCGCAACCTCCTTTTCTCATTCTCCTCCTCTCTGTTTGATTTCTCAGAGCTTGTCATCCCAGGCCCCAGCTTGTCCAAGAGACTCTGAGCCATTAAATATTCATCCGCTCTCATCAATTGCTCCCCCAGTCCTTTTGGAAGAGGAAAAAAAATGACATTGAATAATTCAGAGCCCAATCAGGGCTATTTCTGGCAACTGCCTTGACTTAGATGAGACGGCACAGCGGGCTCCAGTGTTTGTGTGTTTTGATGTGGTGGCTGTGTTATAACTCCGTGTCCATCCTGAGCTGTCATAATTACAGACATTACACCATTATGCAGGGGTCATCGAATGCCTACTTTTCTCCTGACCACAATTCTGCATCACTGCTGCACGGCTGAAAGACTTCAGTGGATCAACAAAATCGCTATATGATGTTTTGCCAGAAGATTTGTTTAACTTATGCACAGACAAGGAGCGTCCCTACATAAAAAAAAAAAAAAAACTCCACACACACACACAGATTAAAGTTGTCCTTCCATCATGTCAATCTCTTTAGTCCCAGAATAAATTTCTACCACAATAAAGCTGGTCTGATCATACAAGGAGCAGAGAGTGAGTCATTTCATTCAGACTTGTTCCAGGCCATGCAGACTGCTGCACTCAAATGTATAAGGATGAGGGAAAAAAAATCTTTGTGATCAAAAACACAAATCAACATCTTCAACATTCACATTTCACATTTACATTCAGTCTCAAGAGCCTCATTTAAGAACTACAGACTGCAAATGATTTTCTTTCTTAAGACTGCAGACAAGCATTTTTCACATGAAGGAGCAACTACGATGAGCAGAAAGCAGAAGGCAGGGAGCAGAAACGCTCAGCTGAGAGTGAGGAGGATTTTTTCTGTAAAGGGTCAGGGAGGTCTCACTCCCCTGGCCAAAGACAGAAACATGTGAGACTAATTCATCCAATAAAAATGTCACAAAGAGATAAGTACTATGAGCAGCATGCTCATTATCCTGAAAGGATAAGAATGAGCAGTCAAGTGTGAAGTTTCAACAGTGGCACAAGAGAAGGGTGGACACTAAACCCTAAGACCTCAGGCCGTACCACAAATAAGGTGTTACTGATCTCTGTGAACCACAAGAACTCGTATCCACTGATCCCTTGCAGGGTTGTGGGACTTGAACCAGGGACGATTCTGGGACCAGACCTTTGTTGGGGGGGGGGGGGCTCCTAGACATGTAAAATTCCATTCTGAATAATTTCCTTTCTTAATTAAAGAGATCCTGCTTTGCAACTGGAACAATCTTGACTTCACTATCTGCCCACCTGGTTCTTCTTGCTCTCCCTTCCCTTCTTCTCTCCCTCTTTGCACTGACAATCACACATTTTATGCAGCTAGAAAACAGCATGTAATCTAATAATAAATAACAGTATTTATGATGTAAAAAAAGTTCTAAGTGAGGTGAGGTTGGGGAAAATTGTCATTTGATAAAAGGACATCAGTTCACTGCTTAGTAATGGAGTATTTTTATGGAGTCCACTGCAATAAATGTGGGCAAAACAGTTGCAGATGTGATGTGCTTTTGACTGCCTGTCCACATTCTCACCTGGTCTCTGTGCTGTCAGCCAAAAGGCCACCATCACGACAAAACAGAGTATTTATAATATGAGAAGAGGCAGTCAGATGCAGGAAAATCTATATCAGTTTCTACCATTATTCTTATTGAATATTGGGAAACATCAAAATCTTCTTCTCATCTGAACCCCACTGTTTTGACAGAAAAATGCAGTACAGACATGAACACAATAAAATATCAAATATTTTGGAGACCCTGTAACGCTACAATCCAGTCATGTCTGGATCATTTCACAAGGTAGAATCAATTCTGTGGTGATGATCATGTGAAGGAATAGTCATGGTCTTCAAATGAAACCTCATTTTAAAATGATCAAATTTAGGTTTTAATCTGGATCTGAATACACAGATGAAACCAATATGGCATGCAGCCGTTCCCCTGAAGCACCATGACCCCTACCGAGAACAAATCAATACCTATTCACTGTGCTTCGTTCCATTTATTCATGATTTGAACAGATTTAGAGCTCTGTTACGGCTGAACGCTTCCAAAAAGAAGATTTTATCTTTCAGAGCAGTTAAGGACTTCATGGTTTCAACTTGTAAATGTAATTTTGTCTATGATATGTCATACTCAGGCTTAACTATTTGTTAATACTTCTTCTTCCTGTTGCAAATCATGTTCAACCTCAGAGCTAACTATTTAACAGAAGCTGATATGTCAAAGTGTAACCATCTTGGCTTCATGCCAGATACACAGAGGTCATTCACAGGTCAAAGATTCAACAGCTTTTCCATCAATTGAGATCACGTGGTAGGAATGAAGAAACCATCTGTATGCGATGGGAAGGTCATTCTGCATCCCTCAGAGTGATGAAACCCCCCTGATCAGAACCAGAAATGCCCATTCCCCCCTCTCTTTGAGAGCTTCCCTCCCCCGACCCTGAGTAATGAAAACAATTAACATCTCTAATTACCATCCTAAATCAGCGCTCAACACGGCACCCATTGATTTGATAGACTGCCTGAGTTACGAGCTGCTCCCAATCGAACAGCGCACCGCATAAAAGACTTTACTGCACAGCGATTGAGCCTGCCAGCCTCTCACAGGGTAAATAAATCTCAGGAATATGGGCACAGAAAGCCCTCTCATCAACTCAAAAAGTTCCAAGGGGACACATGCATCTGGCAAACGCCTACAGTCTCTGTGGTGTCCTGGTGTTAAAGCTAATTGCCATGAGGTAATGGCCTAATCACTCAGTACAAATCCAGCACATCAGTGGCATTCATCATTGTTGCAAATGATATTTGTAAATACCACCTCTGTTGATGAATCCAGGTATCTGTCATGTGTCTTGGCTGAGCCGGGCTGATATGAGTGGTTTTTGTCTTCCACGCCGCTGACAGGAGACACGCAGCGAGGGGCTGAACGGTGCACGCTGAGCCCAGAAACAACACGGCCGACTAAAAGCACCTGCCTGTCACGATGCTAAATCTGCAGCTCTCTATTGCCATCAGATTCAAACATGAAACACTAGAGTTCAGAGTTACAACCAAGAAAGTCAAGATGGATCATATATGTTTAACAAGCATATCAGCTCTGTTTTATTAACGGAGCACCAGTGTTTTATTCAGCAGATAACATGAAGAACAAGAAAAAAAAGGAGGAGGTCATTTTCCTCACTGTGCATTCAAGCTTCTGGAGTATAAAGAGAGGATGGGATGAAGAGGAAGATCCAGCGACAGCAACGGTGACAGGAGGAATGGGGGGCAAGGAGCATCTTCTTTCCTCTTCTGTAATTTTTTTTTCTTTCTCCCGGTGTGTTGTGGGCTGAGATGTAGCAGTGACAAGAGAAATGTTAACTGGCCTGTACTTTGGAATAACAATTCCCAGTGCTGGCAGGCAGATAGCTGGTGACAAAGCCTCCCCTGACTGAGGCATGCAGGAGTGGGATAAAAAATGAGCCGGCACCTGTCCTCAATTCAATACAATTCAGTTCAATTCAGTTATCTCAAGACACTTTACAGGTGTGTAAACAACACATTCAAAAATAAAAGAAGAGAATCAGAGAGAAACAGGTCCCAGGACAAAACCCCACACTGAGTAAGCTTTTGGCGACAGTGGCGAGGAAAAGACTTCCTTTTAACAGGCACAAACCACAAGCAGAACCAGACAAATCTTCACGTCATGAGCGAACCTCGGCTCTCACCGGACACACACACACACACACACACACACACACACACACACACATACATACATGTGCTGAAAAACAAATAATACAAATAGCTGCGTGCCCTGATTTCTCTCAGACAGATGCGGAAAGTGTGAACACCTGACCAAAAAAAGTTGCACCATTTGTTTTGCTTTTGTTGCCTGTGATCAGGTGCAAAAGGGGATGAAAGGATTAAGCTGTTTGCCTTTGCACAAACTTGCACAGCAGCATATCTCCGCCTGCATCACAGCTGATCCCTGCTAAATAACTGGTAAGTACTCTGCAAAAGCGAGACCGCATGGATCGATACCTGACGCTCAACCTGATCAGCAGAAACTTGAGAGGACTCACACATGCACGCGTGTTCACAAAGACACAATCTCACACACGCACACACAACGTTTCAGGAAAAAAAAATAGCAAAAGACAGTCCACAGGAGTGATGTCCACTCATTTCCCTCTGGGTAACAAAAGAAGCAGGGAGAGTCTCACTGCGCCTTCGACCACAAGGAGTAAAATCATTTGATTGCTGTAGAGCAACAATATGGTGCCCCCAGCTCCTTTTTCTTGGGGGGGGGGGGGTGTATAAACAAGGCTACAAAGGAAAAAAAACATATTGACCAACGCTTTCAAGGAAAATGAATAGGTGTGAATGCCACTTTCAATGACAAGCAACATTGCATTAAAAATGTCAAACAATAGTGAAGAGAGAGGTCACAGGCAAGTGTGTCCATGGGATGTTCGGACTGTGCTGACATGGTGAAATATACATGAGGAGGGAGGGACAAAAGCAATAAATCCTTGAAGTTGTTTGGCAAGTCTTTGCTGTACTTGAATCAGGTGTCCACAATGAGATTCACGAATTGTTTTACCTGAATTTGGTGATTTAAATTAGGGAGGTCCCTCCTGCATGATATTATAAAAGCAGGTGATGATGACTGTTGTTTTAAATCCTGTATTAAACACAAGATTCAAGGTTGTTTCATGAATGTACTTAATATGACTGCTTAATTACATGTGTTGAAATTGAAATTGACCAATTGCCAAACTCTCCCTGAGCTCCCCTTTCTGGCACAGCAGTTTACAGTGATATCTGGCAGATTTAGCACTCAGATTTTGCAGTAATTTTTGAAACAACGGCTCTTTGACTTCACACAGAAGGAGGTTTCTCATTTATAGTTGACAACTGTGGATTTTGGTGGATGAAGTTTATGAAGGTTTAATCAGCTGTTTTGCTTATGGAAGCTAATGCTAAAACTCAGAGTTGGCTGGAAGCTGCACCTCCAGCTCACAATTTTATGCTTTCAGTATTGTTAATATAAATGCAATTAAAATGAAATGGCTCCAGTATAACCCCTGGATGGACCATCCAACACAGCGGTTTATGCTTTGTAATTTCAAACAGTATGCATCACACATTTACAAGCGAACAGCCTGCAGTGATGAAGGATGATCAGCGTGTTGCAAACATTACGCCGTCTCAAGATCAACTGGAGCTCCTGGAGTGTGAACTTTCCCAAACCAAACAGAGAGCAGGACAGAGCTGAAATTGTTGGCCAGTCATGAATGGGTGTTTTTCTCATGTAACCCATAAAACTAAATACTAATGACTAGTGACTAATGCTAAGTTACTACTGCAGGCCCAAAATAAAGTCATTTGAACGACTAGAAGGCAGACGTGTATGACTCTGCATTCAGTATCATAACACAAACATCCATATAAGCTCATTAAATTATCATAAAATAAAAAAAAATACCTTCACCCAGTTCAAATGAGCTAACTCAGCACTACAGTACTAAAGCTTATGACTTGATTTGTCTTTGATAGGTGGGAGTCCATCGTTGGAAATCTTACAAAAGCGCTGTTGGATGAGTAAAATGGAGGGGCTTTTGATAAAAAAAATACAGCCAAGTAAACAGCCTGAAGCTGTAGAAAATGTTGGCTCCATAAAGCCAGTGGCAGAAGAATCTGCCAAGCACACACAAACCGTTCCATCAGCAAATAATATCATAAAAAGGAGAATTTTATTGAGGGATGGAAGATGGACTAGATTGGAAAAGAAGAAAAAACATCACCTGTGATAAGACCTGTAACTAGTTTCCAGCAGCAGTTGAAAATAAGTTGAAAAAAGTCTTATTAGTGGTAGAAATAGAGGGCACAAAAGGATAAACATGACATGAACAATCAGTGGGTCTATGGAAACAGTCAGCTCAACCATATATTTTATGGGCAGAAAGTGCTATTTCAGGTACATTTGTCCCCCTGCAAAAAAAAAAAAATATGAAAGAGCAGAGCTGCAAAAGTGATGGTTCTAACGGTCACCCCTTTCATCACAATCCCTCCCACAGGCCTCCACAACAACAGCTGTATTGGAAATCATCCAGCAAATCAAACCAGCCCGTGTTTGTTTTTGATGGGACGCAGGTGCCGAGAACGCAATCCGATCCCTGTCAGGCTTGATATCCGTAATAGACTGAAACAATAGACGATCTGAGACGATGAAACAGCCGCATTATGTTTGTCCTTGTCACATCACATCAGTCTGGATGGTGCTGACTGGAGAAGAGGCTCTTTTTTTCATATGTGAGGTTTGTCCATGGTTGCCATGCCAGAGGTGGCTGGCATAGGATCAAAGCATGTGTGCACTCTCTCTGTCAAGGTTTTAAAGAATGTAGGCTTTTGAATGGTGATAACATTATTTTTGGCATTAAGCTGATTATTGCTGGTAATTCAGATTGGACTGGTTTAGTGTCCTTAACAGTTACCCTGAAAGAAAGTATCTTTAGCAATCCTTGAGATAGTGAAGGGATCTCTCACTTTATTTGAGGACAATTTGTATTGTCTTCCAGCATATAAAAGGTTTAGAAAATGCCCTTTTTATGTATCTGCTTTCCACCTGCAGGCAACATGAGCAGGGAACTTATGGTGGCTTCGCTCAGTAAATGGACATCTAGGGGACTATAAAGTAGCTCATTTAAAGTAAAATAATGCACATTTAAACATCTATGAAGACGGATGACTAAAGCTCATATAGTCGTTTACATACACGGCCACATTATTCTGTATGAATGATTATATGTATGTTTTGGAAACAGCAGATCAGTTATAGTGAATGAGTACAGCATATTAAACATTTGGTTTTATCTTGCAAAAGCACAACATACATAATTAATCAAATACATGCAGTGTATCTCTATGTTTCTGCCAACATTTTGATCTAGAAATTCATCATTCTGCATACATTCAGACTGCTCTGAGAAACATTAAAAGTATCTGATGAGTAGGTCACTAAGAAAATATAGGAAGAAAAATTGTAAAAAATACTTCAACTACTTTCATTGTGGTAGACATGTTTCAATCTATAACATCATCAATTCTTGTCACCAGTAAGTAGTTTAATTGATGCATTTAAAGTGTATCATATCCATTATAGCAGGTAGCAAGATATTGTGCCAAAAGTGTATCTTTTGAATTCAAACCCTCGTCCCCTGTACCCTTTAAAATCCTAATTTTGCCAATATACTCTAAAAAGGCTCCTTCTGCTGGAGCCCTGAGGACAACATAGCCAATGAAAAGGTCAGCGGTGGAATGTAACTCCTTACATTTACTTAGTCGTTGTACTTAGGTATAAAATTGCGGTCATTAATACTCAAATGGTAGATTTATACTGGAGTATCCCTTTAACGAGAGCTCCATATCGGCCACACACTGTTTAACAGCAGACCGATGAACCTACTGATCCACAACTCCACACCTCATCCAAAATTAGAGCGTGGAGTGGATTTCAAAATGACCTGCCATGTTCGGAGTGTGAGCATTCAGTGGAAAGTTAAAAGCAGACTGGCACATACAACGGCACAATCCCCCCTACCCTTGTTTACTGTACAATCTGTGCGGTTGCCAAGCTACCAAAGAAACATTTGAGTGCTGGCTTGCTTTGACCCTTTACAATAGCCAAAGATGATTAAGAGAAGATAATCACAAGTGCAGACACACACAGACAGCCACACACACATTTTGTGTTTTGTATCCTTGGTGTGTGTTTTTAGTGTGCTCTCGCCTGTGTTGTTACTAAAAGGCAATGTTTACTCTCAGTCCTTGGTGCTCTGGCAGTCCCATTGTCATAAAAACCACAAGGACAAGAGCGCAAGACAGCTCGGATTGCATCTTTTATTTCCAACGTGTGGGTACAAGGTGTGGGTACAAAAAATATATATATTTTGTGAAGCGAAATACCCTGAAAATACATCTTGAAATGTGCAAAGCTTTAAAGGAGAGCTAGAAGAGAAGAAAAAAAACCCTGAGCTGGGTTGATGCAGCACAAATCAAATCAACATTTGAAAAAACTTCACTCAAAAATTTGGAAATTGATTACTCGGCCGTCCTGTGGCTTCATAAATTGGCTCCGGAGAAGAGGGTGAAATTGTGTTACAATTAGTCTTGTATAGAGGTGGGCTCAGCTGCTGCAATATGAACCTTGGTTTATGAGAGCAGCTGTGACCAAAGCGGCGAGAGAATATCAAGAGACTCCCACCATGCCTTCACCTACTGGAGCAAAGTCCACAGCCAAAGGGTTCAAGAACAAATAACCGCTATAGCAGCATCGATTACTGCCAAGTATTGATCTACCACCACCTCTGGCTCTCTCAGTTGGAATAAACAAGAAACCTTCGCGCCTTCTCTGTAAACTGCAGGTATTTTTTTCTCTCTGTATCTGAGTTTTGTGTGTATGAAGAAACTCCCCAGCTGAACAGATGGGACAGTTTTCAATACCGGGGAGAAAAGAGACACACAAATCTAAAGGACACATGAAACATACCTTGGTGTACCTCCTCCCCCCTTCATTTATTCAACAGCTGACGGGGTTCAGCAGGTGCCACATGGTTGTGTGGTTTGTGTGCATGCATGCATGGTTAAAAATACCTTGACCCTGACACCAGCCCGAGCGCTCCTCGCATAGCTGAGATAGTCCACCGGTTGTCCCAACTGTACCTCCTCCTCCATTCCTAGCAAATGCCTGCTTTATACACAACATTCACGCATGTTTGGAACGGGTGGGAGGTTATTTCAAGTCCTTGAAGGGCACTCTCCAAACAGCCAACATCCCAATTAACCTACAGTACAATCTATTCAGTTCAAGTAGAATTACAGGTTTTAGCTGAGGAAAAACTTAGACCAAGGTTGTGTTTGCTGCTCAGAATGGAGGCCATTTTGGCATGTAAGCCTGCTCATTGTTCTTTTCTTCTTTAAATTTGCTTCCAGTTAAAAAAGACTTACTCAACTGTCCTTTATTTAAAAAAAAAAGGCTCCTACTCTTGATTCAAATGCTGTAAAATGTGTGAAAAGGCCAACACAAGAGGGGAGGCTTTGATTCAATCTCTGACTTGCATCTGATTAGAGGAGTCAGGGTATGAACTGTTACATGATCTCTGCGCGTTATTAAGTTTCACTTTAATCTAAAAATACAGCCACAGTTTAACATGGTTTGTTAGTGTTTGACTATTTTATAAAGTGGAATCATCTGTGCTTCTTTCTGAATGAAGCCCTTTGTCAGACACCTACTCTGCAAGAGTTAACGACAACCACACGTTAGATTAGTTATGTTATGTTTCAGGATTGTTGTATCTTAAATATATGCAAAACACCATCTGAAGACTGGATCTTACATGTGCTATAACAATATGAAAGGAGTCCAGACATGTGAGAAGCTTAAATCTTAATGCAACTCAGAGTACAGAGAGTTGTCTTACAGTATCTACTGGATCCAAAATTTGGGCACACAGTGTAAGACTTGGGGTTCATTTTCACATTCCACAGAAGCTTTGAACATCCAAAATCCACAAGTCAGGGCCAACTAGGTGAGCGCTCCGGCTTGTTAAATCTGAGCAGGTCAGACAGGAAGTTGTTTGACTCATCACAGACATCAGGAGCTTTTTAAATACTTGATTTGAATGAGATCTGTAAACTCTAAAGTGTGGATAGTGGTTAGAAGCTAAAGCCAAAGAGGACTTGAGATATAAAAGAGGAGGCAGAATCCATGCATAGCACAAAATAACCTCAACTTGAACTGACCTTTCAAACTGCTCTCTACTTCAAATTTGGCATTCAGCCTTCTTCTCTTTTAGGTTTTTACACACCGGTATGCTCCCATGACATTTGTTTAAAGCGAGAATATTCCTCACATTGAAATTAAAGTGACAAATCTTTTTTTGAGTGACATTAAAGCACTTATTCACTTTCTTGTCGAGAGTAAATTTGCAGAGTAAATATAAGGCCACAGTTAGCTGCGAGTTAAAGGTGAAAACAGGGAAACAGTGAAGGCAACAAAATCCTGAAAGTTTGTCTAATACATATAAAACCAAAGTGTAAGTTGCAGCTTTATGATAAGTTATGTGCCAAACTATTTCTTGACCTTTGGGCAAAGCCAAGCCAACTATTTCCCGTTTCCACTCTTTATGCTTAGCTGCCCTAACTGGCATCTGCCCACTGTCCAATACTGAAACACACATTGGTCATTTCAGCACACTCTCTGCAAGAAACTGAACAAAATGTGAAACCTTCCCGCTCAGAAATTCGCTCAAAACGCTCAGACATTTACTTGGAATTGTATCAACTTGCAGCTTCTTGGAAAACTACAAGCAGCAATGAGGCAAGTGAGGATAAACCTCAACAGGTTTCCAATGGGAAAAAAAGCCCTCTTTCTATCATATGGAGGCCTACTGCACCTGTGTAAAAATCACAGTGTTCAAGCCTGGCTCTTCCTGCAGCTGTGGCACTTTGCAGTGACAGCGAGCGGTGCTCTGTAAGCACTTAGGGAGGCAGGTCCTAGACATCTACCTCCTCCAGAAACAATGGAGGACTGCAGGGAAGAGACAGCAAGACCGGCGACCGATGTCTATTTCAATGTGCCGTGATAAACAGGCTGACAGCGTTGTCTGCGGGGGCGCCCTCGGTGCTTTCCTCTGCTCCCCCCCCCCCTCCCCTTTCCCTGTCTCATCTTCTCACTCCGGCAAGGTGACGGGTCCACAGCTGTGACACATGTGGAGTCTATCTGTCACAGGACAAAGAGGCAATCGGTTGAGCCATCCGCCCCAATATGGAGGCGCTTTTCGTCTCGTTGTCAAGAGTACAAGTAGGGTCGTGATCAGGGAAGCTGTCGACCTCCTCTACACACATGACATATCAAGTACAAATAAATTTGCTTTTTTTCATTGCTGGCTTCTTCGCTGCATATTTTTTTTATGTCAGCACAGAGGAGAAAGAGGCTTACCAGGGAGAGTGGGTGCAGAGAGGACTGTATTAAGAAATGGTACCATCAGAAAGTGTAAATTTGTATTCCTGAGAACAGAATTTAGACGTCAGTACCAACTTTAATATTGGAAAATTCAATATAACCACATAAATGAGGGACATATCAAATGGCCGTCATTCTTTAATAACAGCACTGACAATAAAATCCATGTGTATTGTGCAGCTGCGTAATAACTTTGTCCTTGTATGCACTGATGCTGCATGGACAGTGCTGCCAGAGCATTCATATAATAAATAAATAAAATAAGCAAATAAATGGAAATGGAGACAGCTACTGAGAAAATGTGAGAGCAGGTGCAAGGCTGCCCACCTCTTCTGCTCTGGGAAAACACGACACCTTGCTGACCTCTGTCTGAGACAGAGTGGGGAGGGGGTGGCAGTGGCAGTGACTCACTCAGAAGGAAAACATCATTTTTAGTTAAAACATTTTTATAGCAGCTGGCCTGGGCTGGCTTGAGGATTTATCTTCTTGGTTTTATCTGTATGTTTTTGTAGGTGTGTTTTTGAGTGTCCCGTGAGTCACAAGTGACAGAACAGTGCAAAAAGGTGAGAGTCAATTAAGCAATTCAGCGATGGGAAGTATTCTAATTTCAACACATGTCCATTTTGCAAAAATAAAGGACTCAGTTGCAGCTTCCAGAAAAACATTGAGAACTCCTTCGTTTCAGCTATGTGACTGGGCCTGACGGTGCAGCTCGGCCATAGATAAAGACAGACACCACATCAGCTCACACGTCGCAAACATCCCCCAGGAGCACCGCAGGGAAAAGGGAAGGGGTATCAAAGGCTCGGCAGAGGAGGGAAGGGTGATGGTGGGAGCTCCAAATCAAACACACCACCACTGCACAGAGAGAAGAGCGGAGCAGGATCCTGGGGGGCGTCCTGTGTGACCAGCTTTCTGCCTGTTTGGTGCCAAATTTGTCTCTCTGTATTTTGTTCTCTGTCTTTATCTCAGTCAGGTGTTTTTGCTTTTACTCTGGAGCCCCCCTCCCATTCTTGCAGGGATACTGGAACCAGTTCTCATTTTTGTTTTACCGCTGTTGTCTTTGCTTTCCACCTGTCTTTCCCACACACACACACACACACACACACACACTTTAACAGTTCTACTGTCTGAGTGACTTACTAAAATGTCTTTTACTGCCAGCTGTCGCAATCTAGAGAGGAAGTCTTGTGTTCGCCTTCAGCTGTTCAGTCATGACAAAGACTAGTGGTGAGTGCTTGGAAGGTTTTAGCCCTGGCTTTCGCCTCTCAGGCGACACACAGCCTGCTGTAACCATCTGATTTATTTCTTCTTCTTTTTTTTGTGAAGTGAACATGATTCACAGCTATGACTGTGAAGGGCACTGCTAGTGCTTAATTGAAATTAGACTTTTGGTGGTTCAAACTGTATTTTGGGCTTTAAACATTGTCCCATTTCAGACTGTCTTTGGTTTAAACTGTAAAATCTTTCTCTACCATCTCTGTGAAACATTAACTTTTTTGTGACATAATAATCAGTTGCAATGTGCTCCTTGCTAGTCTGATATAGAGTGAACCAATAAAATGCACATTATTTGCCCTCTGGTTGAACAACACCAGCCTTTACTGGCTTTCTTCTTTAAGCAAACCTTGATTTCGCGTATATCCTTACAAATGCTATGGTATATGCCAGAGTGAAGTCATGCCAAGTTGGGAAAGGGGTTATCCAAGGGCTCCGACTGTGTGTGTGTGCATGTTTATGTGCCAGCACTGAGGCTTGGCACAAAGTGGGTAGTGCCACCAAGAGAGACAGGTGCAGCAGGGCATTGTCCATCTGGCCATGGTGGGCAGGACAAGTGCTACCTGTCAGCAGTTGGAGAGAGAGAGTCAGAGGTACTCATAACAGCAACTGTTCATAGTCAGAGTTCAGTCATGTGATGTATAATTGAGAGACAAGAATCTGGCTGGATTCCTCAGAAAGCAAAATAATGAAAGGGTATGGAGTCTGTCACATGCGCTCATGTGTATTATCCTTGTGAAAGCTCACTCTCTCACACATCCACAAACACACAAGCAAATACACAAAAGCTGATGAGCTCATGTCCGTGAATACATCCGATACAGATGTGCACACAGATGCATAAATCACCTCATTACATCGTCCCTGTCAGCAGACAGATTTCCTGCATTATCTGTAGAGACAGGGAAAACAGGCAGAGGCCAGAGAGTTGTTAGCCAAAGCTCGGTGAGCTCACGGTGAATCTACCTGGCATGGAACAGCAGAGCTCAACAAAACTGGACACTAAATTGCCAATCAGCAGAAAAACCTTCTGGCTGGCACTCACACCTGGATGCTGACTTCCTCAACCTTTGCCCTGTCTATGTTAATTTGTGCAGCACCTCTCCATTAGGTGGGCGCTGACGTGGCAACTCCAGGCCTGAAAACAACATTGATACTTATCATTTCATGCTGGACAACTCTTAACCTGCAGAGCCAGTTTGCTAGAGTTACTTTCTCACTCCATTATGTTGCAAATAGAAAACAACAGTGTGTAGTAAGTCTGCGTCACACAATGCGCCTCTGCTACAAGTGAACTGGCAGCAGTCATGCATTGTTTCGACTGCTTGTCTTTCCAGGCTATTTCCAGAAGTATTTTAAACTGCGCTCCAGTCAATGTGAATGGTGCCATGAATACATTTCGAGGGCCGTGCTTGCCAGATGCTTTGCAAAAGGCGTCGTCCCTGACTCGCACAGCGGCGCTCACTCTCAATTTATCTTTCAGGGGACTGAAACAGACCCAGTGCTATCAGTGTGTATCATTTCTGCTCCACATCCATCAGCGAACTGCTGTTCACAAACTGCCAGCGAGAGCCCGGTGAGAGCGTGCAGCACTTCCCCTTCTACTTGTGTGTAGCGTGCAGCAGCCACACGGCAATTTGCCTCTGATTGTTTCCCATTTTCCCTCAGCGAGTTCAAGCTCGGACGTAGGAAGAGGTGTGTGTGTGTGTGTGTGCGGGGACGATGGTTAAATGGAACACATACACAGACATTCACATACAAAGCCAGGCTGAGTTGCCCTTGCACACACACGGGAGGTACAGGCCATGTGCCATGAGGCCATTTTTCATTGTTATTATGACCGGAACCAAAGAGCTGAGTGCTAACACTACTGACCTCTATAGCAGGTCACCATTACGGAGGGAACAAGTGTGCGTATGCGGGTGTGTGTTAGAGTCTGATCCTGTTTTTTGGGAACACCGACCGCTGCTGTAATACGTGTCTCGACGTCAGCGCAATAACTCATCCGTCCACCTCGGAAAGCAGCACAGCCCAGCTATTTCTGCTCACAGTCATTACCATCACCGTCAATGTTTGCTCCTCCATGACTGCCTCCTCTGACTTCCACACCACCCAAGAATCTCACACACACAAACACATGCACAAAGACACACACAGAGCTTGTTGTTCTGCAGGTCAAAGCCAAGTCCCAGAAGCGTGGACTCATTGGCAGGCAGTGTGAATAACAGGAATTGCAGGGAATACTAAGTCCAAAAAGGGCCAGTGTTATGCACTCAGACACTATACATAGAACACGGCCGAGGTCTTCACTCTGCTGTTTCGCATACTCCTGTAACGAGAGGAGGTGGTAAAAGCATCTTTGTTAAATTAGACGTAATTTTTTATTTGTTTTGTTCTAAAATTGGACGTAATTAACACTTCCTCTTTCAGTAATGACTGAAAGTACAAAACTAACACAAATTGACTGGTTGCACAACAGACACTATGATATGTAATAGCAGGAAACTCACAGGTGTATTAATGACAGTTGCATTCCACAGAGGAGGTCACTGTTACTGGAAATGAGCCATCGTTACTGTTATCAAGTCCACCGGTGAGTCTCCTGCTGTGACATGTCAAAATGTCTGCCGTGCTACCAGTCCATTAGAGTACTTTGTAAGGAAGTTTCTTGGATCCTACTCTTGATAAAATCATAATTTCTCAAAGAGTAATTCTTCTACATTTTAACAAAACTGAACTCCAGGTTATTTTCTTTTAACCCTCCAAAGTATGTGGCACCCATTTTCATGTAACTTAAATAGCAGGGATCAAGGATAATGCTCTGCTCATGCTGCTGTGCAGGCAGCTCCACTATTCACTGGCTTTTTTTTCTTTTTTAACAAGTCTAATCCACTTACTAATTCATAATAGGAGCGGTAATTCCTTATCAGAGGATTAACTTGAAGCACCTAACACTATGCCCGTATCAAATGGGAGCAACGGTTGCTTGGCTATCAAGGCTTTGGACAGAGAAAAGTGTGCGCAATGTGGACTAAAGATAAGCCAGTGCCCAGACCAGCCGTGACCTCTAGTAAACCCTATCACTGCAATAATAGTCGTGGAATGAATTGTTAGCATGTTTGCTAAATGAAACTGGAACCTTTTTAGGTCCTCTCCATTGTTGTGCAGGAGTGGGCTTTGTTGTTCTGATAAACACAAACATTAGATGGCAGGAATTTTAAATGATGCCATATGGGAGGATATCTGTGTGTGTGTGTGTGTGTGTGTGTGTGTGTGTGTGTGTGTGTGTGTGTGTGTGTGTTTTCACAGTCGCAGCAGCCAGCCCAGCAAGACTCTTTCGAGTCGACAGCCAAATAAAGTTAAAGGCAGTTAGATAGGGAGAGAGGCACACAGCCAGAGGTCACACCGTTTTGGATGATAATCTGTATGCTTTTTTTTCTCTCCCAGTTTTCAACCAACCACCTTAAATGGAGACATCTCAAGAGCAAGTTATTTATATTGCAGACACAGTGGAAAAAAATATTCTTGTTTTGACCAGATTAGTGACATCTGAGAACAGATTGGAGCTCACTTTTTTTTCCATTAGACTACTGCCCAGGGTTTGACCATAATGAAGCTGATTTCTGCTCATGTTGTAGAGTTCATGTTTCACTCTAAGTGTTCTGCTATCATAATTTATGAAGTGATTTAAGGAAAAAACAAGAGCTATTAATGGAAACATCCTCAAACATCCTTGATAATAGCCAAACAAGCTGATATTTATGATTGTCTGTGTATCCCATGGAGGGTCAGCTAAGCAGAATTACACTCTAAAGATGATAAGTGCTGTGAGAAAAAGAACAAACGAAATGTACATATTGAACCCAAGGGAACATTTTAAGCAAGAATAGCTGCTGTAGCCGTTAATGGCAATCACTATGGTGTGTACTAGCATATGATATGATAAAGCTAATCTAAACTGATACTTGCTTGCTGTTCTTTTATCTGTATGTTTCACAGTAGCAGTTGCTGCATCCAACAATTTTTTAAGAATTAATTAATTTTCATTTTCTGCTAAGTCATACTTGTTCTTGCAAAAGGAATGCAAACAAGCTGGAGAGAGAACACGGAAAGAAACCAAAAGTGAAATGATGCTAATGGATTGCGCATCCATTGATGTTTGGGTTGTCCTGTCGTCCATGCAGCCGTTTGTTTAAAAAAAAAACACTTGGAAAATACTGCACAGGCTGCTTGGATAAATGAGACGTACACTGTATGCTTTTGTTGATGGTTTGGGTAAAAGCTGACTTGAAATTGAACAAATTTGAGGCCTAAATCCTTTACCTTGTCACATATGACAGTAAACTGAATATCTATGGGCTTAGGACTGTTCACCAGGCCAGATGAGACATTTAAAGACCTTCCCTTGTGCAGTGGACACTTTCACAGCCCTTTTCCAGTATTTGCTATCATTTTATATCCTAAAAACAAAACAATCAATCAAGAAAATAGTGTTTCACAAATACTTCTGTACTTTGTAATGCATGACTACCAATGCAGTACTGACAGTGTGTGATAATACCCAACTGAAAAGAGTTGAAAAAGTCTCTCACCTGGGACAAACACAAACCAAAAAAAAAAAAAAAGAATCCCCAAAACAAAGGAGAGAAAGCTTCCCTCGAATATATTAACCAAAGAGGATAATCCATCCAGTCCAGCAGTGGCCACAGACCACACTAGAGTTCATAAAAATCAGATAATTGAAAAGCCACAGCTTCACCTCCTTTCTTAGCTCCCCTCCTTTCAACCCCTGCCAAGTGCAACTGCAAGCGAGCAAATAAAAATCTCAGACAGCTATTAATAATTTATTTGCCCGATATCGACTCTTATTCCATTGTGTTTTTTCGCAGCTCATTAGAAACTGGCCGGCTTGGCACAGTAATTGGTCAATGGGGGTGATAGATGACCGCCACGCATGAGCTCCCGAAATCCTTGTGTGTGAGAGAGAATGAGAACAGTTCCTTCTGCACTTTCTTCATATCTCATTTATTATGCGAGTTCTCTTTGGGGAATTTTTTTCCTCAACACCATTCCCTGCAGGAGCATCTGTAATCATATTTACCAAGTCAGGAGTTGGCTATCTGAGAGCTATATTGGTCCATATTTTTACGATGCCAGTGGCACATCAATTCCTTCTGTGTTAGGAGACATATGGAAGTGTGATGGTGGATTTTATTCAACATGGTGATATTAAAAAAGACCTCTCTCTCCTTGCATTACCCAGGCCCCTTGTCTATCCAGGGTTGATGATATTGTACAAAATAATAATACAAACGTTGTCACTTGCAACAGAAATCGATGAGGAAACCTTGAAGAGCACCACGTCTCCTCAAACACACCTGAGTCCGAAAAGAATAACAAGCAGCTACAAATAGAGCGAGCAGGGGAGGGAGTAGATGTCATATATCATAAGAGGGAGCGAAGACACAATGCAAACTATTCCACATACCGGCTGAATAATGAATGCTTGCAGACAAAGCATTTCGTGCATACCCAGTGGCGATCAGACATCTCCAAAGACAGCAGGGGAAAAACAAAATCCCCACATCCATATGGGTAAGTGCAAACAAGCATGCACACCTACACACACACTCCAGGAGATGACACAGACAAGTACTTACTGTTCTGTTCGATCTATAAATTCCTCCCACAGAGCTATGAGCGCTCCTGCCTCAAACCACTCCCTTGTCATCCATCATGTGTCCACGCCCCTGTGTCCCTCACCTCTTGTCCTCCAACATGAACCCAAGAGAGCCTGTTCAGGAGTGCACTGACCTGTAACGGTTGGCGCCCTAACCTGGTCGCTGTCCTACTGGTGCTACCAACCTACCGCAAAACCTTGCACACACACACTTGTCACTGCCCAAACTCAATTAACTCTAGCTTGAATGTGTCTCCAGTGAAACCCCCCCCGTGGATGCTGTCATCGCATAAATCGTCTTCGCAGCACAAACATGCACAAACACACAGTAAAAAAACACAGCCCCGGGTCAGAGCGCCATGCCCAGCGGGGGCTGCCTGGGAGCAAGCTTTTATCAGAAAGGAGGGCCCTCAAGGCAGACAAAGAGCGAGCCAAACCCACGGAGGGCTCTGACCATCCGTCTTCTTAATGGCCCTGTCACAATTCATAATAGATTTTAATTCAGCTATGTGCCACGCAAGGGGAAAACGAGGCTTTTATGATCCGACGACAGTGTGAACAGCAGGATGTGGCTGGAGTCCAAAAACAGTGGCTCGGATGAGAGAAGTTGTTCACATGAGCCAGTGACCCACCAACAGGCAGTCTGGTGGTTATCAGTGGACAGTCTCATATAATTTACAAAGTACCAGGCCTCAGAACATTTGCTGCCCGGTCAAAAGTAAACATTAAATCAAAATCTTGGTAATGGTAATGAGCCTATCTCAAGAAAGGACACCAGCAGAATTACGATATTCGCAAACTTAGGCCGAGAATCGAGCTGGTAAACAAGTTAGTAAGTTTTTCTTCCATGCACTAAAGCTGCCATCCTACTCAAATTCTCAGAATCAATGTGCTCAGAGAAGAAGGTGAGAGTAAATACTGGAAACAAGAAGAACAATGGCAGATTTTTTTCTTCGTCTTTTTTATCATGGGATCTTCTGAATTTGTGTGGAACTGAACCTGTGGGGCTGTAATGGATCACAATTCACACAGAGAGAGCAAATTTAGAAACACAGTACGCCCACAATATTGCAGTAAAACTGTTGTCAAACCACCATTGGTATCTCAGAGGACTTAGTGAGAAAGATCTAAGAACTGACGTAAAAATGTTACATATCCACAGGGGTTTTGTGTCATATTTTTTTTCAATGTGGACATTTTCCCAACTTGCTTAACTTTTCTCTAAAAAAAGTCGGAGTTGAGACTCTCAGCACTGGCTGGTTGCTTTTCTGACTCTCCACTCTTGGCTGTTAAAGTTGCTGACTCACCTCTGCCTCAAGGCTCTGTATGAGCCAACCAGCCAGCTAGCCAGCCAGCCAGCCGGCCGGCTGACCAACCAGCTCTGTTGACAAATTGATATCTGATCTGTGCTGCATTTGGCGAGGGCGCAGACTATTCCAGTGTTTCGGCTGTCCACTGCCAACTCCAAACAGCTTAGGGATTAGTGACAAACTCTCTGAGGCTGAACCTGTGTTGTTCATTGATGGGGGTGAGGTGAGAAGTGAACACTATGCACCAAATCAGACTAATGGGAGAAAAGCAGTGGTGTGCAGTGGAGGAGAAGAGGTATCAGTGTGTTTTTGGCAGAAGGCAGTGATTATGCATGTGTGCTGAAAATTCTGTATGTGACACATCTGTTGTAACTGGTGATGTGTATAAGACTGCAACAGTATGTCGTGTCCACAGGGCAGCCAGCTGGATAGTGGAATGCAATGGATGTAGCAGAGTGGCTATTCTGGGTGCTCTGTGTGTGTGTGTGTGTGTGTGTGTGTGTGTTCGACATAGCACAGGGGGTTCAGCTATTTCAAGGGGAGTCCGGATTCCTGGCATTAGCTTCTGTGTGTATGTGTGTGTGTGTGTGTGAGATTCTTTTTTCCATGTGTGCTGGATGAGGGTTAAGGCCACTGAGTCACATAAAACCTAAACAGAAGCTGCACTGCAAAAAAAAAAAAAAAAAAAAAATGTAAATTACAATCTTGATACCCATTCTCTTTCTATCCTGAATTACTATGGAAAGCCACTTCTGCCAAAAAAAGCTCCCAAATGCCCAGTCTTATTCTGTTTTATTATTAGTTTTTGGAGTCAAGCTGCTGGCATGACTTTAGGGATGGCAATGTTCAGTTAGTTGGTCAGTCAGTTTGTCAGTCCACTACTTTGGACCAGATTAAAATATCTCAACAAATAAAACAACTGATTTCCTTTACATTCATGGTCCTCAGAGGATGACTCCCAATGACTTTGGCGATTGTTAGCTTTTCCTGCAGTGCCACCTGCCGGTAACTAAGTTTGTCATTTAAAAGGATAGGTAACAAACATTTCATTATTTAGTTGATGGACATATCTTAATCAGTCTCACTTGGTTCATGTCCAAATATCAGCATTAGTATCATAAGTACACAAAAATACCAGAAAAATTGCATGCACAGAGGTGAGAAGAACATTATATATCTTGCCATTTTTTTGCAGTGTACAGGTCACGCTGATCTTTCCAGTGCATCACCCTCCTACCAATTCCCAAAAATATCAGTAATCCTGTTGTTGTCATGCACAAACAAACACTCTCCATCACTGTGGTAACCACCACACACTTTCCTGTAGAGACAGTCATGGAACCCCCTCAGCTCCCGTAAACCACACTGCCCTATTTTCAACCACTGTCTTTCCCATCAACCACGAGGTACCTCCCTACACCCGTCTTATCTGTCAGAATGAAATCTGATAGACTCTCGAGTGGTATGTCATGTCATCTCGGTCCAGTTCTTCTCCAGGATGGACTGTAAGTCTTTTCTCTCAGTCTGAGAGAGAGCGAGAGTCTGGTTTTGCAGGACAGCTTGAATTTTCACAAAGGGAACAAATCTGAAATGTATCTGTCAGTACTTCAAAAGCACGCATGAGTCACTCGTTAAAGAAGTGTTTTGCGAGCAAAGATCCGAAGATGACTCACAACATCAAGATTTCTGCTTCCTTTCATGCCAGCAATCATTTTGTAATAGCAGGTGTCCACTGTGTTCAAATGCTTCTTATTTAGAAATAGACTCGTTAAATATACATCAAGGATCAACTTTACTAGGTGGTACACCTGTTTAAACATTTGGCAAGTCAAGATAAAATTTAAAATCTCTACCAGACATCAAAACAGAAGTTATATTTCTAAAACCATAAGTATGAGTACTTCAAGTAAAGGCTGTCACTACTGAATATAGAAGTTCTGCTCTCCAGGCCAGTGGGTTTCAGTTCAATTTCAAGGACTTTTAAGGAATCGAGATAAGGCTCTGACAGAAATAACACAGAGGAAGGCTCTATTCTCCCTGACATGGGAGCAAGCAAGGCATCGATCGGCGAGTTCGTGCAAACATGTGCCGCACATTTACAAGACCTTGACCAGGGCCCGTGTCCACGACAGGCAATTCCATTACTCACAGTCAGGTTGAAAGGTTGGGGAGTGATCAATAAATGGAGGATGGAGACAAATAAAGATAAAAAAAAAAGAACTCACCGTGTCGCTCTGTGGTTTTGGCCCTTCCACAAAAGGTTTTTGAGAAGGAAAACAAACGTACCTTGACCCTGGAGAGGTGAGGCTACTGGTGGCAGAAGCATTTGTTCACAAGTACTCATTGGAGGAAATTCACACATTGAAGGCATCATGAAGTTGTCTCTGTTATCTATTTACAGTATTTGATTGTACAGATTTAAATTAATTCTATATTGCACAGTAGCTGCCGATAGTGGTCCACAGGTTTACAAAGAAAAAGAATATTTATTGCTCATCGTTAATGAATCACCAAAGACATCTTGACCAACGTGGAGTCCTACATGCTTTTAGCTCTAGAAATGCCCCCTAAATGTACATTAATAATAATTTGTTGAATTACTGACTCGTATATCTGATGTTGACTAATATCTGTAATAAACAGAATGTAAAAGCTACATTTTCTGAAGTGAAGTTTTAATCTCCTCCTCAGTCAAATCTATTTCAAAGCACTTTGTGTCTGTTGATGCAAAATCCTATTAGTCTAAAAATTTATTCAGTGCAACAAAGTCATGATTCTGCCGTTGTATCAGCCTGTCAATCACAGTTAAGTAACCAGTCTCCATCTATGACAGTATAACGGTGTATCAGTCCCAACTTGGGCTTCTGAACGTGCTGCACTGCAGCAAGAACCAAGCATCAATTATCCAACATCACACGCAGACAAAATCTTTCAACTCTGCCCACTGATGAATCACTACAATAATGACAACCAGCGACAAAAAGCTTAAAGAAACTTAAGTTCAAAGTATTTCACTTCGCTAATTATGATCAAAAACGCCATGTCCAGCAATATTCAATAAATATCAAGCATCTGCAGATGAAAACTGAGTCACCAGTCAGCGATTCTTGCTGTGAGAAGAACAACTAAACAAAGAAACACAGAAGTTGCTCTCCAAAACTTTTACAACCACTAATCAACAAGTAACAAAATCCTCATCAATTGGTCAAACCTCACTTACTCTTCATCAATTCAAAATCCAGTCCTGATAATTATTACTAAAAATTTAAAAAATAATAATACGTTTATCAGCTATTCTATTCTATTTATTTATTTTTACTTTTGCTTACTGCAGTTTCTTTGTAGTTTTAGTAACAGTTTTAGTCATGTCCAGTACTTCAAAATTACTGTATAAACAAAGGTTCAAGTTTCAGGTTATAAAGGTGAAACAAGTTCCTGCTGAGTGATTTCAAGTCAGCACACACACACAGGCTTGCATGCGCATGTTTCTACATGCTTTAATGTGTGACAGTACAACTGTCTTGACACCATATTCCGCCCCGCTCCCCTCGCTGCAGTCGGAAGCATTGTGCTTGAGCAATTCCTCCACTCTCATCTGATGAAACGTCACTTCGAGCGAGTGGTGTGTGCTCCCCTGGAAATAATCGTCATCATATATTTACACTTTTGGAGAAAACAATTATCATAAATTACAAATTTGTGGCCCACCCTCCTTCAAAGATATGCTTGATTGCTCTGTGGTTGCGATAAAACAAATAGACTCTCTGTGCTCTCTGTGCCTCGTGATGGAATATGAACAACAAGCGGCCCTTTTTTTTGTTGTTTTTCTTTTTTGTTTCTGCAGAAGACGCCTTCGTTTTTTAATGAAGTGCCGGCCGTTCTGAATGAGGACTCAATGAGGCATAGAATGGGGCCTCTCCATCCCTCCCCTGCCTCTTTTTTGTCTCTTCCTCCCGCTCGTCTCTGTGCATTTGAACCTCTTGTACCCCTCATCTTTTAGAGGATTAGAATAAGGGCCATTACCCTCTGTCAGGGCCATGCCTGCAACCACAATAGATGGGTTACCAGGGTATTTTTTCTCTATTTGTATCCACAGACAAATGCACAAGTATCATACAAGCTGTCAAATCACTAATACAGTTTCATCATGCATTTACATTTCACCTACCTCTCATTTCACCCCAAAACACTTTTTTTCACAAACTTTTCCTACTATTTCACCCCGTGGTTCCCAAGTTGGGGCCCCAGCTTTCAGCTCTATTCCCGTGACCCCTGACACTGGCAAAGTCATCTATAAATCAGGCAGACATTCATAAAAGAACCAAAGGCCCTTCGCTGTCGACGGGTGACACAACTCACCACATTCTGACACCATAACCACCTGCTGATTCTGTCCTTCCTGGAAATAATTTGTATTCTATCCAGAAATCAAATAAAAAGGAGTAGGTGGGGGGTTGCTGCTTTTATCCTGTATGGGCTTTTATTCACATAAATATATCACTCCCTTCCTGGGAAAGCGGATCAAATTTGACCGCAGATCATGTTAGGTTATTTCTCATATTCATTAGATTGCATGGGATCTATTAGCAGATTCTAGCAGAAAAAAACTAAACACTGAGTTGGTAAAAAAATATGCCAACCACACATTCCTTTGATCTGCTGTGTTTTTCAGTGTATTCTCTTCCAGTTTTACTACTATCCAGCAGTTTCACAGGGGCACATATGACTATTTTGCCAACAACTGCCTGGAAGAGTTAATGAGGTTTTGGGGAATGCATTTGTGTTTATGCACAAATTCCCTTGCATTTGTTGAACTGACTACCGGAAATGATACCTGAGCTTGAAATTATTTTCTATCAGAACAGCACTTCAATTAAGATAAATTCCAGCCATGACAGCAACACTGAAGCCCAATTTGTCACTTTGATTTCATACGCAGCTTAGAAACTGCTCTGCTAAAGTCATTGCGTGGACTTTGAAAAGGAGGCTTTGGGTATCGACTGCTGCAGTGTCTGACTGAAATTAAGCCTTCTTTACAAAACAAGAGACACAGATTAAAAAGAAAACAGCAGGGAGCGAAAAGAAACTTGCGCACATCTTAATTTCTGGGCCGGCGCAGCCACAGGCTGGGTTCAAAGTGAAATGTGTCACACTGAGAAAACGGGTTATCAGGTGTTCACAGAGACCATCTTTCGCCCGCCTCACTTTCTCTTGCTCTCACCATCTCCCCAACCTATCTCTCTTTCCACTCCCATGGGTCATTTTCTCTAATCTGGATTCCCACTGTCTTCGACATTACTGACAGTGTATCAATCACGGTTAAGAACAGGCCCTTTACCATGCTCACTGTCAGCTGAAGCTGTGTGTGTGAGTAGAGCTGCCTGGGGTTCCCCGACGACCTCCTAACCCCCCACCACCACCCCTTAATCCCTCAAAAATGTCTGAATTGCTATGGAAATATTATGCTGCTCTGTGCTGTGGAATGGCAGCAGAAATGAGCCAAGGATTAGCATATATTTCAATTGTTCTCTTGTTTGAAATACAACAGCGGGTGAACACCATGGCAACTCCATGCCGTCCCTGCCAAAGCTCACTTTTTTTGGTTGATAAAGAGTTGAAAAGGGGAGCATTCATACTGTGTGTGTACCGAGTGTGTAGGTCAAATGCTTAATGGTTAATTTCAGGTGTATTTGGCTGTTGATGTAACACAGTTA
The DNA here is from genome assembly GCF_020382885.2 of Scatophagus argus. Taxonomy (NCBI): domain Eukaryota; kingdom Metazoa; phylum Chordata; class Actinopteri; family Scatophagidae; genus Scatophagus; species Scatophagus argus. The sequence goes on along the minus strand of NC_058516.1, from coordinate 3,370,246 downwards.
AGTTTATGATCACTTGCTTCCCTCTATGGTATGCATGTGATTTCCTCTTGTTAGCTCTTGTCAGATGTCTGGCCTTCAGCATCACTACACTCACTACACAGTCCTTCTCCGGTGGCTGGCTCTTTATTCTCTCTTTCTCCAGCAAACACCAAGTCCAATGCGGCCTGGCCAAGCCCACAAGGGCAAAGATGAGCAGAGGAGAAGTGGAGGAATTAATTTACTTTCAGAGCTTCTTCTCTTCAGTTCAAGTTAACTTGGCAAAACCTAAAATCTGCTTCTTTTTGTCACTCCTTTGAATGGCTGGTAGCAAACGGTGATGCTCTATTGATGCGCTGTGAGCATGCTGAATATGAAATATTAACCTTCTACAGCATTTCTCCTGCTTCTTTGTGGCGATTCAGGTGAACTCTTTTCAGTTTTGTGATTGAAAACAGACACTACACATACAAGAATTACAGTACAAAGTACAGACAGGAGCTGCACTACAGTATATGATAAAATGCCGACATTTCTTTTAAATGCCACTGCAGCTTGGTAGATCATATGCTTGCCAGGTTTCCTAGACAATGATTTAGCAAAAGTAACCACAGTGTGTTTTTGAACTTTGGTAAATCAAATATTTTTCATCCAACATGGAGGAAAAGACCTCAAAATGAACATCTGCAATCCTATGATGCAGCAACTCCATCAGCCGAGGAAGACTGTGTGGCACGATTGAAAGCTCCAAGATGGCTACTAAATGGAAAAAAACATGGCAGAACACGTGATCCAAGACAAATTACAGCAATATTCCATTTACAGTATCACAGCACACTAATGTAATCATGATTGTCATGAGCTACAGTTTGACATAAATGCTGATGAAGAGCTGCGTAGCTGAAGCAAAAATGTACCTTTGATGAGCGCTGACGACACATTGACGTAATGAAAGGAAAATGTTTGGGCCCGTCATTACATTCAATTTTGTCACCATGAAATAATCAATGCAGGCAAAAGCAGGTGTCTGTAATCACACAGCAGGTGTTAATTACAAAATGGCAGGTGTTTGTTTCCCAGTGACGGCCAGTGAGAAGTATGTGTGGAAATGTGCCATGCTGGAAAGGAGAGCTTTGTGGACCATAATGAAGGAGGACACACCAGATAAAGTTGGATGGAAGGAAGGATGGATGGAGGGACTAACCTTTGCTTAACTAATTTTTCAAACCGATATGCACATTTTCCACGCAGGACAAATTTTCTCCAATGAAAAAGCATTAAAAAACAAAAACAGGAAAGTTGCAGATAAACAACTTGAAAGTCACTTAAAAGGACAAGTAAAGTTTCTACACAAAAGCTCTAGCATACTGTGAAAGCAACATAAGTACATAAACATGCACTAAATGATGCAAAAATATCTCCTTAATTGAACAGACAATGCGATCCTTCATTAACAGTTTGGACTGAACCGTGACAGGCCAGATTTTACAGCTTTAATTCTTTACACTCAGCTGAACAAGAAGCGTCTAAGCAAATTTGCTTAATGCAATGGTGACCTTAAGGACAGATAATAAAAAAAACAAAAAACAAATCACATTACTGTAAACAGCCAGTGTTTACAACAGCACAGATAATCAGGAAGTGGCGGCATAATGGCCTTGGAAAATAAAAAGCCAAAACTATGTGCTGAGCGAGTGAGCGGGTTACAACACAGTGTGGAGGTACTGAGCCACTGAGAGGAGGCAGGAATCTAAACACAAACATGATTTACATCATATCATAACAGCTGCAGCAGCCAATTTAGCTGCAATAACGACCTTAAGTGGGAAGTGGTGGAATGATTACTATGAATGCTTTCCAAACAGCGACGGTGATCATCTTAATTTATGTCTAGCGCCACCATGAGGTTGTGCTTGAGAGTGAAAACAACTATTAGATGAACAGGTTTATTTTATCTTCATGTCCCTGTGAACTATAATAACTTCGGTGTTCTCCTTTTAGTCGTTAATTTGGTTTGTGATCAAGGTCCTGCAAATCTAACAGAGTTCCCATCGGCCTCAGCTCCACCTCATGCCGTTTAGCCAATGCTAGCATACTAAGATTCCAAAATATGATGGCGAGAATCATGTTGCATCTTAAAATATCTTGAAACGTGGCTGTACACATTTACTCTTCTTAGCTGGCTTAAAAAATGCAAACAAAACAGTCTGTAAACAGTAAAATACCAGATGATAAATGTCATTTATACAAAAAACAAAATATACAAAAAAGGTGACACTCTTCAAGGCATCAAGTTATGTGAAATAGATCAAAGGGAACATTTAATAAAGCCTGAAGTGTGTGGATCCCTCAGTGATTTAAAGGCAAAAAGACAGCCACTGTGTGTGATTTGCACTCTGACACAACATCATGCCATTCTCTCCCGCCCATATGCTGCTGCGCTGACTCCCTCCTGGTCCATCCATCTAATAATGAGAGAAGGATGAGAGAAAATGTCTTGGTGTCAATGGCCCAGCCACTGAGATTCCATTATTACACCTATAAATCCTTTCAAAACCCCCATCTCAGCCTTCTCCCTTCTCCCCCCCTCCTTTTCTCTTTCCCTCTCTCCCCGTCTTACATACAAGCAGTATCCTTGTGTTTAGATGACAAAACTTAAGACACACACGCACACATTTGAGAGTGTGAAAATAACCGTTCATCACGACAGCGGCAACACCTCTGCTCCCTTGAGGCAACTCTAACTTCTGTCATTAAAGAGTGTGAGAGGATATGTGTGTTTTGTGTGTGAGGGTATCTGCATTTGTATTTTCCAATAGAGCGCCTGTATTTACATTTTAATGGTGTATGCATGGGTGTGCTTAACTGTCCACAATGAAATCCATAATGAAAGTCCATTAGTCCATTCATGTCTTGAGGGAGGAGACACACCCCTCAGCAGCCTCAGATTTACAAGCCCGCTACATCACTGGCGGATGTCAAGCTCGACTGTTAATGCCTGACCCGATGGCGCACAGACAGGCTTGTGGTGATAAAGAAGGACCCTCTGCGAACCCGATTAAACAACGGGCGCGGCAAAATACCTGGACCATGAAAAACGAACCTGCCTGGAAGTCACAATCACACCAGGAGTGAAGAAGTGGGAGAAAGGAAGGCAAATCACCTCACCTCACTCACTACCAACTGTGTTTTGTTGAGTGGCATTAAGTTCAATAGCGTGATTAATTAGGTGAGAAGGGAGAGTGCGATACGGTCTGCAGCGGAGTGAGATGTGAAGACTTGCATTTCAGAGATAGCAAAAAAAAAAAGCAGCCAGAGAGACAGATAGGCAGGCATGTTGCAGTCCATTCATTCACTGCTGACTACTGTGAGTTTGTCAGATGGGGGTGGATGTGAGCACAGCACCTGCTCATCGTTTGCATCAGCTCATCTTCCACCGGAAAAGCCCCCCCCCAAAAAAAAGTAAAAAATAAGGTCAAGTTTTAAATCACAATTGTGCTATAAAATTTCATAAAAGTCAAATAGGAGCTGTAATGCCAGAGCATCTGACATTCATAAACATGCATACAAAAGTGTCATAATGTTATCTACCGCTATTAAACCTTATTGAGAGTGTCTGAGAAATAACTTGTGGATAAACTTTGTTTTTGGAGTAATAACTGTCTGTTGGGAAGAGAGCACTAAGAACGCGGGCACTGAAGCATCTGTGTATCGGCTACTTTCTCCTGTAAGCCTTTGAACACATTCAGATTTGCACGTTTGCTTTAATCAATTAATAAAGTTTCCTTTCTTTGGATGATATGTGTGTATACATTTGTAAACCCTTAGAGCTGTATGCTGAATTCTTGCAGAATAATGTTATTACTGCTATGTGGTGTTAAAATGCAAAATAAAGCAAAACGATTTGTTCCTAAATACCTGCAGTATGACATGTGTTTTCTAACATTATGCATCAACTGTTTTATCACATTCTCCAATCTTTCTGGAAGTCACGCAACTTGAATGAATGGGTGAGTCTTTTCTGAAATGTTTCTGACGCTCCCTTGAGCAAGGCACTAGAACCAGAACCACTCAAGCAGTGCTGCTCAGTGACCAGCAGTACAAAAAAAGTTGGATTTGTACTGGAGGTGCTCCCAGGTGCATCTGTAACCGCCTGAACATGAGACAAACCATCGTTGAAAAGAAGGATGCAAGCTCAGCCAACCCGAAATGTTACATAAAAAAGCAATCTGGACCCTGAGCGCACTCACATCAGTCTCTCTCAAGGAAAAGAAAACAGACTTGTTTTCTTTATTTCAACCTTTTAAAAATGAAATTTGTGAAAAACAACACATTCGGGGCATTGTCTCGCAATGGGGAGCTGCCGCTCGAGAGGTTCGCACTTGGGAGAGGTTGCACAAAATGAAAGCGATGGTAATTTCCTAAAACGAGTGCCAGTCTCTCAGTGTGTGGCGTGACAACATGGAAAGCGAACTCTCTTTCACCTCACACTCGTATCTGCAGTTTACTCCGCCGTTACTCTACACTGGGTCTTCCCCAGATCTCACCCCCTTCTGCAAACTCCTTCCCTTTCCTTCAGTCGGCACATCCATTGGTCTCTAATTAATCCATAGCCGTCAGTGGGGAGCGGTTTGCTTGTTTACTCTTATTGAAATTAGCAAGGCCTGCCTCCCCAGAGACACAGCGTCAGAAGCACAATTAGCCGGCACTGGACTAATTAGGACACGGTGCTAATGACACCTCCATGGTTGCATGGGTAAGCGAGGAGCAGAAACGAGAAAAAGGGAGGTGGGAGAAGGAGCGAGGGAGGGGAGCAGAAATGAGAGAAATTAAGGAGAAAACCGGCAGCAATGACACAATCTGACACTACTACCAGGAGGGTGGATGGGCACAACAAGCTCACAGTCATGCTTATTGAAAACACCAGTGGTGGATTTGATAAGAAGCAGCATCCCACCTTCTCGCTCCTCTCCTGCAGCCTTTCTCAACACCTTGGCAGGCAGCTGGCCTCATCGCCACGGCAAGCTGCCATTACACTGATTATCACTCCTGTCCATCACATGGCTCCGCCCCCTCAGGGGAGGCATGGTCCGCCAATTAGCAAGGGGGACCAACCTTACAGAGAAGAGGAAAATGTGTGCGAAAGAGGAGGAAAGTGGAAGCTCACATCTGAGAAAGTTTCAGGATGAGCTCGCTCACACCTTCTGACATTAAAAAAAGCAAACATGAGTGTCAGAAACATTAACAGAGGGAAAAAATGTATTTTCTCACTAATTCACACTGTATACACGGGGTGAAAATGAAGCGAGAAGAGTCAGGCGGCACGTATTACTCTGCAGGACTACGAAGGTCACACAGTAGGAGTAAACAAGCTTTACACATTCAACACAGGCTTTGATCTCTTGTACAATATGGAGGCGGCAGCCCACAAGATTGGGGTTAACCTCATTAGAAAGGGAAGACACTATTGGCTCAGTAAAGAAAAAAAATGACACAGGAGCCTCAGAGGAGGGTTAACAGAAAGATCAGGATCAAAATGTGACCATTTAAACCACTGACATGCTGACATGTTCGTTTCCTCTCATGAAAAGACCCAAGAGAAAGAAATAACAGACCGGCACGGAGTTGCAGAGCTGTTTCATCCCTTTGCCTCTCTAGTAAGGGTTTTAGACAGTTCCCGAGTTTGCTCATCAAGGTAGGAAATTTCAGGGAAGACGCGCAGGATTGATCACAATGTCCGCACCACTGCCGCTGCTGCAGCTTTTCAACTTGTTAGGTTGATAAAACCGTCTCATCAAGTGAATTTCATCTGGGAAAAAAAATACACTTTTTCCTATTTCCTTCCATCTTTCTAAACTGCTTTCCCTATACTGTGACTCAACACGGGGAATAGTGATTTGAGACTACAAAGACACGAGTCTTCAGAGAAGCAGAAAACTCATGGTGTAAAATAAAAAAAGGGATAAAACAGGAAATTCAAGGTCGAAGGGAGACGTATAAATCTCTCTCACAGTTCATAGGAGCGAAGAGAGACTCACTGCAGCGATGAGAGCAGATCTGAAACTCTTTCTCAAGACTTTCCAGGACTTGAGGTGAGCCACGATTCTCAGGCAGTCTTTTCCTCATTGCAAAGGTGTTAAAAAAAAAGACCAAACTCAAGAGCGGAACTAATGAAGGATTGGCTCAGTGGAGAACTCTTGCAAATGGCCACAGAACCCGTTGTGGTCCCATGGATTTTAGACAAAAAATTGCTGCAGGGTTTGCAAAAACTGTTTCAGTAAAAACAATCCCACACCTGAACAAACTTGGCCCAGTTTCAAATGGCTGCTTTTTTTGTTTCACTAATCATTTTTGACTTGAAATAATGGCAAGGTATTTTGAATGTGACATAGTTAAAACACTCTATTCCCCCGGCGCTTTCAAAGTGGTTCAACACTAGAGTCTGAAGCATGTGCACTTGTTTACAGGTGCAAAAAGGAGCTTCTGATGAAGGAAAAACCTGTCAAAATTCACGGCTCTCTCAAGGTGCTTGATTTAAATAATGCAATGAACAGAATAAAGGATATTCAGCCATACTTAGTGAACTAGGCATGCATTCAGAAGGGAGTTTGAATTAAAGGGTTCACCAAATAGAACACAAACAACTGTTGCGTTACAAGCCGCCTTCAAAACCTTTTGAAAGGTAGGTCCTTGAAAATGCAAAAGTAAACAGCTCTTAAACTCTTTAGTCTTTTAACATTAATATATATAAAAAAAATGCTTCTCAAAACCATTTAGCACCCAGATGGAGGTGAGGTGCCTTTTGGGAAATTCTGCCTTGGACTTTGGAGAAAATATCTTTTTTGTTTCCTTTTTCAAAATTATTATTCTTGTGGATGCTACTGGAGGAAATTTGCTGGACGCATACCAATGCTGGCCCATGCAAGCTTGGCTTAGGCAGAAGCTGCAGTGTGAACGGGCACAACAGTGGCAGCCAAGCGGCAGATGGGAGTCAGGTGTGAAAGACTCAGCTGCAAAACAGCAAAGAGGGGTTGAAAAAGGTGAAAAAAATGCAGCCATAGGGACATGGAGGAGGACGTGGAGGTCAGGGGGAGGGTGTCATGTCAAACATTGCCAGTCTGAGGTCAAGAAAGTGTGTGTGCGTGTGGCTTGCGTATATATACACTTAACGCATGTGTGGACATTCTTAAACATGTTCTGTCAAAGTATTAATTTGTCGTGTTGATGGTGGGCGTATTAGCTGCTAAACCTTTTCAGGCCCTGAGTGCGTGTTTCTGTTTGTGTGTGTCTGTCCCAGGAGGTTTTCCCAGCAGCCAGGTCTGTTCCTGTGTGAGGCTGATGAATGAGGCCTGGAAGCAGCCTGGACACTCCCATTTAACACAGCATGGAGCTACAAACTGCCACTGTAGCAGACAGCAGCAACATGGGAATACACACATTCACACAGATCGCATGCACTCACAAAACGGGCACGGCTGCACCCTCAAACTGACAAAACGAGACCGTTCTGGTTGATTGTGCAAATGCCTCAAATGACCTCTCGCTGCCACGTAAATAATGATGCCTCCCACTGAAAGGTGGGCACAGTGTGATGTCAAACTGCTACAGAAACTCGCATGTGAGACGAGTGGCTTCATAAGAAAATACGAGGTCGGTATAACAAATTGTCCTCTTTTTTTTGTACATGTTGACTGATCCAAGAACTAACTTGTAGCTTGACTTATCTCTTAGCCAGATGCTGCACTTAAACAGAGGAATGTTTTAGTCTCTTTCAGCTCATTGTTTTGGTTTTATCGCCTTAGAATTTAATGATTTGGTTCACTCTCATCGACCTCAGTTTAAAAGGACAGCAAAAATATCTCACTGCACCTGTACTGCACACGGTGTCCTCAGCCCCATACGCAACTGACTGGTGAAGACAGTGGAGCATTCAGCAGCTAATAAGCCAGATAGAAAGTGAAATGCTTTATTATTTTGGTGTTTACAGCTTGCTTTGTTACCACCTATTAAGACCCCTGGACGTCATGAAAGACAAATGTGTGTCCCATCATCTGCTAATCGTCAAAATTGGTTTCTTTCAATCATTTTCGTGAAGTTTAAGGATTTCGTTTTTATTTCCGTTAAATTAAAAATGAACAATAAAGTGGCAGATCAGAGAATTCTGATAGGAATTATTTTTGGAAATGAGCGGCCGGTTTCCAAGGCACTGAGACAATCTTGTAACTGACCTTTTCTATAACACAAAATGAGCATCTCAACCTTCCACCGAAGGACTTGCAAGCCAAGAAGTACACACACACACACACAGAGCAGATATGGGAACATATACAGTGCACCAGAGAGACACACACAGAGAGACACACACACTCACATGTCACTGATAAAAGGTGACGGTGAATGAAACAAAGGTGACTTTGAAAGCGGAAAGGAAACAAAGCAGGAAATCACATTCTACATGATGTGACATTTAGAATGTGATTCTTTTAGCTGAAATAAACAACAATATCGAGAGGTGGGAAAAAATGTATGTGCTGCTGATGTCCGGGTTGTATTTAATTAGGAGTCAAACATGTGGTATTTAAATGGTAAATTAGCGGTGCTGCAAACTGGCCGTGTTAGTCCAAGATGTGGCAGAGAGCACATGTAGCCGCTCCGGGGATGTCCACACATGCAAACACGCATAAATGTGCACACACACAAAGCCCACACACCCCACTGAGCAAAGCCATAACAGCACACACTTAATTATACTCTTAATTAAGCCTGGAACTCAAAAAGGCCAACAGCGCACACAGTATGGACAACCACACAGCAAGTCAAGAGTGTGTGTGTGTATGTGCAAATAAATGATGCTTCTGGCTGGTGTGTGTGTTTGTGTGGGTCTTTGCATGTGTGTGCAATTTTGTTTTATTTGCTGATATGTATGTGTGTGTCTGTGTGTGAGTATGTGTCCATTTGTGAGTCTTGGAGTAAATGAATGCCAGTCCTGATAAATTAATGTAATTTCTCATTTCCTGGTATGTGTGTGTGTGTGTGTGTGTGCTCAGCTATGTTTGCATAAATGAACACATTTGAGATAAATTTAACCGCTTGTGTCCATTTGTGAAATTTAGAGTGAATTTAAAGTACAAGCCAGCACATCCAAATGATGTACTGTACTTGTGATAACCAGCCATGCAAGTTGTTGGGGTTTTATTTGGCTCCGTGTTATAGATCCAATGAAAACTGTCCACCTTGTTGTCTTGGAAGGATTGTGTAGAGTAACTGGGACGTTGTTTCTGGAAAGAGATGTGCCTGATAAATTCCATTCACTCAGTGTCTTGGGTTTGGTAGCAGAAAACTCTTTGCTTTTGCAATTGAACCACGTGTCCCGTGGTACATAGTTGCTGCACGCCTGCCTGTTTTCCTACTCTTTTTGTTGCGCTCCTGTGGGGCCATATTGCGGTGTCCCTCTGTCCGTCCGTTCGTCACTTTATCTTGTCCACGCCAAACATGTGTTGTGATGCAAATGAGGCCTGCTGCCTGCACGCTACAACACCACTTTTTAATTGAACCTTTTGATCTGTGGCTAATTCCACTAATTAGCGGCACTATTCTCCCAACAGAATGTTTTCTGTCGTGCATGCATGCGTGAATGTGTGTGTGTGTGTGTGCGTGCGAGTTCTCCTTTTGCTTACTACCCACCAAGCCAATTGCCGGCTGGCATTTAAAAGCGCTTCCAAAAAAAGAAAATCTCCGTTCTTCATCTGAGGCGCAGAACAGACAGGTGCGCTGTTAAAGGTAATAACGTTACATAAAAAAAGCACAGATGCTCATTATGCAGGCACACACGGGGAAATGAGCAGTAAGTGTTTTATGCGCCTGTATAGTTTTATATCAGCGTTGTGCTCTCATCTCCTCCGAGTGAGGAAGCAACTGAACGGGGACTGTTTGGGACTCTGTGTCAATATGAATGCAGCTGAATGCAGTTTTTATACTCAGTGTTAACGTAATGATTAGTTTCAATTTGTGCATTCATGTAGTAAATTGCGTGTCTGTGATAAATAAATGTGTACAAACAGCCTTCAAATACCTCAAGTATAAGCACTAGGTACTGCAAACAAGACAATCCAACATGCTTCTGCTTTTCTTCAAACTAATCAGGTGGCTCTAATCAATCACTAGGAGTCCTCTATAAAGGAATATTCCACAGAGTAGCTTGCTGATTTAAAGCAGACCACAGCTGAAGTCACCTGGATGCCTGCTTCTGTGCTGTTTATTTTTAGCAAAAAGTAGTATGTTTATTCATTTTATACCAAAGGAGTGAATGTTTAGAAAAGAAAAGAAATACACTGTAGTAAGTGGTTTCCCACAAAATCAGTTGATTGCAAGAGTGTTTCAAGGAAAAATACCAAAAATTCTGTTTTGGTTGCCATTTGCATTTATGTGTCTTAAACTGAATATTTTGGCTTTTGGTTGCAAAACAAGCAATATGACCACCTCACTCAGTCTGGAGACAATTTCCTCACACAAATAAAGAATCAGTTAATTGAGGACATACGTGGCAGATAAATCAATAATGAAAACAGTTTCTGTGGAGGTTCTGATGTATTTCTCAAAAATTTCCTGCCACGATTCAGGGTCAATATTGCAATCCATTACAGCTGCTGTAAATTTTCAGCGCACTGTTCCCCTTAATGAAGTTATTTTCTTCTCCTTTCAGACTGTTAAACAAATGTTCATCTAATAAATCAACCTTTTTCAAAACCAAAAAGTTACATCAAGCCGACGCGCCACAAGACACTCTAAGTGCAAAGTTTCTCTTCATTTATACAGCTCTTAAAAAGCCGTGTCCATTTTAGTGTCAAGAAAAAACTTTCATTACTGAAAAATTAACTTCGATTTTAAAAATCTGACTTGCTGTGAGCAAATGCTGTTTGTCAAAATAATTAATTACTTCATTTGTACTCCCAAAACATCAATCCCATTTAAACAAGAAAGAAAGTTTAAAAATGTTGGTTATCTCACTGTTGCTGTATCCACACACACACACACACACACAATCCTCCTGCTTTCTGCTCCATTGTGTGCAGGTTCTCTGTGAACCTCCAAAGCTGTCTTGATATCTAGGGACCCCCCGCCGCCTCACTCCCTGAGACAACCGATTACTGCAGCTCCCCCGCTGTTAAAAACAGGGCACAAAACAGGGCCTTGCATCACCGTCTCTCCTTACAAAGATTCGTTAGCGCCTTCCTCCCTCCTCCCTGTCTATCACGTCTGCTTTCAGGATGGCGATAGCTGATTGCTCCAGATAGAAATCTCTGACGTGAGCTGTGAGTTTTCACTCAGAGGAAGTTGCTGCTTTTGCAGGAGTATAAATCAGTTGGCAGATGCGGAAGAAAACAAACCAAGGCAGCTCTCAGAGGTAATAAAAATCCTTCATTAAGTTCAAATGTTAAACGGTTCAGTTGCGTGGCAGAAATGTAATACCCTCATAATGTCGAATAGTTGCCTTTGACTTGTTTCTTTTTTCCCCATTTGTCTTGAATGAGGGTTGATGTGGTCTCCTTTGACATGTATACGGTTGAAGGAGCTGCCGAGCTGAACTCGTTCACAAGGGGAATGAAGGAGCGCGAATGTGGTTTCTTATATGTTTGATGTCACACAACAAAGAGTGCTCAGCCTGGAAGCGCTGTGCTGTGAAACAGCAACACAGCACAGTTACAAACTTGGAATGCCATGTCAGCTTTCGGCACTGCTGACTTCCCCTCCCCTCTACGCCCCGATTCATGCCAGTCAAAAACTCCCAGGCAAAGAAAGTGAGAGATGGGGGGGTTGATATCCTTCAGAAGATGGGATTCAGATGGGTGGTGGTGGTGGTGGGGGGTATGACGAGTGAGCCACAGCTTTTGAGTTTGGTCCAATTCAAGCCAGCCGGAGCAGGACTGCAGTTCCTCCGTCACTCCTGTCTGTGTGCCTGCACTCAGATCACTAAACAAGTGCCAAGGCATGATTACAATTACAATATCAAAAGTGGTAGCAACACTCACGACAACAATTGATTATGTCTGCTTGCCTTGCAACACTTGAAAAATCACTTGAAAGTCACAGAGACGACTGTTTGGAAACTCGCAATGTAAATGTGCTTGTTTTTTTTGTTTTTATTTTTGGTTTAAGAACAGAAACCCAACTGGGACCAACAATCAGGAAACAATATGCAATTTTAGACACACACTGATTCATCAAGTGCGTGTATGCTTATTTACATAATTATAAAGCTTGCAAGTCTTTATTATTGATTACTATACCAAATTTCATTGTCCTTAAATTGTCACTAAACTTTTTTCTCCAGTACTCTAGATGTACACCCACAGTTATACAAAAGCCAGTGATATTATGTAGGCTTAAACATACTGGGTTTCCATTTCATTGAGCAGACATTGGCCTTTTATGAAATATCAGATATCAACTAGTCAACATCTTCCATCACAGATATGATGGATGTCCTTCCCTAACTACAGCTGCATTAAAAAAAGCCTGTAGAACCTTCAATGTGGGTTTATTTTTGTTACCATTCTATATTAATTTAATGCAGTTCATATTTTTGGTTCATTTACATCTTCATGTAAAGTGTCATGGGTCACCTTGGCTGAAGGCAAAGTCATCTTATACGAATTCATTAGCTCAGGTTGAAAGGATTGAATGAAAAGCTGTACAATGTACACAAGACTGCATGGATTACAATTACAATTTTGGACCAGCAATACAATCTAGACTGATGAACTGCAACAGATGAGGATTAATATTTTTGACTTTGCTGTGAGCTGTCCCTTTAAAATGTTGCCTGAAAATAAAACATTATGGGATGGGGCAAAGACAATATAAGCAAAAAAAAAAGGCAAATATCACTTGGCCTAAAGTCTATTACAGCAGTCAAATGGAAGAGGAAAGCTGCTGCTGTGCCACTGCTCAGCCACTGTTTATGGAGGAGACACTGCAATCACCTGCTCTGTCCATTCTGAACAAGACCAGCCTGAGGTTAGCACTCCAAACGCACAACACACACATGTGTCTGCCTCGGGCATGTACACACCTGCATATGCACATACACACACACACACATTCATGAACACACTGCTCGTGCAAGCCCGAGGTATGTGCACACATGCTAATATGCACCAGTCACGGGCACACAGCTGATGCCATTTGGGAGCACTGGCCTTGAGACGCTGCTCACTAATTAAGTAAATGAGAGAATCTCTGAGGCAGATGGTGGGAGAAGAAGAAAAGGCAAATAGCCACACTTCCTCCTCTTTCTGTCTGGGTAGCCCACAGGGCGGCAACTGTTTCCCTCCCTCTCACCTCTGCCTGTTTTATTTTTTACTTCTTCTGCCTGATTGCCTTTCTCTGGCAACACATTTCTGGAAGAACACGCGTCACGCTCGCTTTGGCGTCGAAATCTTTCTGTCTTCCATGCATGTTATCGCCCCATCTCTCGCTCTCTGCCCTCGTTTCTTCTGTGTGTGTGTGTGTGTGTGTGTGCGTTACTGTATGCCCGTGTCACATGCCCTGCAGGTATGTATTGCATCTCCAAAAGGAAATGGAAAGTGGAAATGAAACATGACTGCCTGCGTGAGGGTCCGTGTGTCTAATATGTTGCTATATAGGACAAAGCACATCTTTCCACTCCCATATTTTAAGTTTAATTTCTACCCTTGCATGACTGTGTGTGTGTGTGTGTGTGTGTGTGTGTTTGCACTGACTTTCTGCTTGCTCACTCAGTCAAACCATGACATTCTGCCGGAGTGAGGTAGCTCTGATCAAAACTGCTCGGTTGTGTTGGCGCTCTGGGAATCCTGATGTCAAGCTATACGTCTGAAGTTAGTGTAATTCTTCTAAACAACATTTCCATACACTGAAATTTAGGGTCCTTAAGATTTTCATGTCATCTGTTATTTCTGATATTATCTATGGTCAGAATGTTTTCAGCAATTGCCATATAAATATCACTGAGAATAAATAAGTAAATAAATAAAAATACAAGATGTGTTTGTGATCAACCAGGACTGAAATGTTAAGGACAACAAGTTTAACTTTTTGTTTCTCTGGCCTCACTTAAAGAGATCTGGGTTCTCACAGCTTACAGATTGATGAGCATTTGATTCTTTACCTAATTGGATTTATAGTGGAAAAAGCTCTAAAAGTAGTTTATAATCCGTCACAAAAAGCTATGACAGACAGTCAACAGTCGGTCTAAGGAGTGAACCTGTTTGTGTGCCCCAGAGCCCGGCGGCTAAAACTTGATTTCAAGGAAGCGAAAGCCTTTTGAGAATTTCATTTTCAACGCGGAACACGGGCTCACGGAGGGCAGCAGCGTGACGGCGTGAAGCGCTGCCTGTAATGCCGGACGATGAGACCACGTGTGTTTGACTCTATCAGTCCCTGTATTTATCTCTGGCTTTCAAAATGTCTCTTTGTCCGTCTTTCATGCACACTCAGTATTTTCTCACAGTGCTTATCTGCAGGAAAACACATGAAAACCAGCAGCACTCTTGGAATTTAATGGACTTGGAATGAACCCTGGAACTTTGAAATATTTCAAGTATTTTGACTTCAGTTTGGCTTTACTTGAATTAAGTTGCCTTAATCTCCATTTTATATTTTCTCTCTCTTTTGCTCTCATACTTTAGCTTGTTTACAGTCGAGGCCAGCATGTGCCGAAATGCGATACATAAATGATTAAATATTGTTCCATTTTGACAAAATTTTAAATCTGAGAACTGAAAAAAGGTTAAATCGGTACCAAACATTTTAAATACTACTTATTCATGCCTGAGTTGTCACAGAATTTGAAAATAAATGAATTATGCTGACAGTGAGTGAATGTTTTGTAGGAAGACGTTCAGTGTGAACATTTGGTTTTGGCAGTGAAGAGTTTGTAGATCTGTGCATAATCCACTTGGCAATACCCTACAAGGCAATATATATCCTGCCAATGCAAATGAGTTGCATGTAATTTTATTCTAAGGACACATGGTTGAAAAACAAACAAACATACGCTTTTTGTTCTCCATCTTTTCCCAGTCTGGAGGTACACCCAACACACGTGTGACCCCATTAGCATCATCCATGGAGACAAAACAAGGCTGTGTGATGATGATGATGATGCAAGATCCCACTGGTGCTAATTCAGAGCCTGACACAGTTCACAATCACACAATAGATACTTGACAAAGACACAATTTGCACACACACAGACCTTCATGCACACACACACACACTCAGCGAGCGCCTGTGTGGCCCACTGATTAATTGGAGCGTTCAGCAGCAGTGATAGCTGCTCTCCTCAGAGACAACACACTGTCTTTCTCATTCCACCTTAACCTCTGCTGGACACACACACATACAGTAGCCACACAAACACACACTCACATACACACATCACCTCTTCCATCTCAGCTGAAATTAGACCACCTCTCTTGCTTTCTCCATGTCTCCCATCTTGCAAATGACCCAACATCAGCTTGCTTTCACCTTGCCGATAGCGATAGTGTTTTTGCCGCCGAGCAACTGGTTAAGGTACGACGCAGGGGAGCACTCAGGTAGAGAAGTGTGTGTGTGTGTGTGAGAGTGTGCGTGCGTGTCTGAGACTGTGTGTTTTTGCCTCTCAGCTGCAGACAAATTAATGAGCCGATGCACAAAACCATAGAAATGCACAAACAGATTCTTATTAGTGCACTTTATCCAGTGCTCTCATCTTTCTTGGCACTGAAGGTGACTTCACACACACACACACACACACACACTTACAGCGAAGCCTGGCCAAGGTTTTCTCCCCCACGAGTTTTATGTACCTTTAAACCAGCCAAAGGAGCGGCCATATTTCTGCTGAACTGCAAGGTGACTTCAGACAGACCAAAAAGAAAAGGGGTGGGGGGGTAATGAGTGTAAGAAGAACAAGTGGCTGCAGAGAAGGAGTTTCCACCTCTGGTCGAGGTATTGTTCCATGCCGACCAACCCACAATCCCTCACTATCGCCCTTTGCATTGTCTTCCCCGCATCCTCTCATGCTTGCTCCTTATCTTTCCTTATCCTTTCCATCTCTTTGTCTTGCTTTGTCTTCTCTCACTCTCCAACGCACACTCTTCTCGACACACATACACACCTCCACCTTTTCTCTCCCCCTATTCCCTCACTCCCCAGTCAGCTGTCACGGCTGCCACTTTCTTGCACCCGCTCATTTATTACAGGTCACCATCGCAGAAGGGGCTGTTGAAAAAAGGACAACATGTCCCATCTGAGCCCACACACACACACGCACACACACCTCACTCATACAGTAGACATGGATTTGCTAAAACTGCACATAAAAGCATGGAAAAGAACCTAATATGCACAACATTTTGCATACTTGCAAACTAGAACTTCCACACATGCCAATAACACACAAACATGTTCATAAAAATAAAAACTTGCACACATGCTGACTTGGAAAAAAAACAAAACATAAATGAAGATCAACTAGGTCTTCAAAGCATTTGTGATCAAAATTTGCATCAGAATATTTGCAAATTCTTGCATTTCAGCAGCACATTTTCATCAAAAGCTGCCACACTGGATGAATTCTGCCAATGCTGCCCATCACACAAAAGTGTTCCTGTTCTTCTTCTACCATTTCACAAGTCAAAACCAGATTAAAATTAAGCCTCAATCTCTAAAAACAAACTTGTTCCCCCCGAATTTGTCTTCTCAGGCAGAGCTCACCCACCTGCTATGAATCTCCAAGCTCATCAGACTCAGACTCATCTGACAAACGCGGAGACAATACATACATGCATACATTTGGATTCACATTCTGTACTGCATGCGCAAACACATGCTTTATTATTTTGCCCTGAACAGTAATACAGTGTGTTTCCATGGTTCAAACACAGGTTTAATCGAGTAGAATTAGTTGGACATGAATCTGAATCGAGGAGTGATCCTGGATGAGGTTTGTGTCCTGTAACAACATCTCACTGATGAATAATCCCTTCTTTCTCTGCAGTGACGACAACGGGAAAAATACAATAATCTATTTTTTATTTTGTGGGCAAATATTCAGAAGAAAAAATTAAAACAAAGAGATGCAGACAGACACTGACAGAAATAGCCTTGTAGACATAAAACCACACATGCTTAAACATACAGAGCATCAGTCTCACACACACACACGCACTCATGCTTGCACACAGAGTAATACACACTCACACGGTGCCAGACAGATTAAGGCCCTGATTAAGGCGGGTGTCGCATAAAAGTCTTGGAACAGTAAATATCCTTAATTTGTAGTGTAATTAAACAGATTAGCTGCCATGAATATCTTAACAGGGATTAGTTCATGCACAATACACCAGGCGGGCTTGACTACACAGACGCACACACAGAAAAAACACACACACAAACAAACACACACAGAGTAAACTAATTTAAAATGTCCAAAATAGTTAGGCTTTTAACAACCGTAAGATGTAACCACGAGACAGATGACTTGATGTGTAAAGGTGTGTGTACGAGTACGCACAGAGAGATCATGCAAAAGAGAAAGAGAGAGAGAGAGAGAGAGAGACAACGCAGTCAAGTTAAAGACACAAATCCACAAGTTGGCGTTGAACTGTCGTATCGACACGAGGGCAGATGAGTGATGAGGGACCAGTGATCATTTCTCCTCTCACAGGCTTTCATTAAAAGGCTTTGTCAAGGTTACAGGGAGAGGAAAAAAAATTCTATTGTGATTTTAATGCCCTCTATTGTGCTGCACTGAGAGACAGAGCAGAAAGCAAGGGAAGCAAGTATAAGAAGAAGGCAAAGGAACCAAAAGAAAATCCCAGAATCGTCGTGAAAGACCCGAGTCGATGGCACTTGATCCTGTTCCGCCTGAGAAGTGCTGCCAGTCAAAGGAAGTGCTGTCCCACTTTCTGTGTTGGCGTGATGCCCGAACACGGCACCACAAACGTAAATTCAAAGCAAACACGAATCGCACGAGCGCAGATACACACAGGGATGGATATGTTCACACACACTGTTGTCTTGGAAGGCAAATTAAGCTCTCACTCAAATCCTTGCTCTAACCTGAACCTTACACTGATCCTAATTCAAGCATAAAACATTCACTGACACACTGGAAACTGGAAAGCTTGCACTCAAGAATTTTTTTAGGGTCGTAATTGATCAAATGACTCCACTATGTAAAATGCAATAACTCCACAGAGATTTAAATGCAAAACAACATGATAAAGTGCCCTCCAGGCAACCCCACGTGCTAGAAAATTAGTCGGCCTCCATGTACTTATAAACAGTAAAATAGTTAATAGTTTTTATCTGTGTTTTTATGATAAACATGTGGAGGATAACATCTGAGAAACCTAATAAACCAGCTCAAATAAGCTGATTGTTGTCCAGTGCCCACAGTCTGCAGGTTAGGGTCTCAACTGCTTAAACTGGCAGACAAATCAGGAAGAAAAAAACGGCCAAAGTGCTCATTATAGACTTATCCTAATTCATATGAAATGAATAAGACACAACCATCCTAAATAAATAATTCCTAAAAACCTCATAAAATCTGTTGTATAAAGTCTGAAACCGTCCCTTGCATTGCATTTGTGGTGCAACTTTAAAGATTTAAAACCGTCAATTAGGAATTAATTGGTTTAGCTTTCGATGCATAACAAACATTTGAGGTAATACAAATCACCCATTAAAGGAGGGCAATCAGCAACACACGCAATGATGATTTCAGTCTGTTCTCTAACGTTGTTAAAAGTTGACCCAAGTCAAGCATAAACCAAAGTCACAAAATATGCATCTAAACCTTCCGCCGAAGGACTTGCAAGCCAAGAAGTACACACACACACACACACACACGTGTAAATGACAGTTTGAGCAGTGTATGGAGCCGCCGACAGCATGTTGTCCATGAAACAAATTGGTCGTCATAATTAAAGGGGGAAAAATGAGCTGTTTTCAATTCTCCCCGTGTGCTCAGTGACAGCCTAATGAAAGACAGAGAGACGAGTGTGTGTGTGTGTGTGTGCATGTCCAGATGTGTGGGAGAAAAGGGAAGGAGGGAGGGAGAAGGAAGCGAGGGAAGGACGGAGGCGAGGAAATTTAAAAAAAAAAAAAAAGGCTGGGAAAAAAGAACGGAAAGTAAAGCAGAGGCAGTGAAAGATGATGCAGGGGAATAAAACAGAAACGCAGCGAAGATGTTAATGGATGAGAACAGGAGGGTGACAAGGAGAGAGAGAGAGAAGCAGAGATGAGTAAATGGATAAAGAAGACCAAAGAGATGACAAATGTGTGAGAAAGGAAGTGGAGTAGAGCTAATGAAATGAAAGTCAAAGTAAAAGAAGGGTTATTGTACGAAAAGAGAAGCTCTGAAGTGGTGTGAGCCAGCCCGTACTGTTTGCTGTGTGTGTGTGTGTGTGTGTGTGTGTGTGTGTGTGTAGGAAGCCCCTCAGACACAGGATGGAGGCATTTGTCTCTGAGTGGAATTACAAGTGGCGGGCCGAACAAACCCTCCAGTGGCCTAGAAGAAACAGAAGAGGGGAGAAAAAAATAAGATTCTTCTGTCTTTCCTGTCCTTTCTTTTCCTTCCTCGACCATGTCTCACTCACACTGCGTGTGTGTGAGTGAGTGTGTGAAAGAGAGAGACAGTTGAGAGCAACACAAAACCACAGAAAGTAGATTCAAGACTTGTACTTAAAGCAAACAATGAGGACACATGAAGTTGCCTCACTCTTAAAAACTCACTAAACAAGCTTCCGCTGCTCTTTCACCCATGAACTTTGTGCATGTGTGTGTGTGTGCATGCATGTGTGTGTGTGTGGGAGGTAAACAAACAACGAGACTTCAGCAGAGTCAGCATGCACAAAAGAAATTAAAAGAGGGCATGTAGAGTCGAGTAAATCCCTGTGCATGGGTGGACTGTGTTTTCTGTGTAGGAGTGAGATCTCAGTCCTCCTGAAAGGGGACATCTGTGCCAGGCTTCCAGCCTCCGACTAGCCAGTCTAACTCACACTAGGAGTTGGCACCGGACGCCTCAGTGCAACCAAAGCCAAGCCGGCTCATCATTAGGCAGCAAAGGCACGGGGGGGTTCAAAAGTCTGTTCTGCCAAATGCACAAGCAGAGAGCCAGAGACGGAGGGGGACTAAGAAGCTTCGGGGATGATTACAGAGGCCAATAAAGCCGCTATTTTGCACCCAAACCTTGGATGTTTTCCTTCCCATGCTGTGCAGTTGTGATTCTGCATGTAAATATTTGGGTGGTTCGCAAACTCAAAAGAACAGAAGCCCCTCTGTACAGCCGGCGGCAAACAAATGTCAGCAAACAGGCTCGTGACGTCGCCGGATCGCTTTCGAATGCCTGGGAAAGCGAAAGGCGGGAGACAAAAAGACACTGAAGAGAGGGAACAGCGTCATCTTTGTTGCCCGTGCAGATAATAATCTGAGCGCCGTTTCAGACGGAGGTAGCGCGCTGCTGTCTCAGGCCTTGGAAAAGCGTTCCATCACCCCCCACGCGTCGCACAGTCATTTGTAAGGCTTCCCTCAAGGCCCGCTGAGACCGTCCAGTTGTGACAGAGGGAGCAAACATCAGCCCACACCTCAATGTCACCCTCACTGATCTGCAATTATTATGCCTTTGTGCAAACAGCCATATTTTATCCACCTCTCTCTTTGGCTCTGACTCTGTCACCAGAGGACACCGACAAACACACAGAAGTTATCCACATTTCCCTCGGCTCGTCGGCACTCATCGCGGCATATTTGACTAACATCCAGCAAAAGCCTGGCACGGGTTAAAGCCTGGCAGATATCAAGTTATGATAGCAATGTTGACTAATTTAGAGCAAGATTGAATTGCTCGCCCCCCCCCCCCCCCCCATCTCTCATGCTGTCAAATCAAGGGCTCGCGGTCTAGACTGATGCTATCAAAAAAAGCTTAATTAGCTTGTAATAAATTCTCATTTCCGTCAGTCTTCTACAAAGGCTCGGCCAGCACCGTGTGTGCCAGCCGACAGACGCCCGGTAATTTGATACTGGCATTCAGCGGGTTTCCTTCCCGCCGCCGCCCCCCCCCAGCCATTTCACAGGAGAGCACATCTTTAAATGTCACCCAAACACACACACACACACACACACGTGCAGCAATGCAGCATTTGCTGTACACACTCACAAGAGCTGTTATTGAGGTATTTCTTTCAGGAAGCGATGGTGGAAGCTTCCTTCTATGTTTTTTTTGTTGTTGTTTTTTTAAATGCACAAACATCAGAATTTTTGTAAAATTTCAACTCTTTTTTCCTTTCAGCCTAAATCAAAAACAGAAAAGAGGATCCCGTCCTCACAATTGAAATACCAATGATTCACCCTGTCAAGCTCTGCAGAGAAATCAGTTACTAAAGAGATTATCATCACCTTTGATTTGGCATTTCGTTGAGCTCTTCTTGAGACACTGAAAGCAAATCAACAGACTCCCAAACAGCTAGAAGAAAACACACTGTCCAGAGACGGCTGGAGTTCAGCAAAATTCATTCTTGGAAACAGTCGTTTGACTGATTTTATTTGTTTTCCAGAGCTTTCAGCAGAGGAATGTTCATTTTTAAAACTGCCTCTTACTGCCATCACACATGCCAGGTTGACCTTTGCAAGCAAAAAGACGAGCTGGTTAGTCTTGACTGCATCACCTATTTTATCCACGATTAACTGAGAAAATAATTGTCGGATTAATCAATAATGACAACAAGTTGCATCTCTGTCCTCATTATCCTGCTGCAAGCAAAATAATTTAGTTCCTTCAGACCTGAGTGATCAGGGAAATGTGGCAGAGAAAAGTTTGCTTAATTGTTTCTTTTTTTTTTTTTTGTGGCTGTCATGAATTGAGATTTTGCTTCATGAACAAAACCTGCCTGTAAAGTCCACGTTCAGCCTCCTGCACAATTAACACACACCTGAACACACTTGAATGCATCAGTGGGGTCAATCTTAAACTCTGAATCTGATTTTGCTATTTCATGTTTAATTTCCCCAAAAAACTTCAGTCTGTAGAAGCATCCACACAGACAACATTCTGTCAGAATACAGCAAAACATCAATCAAGTCGCTCACGGTGTGAATGCCTCCATTTTCGGCACACATGGCGACCATACTGTACAACATACACACACACACACACACACACAGAGCAATGCTGCAGAGATTTGTCTTGCAGCAGGAGCCCACTGACAGATTCAATCACCATGTTAAACACAGCTAAGGTGAACATCTCTAGCCTTGACTTACTCCAACCTGACACGGCTTTAAATGTGTTTGATGTATGGTGTTGGGTGTGAATTTTTAAAAAGACAACAAGGAGAGGGAGATTAAGTGAAACGAGAGACGAAAGAGTGGACAGATAGCACACAAATATCTCCCAACCTACTCACACCCACACACACAATGAACTTCCCAAGAGGCATAGCTCAGATTCTTGGGCAGAATTTGCATCACAAATATCTTGGAGGGGAGTGTAAGCCTGGTGAATAAATAAACCAGTGAGGGTGCCGTTTTTTCGTCCCCATTCATCCCGCCTGTCACCCATCCATCCGTGCATCCATCCACTCCTGTTTAATAGGCAGCAATGAGAGTCTTCCATCCAAGATGCACAAGCCAGCCAGCAGGGAGTGTGTGTGTGTGTGTGTGTTTCTCCAGTCCTGCCTGAGAACCACAAACCACCGGAGATCGAGCCAAAACTCAACCTGTCCTTGACAGCAGGAAGAAAAGCGTCCTGGAATCCCATTTGTGCCGCTGAGAGTTGGACAAATTCACCTCTGGACATCAATCCACAAACTCTCCTGTGTTCCTACTTCCTGCGCCTGCTTGGAAGGATTTTGTTGTCCATTTCAACATCCTTTGCCAAACCTTGATTGTACCAATTAAGAAGTCAGATTCTGCTATCAACAGCCCATAATGAAACACAAAACATTACTGTGCAAAAAGCTCAAGTGCATCTTATAGTCATTCCAAAGCAGGCATTACACCAAACTCCAAACCAAACAGAATACAAGAGAATGTTCAAATCCTTAATGTTCAGTGAGCCTGTGAGCCAAATCTGACTGCAAAAGTTCAACAGCACAATTTTTCATCATCAAAGACTCCGACATCATTAACAAAATATCACAGCAAAACCTCAAATGTTACATGTTGCAGGAGCAAATATCACAGCAAAACGATCTGCAAATATCCTACAGGGGTGCCAAAGCAGTATTACACAGGTAATACATAAATAAAAATACCATTAACTACACTCAAAATTGACTTCAGAGAACCGTGGACGGATTATAAGTCTGTATGGGAATACTGCAGGAACATTAAAGTGATTTTCGTCCAGGGACTCTGACACCACAGGGGTCCAAATAATGAGAGCGAGATGTTTTGCCGCTGCCTATACAGCCCTCAGTATATCTGCTACAGCTAAATTATTCAAAGACAGTAACGAATGAAAAACTGTGCCACCGGTGCAGCCGAGCTCAATTCATATAAATCAGCGCAAATAGCCGCGGTCTTCGGTCTATCAGCGTCCGCTTAGGGGAATTAAATTTAAACGATGGCGCATTCATTCATATTTAGGGTGCAATTTGAAACGGCGAAGTACGGGGCTCATGTGCGCTGCGCTGCGCTGCGCTGCAAACACCAGCGCTTCGCCGTCTGTCAGTGAATTCTGAAACACAACTGGTGTCAGATTTCTCCTCTCTCCCATAAGATTTTTCGAATTAGCACACAAGCAAAGTGGACTTTCAGATCAAACATGTGGCCTCGATAGGCTTCAAAATCTAAACAAAAGGGCTGTTCTTTTAAGCAACTATAAGGAAGGGACTTCAGGATTTTTACACAGAGCTCAACACGCTCTCGGAGGCTTCTGTCAATTCACCGCAAGTGTGAGCCTCAGCGCGATGATTACAATCAGCACCAGCTTGGTTGGATGTGAAGTTGTGCTAAGTTTGTAGCAGTAATGAAAAGCTAACAACACAGGTGTTAAACTGCGATGTCCGTTCATCATCATTCAGTAAACAAGTGCTGTGAATGAATGTCTCAATGCCGCCTTAAGTCAGCCTAGAAATGTGTGTTTTGAGGGTGGTCGGACCCTCACTTGATCCCTGTCTTTCAAGTCTGACCTGACCGTAAGGCGGAGGCGCACAGACGCGCATCCAAGCACTCACCTGACTGTGCCGCACTCGATCGGATCACCAGCAAAGTGATGAGGACGCAAGCGGGGAACTTCATCTTTGCAAAGGCTGCTCGTCTTGTTAACTCCCGTAACTCACATGTCCAATTAAGATATCCTCAGTTTTTCAAGTACGCACAAAAATAAACAACAAAAATAATAAAAAAAACAAAGACAGAAAAGCCGTGCGCACCCAGGAGCAGCGCTGTGGAGAGCTTTTACGCACCGCGCCGTCTTGAGTTTGTTTATCAGTCCCCAGACCAGTGTTTAGGTCGTTTTCCACCGCGGTTACTCTGAGCCATTTACTCCACACACTGCCATCGCGCCGGTGGTGGGGGGTGGGGGGGGTAGGGGGTGGAGTGTGTGTGTGTGTGTGTGTGTGTGTGTGAGAGAGAGTTAGTTCGGATGTGGGGGGGACTCTGAAAACGCCTCTTTATTGTGATTGACACCTCCTTCAGCCTATTACACACGCTATTGAAAAGATTAGATGTGTTTTGTCCTGTTTTTTTTGGAAATCCTCCCATCTCACTTGTCGCCTCTCCTGATTGGCTATTTGGCTTCATTGCTGCTGTCAATACACCTGTCAGGAGCAGATTCTGTTTTGGTCTCCAGCTGGGTGGTGTGGAGTCCAAATTGCTGCCGGTGTCGCTAGAAACAACACAATAATGGGCTTTTTATTAGCATTTAATGACTGATATTTACAGTCATATCTCTTTTGTGGCTATGCAGCCTGTTGGTTGAAATTACAGAACAACATTTTCAAAAAGATAAGCTCCTTTATGGGAATATTAAAGGTAAAACAGACATTTTTAAATTATAGCGACTTCCCAGGGAACACTTGTTATTAAAGGTTATTTTTACAGCAACTAAAAAGTCGCATTTGCTTCATTTTTGTTTGTATATTGGGTGTCGACTGAGGAGAAAGTTTCCTGGCGGAAGCAGGGTCAATTTCTGCAAATATCAGCCACTGGAAACTGGAAGGCACAACCTATAAAGTTTGATGATGCGGGTCTAACGGGGCTGCAGTGACGGGAAGGGCTCCAGCAGGATAACCACTTTCAGGGCCGCTCATTTTACAAGCCAGAGTGTCCCATCCTGCTCTTGGTCTGTGGACCGATGTCAGAGTATGAAACCGGCTGGCAAATCAGCGAGGACAAAAACATACTGATTTGTGATCCATGTAAGATGAAAATTCTGGCATAAACTGGCTGTATTACAAAAATGTCTCCAGAGATTAGGCAGCAAGGGTGCAAAAGGACTGAAATGATCTTTTACGTGCTCCTCGTTCGCCAGTAAGAAGGTTCATTTAGTGTCCTGTGCTTCCCTCTAGGGGAGCTGATGGAGAATTACTCCACTTTGAGTCTTTTGCTCTCTTGCCTGCATGAATCATAAAGCTTTTGAGGGACATAAATCAGCATTTGGACTTGTATTGTTCCATAAATACAGTGCTCATAACAATGGGACTAAAATCAAAAGCTCTCACAATTACTTGAAAGTCTATTTATTCTCATTTCTGACCAGTAAACACTGAGGTAAGAGTCTGTAAAAAAATATTTTGGGGGATTCAGAAAAGGGAAAGATTATTTTTGCTGAGGGGAAACAAAAATTTTGATGAGCAGGAGAAGGTGATTGGTAGTTAACAGCAGCCCTTCTACCTTGTTCAAGGTCCCCAAACAAAATTCAAGGGTTTAAAAATCAACGTTGTGTCATGTTGTTGGTCAGAATACACCTTTTGCAAGCAGGTAAAAAAACCCCAAAAACTGCTAAAACGTCTAAAGACATCAACCAAATATGTACCTGAGGGAAGTTCAGTATCCTGGCTGTCAGTCTACACACTACAGTATGAGACACGTGAAAATATTTAGTTGAGCTGTGAGATTTGTCTCCCTCACGCACCAGCACAGACAACCTCACTGGGTGGCAGCACAACGCAGAGCAGCCTTTAGAATGCTAATGAACTGTCACTCTGTTCCTGCACCAAAAAAAAAAAAAAAAACAAAGAAAAAGAAAAAGAAAAAGAAAATCTGCAGATTAAACATTCAATTAGTCAGTAACGGAGATTTGCTCTGATTCGAGTGTGACATGAAAGTGGGAATTCTGTCTTTGTGCTCTGAAATGGGTCCAAAGTGAAGTTCGGTGGGATGGTTGCGGAACAATGGGTCACACTGAAGGGGCTACGCCAAGGAATCAGTTACAAATAATGAAAAAAAGTAATGAGACACACAGGCATTCAATTAAAAACGTATAACGAGTGGAAAGATGTGTTATCTTACAGTAGGCCTGTGCAGCGATAAGGGTGAAAATTAGAGCAAATAGCATTCAGGTTTCAGATTACAAAATGTGATAATTGTGCATTGGCTGTTGAAAACAGGGAGGTTATAGTGGTCTCATTATGGCTTCTTGCAGACCTTTAATATCTTAGATACCTTCTCTAAGCTATAATACTGGTAATTTTCCACTTGGGGCATGTGGTATTTTATTTATTGGGGTTGTTTTTGCAAGTCTCCAGTTTATTCATTGCATCTTAAGTGGCCTACTATTCCCATATGCTTTTATATTTGCATAACATGACTGTGAATTAGGGCCATACATCACAGGGTGACTTTTTTCTTGTAATGATTCCCTGGATTCATTAAGACTGCTGCTAATTTTGGTGTGTGACTTTGTTTTGTCCCCTGTGAGAGCAGCTCCACACTGTAAGCAGCAGGACAAGTGGATCAGATGACAGGCTCAGCGTCTATGATTAGGGCTGTGGCGAGGGAAGGAGATTGCCGCTCTGGAAGGTCAAGGGGCTTTTTACTCACAGTCCTTGCTGACCGTATGCCGTGAGTTGCTTTGAATGAATTCGTTACGTCGTGGTGCAGCTCCTGAATCGATGGCTTTGGTTGGAATTCTGGAGGAAGAATGAGATATGTGCAGCTGATCTCCAGGGAATAAAAAGTCTCCGAGTTGGCATACAGCATGGCTCCGGAGAGCGCGTCGCTCCTGAAAACAGGGCTTGTGTTGCTGACAGCAGGTGAGCGTTTGCGGGAGTAAATTCTATAACTCTTCTGATTGGCTAAACTGAACTAGTACTTTTGTTTTTGTTTTTTTGTTTTTTTTTTTTTAGGTAAATAACTTGTGGTTATTGTATAGGGTTGATTTTCGATATTTGGGAAGTTTTGTAAAGAAGCTGTTTTTCACTGTTGCTTAGTCACATTATTTTATTTATATTCCTTTATTTACACATTAAAAAGCAATGAGATCCATGGAAGATCACTCTTGTCTTTAGGCTTTCTATGTTTTCATTTTGAGCATGGGTCAAAGGTATAGAGTGTATTCAAGTTATTTACTTGAATAAAAGTTGCAGTACCACACAGTAAAAATACTTATACTTGAGAAAAATGCTTGAGTGTTATAAGCAAAATATGTCTAAGGTATCAAAAGTAGAATATTGGTTGCTCTGGTTGCCAGGATGTGTTCAGCACCCTCCTCTCTGTCGCCCGGCATCGCTTTCGCCCCCACATGAACGGGAGCATGCGAAAACGAGGCCCTCATGCTGAGCAGCACAGCAGCTGACTGAACATGAGTGACATCTGAGCTCAGTAGATAACGCTTCACTTTTAAAATGAAGAACTACTGAGTCCAAGATTGACAGGCAGAATTTGTGATTTCTGCCAGGCTGGTGGGTGTTTCCTTTGACCAAAATGTGGACAAACTTGAAGGCAGTAAGTCAATAAACTGCTGTCGATTTTCCTCGAAAACGGTCTGTGAATATAGTGCTGGTTAGCAGAAAGTTTATATATCAGATTTCTCTGTGCGAACAGAGTGGCAGACGGGTTAAACATAACATCTTTACAAGTCTGTGTATGATAAACAAGCTAATAGATGCTTCATTTTTGCAAAATTACCATTTAAATGCTCAGCTTTTCCAGTGTTCAATGCTTTTTCTCCTCACTTCAGTTTTGCCTTGAAGCACCTCAAGCGTCTGTTTGAAAACGTGAAGGGCCTCCACCGTTTTTTCACATTTTTCTTTCAGGAGCATCTCTTTTTGACATCCCCTTGTCGACACATTCAGTCTTCCTTTGAGTGTTTCACAGCCTCCAGAGCCAGATGAGACAGAGCAAACATAATGGGCACACAGTTGGCCCTTATCAGGCCGGCACAGGCTGAGATCCACCACGTTTCTACCATCACAACAACAACCTGTTTGTTCCACACGGGTCCTCTTCCGCCAGCTTAAGCTCCCTCTCCCACTGTACTGCTCAGTGGTGATACATTCAGCTCCGAGTCCAGGGGGACAGCTGCGGACTGCCTCCGCGTAACAAGGCTGTTTGCACACATCTCTGAAGTAAACAAATGGGATTGGGACTCAGGCTGCAAATTAAAATCTTTTCTTGGTGAAAGTAAGAGCCTAATAGGGAAGAAAATGGTCTGTTAGGAATAACCACTGCCAGGACACAACCTTGTTTGTTGTACAGACTTATTCCTAATTATCAAGAACTGAACGCAGCCGATAACCTCTGTGGCGCTTTGTAAAATCTTTTGTATCTTGACAATGATGCAGAGTTTTGCTCCCCACTCACTGAAATTAAATGATCCCCAAGTTGCAGCCCCTTCCCCCCAACCTATTCTCATAATTATAACTCCATTAATGCTTTTTGTTTCGTTTCTGTCTCTCGTCCACTTCAGCTCTAGTCCTTCCATCAGTGTCTGGCTGCAACAGGGGTCTCTACGAGAGGACGATCCACGATCTGTGTCTCAACAAGTTCAAGTTAGACATGGGCGGACTGGACAGAGCCCTGTGGTGCAGCTGGCCGGACACCATGGAGTGAGTGATCATGAATGAGCTAATGAATGAACCAGTGAAAGCATGAATAAAGCAGGTCATGTCAACCGGCTCATCTTCAGTGCTCTGCCTGAACTGACTCTCTGCTTCATTTGGTTCCTGTTCAGAGCATGTTGTCAGAGAATCAAATCCTGAACTTCAGGATGTAAACCCTTTCAGGCATTATGTCAGTCTCATCCACCTCTTAGACTGGTATGATTGTTAGAGCTGTCAAATGATACACCCAGGGTCAGTCTGGACACACATTTCACATTGCAAAGCCTCCTTATCGGCAATAATGTGGTTTAGGAAAACAATCAGTTTTACTATTTAATCAGTGAAATAGAACTTTTGTTATGCAAGGAAAGGACTAAAAAATTTATAATAAATGAATGTATTACATGCAGCACACCACATCAGATGTAAGTGTTTATTTCCCATTCTCCCTGGTGGTGTGAAGAGGACTGACGCTGTCGGCCTTGACTTTATCCTCCCCACAATATGTTGCTCTTCAGTCCGCCCTCATGGCTGTTTGCCTTATGGCCATCACCAACTCCAGCCTGTGTTTCCACTCACCGCAATGCTTGGTCACAGCCTTTAACTGTATCTGTTGTGCATGATATTTTGTGTGTCTGTGTGTTCGATGGTGTCTCCGAGCAGTCCTTTCCTAAACACTGTCAGTCAGAGGATGAGTCAGACAGGAGGGCGAAAAGAGCTGAGAGGCCCACAGGAGAAAGCTACTGTCAGATCTGTGATTTCCCTCCTGGCTTGCTGTCCTCTCTTGGTCCAGCAGCACATAATTGGTGATGGTGCTGTTTTTTTGTTTGTGTGAGTGTGTGTGTCTGTGTGCAAATGTAACCTATCATAAAAGATTTGTACAGGCACATAGAGGGGTTTGCAGTTGCGTCACGAACCTCCTAGCAACAGTGTTTGACGCCATCATCGAGGCCCTCTGGAGAGCTAATAGATAAATAAACCATGCAGAATAGTAATGTAGAAATACACAAAAAAGGCTTGTGTGTGGATGAAATCCAATTTAGAGACTTTGAAAATAAAAATCTAATAAGTTGGGTTTGTTTCAAAACGGTGCACTAAACTCATGTGGCTCTAAACTCATGTTAAACGTTGTGCTTGACTCTTAACAACTTCATAAATCACAACACAGCATGTGAATAAATTTAATTAGTCATGTGATTGTTCAAAAACTACAAAGTATCTGTGAAGCTAAACACTCACCAAAATCCATGCTTTGTTTTTGAAAATGCTTGAATAATTTGTCTATTTCTCATCAAAGTCACACTATAGACATATGGTGACTGTCATTTTGTCATTCAGGTGACATCCAAACATAACATGCACAGCAGTAAATATAGAAATGTCAATTCCAGGTATCACATCAGGCCATCCAGCACCACAAATCAGTTCCAAGTTCATCGGAGTCCAAAGCACATCGTCTGCCAAGCGGAAGAGAAAAAGGGTTGATTATTTATGAAAGTAAAGTGGTTTGTCCTTGAAAGCGAAACTAAAAGCTTCCACGGTGGTTTTTATCCACTGCATTGTTACTGAATGCTGCTCAGATAGCCACTGAATAAACATGCTTTCATCATTTAACTCTAGTCATTTGAACCAGGTTAAGTGAGGCTAATTACCTCTTACTAGTGCAAAACAAAGAGAAAAAACATCAGACTGAGATGATACAACAGTTTGTAATGACAGTGAATACGTTTTTGACTTACTCAGTGTTATTTCCAGCTGTATTTCAATGGGATACAACACACAGTCATCTGTTTGAGTCCTTTCACCTACAAGTATTAGATCTGGCAGTCTCTTCTCTCAAACTCTCTGACTGTGCTCTGTACACTCTCATTATTTGCTGATCATGTCCTTCTTTCTTTTATGGATTCACCTTAAAGATGACTGAAGAAAAACTTCTTTTTGTTCATGAAAGTAGCCTGTGATGGTGTGGGTGTAAATACTGTGCATGTTTCCAGCTTCCCTGCAAGACTGCAAGACTTCCTTGCTAGTTTAGAAACAAAATGTATTTTTATAAAGAACAGGATGGTGTTAGTCACACACACACTGCATTGCTCAGAGCAATAAAAACACTCCAGTGTCTCTTGACTCTTGTCTTATCTTTAGTCCAAAACACTTTAACTGAGTGGCTGCTCAACACACATATTTGTGTTTAGGTACTAAGATGGCTGAACACCAACCTTGAAAATTTATTCAAGTCCAAATTTCATCACCACCACAAGTATGAGGCTCAGTCCTCATCTATCGTTAACTTTAACCCCCATTTTCTAAAATCTAATCCAGATGGTAGCTCTTACAGCTGCAGTACTGAAAGCTCCTGAAACAGCTCCAGGTGATGATAGTTGGCTCTTCGAAGCATTTAAGTCCCGAGAAAAATCCAACAGCACTTTCAAATACAAACACACACACGGTCAGAAGCTCACACACACATAATACCACTACATACCAATCATGGTATCCATGCTTGTATCCATTGCGACTTGAAGCCAGAAAGTCATATGCAGCAAATAGAACAAAAGCATTCTTATTCTTATTTACATCATAGTTTTATTCAGTGACCCTCCACAAAACTAATATGTCCCTTACCAAAAATGTAACATGTCATGTCATTCTGGATGATTGAACTGTCATTTTACAGCTTATGTTGTCTGACCTGAAAATAATAAAGAGAATTGACACACTAAACAATAATCTGCACCTCTCAGAAAAAGGAAAAAACATTTAAGTTGGGTGGACTTGTCCTTTAAGGTATTTGGCTTTCCCACCACTTGCCCACTGAGCCTACAGCTATGCAGTTAGACACAAGGGCCATCTGGAGCAGAATCTGTCCTGGTATGGATGGGGCAGTGCTGCATGAGGGCGCTACCCTGTTGGTATGCATCTCCATTTCCCCTGCCCTCTACCACCTAGCAGTTATATTTAGCTGTGTTAAACCCACTGGTAATTCTAGACATTCGTTTGCCTTTTTTCCTACCAACAGGAGTCCCTGATCCCTCTCTGAAAGGACGTTTCAAAGACTCCAGATCTCCAGAGACTATCTGAATCTGCTGAGTCTATTTCTGAGATAATGATTAGCCCATCATGGAAATATGGGCTCATGACAGTCCATGTTTGTCTTGGCATGTGAGAAGTGGATCAAGTTTCTCCTGAAACACTTAGATTTGTCTGTGTGTTGTCGCCCTCTGCAGGATCTATGAGGGACTGACAAACTGCACATACCAGGTGGCCTTAAGGGTGGACTGCTTCTGGCCAAACCGGATCGTCGACCGCTTCTTCATGGAGATTCACCGGCTCTACTTCCACGAATGCGCTCTTACTGGTCGGCTCCTCCACGACCCACCGAGCAGCATCCTCGCCCCGTTCATCACAGTGCCGGTGCTGATTACGCTGCTCATGACTGCCCTCGTGGTGTGGAGGAGTAAACGCACAGAGGGGGTTTTATAGAGACTGGCCTCTGGGTTCGGACTTAAGGCTTGTAAATACATAAGGACTCCTGACAGACAGAGCGTGAGCATGTGATTTATGTTTGTTTTGTTTGAGCACTTAGTGTTGTGAGATTGTGTTAATACGAATGTATGAACAGCACAGTGAAACAGTTGCATGCAGTAGGTTGACCTTAATAAAATAATATGTTACAAGCTCCCCATTTGGAATAAAAAATGAATGTTTCCAAACATCATTTTTAGTTGATAACGTCAAGCAATATGAGAGTGTCAAAGTTTGACAGGGGAAAGCAACAAAGTCATTGAGATTCAGGGGATTTGGAGGCCACATGTCTTAATTACCTTCTGTTCTCATGGCCCTAAACAATCTGTGAACACATAAATAACAGTGGAGAGGGGGGCTCTCAGGGAGGCACCAGTGACTTGGATGAATTATTGCTGTGAATTTAGAAGAGAGAGATGACAAAACAGAGGCTCTCTTCTTCTCAGCTGACTGGAAAGGAGAAGAAAATTAATAAGAGAAAAGAAGGAGTTTTGGACAAAGAGGTCAGGGTTTTTATTAAGCCAAATCACTTTGTGCTTAAGGAACAGAAGTAAACTGCTGATTTTACTGTCATGTGCAGAGCTGCAGAAGGAAACCACATGGTGCTTGGATTACAATGAGGAATGACTTATTCATATCACAACTGAGAGACACACAGTACTAAGGGTCCCAGTTAGACTTCGGTTTGTTTAAAGAGGTCACAAGGCAGAAAGTTAAGAAACACCTGTTTGCTGGATCGATCCAGGTAGAAAGATCAAGGTTTACGTGCCAACCAGTAGAAATACTTCACAACCACTGTAACTTCAGTGTCAGGAGAGGACGCCTTCATGGCAGACAGCAACCTGAGATGGAAGACACAGGAAGACAAGAAGAGACGGAGTGGTTTAATAGGATCTAAAGAGAAAGAAATTAGTAGTAAAGAGCAGTAAAAAGTAAAGTATAGTCATAAATTAACTAAAACCCCAAAGTCTTCTGTCCTCCTTTCAGACCACACAAGACAAAACACAAGTCCAATCTTTCCAGAGGCAGAGAGCAGAACTGTGTGTAAATCTTCCCAAACTGTCATAGTAATTAAATACAATGACTTTTTAAAATCCACGTTAAAGTTATGGCTCAGCAATTCTCCTCCATATATTTTGCTTGCTGGGCCGTTCTCTCCTGTCAGTGGCAGGGGGGGAATTAATGGTGGTTATATTATCAAAGCAGCAAAAGCCCTCAACAGTTAAGCTTAGTCAAGCAATGTTTGGCTTTTCTGATTAATGCCTGAGACTGTAATGGTATTCAAAGTTACATTTCAGCAGTTGTTGATGCTGATTAATGAATTCAGGTGAAGACGAGCAGATCCACATTCAGCCACAGGCAGGAGGAGGTGAGAGCTCAGGCCCAGATGTTAACAACTGGATTCGTGAATGAATTGGAGGTTCATATCTCACTTGTTCCTGATGTCAATAGAAAGACGTTTAGCCTCATTGGGGTCCTTTTTTTGCAGTTTCTGGTAGTTGGAGAAGGTCTCTACCATGCCAATGTATCCAGTCACCGGCAAGATCCTTTTCAGCCTGAAACACTCATTCCTGGAGAAAAAAAAGAAAATGAAATCATCTATATATGTTGAAATTAGGGTGAATGTAACCTTTGAGTGGTTAATGTTTTGGGGAAATCTATCCTTCCCCCCCAAGACTATATAGAGGTGCCCTCGAGCAAGACTCTTGACCCCCAGCTGCTCAAGTTTAAGCTGCTCTGTGCCACATAACTCCCAGACGTCAGAGTGTATATCACATATGAAATGCAACTTGGATGTAAATAAAAAAATCTGAAACACTCACCACTCTTTGTCTGAGTATGAGCAGGAGTCAAACATGTCTGAGTAGATCTTCACTGAGCTCGGTCCCAGATAGGGATCACGGAAAGGAAGCAGTGCAGCATAAAACTGATCAGTAAAAGAAAAAGTCATGTTTTCATTTCACAAATTAAAAAAATATGAATTTTTAATTCTTCTATATCTTCACCTCATTGTTAGTGTCAGTGGGAAATTTAAATTTGAAGTGGTCTCCAATCCACAGATTTGCACTGCAGTGGAGAGTTCATTGGGCTTATACAATAGTGCCCACCACACACTATGTGTATAAAGTTTTAGATTTTGGATGCACCTCTTTGCAGATGTCATTGAGTGTATTGGAGAGGTCCCCATACTCCAGCTCCATGTCCATGGTGTAGCTCAATAGAGCCAGGCAGCCTCCAGGCCTCAGCACCCTGTTGGCTTCCCGGAGGAACTTCTGGTGGTCGAACCAGTGAGCTGCCGTCATGGCTGTCACGAGGTCCACCTCACCTGGAGCGAACGGCAGCTCTTCTGCTGGACACTGCCTGGGGTTGAAGCAGGCACAACAATGGGGCAGGGAATATAAAAATATAAAACATGGAAAACCTCAAGTCTATACATATGTATGTTTTATTTCATATATATATATATATATAGAGAGAGAGAGAGATAGATAGAGAGAGAGAGAGAGAGAGAGAGAGAGAGAGAGACTTGAGGATTTCCAGTTTATGCTGCACCACTGTGCTCCACCCTTACTAAGCTGATCTACACCTTGCCCACATGTCACCTGTATGATACATTTGGAGGGTTGCTATTGGCCAGTGCTGCCTCCACCTGAGCGGGACTGACATCTGTTCCAACAACCTTGGTGAAGTATGGGGCCAATAGGGTTGTCCCTTGGCCTGAGCCACAGCCCACGTCCACTGCAAGGTTGAACTGTTTTGGTGTCTAAAAAGAAATAAAAAGTTTACCTTTCAGTATGTTTGCTTCTGAACCTTTGGAAGACAGACTGGTTTGATTAGCCAGTTAGATAACATAGGCAAATAAAACAGCACAATACACATTTAAGCATGTTGCAGCTTGTTAAAAATCTAGAAACACACACACTTACCTTTTTCTCCATGTAGTTCATAATCCTGTCGATTAATTCAAGAGGTGCCACTCTGTACCGCCTGTAAGCAGCAGCATGATCTCTGCCTTCAAAGAGACGTACAGCCATGGTTTGTGTCAAAGTGCTTGTGGCTATCAAAGCGGCTACCTGGTCAAATCCTCTACACTATGAGCTTGTCCCTTTTTGAACAGCCAAGTTATACATTAACTGCTTGGAATAAAACTCTCCTTCCTATCTGAAGCGCTGCCAAACAAACAAAAGAAAAGTATGCCATCATGCTATTAAAGCATCAACTGATTTCACAGTTTATTACTTTAGATTAATTTCCTGTCAGGACGTCTGGGTGACCATAAATAGAGCCACGAATCCCTTGTGAAGAGAAATGAAAGTAAATATTACACAATAGCGCAACAAAAGTGCTGCAGTTATGACTAATGAAAAAGGATGTGTCTTCCAAATGCTACGAAAAGAAATGCTTTATCAGAACTCAAATTTTTTTCCAAATGCATTTACTTGCAAATAGCAGCAGATGGCAGTGAATTCACAGGTATGGTGCTGAGGGTGGCAAAAAGGACTGAGCTGATGAGAGTGTGGGAATGCCAGGAAGTCCCATGTCAGCAGAAAATTCTTTACTCTTAATGCAATTTAAACTAATAAATGCTCTTTTTAGCATGAAAATGGAACTGATTCGTACAATCAGTTTTAGTGAATAACATGACCAATATGAGAGTGTATCAGGGGAAAGTGACAAAGTCTCTCAGATTCAGGACATTCAGAGGTCCTGCACGTTTATTTCCATCTGTTCTCACACAACTTATTATTGTACCAACAAGCTCGTAGTCATGGCTGACTCTGTCCAGGGGGTGGAGCCTGGTTCGTTGGTGGTGTTGTCAGAGAGGAGGATGCTGCAGAAAAAGTGGAGCATCATGGAGTGAACGGCTGTCACCTTCTCCACACCCACAGGAGCATCTTAACAAAGAGACCGTTAACGTGCACGATGCATCACAGAATCAAACTTCATCGACCTCACGTCGAGAGATGGACAGCAGGTTCAAGGGGGCTGCAGTGGCTTCAGCATGCACTTCAGCTCTCTTTGTTTGAATCTCTCGCTGTCTCTCAGGATTACTGCCTGCATGGATTACAATTTCTACAACTCCTGGATTTCTGGAACATGATGTGCACTTATGGGACATGCAATACCATGGACATGTACCTGATTTGCTACTGTATATACAAAGCAATATGCCACTTCTCATGCATATTTATAATTTGAACTTGTCCATTTGTGATTTAAACTCCTCTTTTCCCGCTTCTTACTGTAACTGCGGCACACCAGTTTCCCTCGGGATGACATAAGTCCTAACTACAACTCCGTTTACATTTAGCAGCACAGTTTACTTGGATGGACATTTTGGAAGCAAGCGGATTTCTCTCCCCCTAGTCATGAAGTAGTAAGTTCATTTCAGCAAAGTACAATTAAAAGTTAATATTGAATAAGTGGTGGGAAAATGGATGTATGGATGGAAATAGTTGAGGAAAAATAAAGCAGTAAATTAACTAAAACCTGAAATGACTTTCTGTCCTCCTTTCAGACCACACAAGACAAAACACAAGTCCAATCTTTCCAGAGGCAGACAGCAGAACTGTGTGTAAATCTTCCCAAACTGTCATAGTAATTAAATACAATGACTTTTTAAAATCCACATTAAAGTTATGGCTCAGCAATTCTCCTCCATATATTTTGCTTGCTGGGCCGTTCTCTCCTGTCAGTGGCAGGGGGGGAATTAATGGTGGTTATATTATCAAAGCAGCAAAAGCCCTCAACAGTTAAGCTTAGTCAAGCAATGTTTGGCTTTTCTGATTAATGCCTGAGACTGTAATGGTATTCAAAGTTACATTTCAGCAGTTGTTGATGCTGATTAATGAATTCAGGTGAAGATTAGCAGACTAACATTCAGCCACAGGCAGGCGGAGGCCCAGAAGTTAACGATTAGTCTTTTGGCTGAGGGTTAATATCTCACTTGTTCCTGAGATCATTAGAAAGACGTCCAGCCTCCATTTGTCCATTTGTTTCAGTTTCTGGACCAGTAGGAAGGCAGAATCCATTTTACCCCTAAATACTAGATCCTTTAGAGCAGCTATGACCCTAGTTTTACAAGGACTACTTTGTTCAACCTGATGAAAGAAAATCTGAAGCTGATTTTAAGCAATGCAAAGTTTGAACTTCAATAATACATATGGCATAACTAAATGGTATATAATGAAGCCAGTGTGTAGGTTTAGAAGACCACAAGAGAGCTGTGCCCTGCATATCAAGAAATATTTTAAAATAAATTTGAATTTAGATGATCTAAATCTAGATTTTTGCAGGTGCATTTGTTTGCCAACAGCAGCAGATGGCAGTAATTGCACAGATGTGACGCTTGGTGCTGAAAAGGAAACAGCTGCATGAGTGTGGGAATGCTTTGCAAGTCACATGTTAGAAATAATTCCTTGTCAATAATAATATCAATATTCCTCATTGATTGGGGCACTGAGATCATCAATTTATTCCTTTATTGAACTCTCCCATTGCATGGTTTCTTTGCCGTCCTTAAACATCAGCTTTGGGCTAAAAAAATGATCATACCAACCAATCTAAAGCTTGTCTGTTTTATAAGCAGTTTAGTAAAATAAAAAGACCTGTTTTTGATTAATGATTGTATGTATGAAGTATATTTTGAAGGGACTGAAGATGGGATCCCCTAAACAGTCCTGAACCTGGGTAGCCATTCTTCGCCCTGTATTTTCTGCCCAATCAACAAGCATTGATCCTTCCCGTTCGCCGGATCAATATCCTCTGTCAGATATGGTTTGCAGGAGGGTTTGTGTCAACAAAGGGTGGGCAGTGGGAGTGCAGGGTGTCCTCAGACGCCGCAGGAGCCCCAACCCTTAACCCTACCATGTTGCTATGTGCAGCCCAGCCTTGTGTCATCCA
This sequence comes from Scatophagus argus, assembly GCF_020382885.2. NCBI lineage: Eukaryota > Metazoa > Chordata > Actinopteri > Scatophagidae > Scatophagus > Scatophagus argus. Next base: position 3,331,826 of record NC_058516.1, on the reverse strand, counting down.
ATCAATCAGCTTTGATCAAAACTGTCAGCTGCACTCAAGTCAAGCCCTGTCCACTGCTCTGTGTGTGTGTGTGTGCGTGCGTGTGTGTGTGTGTGTGTGCGCATGAGCCTCCCCAGACATAACCATTTTATCACTGAGTCCATACCACCAAGCCTTATTTCAGTGTCCTCACGCATTTCCGCACACACGCACAGAAGACATTAAAAACACAAAGTCAATGGACTCAGACAAGCAGCCTCATGTCTCGCTTCACTATCTGCAGGCTTTTCTCACACAGTAAAAAGAGCTACGTGCTTCCATCGACTGTGACGAGCGGTGCTGCTAATGCTGCACCAGGGACACTCCTGAAAGGCAATCGCACAGGTAATCCACAACAGGAGTATAAAATATTAGAAATACTTTATTCAAGCTGCTTTTTGTCATGAAGGCAAGTGCAGGGAAACATCATGATTTTTACAACAAACAGCTTCTGGTTTCCAAACTGGTTAAAAAAAAAATAAATAGTCAAATGTAATCATGTCAGAAATTACAGATAAAGGAAAACAACGTGTAAGAACACGTTACATTATGCACCAAGTGTCTACTGTATATTTATTTAAAATGCATTTCAGTCTATTTCAGCCAGAAATAGACATGTAGTAGTAAATACCTTTGCATCATTTTCCTCTTTCTTCTGACAGTGTGAGTACAGAGACATGCAGGGTAGGGGGATGAATAGATGCGTATTGAGAATAAAATCCCACTTCCCTGCGGAAATCTCAGCAGGTAAAAGCAGATTGCAGCTGTTGGAATGAAATCCATGAATTTAGAAAACAGTCTTGTTGCCACATTGACAGCCATGCATTTTTTTGTGGGGAATAAATTTGTCATGGCTTTTGAAAAGGTTTCACAGGCCCTTGGGTTCTTAAACACACTTTTTCAATAAGGTAGCACAAAAACCTTCAAATCAGACAGCTGCAGAAATTGGAGCTCTGAAGATCCTTTCATCAGTTGTTCTGAAAATGGCAGCAATCAATATTTTTATAAATGTCAAATACTGTCAGCAAATATTATGTTCTCACAATGTTGCTTGAATTTTTTCAAATGACAAAGTAAAAAGGGTTGCTTTTAGTAATGCAATAAAAAAATGCACACACAAATTTTGCAAAGGAACAACAATTTTGTTGAGATTGAGATTTTTCTCTCACAAATGTGAGAGCAGCTTGGCAATTTTTAAAGAGAAAGAGAAAGGAAGAGCCAAATCCTCCCTGTCTTTTTATTGTGGCACTGTGCATTGAGTCAAACAGCGTCTGCAATCTCTGGCAGGATATGAAGATCTTAAATCTTTACCCGTTAAAACTTCACTTGAGACGCTCTGTTTTCTCCACGGCCAGTTGTAAAGAACAAACATCTCGGAGATCTGGGTGACTCCGAGGCTGCATTTTTATAGCCGAGACGCTGGCTCAGAGATGCACTTGGAGGGCTAATCCCACACTCCGAGCAGAGAGGAAGGTATTGGCTTTGATGATAGAAATGGATTAAACAGATTACATTAAAGGCCAGTCTAATTGAACCAATCTATCCTGATTCTGCCACCGTAAGATAAATGATGAGAAGGCCAGATAGTATATATAGGTCGTGTGTTTGTGGGTCTGGCTTGGGTGTGTGTGTCTCTGGATATCCACAGGCTTGCCTGAAAAATACAGCAAAAGCACTTTCCTTTTATGGACAAAGGTCATTCTGTATTGCAGGATGAGAAAACTGAGTAATATCTAAGCAAATTTGCATGTCCATGTTTTCTTAATCATCATCACCCCCTCCAGACCCTGTCATGTACCCTGATGCACAGCAGTTCCTCACTGGCCAGCAGTGATGGACCATCAGGCCTCACCTCTGAGGAGAAGAACGACAGTACGGTCAGTACAGTACTAAAGGCTAATACTTACTTCCACACTGTGGTACAGGGAAATATTCAGGTTCTGAAGTGTAATGAGGGGTCCTCTGCTTGACTGCTTATCTGGGAGTAATATACAACTGCACTAATCAATAATGTGTCAGTATGCACCACGCTATGGACGAAACCTCCTGTGTGTAATGTCAAGGCGAGGGAGATTTCTCTGTTGAGAATAAATGGTTGGCAATCTTTTATTTTTATTGCTCTTATTTTATTTTCTTGCTCTCTATCTGTGTTAGTGGTATGACACTAAAATTTATAACTCGTGTTTCTGCTGAAAACCAATACAATTCTCTCTGTACAGGTTGGTTTTCATGACTCAAAAATGTGTTTTAAAAATTTAATTGTATGGTTTGAAATGGTTATGGGTAATGTAAATGTATAGTTAATGGTGTGAAACATGTAAAAACCACCAGTACCCACAAAGTGCTGCTAACACATTAAATGAATTTTAGTGAATTTTATTTTATTCTGAGTTTCAGTAGAGAATTCTGCTGTTCTACAAGGGTCTAAATGCTATTTCAAAGGGCGATAATTCAAAGAGAAAGAAAGAAAAGAAAACTTCATGGCAAAAAAGATAAATATGCCGTTTCTGAATAGTAAGCTAGAGAGACGCTTCAACCTCATCAAGTTCTGAAAGCTTATACAAGCCTGACGAGCACAAAAGAAGGCAATTCTGCACCAACATTCTGATTCATCTGTCTTTCTAAATACAAGAGCATACGTGCTTTGAGTCCTGTTTTATCTTTTGGATGATGTGCGTGTGTGTGTGTGTGTGTGTGCGTGTGGCTGTACCTGTGCTCCCAGGCAGGATCGTTATTGACGATGTCCAGTTGAAGTGAGCGTGATAGGGTGACCTTTTCTTCCAACCTTGTTATCATCGTGAACTCGTTAAGCAGGACTGTTTAATTAGCAGTGGAATGGCAATCAGGGAGGAGTCAGAGCCCTCTGTGGTCATGGACACGGATCAATGAGTCTTCTGGGAGCCTCTGCACTCAGCAACAGGAGACATTTACACATGTGTGCAGGCAGGATGCTGATGCAAATATGCATGCATGCAATTAAACAAAAAAACTTAATTAAGTTTGGTATAAACATTTTGGATTTGGTTGATTTTCTTGTGGATATTTATCTGCTATTTTATCTGCCTACATTTGAAGCACACTGTTGTCTTCATTGTATGCTGCAGCATTAATTGTCAAAAGCCCCACACCAAGAAGAACACAGAAGTGTGGTGAGTCCATATACTTTTGGCCTTATAGTTTAGGATTAAATGCAAGGTTTTTAAACATCATGCCCCCACATCCCTGAGTGATAAAATCACATTCTCTGTCCCAGCATAGCAGTCAGAAACACCACTCCAAGACTAGTGTCCCGCTTTTCCACTTTTATTAAAAGCAGCAAACTGATAAAACAGTCTTGCCCTGGTTGACATGCACACATGCTTCATGCATGCTCTCAGAAGTGTGTGCAAACACATGCGTGTTTAAACTCACACACACACACACACATTCGCAAACATTCAGGCAAAGAAAAGCGAGGCGGGAGACAGCAGCCGCTGCACCTGGTGAGATCCAAGGGAAAGTGAGAAGCATAAAAAAGAGCTGAACACTCGGGTGTGTTGATCTATTTTTACCGCAGAGCAGGGGGGCAGAGAGAGCCAGAGAGAGAGAAAGAGACAGAGAGAGAGAGAGAGAGAGAGAGAGAGAGAGACAGAGAGACACACAGAGACAGAGACAGAGAGCTTTCTGCATAATGCATGGCCCTGTAGAGCAGCAGTGGCTTTTACACTGTGCTCTCTCACTGGGCTTCCAGGTGTCTGTGCTGTCTGTCAAACAGGCAGCATATCGAAGAGCCAGGTGCTCTCACACGGTGCTGCGGTTGATCTCTCTCAGAGCACAAGACCACCAGCCTATCCAGCTGCTCGTTCTCTCCCCAAACTCAAGATCTCGCCTGTAGTTTCATTCAAAACCATCTCTGAAGTGTAAGAGCATTCAGGAGCTGGAGGGGCGAAACATACAGATGCATTCACATTACACTGCGCCAGTTGGAATGGGAGACTGCTTTGAAAACAGAGCTCTTGTACATCATTTGTGAGTGAGTGTGTGTGTGTGTGTGTGTGTTAGACTCTATTGCTGAGTGTAACAAAGTTTAATATGTTTTGACTCTAGTGCTTCCGTGTTCTGTCTTCTCTCAAGATGCTGGTTTTTGTGTTTGATTCTTTCCTGTTTTTTCCAGTTCAGAGACATTGCAAACTCAGGTCAATTGCATCACGTGCTGAGCTGGAGAGGATAATTCACATTCCTGTCTTGAGTCATCAGGTGTAACTGCATCGTCACCTGCCTCACTAAAGCATCCCCGGATTGTTTGCAAGCGGTCCAAAATGCTGCCACTGAGCACCAACCATGCCAGAGTGTGATTGTTCAAGAGTTAAAATGCTTTCCATTGCTTCTCTGTGGCACTTAACAAGAACTTAAACAGTAAATTACTGTGGATTTCACAGGCATTTTTTACAGTCTAATTTTTCTATTTGACTCTTATTTTAGTTTATTCCTATTTCATGGTCTCTTAATCTTCCTAAGGCTGTATATAGGTCTGTTATTTATGTTTTATTTCTTTTGTGAAGCACTTTTTATGTTCTGCTCTTAAAGAGTCCTACATAAATAAAGTTACTTAGTTTCAATTATTTTTTCGAACATTTTAAAGCCTCTTTTCTTTTACTATTATACTATGGAATTTGCAACATAACTTATAATAGTATACTGTTTACACCACTAAATAACAGGATTTGGCTTGGGACCAGAGGATCCGAACACTTCTAAAGGGGGTTTGGTTGCTGCTGGGCATCACAAGGAGGGACACTAATGAAAGCTTGATGAGGATGCTCCTCTGAATCCACCAGCATGATTAGGCTTTAATTACTGAGGGCTGCTTGGACATATTCCCTATAATTGGAAATACCTAAGCACATTGCTGCTCATGAAACCAGTGTTCACGTCCGTTCTTAGCACAGGCTCATTCTCATTTTAGGTGAACTCTACTCTGTGTAGGCATCGCAACAGGAGATTTAGAGGCATTCCAGCAAGTCTTTATGCAGATTAGCTGCTAGATGGTTCTATGTAATCTTAGTAAGGAGGTCTTGTTATCACTCGAGTTAGTGACAGAGTTCGCTGACGGTCTGAGTGTGGAAGAAGATACTGTGAGGCTTTGAACTTGTACCTCTGCTTTCCAGTATGCTGGCACCTCCACTTTGCCAGATGTGACAATAACATCCCTCTATGGCTGCCAAACGCCTACAAGACACCCACAGGCATTGGCAGCTCCCTCGGTGAAATCTTCTGTTGCACAGCCACATGAAAAAGGGCCCTTATGTTCTGCTGGTTAAGTGAATCACTGCCTTGCCTGAAGAATCAGTCTTTCTTTCATTACAGTTGCTTCAATTCAGAGCTGTCACACCATTTATACCCTCCTTCAATGGTGGCAGCAATGGCTGAATCACTGTATATAAAACAAAGACGACATCTCTGAAAAGTGCTCAGGTGTTTCGGTGCTGAACAGCAGGGTAGAGACAGCAGATAATTCAAGGGCGAGCCGATAAGCCTGCAACACAGCTAACAATGAGTCAGTATACTTGAAAAGTTTGGGGGGGGGGGGGTTACCATTAAATGTTAAATTTCCATTTCAGAAATAGTCAACTTTTAGGACTTGAATTAAAGTTTGCAAACTAATCCGGAATTTAGCTTTCTGATTCCTCACTACACTCATATTTATGTCAAGCACTTAATAATAAAGGACAGTAACAGCCAAAATCTGAACGCTATACATGCATGTTTAGAATAGAATAACAAGATAATATCATGGTATGTTTTAATCCTATTGTCCTACACCAGTTTCATAGATGCTATCATTTGATGCAGATGATTGGAAACAACACCGAGGACACGGTGACTGAACACATGTAACCAAGCATTCAACAGCCTTGTTTATCAACCCGGCTTTTCTATTATTCAGATTATTCTGCATGGGATCCCCAGTGTAATTAGCTGGATAACAAATCCACATCTTTCCACAGTGCTGTCTGCGCATTGATTCACCAGTTGTCAAGTGCTATTAGGACGTGTGTGAAACGTGTGCACGTTCAAGTTTTTATTTTTCCAACCCTAAATGTGTGGTTTAGGGATATGTTAACCAAAATTACTGCCAGAGTTTTATCAGCTTCTTTATGTCTTGATGCTTGTCTTAGATCTTTTGCAGCCACAGTAGTGGCTTGACTCAGAGGATGATCAGATTGCTCTGTTGACCAAGATAGCTCAACAACAAACAGCAGCTGCTCTCAGTGTCCCCAGAGAACCTAACTGCCCTGAAAGTGAAGCCAATGATACTGTTCCTTACTACTGTCATTGTGTTGTCATTAAAATTGTCATTCCCGGTGTGGACGACCCTTTAAGTTTAATTGTACCACACTCAAACATACCTAAAAAAATTTAAAAAACAAAACACTGTCTGTAGATATATAGCAGAACGCCACATAATGTTGCATTTGTAAAAGTGTGTGTTAACCTTTATGAATATGTTTTTATGTGAATGTGCTCCTCTCACTGCTGAAACACATTAAGCATTTAGACCATTTAGCTGTGCTGTGAACTCACATACGGCCTCATTTCCATCATACAGAATGGAAAATGACGATTGAAAAACGCTCATGGGATAGGCGACCTTTATTGAAAAATGACTCCATCGTTTCTAATTCCATAATGTGTCTCCGGGATTGACGCAGTAGGTGTAGTTAGGTAGATAATATGGGGCTGTCTGTAATTACAGATAAAAGAACATTAAGTTCGACAGATACATGCAAGCTTCTTGATGAGGGTGCCCATTTCAATTAGGAAGCATTAAATGAAACAAAAAACCTTATGGGAGTTTCTCACTGCCAGACCCAAGGAGAATTAATACACTGCATAGGACCATTTACCAGGAAGTAATTACTCCCTAATTATCCATTAGTTATTCGATTACCCTTTTATCAGCTAGTCATGGTCAAAAGGCAGGAATAGCGGATAAGTCATCACCTTGGTTGGTAACAGATGTAATTAACATGCCGTAGCTCCCTCAGAGGGAGACAATGAGGGAGTGCATTCAGGCAAAGTGAAGGCATTCTGGCCCATTTCCTGTGTTTGATCAAAAGGAACAATAAATCAGAGGCTTTTTTAAAATTCATCTTGGGCTGCTTTGCTGCAAATAAAAAAAGGAGGGTGTAAATTGATTGTCCTGCCCACTTTATCCCAGATTGAACTTTGCAGACACAGCCAACCTGAACCAGCCAGTCCCAGAAAGTTGACTGGTCAGTGAGAATAAAAGCAAAAGGGTATGTGAATGTGCTCTGGGTGCTCATTGTTAGCAAACTGAATGGCTCTATGATTGAGAGTTGATAAGAAATCAGAAAATATTCTGTGAGAAGATGGATGATTAGGTGCATATTGTTGCTGGAAGAAACTACCATTAACAGACCAGGCAAGAACCATGAATACTCCATGCCAAACTGCTTCTACCATTTATTACACATAATTACATTCTTAAATAAAAACGATTCACCGAACAGTTCCTTGCATAGAGATATTACAATACCAATTTAAAAAAGGAATTATGAAACAAACCGGTAACAAAAATAAATCTTTCTCATTTTTCCATAATAAAGAACATTATCGTACCCATACATCATAATATACAAATGATAAATTTGAAACACTTTGTACAGCGAAAGAAACAGGAGAAAGACAACAGAGGAAAAGGGGTGGGGGTGGGGGGTTGGTTGGGGAAGGGAAGGCAGAATCGGACAGAGGAGAGAAATTGAAAGGGATCATATCTGAGAAAATGGAGGTGGTGGGGTGGGGGTGGGGGGTGGCTGGTGGTGGGGGTTCAGTGGTGAGGGAATGCTGGTAGAAAAAGGGGGTGCGTTTTATTTGAAATTCAGGCCTGGTGGAAACAGAGGTGGTGTCACACATAGTAATATGTGTTCCTCCCCTCTTCTGAGAGCAAGAGCTGCAGTCTGGATGTCTGCCTCTCACAAGGTGGCATGAAAAATGGTGAAAAACACACAAGGAGAACGGAGAACGTGTGTGTATGTGCGCGTGTGAGTACGTTCAGGTGTTTGTGTGTGACTGTGTGGATTCAGGATGTGCTTGTGCATGTGTGTGTGTGTGTGTGTGCAGATTTGCATGTGTGTTTTCTTTTGGTATGGATCTGTGTGTTTGGTGACTGTCTGCATGCGTGTTGTTTGTGTTTGTGCATGTGGAATGTGTGTGAATCCAAGTGTGTGTGTGTATGAATGTGTATGTGTGTGCTAAAAAACAGCTACTTTACAGACTTTGTGATCCGTGTTTCATCACCCGGGGTCGTGTGAAGTGTAGTGTACAAGTGGACAGAAAGCCTCAGATATGCAAGTGATTTTTCCAAAAAATGCAGAGTGCAAATACAAACAGACAAAGAACACACAGGCACAGCAGAATTGACAATCATTCATTAAGATGACACAGAACTGAACCGCATCCTCAGAGACAACATGAAACAACCTTTCCAGAAAACACATTCACATTTGACATCCCGGTTTTCAAACTCCTGGCAAACACGTGACGAGAAAAATTTGTTTAGTCCAAATTTAAAGTGTCCTGTAATTTGAATATTTCCATGTCCATGTAAGGAGCCAATCCTTAAAGTCTCAGCGAACATGAAAAGCAATTCATTCAGCGTTTCAGTCCAAAATTCTCAGCCGTCTGTGATTGGTACATGAACATGAACAAAAACAAAAACAACACTCCCGAGCTGCACAATCCCACACATTCACAACCATTCAGTTAAACAAGAGAGTGCCCCATTGAAATACTGAAACACACGAGTAGAGCTGCCATTGATGATACAAGTTTAACCCACGGCTTGAACTGCTATTTTTCACACCAAGACGTGTGCTAAGCAGGAAAACCACAAACCTGCTAACCCGCCAACCTGCTTTGACATTCCCATCATAATTGATTTTAAGATCTCGTACAAACCAAATCCCAAGCGTTTGCCAGTATTTATAACTTTTATTAATGCAAACAAACCCAAAGAAGAACCGGTAGTCTTGATAGCTGCAGCCTGGATGGCCTATGAGAATGTCTGGTCTCCTTGAAAACAAATCAGCGGTTAAAACTTGCATCAGTTTGTTTCGCTTATGGTCGCTCCCTGCTGCCTTAGCAAGCGAAAGCCTCTCACCTCGATATTCAATATAAAAGGGAGCCTGGCTTGTTTGCACATTTAGACAAAAAGATTTTCAATATTTATGTGAAGCAGGAGGTGATACAACTTCTACTTCCAGAGCCTCAGACAGATCATGTCTAGATATGATTGAGCCTGGGCTGCATTCACACACAAAATTGAAATGTGCCTCTGGTATACAAAGTGAAATCAATTTAGTGCCTCCCTTGCCAAAAAGCAGACGGCTGTGTGCCTCGCTTTGCCTCATAGTATTAAAAGTCCTTAAAAATAAAGACTAAACATCTTGACATTGTTGTTCCCAATCGAGCTCATAAGAATCCTGACAATCTACTTTGTCCAAGCTGCCCGTTGGATTTGTGTGCGCTTGAGCTGAGTCGATGCTCATCCAAAATTCAGATCCATTTGAGGATCACAGATATGAAACTTAAAGAATAACAACCAGGTCTTATGTGTCTTCAGCAGGACAAGAGGCAGATCACCAAGAACTGTCAGTTCCAGTTTTCTAGGAGTGTGTCTGTGTGTCTGGTGTGTGTGGGTTTCACTCCACTGCAGTTTCATGAGCTGATGGGGCAGTTATCATTGCTGACTGAGCAGATCTATTCCTCCCATAACCCATTTCAGCCACCCACTGGAAATCTGCACTCATGACCTCCCGCTGTTCTAGTACGACCAGTAAAATTTCAAAAGCTACCAGCCATGACTAGCTTGTTATTTCAAGTCCACCCATTCGTTTCAGATGTGAAAAAGAGAAGCTACTGTATAAACACAAATGGTGTCTGGTTTGCTCTTACCAACCACACTCATGTGTTTTAGTGGGCCTGGCAACATGTACAGACTTAACAACAGATACATTCACATTGATTTGCTCAGTGAAGAGCCACCCAACTGATTGAATTTGTGTCGTGTGTCTCCCTACGAGTCCTTCTGTGTCCGGCAGGGTGGAAATCTGCATTGAGACATATATGTATGGTCAGGAAGTCAGCAGGAATGTTCTTGGACATGCATAGGGCCTGATTAGGAGAGCAGTTGAATGTTGCTTTTCTCTGAAATTAATTCTGAGAGCTGCTAAATTGGAAGAGATCTGCATGGGTGGTGTGAACAGGACAAAACCCTCCTTGATCCAGTGACTAGTTAGGTGCCAATCACTCTCAGGCCAAAGAGATCATTTCAGGCATCTGCAGTAGACACTTTCGTATTTTTTGGCTGCATCCGTTTCCATTGCGTTCTTCAAAATGGTCATTTCAATTGTCTATTTTGAACAAATAGGAGAATGCTTTCTTAGAAACAATATAGCCTTTATCATACATAGTGATCTTGTTTGTCGGTGTGCTATTGCAGTCAGCTAGCTGCTTCAATTTGTGCATGTGGCTGTCCACACTTCAGAGGGCATGTGAAAGCCAGCGTTTGGTGAGTCCCAATTGTCTGCCAGTTCAAGATGGTGGGGATTTTTTACAAAAAGTTTGCAAAGAGTCAATTGTGCAACAGTTCCTGACAACAACTCGTAAGAGCCAAAATCCAGGAGAGGAAAAACACTCTTAGGGGCCATCTAGCATCTTTTGAGACGCTTGGGTTCAGCTGACATTCTAGGAGATGAACAGTCTTTCCCAGAGTAGATTAGTTAGCCTCATCCAGTGGTAACCCTCAATGGATGATGCTCATAAAGCAAGCCAGTCCTCTGGATGACCTCAATCAGTCTTCACAGCACATCAGTGCAACACACTCCCACCTTCACGTCTTCCAGAAATCCAATCTAACGCTCCGTTCAAACAAGTGCTCCGATGCCATCAGACCAGAGGGATTTATAAATGAATCCAGTTGGCAGATGTGGTCAGAAGAAAAATTGTCAAATTATTATCTGTCCTGTATATGAGATGACACACCCTTTGGTGAATTGTAAAGGCTGTGGCAAGTTTGAGGGAGTGAAAGCCAGCTTTCTTGCTTGCTTACCCTGTTGTTGCTGTTTGGCTGCTGTTGTAAAATAAAGTGTTGTCCTCAGGTCAAGATACAGTATGTCCTAAGAGGAGGAAAATTTGAATATACAAACAGCACTTTTGCTGTTAGCTGAAATTACTGTACAACTGGTCCAGTTTGGTGAGCTCGCTGGTACATGGAGCACTGCTGCATGAACAGGGCTGACATTTTGGAAGCGAGGGACGTTTGCAAAGACTCCAAGAACGACTACAACGCGGAGCTGCCAACTACAGGCACGTGGCCCACCAATCATCATGTGACATCCCCTCTGAGACACATACGACGGGTGGGATGAAGCGTCTGTATCGTCCATGCGACAACACCGGGAGACATTTGTGGGGTGACGACGTATCACTGTGGAATCATGGACCAACTGGTCAAGTACAGATTGACAGACCAATCAGGATCCGTCTGCCTGCCTGTGTTTCTGTCTGTAGTCAGTGTCCCTATGCGGTGCATCCCCCGCCCAGTCCAAAATGGCCAAATCTGGTGCTTTTTTTTTTTTTTTTTTTTTTTGAATCCATCCCTCTGCCTCTAACGTCCATGGTGTTATTTTTCTGCATATGATGATCCCTCTCCTTCCTCCACTCTGCCTCCATTGCCTTCCCCTCTCTTCCACCCCCGCTGACCTCTCTCAGATTCCTCAGATGTGCCTCTTCATGTGTAGCGCCAAGTGATCCGACCGTGAGAAACACCTGCAACCAAAAGAGGGAGAAGCAGAGAACAGCTTGTTACCAGCGCCTGGAAAAGAAGTTTGTTTTGTCGATTGGGCTAAATGTTGCTGTTAGCTAGTGAGTGCTGAGCCACTAATGCACACGCAATTAGTATATGTGTAACTAATTCATAATCAGCATTTTCAGCAGCACTCCTAATGACTTCAGCTGTGCCATGAATAACTAGAGAGCCCACAGATGGATCTGTTGAAACAGTGTGGAGGGGAGGGAGAGAGGAGAGGGGGAAAAAAGCACCACGCAAAACATGTGCTGTAAAGCGATAGCTAAATTAGATGAATCGAAGCCTCTCATCTGAAATCAGGCTTGCAGAATTGCTATTGCATAGCTGCACAGTGCAAAATTAAATTGCTCTGGAAGCACACTGGCCTATTTTTTTCTGCAAGGGTTTTAAAAATGTTTGATTATTGCAACCTGATTGCCACAAAGTGATATAATGTATGCTTTCAGCTGGCACTTTGTTTATTCTATGCATGCTTACATAAAGATGCAGCCATTATAAGAGACTTACTTTTTCATCACCACTACAAGATCAACAGTGTTTCTGTTGCAGACTTGCTAAACTAATACTACAGCTCCACTCCCAAGAGGAGTTCTTTTCAAAAGGCAAGCGTTGCTTTCTATTTGGTAATTGGTAGCTGTGTGCTTGGGCGTGATTAGTGTTTTAAGAAATATTTGAGATGGAAACTTGTTTGACAGTTTTCGAAAGTGGTTCCATTTAACAATGTTTGGGAGCAAAAAAAAAAAAAGAATAAAGAAACAAGACACTGTGAAATTGCTCTCAATTGCTGTATTTTCTGATAGAGGGCCAAGAAATGTGTTGGAACTGAAGGTAGGTTTAATAGGTTTAAGTAAACAAGTGCAGAACATATCACTTTGTCTGGTTCTTAACGCCAAAGTGAAATGTCACCACAAGCTCAAAGGTTCATTTTCTCATGATGTCATGTAATGTGACCTCAACGAACCTTTGCAAAGAACACTTGCAACCAAATCACAGAATCAGTCATAAATTTACACTTTTTTAAGTGGACATTTTCTAATTTTTACAAGTGAATTGGTAATATAAAATAGAATTGAAAATGAGAAAAACACCAAATATGACAAGTTAACTCTGGTAAACTAAAACACATTTACATATGAAGTCCCACTTCAGGAGTCAGACTCTGTTTCACAGTTGCTCAACTGTTGATATTTTTTTGTTGACATCAGTTTCAGATTGGCTCTTTCCACTGAGACAGAGGCAACTGTCTAAGATGTCGAGATGAATCAGTGTTTGGCCAAGAGGGGGAGTTACACTGTGATGGGCCACCAGTCATCTGTCTTACTGTCACACCTGCATGTGTGTGTGCACACGTGTGTCTGTGTGTGTGTGTGTGTGTGTGCACGCTCACAAACACATGTGAGGTGATGAACCGCTCGGGAGATGTGCAGGGGTGTTGTTGTGTGTGTGTGTCACTGTGAGTGCGTGTGTGTGTTTGGTGAGACAGATGGTAAAGTATGAGTCACGACTCGAGGGCACGACACCAGCTGGCACACCGTGGGTCTGTCTCCTCCTCCTCCTCTCCTCCTCCCCCCCTTTCCCCCCATCCTCAATCTTCCACCCCATCTTCTCTGTCTCCCCTGTTTCCCTTCTTCCTTCATCTCAGCAGGGTGTTATGTGTGTGTGTGTCTGTTGGGCTGGAGGGGTTGGGCGCCCTGTGACACATGACGGAGGTGGGCCCGAATTAGGGATGTGCCTCCAGGGGGGGTCTGGTGGTGGCGGGGAGGTGGGAAATCAGGGTGGAGAAGGGAGGGATACTGTATTTACTGTCTGTCCAGCTGAGACCTGATTAAGTTGACACTGCTTGGCCCTTTGCTCCATCACACACACACACACACACACACACACACACACACACACACATGCACATACACACACTCTTTTATACACATTAAGGCAAAGTACCGCAGGTGAACAGGGAATTCTTTTTGTCCTTTCATAATGAAACTATGCATGATTCAAGAGGTTACATATTCAATGTCTCGCTGTATTGTGACCAAATCTCAAACTGTCAAAAAGGCAGTATGCGCTATAATGTTTTCTTGAATGAGATCCTTGTGCCTCTTTAACAAAATTTAAAAATGCATTAATTGGTGTAAAAACCATGAAATGACAAATGTTGCCAAAAACGCCACAGTAAAAGTTAAGTGAGCGACAAACACACAATCAGTATATTTTCTTGAGAATATTTCTACTGTTTCGTGATTTTATTCAGTGAAAGTACTAGCAGAGATGTAAATACAAAATATAGTAACACTTCAAAAGTGTAGATTTTGCAATGTCTTTAAAATGACCTTTACACCCTAATTCTCATCAGGGACCCTTTTCCATAAACACTGGCTCCTGCAGACAATATTGTCCCGAGATCCCAGAGCTGTCAGTGAGGGCGGGATCACAGACAGAGGGATGTAATTAAAACAGGAGTAAAGATTTTTTTGTCTCCGAATCAAACTGATCTTTTTTGTAGCAAATAATGGTCACTGAATGTTTGATGATCTTGTCACTGGAGCAACGATTAAGGAGCCCTGTGAATTAACATTTTGCTGTGGTTCATAATTAAATAGAAGCCAGGGTGACTAATTAAGAAGCTCAGGCAAATTACATCAGATCCACTAGTCAAACTGACAAACCCGTGCACCTCAACACCTCTGTTTAAGATTAGGAAGTCATTTTCTGTTTTATAAGCTATATATCCATGAAGGATATTAACCAGAATTTCAACTGTGATATGAATGATTACATTTTTAAGAATTATTTTCAAACTCATGTTGTGTGCGCTGGTCGGTTTGCTCTGCTCAGGGGCACAATTACGTTTTCCCTCACTGTCCAACACACCAAAAATGGATATCTTTTTATGGGGTAGAAATATTTCATAAAATGGGTTAGAAGCTGAAACTAATTACTCCATTAATGGTGAACAAATGTGAGTATGGTTTATTCCAGTACCCAAAAACTTAACATGAAATTAATATAATACACCAGTGATGTGTGACAGTGCTAATGGCTCCTACGATCATTTCACACCTCCGTCCCAGTGTGAAAGCAGCCTCCAAATCAAGGCCAACCAGCACCATGTGAGGAGATGCACTATTAATATGCTGCACAGGGCCTGATGTGGGTATGGAGCCGAATAAGCACCCTTTGGATTCCCACTGAAAGACTGAGCAGCTTGGGTCTCGCATGTGTTGCCGAGGAGCACACATTAGTAATCCTGCCAGCACACTTTTAAACTGGGTCAGTACCAAACACATTTGGGTGTGTTACCAGCGTCTTGTAGTGCTTCTTTTCTAAACCAAACTATGTACAAAACACAATGTGAAAACACTGCCCGCTGTGCGAGTGGAACTACTTCAAATAACCCTTGGAAAATGGAAGAAAAACATATAAGGGAGAGGAAGGGAAGGATGTGTTTTGACAGACCTGTCACAGTGGTTGCACTTAAAAGGCTTGGCGCCGGTGTGTTTGCGGTAGTGCCTCGTCAGCTCGTCGCTCCGGGCGAATCGCCACTCACAGCCCTCCCACGAGCACTTGTACGGCTTCTCACCTGGGGGATGACAAAAAACACGCATAAGCACCTGTTTCGCCACTCATCCACCAATCACGCACATTCCTGTCTGCATGCTTCTGTGGACATGCAACAACCCTCCGTGGCAAATCCAAATATTTGGTGCCTTCAAGCTGATGTTTGATATATCTGGGGTGCAGATATTCTCACTTCAGGATTATATCCTGTGCATTGTGATTCAGTTGGAGTTTATTCATTTTATTTCACCGATAAAAATCCCTGTGGCTCCCTTCACTTTTTTTAGGGGCTGGAAAAAGAGCAAAGCAATCTTTAACACCGAGATGGAGAAGCTCCCACTGGTCTCCAATCTTGCTGAACACGCAGAAGAGGAGTAGAGAGTAGAGAGAAGTGGAGCGAGAGAAGGAGTGGAGAGGGAGAGGATGAAGGAGGAAGGGAGGGAGGGAGGAGATTAGAAGCAAGGTGGATGAGAGTGAGAAGAGGAGGTGAGATGAGACCAGGAGAGGGAAAAGTGGAGTAGGAGAGAAGTGCTGCAGAAGTGGATTAAGGCAGCGCAGGCTGCAGATATGCCGGCAGGGGAGGAGGGTAGTGATAATTAGGCCAGTCAAACGGCATAATGGCAAGGAACCCACAATCTGCCAGCTGCGTCCAGCTCAGGAAATGTCACCTGCATCCGTCACATCCCATCTGGACGGGTGGCTCGTGGTTGAATACAGTCACACTGACACACTGACCAGCTCTGCATGAGTGGCTTTGGCACAAAAACGGGCTTAATTTGTTGAATGTGATTATCAAAAGGGACACAATCAATGGATCAGCTGCTTTGTGAAGACAAGCAAGATTGAGAAGAGCCTTAAGAGAGAGGCAGTTTAATGCCATTATCTGTACCAGCTGTTGTCGAAATTCACAGATTGTGTGCAGATTTGGTTAGGGGGCAGAACCTTAACAAAAAAAAAAAAATCAATAATGCATACAGTAAGTTTGTTTTCAACTTAAACCTACATTTCTTTTATTTCAGAGGTAAATGCCACTGACAAAAACTACAGTTTTGTGGCAAAGTTGGTGCAAAATCCAAAGCTGAATGGCACAAGGCAATTGAGACAACAATAATCTCTCCACACATGACCTGCTATAAAGCACTTCTATCAGAAATACTCAGCGAGCAGCCATGTTCCAGAGCGATCCATTAGCAGGAGTCATGTATGCTTTGAGGTGAGAAACAGAGGTGCATTAGGTTACAGTCGTAATGAGGTAATAAATGAGCAAGTGAGAGAAGAATGACCTCCGACATGACAAAAACACTTAATTTTGACATTTTCTCCTCTAACTGCATTATTTTACCATCACATTGATTGACATAAAAAACTCTACAGAATGTATGACATTATTTTCTTCATGATAAAATAATATTTATGGCAGGTGACACTTCTTTTGGTTTAGAGATCCAAAAAGTAGCCCCGTCTCCTCCTATCAATCCATGCATGTTCCCATTGTGGAATCGTATCCCTTCATGCTGCCTCACTTCCCAGAAACACCAGAGCAGCAGGTCTGGGCCATCCCACTCTGGCCAATGAAATTCCCGGGAGGCAGGGATGCCTGAATGTGTTGCCTAGTAACGGGAGAGAGGGTGGGGGGTGTATGTGTGTGTGTGTGTGGAGGGGTGGGGGTGGGGGGTGCACTGAAACATGAGGAGGCAGTAGTCAGTGCAGCTGGCTGGATCTGGCAACGGCACGCCGCCATGCCACCGGCCAATTACCGAGCACGCTGGCAGAGCACGGAGGCAGTTGCCTAGCGACGGTAACCGTAGAGCTGTACAGGGCAAGAAGGGGGAGGGAGGGCCAGGATAGTAGTGGTGGTAGTAGTGCAAGAGGAGGAGGAGATGGGGGGCACTAACAGACCAGAGCCTGCAGCAGTACATAACCACTCAGCTGCCGACTCCTCCAACTATATGCTGCCCCCGTTGCCTAGCAACAGCACCCCCCCCCCAACACACACACAAACAGGCAAGCAGAGCAGGTGCAGACTTCTGAAACGCACATTCACACACAAACTGGACAACAAGGTTACTTTTTAAAAGCAATGTTACGCACAGACTGACAGTTTAAAATGGCAATCAGTAACCTAATCCACTGGATTAGCCTGAACTCAGCAGCATAATCTGATTATGCTCTGTTACTTTTGGATTACTTTGCCTGTTAAACATACAATGTAGATTATGAGGCTAAGTGGATTATTTCCTCTGATTTAAAGAATCAGGACCGTGGACAGCACCGCTGTTGAAAACTATTATTTACTCTGTATTATTTAATAAGATCTTGATCATCTGACACCAGTCACTCATTTTTAGGCAAAAATGATTTGCGATCAAAATGCATTTTACCTTTGAAAATCAAATAAGCAGTCACATATTTCTCATCTGTAATCTGATCTGCAATCTGCAATCCCATTATGTGCAATCTATGACTTCCGAATGCTCTTACACACACTCATGCATGCATACACACACACACACACACACACACACACACACTCACTCCAGCCTCTCAGGTGCCAGTGTTGAAGTTAATTGCATTCCCTCCATTAGCTGGAGCTGAAGCAGGGCATCCGGGTCTCAGAGGTCATTAGAGAGGCTTTTGGAGAACACTTTACAGGCTCCTGCCCACAACAAGCAACTGCAGGCTTGAAGATGAGTGAAAAGGAGAGGAAGGGATGGAGAAGTATGTCAGAGGTGTGAGAATGATGGAAAACTGGGGCCAAAAGAAGAACATCTTCACATCGGAAGGGCAATTTTCAAATTGCAAGAGGCGTGACTTTAAATACTCGTGATTATTTATCATAACTTTCATAGTTAAGCAGGCCTTAAAGTTTAAGGTTTTCAAAGTGAACAACAGCTGTTAATAGCCACATAATGTCAATCTGTGGGGTGGTAAAAAAAAAAATACATCTTTAGTAAAGACCACAAACACAGGCCTGAACCTTAATCTATAGAAAGCAAGCACAATGTTTGTTACAAAAATTGCAATTAAGATAAATCCTAAAATATTTGGTCTGAGCCCAGAAACAGAGTGGCAAAACAGTGACAAAGAAGCTTCTATAGAGACAGACATGTTCTGAAAAGACTGATATGGAGCGAAATGAGGGGAGAGGGAGAGAGAGAAAGTAGAAATGAGAGAAAGGAGGATGAGGAAGAAAAGAGAGAAGGCAGAATAACCCAGCAGTCCTCGTGTTGTACCCGTTCCCTCACCCTTCCCAAAATCTAATTGTACCATTCCTTATCTGCCATAAGCCTATTCACAAAAAGCTCTACAGGGCACTGTCATTTCAACTCAGCCCGTCTAATTCCAGATTAAATCGTAGCCTTTTCTCCGTCAGTAATTTATGGAAATAACAACTAAGAAAAAGAGGATTTGAGTAATGACATCTTTAAACTTGTCAGGATAATGGCTCAGTGAATGGGGGGAGCCCGTGGCACTGCTGTCTTTTTCTGAAGAGGGTCGCTCTACTGTACCTCCCCCATTCCTGTCTCCATCTACTCTTTGTTTCACTCCATGTCACTCTCTCCTCTTCTCCAGCCTTTTTCTTTAGCTTTTGTGTTTTCTTTTGTCATCTTATGTCGACATTTATCCCCTTTCATCATTCTACCTTCCTGGTTTGAATGGCATGATAGATGTTGTTTGGGTAGATGCTTTTATCTAAAGCACCTTTAGTGACAAGGATAAAGATGGGTTCCTCCAGAAACTGAGCCCTTTATGGTGCTTTATATTAAACTGTATGTCATTAAATCATTCTAATACCAATTGTTAAACAATTTATTGCACAGAGAAAGAAAAGATGCCACCGCAGTTGGATCGTCTTTTCATATGTTGCTTGTATGGATATTGAGACTGGGTAGAATCAGTGGTTCTGGTCTCCCAGGGCCAGCCCAGCTGGCATGGAGTTTAAGCACAGAGGCTGTGGACGTGCCACACTGGGGAAAATCAATGATCGCATGTCTGTGCACTTTGTTCCTGTCAGGCTGATGCCTAAACCTGTGGTGTGCACCACTGTGGGTGTGATCACACACTCAGCATCATCTATTTATTCCTGACAGACAGCAGTTGACAAGTTGATTTTATTTATATTCACACCCCTGAAAATACAAATGAGCCAGAGAGGGCAAACAAGTCAGGTGTAGCTTCTGAACTAGACAGCTTTGGTGATCTGTCAACCATTAAGTTCAGGGATTTGGATGGTGGGTATCAAGAAAATCTCATTTGAGTCCCTGTAACTTGATTTAGCATGATGGACGCTTTTAGCTGTAAGTCTATGGGTCACAACACATAAAGAAACAGCTATATATTAGAGTGAGTTCAGACCGCGGTCTACCATAGACTTAAATTTGTTATTCTAAGCCTTCCAAGCATGAGCAATACCTATCAGACATCATATTCATCTCATTATACCCCTCAGTGCCTCTCTTAGTGGGCTCCTTTCACCAGAATTCAAAACACACAGTTCATACCTTCCCGACCAAAATTAAGAGGACACACTCCTAAAGTGTTTGATGTGAATGAGACCCGAAGGTAAAAGGATGCTGAATCCTAATCCTGTTAATTAATAACAGCAAACACAGATGCCAAACAGTTTCTGTTTTTTCTTTCTCTTCATTATTGGAATAAGCATACAGATGGTATTCCTCGTGACCTGCCTCTGAAGCTTATAATACTTATTTTCCTTGCCTTAAAATGATCCTATTACCACTCTGGCAAAATCCAGCAGTCTCTAACCTCAGACTGAGAACCACTGACCTAGACTTATAGAACTCATAGAGGACGGGAGGGCCTGAAATAAACCGCGGAAATGGCAGCCTATCCAGGTCAATCCATCCATCACTGTGCAGTTACTCAGACGGAGGACAGCTCTCCGACAGGGGTCTGAGTGGTTTGGGATTGAGATGGAAGAGCAGGAGAGTTATAGCTCCTGAACCCTCCCCCCCTTCCTTCTTAAGAAGAACCTTGACAAGGAGGACTCGTCCTGGTTTGGCTCAGAGGCTTTAGGCAAAAAAGAATCGCAATTTTACTTTACATGGATATACAGCATTTCTTCGTGATACTAAGGGGAACCAGGCTTTAAGTCAGTAAGTTCAGTGATTACAGGTCTATTTTTTCTATCATTTTCTATGCATTTTGCAGGTGGGAGTCAAAAAGCTGGTTGGCTGCAAGGATCCTGTGTTGTGCTCACATGGACCATAGGTGAAAATGCTGACACCAGTCTACACTGAAAACAACCCACAAGTCTGATTCAAATTTTTCAGTTTCTGTGGTCAGTGCAGACTTTCTGGCTGTGTATGTCTTCTTCAGTGTGTCATTTAGCTCCAGGACTTCAGGAGAGTCTTTTTAACCTGTCACCAACAATCAGCGTCACTCAACTAAATCACCAGCAGGTGTGTCAAGCTGCTTCCCTGGTAGGAGGACACCCCTCCTACCAGGGAAGCTGAAAGTCTCAGAGGGTCACTTCTTGACATTATAAATGAAAAGTGCACCCACTAATATGCTCATACTCACAAACAGTACACAGATTATGCAGCCTTGTGTCTATATACAACTCCAGTTCATACATAAGCACTGACATTTACACAAATTAATGTATGTTAACATGAGATGTGTGGGAACTCAAAAACAATTACACTGAGCCAATCCTGAAGCTAAATGACTATTGCATATTGCAGAAAATCCTGTGGTTTTAACTCCCTTGTGTGGTGCATGTGCATGCAAACTAAAAAAAAAAAAAAAAAAAAAAAAACAGAATTAAAAGAGAATTATAAGTGATTCAGTGAACAAACTCATATTGTTCTTGAGTAGAATTGGGGGGAAAAAACGTATATACTGTTTCCGCAACATCTGAAAAAATCTATAAGCTCCTTTAGGCTTATGACCAATTCTCACCTGTATGTGTCCTCTGATGGGCCTTTAGGTGGGAGCTCTTGGTGTATACCTTCCTGCAACCATTGAATTGACAGCGGTGGATCCTCTTCTTGTTCTCTGGTAGCTCCCCGACCCCGATCACACATGCAGCCCCCTCCTCTTCGTCCTTCACCCGGACAGGGAGTGCATGCGCTGCCACAAGCCGTGCTGCGCTAAGCCCCACCTTCCTAGCTACCAGCTTCAGGGTAAGGGTCCCATCAGCCGAAGCTGTCAGTGTCTGGTTGGGTTTGACAAGGTGCCGGCCCAGTTCTGGTGATGATGGGGGCGTCAAGGATGTGACAGCACTCAGTTGGGCCTGGTGGTCCCCTTCCATCCCTTTTACATTTTCCAGGCCTTGGCCCTTGGGTTTGAGGTCTCTTTTCATTGCTCCCGTGGAGGGAAAATTCTTTCGCGTTGGAGAGAGGATCACTGGAGGAGGGCTTGGGGGCTCAGGGAGGCTAGGCAGGCTAGGGAGAAGGGTGTCTGTCAGCTCTTCCTCACCATCCTCCTTCAGGTAGGCCGGAGTTAGGAGGCCATCCAGGTCTTGGTCAAAGAGCTCCGACAGACGTTTGGGCTCCGTCTGCAGATAACGCTCCAGTTCTAGACAGGTCTACGAGAGAGAAAGTGGAAAAAAAGACTCAATTTAGACTCACTTCATGTAGGTTTGGGCATCTGCGCTGAAAATGCCCATCCTCACTCTCAAATCCCACTTGACAATTTCAACAGCCATCAGATCATTCGATATGCCTTTACACACTGTGGGGAGAAAATCTGCATGGTGCCATCCATTCACCCAGGCAGACAACTTAGCAGGTCTGCCAGCTGTCACATGCGCACATGCACAGATAGCCACCAAGACACCCAGAATTACCTGGCAGCTCCGGCAAGACGGCTGATTACACACTGATTGATGGCAACTGCTGTAGCGCGGAACGAAAGCGAGGCGAGTGGATCGCGGGAGGAGAAGTCCTGAACTGTACAGAACTCCGATCAAACAACATTTTATAGAGCTTTGACAAGCCATGTGTGCACCGGCTTCCTCTGAGCCAAGATAGGAAGATTTATTCAGCTGTAGTTATGGTCTGCTTCATCCCTATTACTCCAAACACCTCTCCCTACGGAGGGCAAATAAAAGGCTGCATCTCCGATTTGTGTGAACTGGCTTCCTGAGAAGTCTATTACTTTACAACAAGCTGGCAAGATTCGAAGAGGAGAGCTGGGGAGGGAAAGAGACGCTCCATGTCCAAGGATGAAGCTATTATGTTTGAATGGACGGCGCCAGTTTGATCCCAGGGATCGTTGTGTTTCGCTTGTAGCCACTAACCCGTTTTGACAGCTGAGATGGAGGCTAGCAGCTCCACTGGGCGCGCGTTACTCGCCACTTCATTTGTGTGTAAATAGGCACTGACAGACAGAGTAGCTAGTTCCATTATCAGGAATAAGGTTGTACAGACTGAACACATCAGAGACATTTACAATCTTACAACCCCCACCCCTTTCCTTGTTTGCACCTTCTAAAAATAAAACCACACTTTTTTTCCTTTTTTGGAGGGTGGTGTCTGTTGCTAAGGGAGTGGTGTGATTTCTCCGTTGTCTTCTTCCAGGAACAGAAAAGCAGTTGTTTTTTTTTTGACTGACTACAGTATTTGCATACTGACATCAGATTAAAAAGCTGCTCGAGACCATAGCTACAGTGAGAAGTGAAGATAATGGACTGCACTTCCTCCCTCCACTGCACGCCTACATGTTTTTATTTTTTTCTGTGATGGCTTTGAAAAATAACTTCTTTCATGCACTGTGTGAGAGGTCTCTCCTGTTTCCTTGATCGCTGCGGCCAGTGAATCGTGAATTAAATGAAAAGGGTTTTTTTTCCCTTTATTCTTTCCTTCAGAGCACAATTAAATATTGAAGGCGTCGAGACATGATGAAGGGAATAGCATGTGCTGGCCCGTATTGGAAAGAAAACCCTACCTGCTCTCTTCAGAACACGATCAGCACTATCTTTTAATCCCCCCCAACATCAGTCTCTTTCTCACTCATTTTCACCATTACCCTTCTCCTTCTGCCTCACCCCCTATCAATTCCCCAAAATCACCATTTTCTCTCTCCTTTTTTTCTCTTTTTGTTCCCATTGTCGTCTCCCGCTCTCCCAAGGTGAGGACTAATTATCCTCTAAAACCAGCCAGTTAAAGGGGACTTTATTCAGCAAAATGCTTAGGACTGCAAACCAAGGTGAGTGTGTGTGTGTGTGTGTGTGTGTGTGTGTGTGTGTGGTAGAGATAGTTCAAGGGAGCGGAAAAGAGGATAGAAATGGATAAGTGTGAGGGGGGCTGAGTAGAAGGTGAAGAGGCAGGAGGAGGAGGAGGAAGAGGAGGAGGAGAGTGATGGAGGGACAAGGTGAAGGAGGCAAGAGAGGAGAGAGGCGACGGAGAAAGAGCGAAAGAAGGTGTTGACTTCATTTTCTCTGTGGGGGGTGAATCCGTTTTGGAAGTGTGACATTTGGCATAACAGGATCCTGTCAGCGGGCAAGTGACAGTCCCCGTCCACAAACACACATGCACTCACATGCACAGAGGAAAGGGTTCACGCACGCTAAATGTTGGGTTACGTCACACGGTGATGTGCTGGGATGTCGGTGGACATATGTGCCTACTGTACTTATGTGTGCGTGTGTGTGCATACAGAATGTGGGGTGTTTGACAAGGTAAGACAGATGAAAGAGACTGCAGGTGAGGAGGTGGCAGGTACGGCAGGCTCATCGAGCCGCTTTTCCTTTTCTGTCCATCTTTCTTCTCTCCCATCACTCTGTCGAGCCCCCACCCCACCACCCTCTCTTCCACCACCCTCCTCCCCCAGGTGGTGACATTAACATTGTAAGAGAGAAGGTCATGCAGTTGATCAGTGAGTCCTGTGTGTGCAGTGTGGGTGTATGTACTGTATGTGGCTGCATGTAATTATGCCAGTTTGCCTGTGTGTGCACATAATTTTGCAAGTGCACATGTGAGCGGCATAATTATGCTGCTCTGTGTGTAATTATGCAGCTCTTGTGCGTGTGTTTATGTGAACACCTACGCACATGCATAAATGCATCTATTTGCTAATCTCAGGCTGAAAGTGAATGTGCAACTTGTGTGTGTGTGTGTAAGTATGTGTGTGCGCGTTGGCAATGAAATGAGAGCCAAAAGCACTGCACAATAGCCAAGATAAAGGACAGCTCATGGCCTGCTTCAGTTCTATTTGGACAAACGCCGATCTGGAGAGCCGGCATCCACTGGCTCTGCATAAAGCCAAGGTCCAATTCCTGAAAGGCTTTCAGCATGATTCCTTCATGCCAGCCAGGATAAGCTGAGTCAATCCAATGGCTGTTCCAGCAGCCCCACCTCCACCTCCAAACTGGAGGAAATTGCTTTGGTGGTGGAGAGTGGTGGGTGACCTGCACTCCTTCTCTCTGAGTGTTCAAGCATCTCCTTGAAACAAGACAGTCATCAGTCATCGCCAGCTTCAGGAGTGCTCTTCTGAAGCACTTTGCTTTTCTGTGTCCACCACCACCAAGTTTCTTAGGACAAATGAGGAACAGAGCACAGAGCAGGGGCAAACTAATCAAGAATCAGTGAGTCTTTTGTCACCCTGTCAGTTTGACTCGTCATAGTGAGAAAAGCACAGGTGTTGCTGCTGTCATTAACAATGATTCTGTTCTATTCAAGTGTCCCAGTAAGCCATGACAATGAGCCCACATGCACAATACCAGGACCCTGAAACATAAGCAGCCACAAGATCACCATAAGCAGTTAAATGTGCTGAATCATTTAGCGTTCTTGCTTCAAAATGTATTGTCGCCATATGGCTGCAATTAAAGAGCTGACTGAAGGGTGAAAAAAATCTTGATGACAGAAATGGAAAGGAAAGGAACCAAAGTGGCATTTCCTCACATTTGAGAAGCCAGATGAAATAAATGTTGACATATTTTCTTATTATACGTGAAATGATTACTCAATTATCAAAATATCTGACTATACTCTTACTTGCATTGATATTTCCTCATTTCCAAGAAAGGCTGAGGAGATGAGCACAGCAACACTTAATTCCTTTAATTGCCTCAACGATTTTCAGCTGTGACTTCAGTCACAGCCAGCCTTCAAGACTGTTAAATACTATTAGCTTGTGTAGTTTTTTGGTTGACACTAAACACTGCACAATGGAAATGGTCGCTCTACACCAAGGGAAGGAATTTGTCAGTCAGAACAGAAAAAAATGACAAACAAGTGTGGTTCAGGTGGAAATTTAGATTGGTTCCATTTATCATTAAAATGTTTTGAAAGTGCACAGTTCAGCAGTGTTCAGAGGCCTTTTCAACACAAACTGCATATCATCCTACTCATAAATACTCATACATCAATGAGAAAAATTCCTCACAGAAAAACACGTCTTTGAACATAAAAACGCAGCAAAACCACAAGACCCAGCAGGCACAGAAGTGTCAGAAGCACATAACACTGAGTTATGGTTGGGGTGAGGGTCAGGTCACAGTTTTTTAGTTTAGATCAAATCACTTAAATCTTGTTCTCTTTACTTCCCTCTTATGCTTCATTCCAGTAAAAAGCTGTAAATATTTGGTGATCACAAGATGCACTTCTCAAAGTCAAGCAGGCTGAGCGCTGTGAACCAGTCCTTAATCATGAACTTCTGCTTTTTATTCCCTGACTTTTAAGTTAAAAAATTCCATCTCTCTCTCTCTCTATCTCTCTCTCACTCTCCTCCAGTCCTCGTTTCTCCTCTCTGTCTCACCCTCTCCTCCCCTTCCATGGGGCCCTCGGCCTGGCAGCTGATCCTCTCACCCCGTCACATTTGGCCGGCGCCAAGCCGCCTGCCATCACCATCAAAGTGCAGGCTGCCTCCCAACTGTTAGCACCCCGCTACGTCGCTAATAAAAAGCCTGGGTTATAAATATGAACAGAAGAGCATGCATAAATGCCCTGAAGGAAGGCCCAAAACACCACTAAACAGATAAATGTAATGGGGTGGATACGGCTCATTAATTTTAGGATAACCGTGTTTAGATTTTACAGATGCCGTGTTAGAGACAAGGTGCTATGAATAATATTCAGAGATGATGCTGGCAGGGTTGAAAAGGGCAGTACTATAAGGGGGCCCCGAGCTGGAGGGGGTGACGCAGCACTATTGTTAAGTGCACTGAGGATGGCGAGGGGGTGCTGTCACATCTTTTCAGAGATGACCCATGATTCCCCGCAGCACCTTCTTTACAGGGTTGCATCTTGATTGTTGATCTAGACTGTTATACTGATTCTATAAAATACAAGGACTTTCATTATTAAGTATGATGTCTCCATACTGACGTCAAAATAAATATGACAAAAATCTCTTGCAAAATTATTTTGAAAGTAATTTGTGGAATTTGGTGAAATTATAACGCACCGGTTTCACACTTTGGGTAATTTTAATTATTTTTATTTGCTTTATTAAGTCAAATTTCAATAACACTCACAGTAAATACGACAGGTTAGCCCAGCTTAGCATTAAGACTGGCTGACAGTAAGGTGCCGCCGTTTTGTTTTTAGCCTCTTTTTAATACTTGTGGCTTCTTTCTGTACCTTGTCGTGACCATTTGTGCGGGCTGTATACATTTGCGATGTTGATGTCTTATGCTTTCACCACAGAAAAAATAATGTTTGCACAGAATGTGCTTTTGATTGTCATCATCATCTTCCACAAATTGGAAAAAGATTCCTTTTCAGCACTGACATGACATTTTGATTACTTATTTGGGCCATTTTTATATCTATCAGGGCTTTGATTACTCATTTTAAGAGTGGGTAACATTCAAGTCATGGATAATTTAACACTGGCTTCTCCGCAGCTTTGCTTCTCTCCTTTTGTTGTTTCACATTTAACTGTCAGTCTGTTTATTGCTTGTTGCATGCTTTTATTTAAATTGCACATTGTCATTGGTCTCAGAAAATAGGAGGGCCTTGGTTTGGTTCACAGTGTGTAAATGCAAAGCCACTGTGATACCAGCTCTGATTAAAATCCTTCAGAGAAATTAATCAGTTTTACCCTACAGGTAAAGCTGCACATCATCAATGTGAAAAGCTGGCCTGCGATGAACCGGGGAACCAAATTATCTTTTCTTTTCTTTTCTTTTCTTTTCTTTTCTTTTCGTTTTGATTTAATTTTTATGACTTGCTGTTACACTTTACTGGCTTTGTTTACAGCTGTCTTTGTTATTGCTTTTTGTAATTCAGGAATACACTTGGCTCTTTTATCTGAGCTAAAGTTTGGGCAGAGAGCAGTCTCACAAAATGCACGTCTTATCCTTCCAGTGTGTTTTAGGGCCTATGTCTCCCATTGATCTGGTGTGCCGGGCCAAGCCATCACTTTGAGGTGACAGCTAAATGACCAGTAGCCCAAGGCACTGGCCATCTCGCCAACAGCCTTTGTGTATTTGCGTCGCAGTGCCTAATCGATACGAAATGATACCGTGCAGGAGCTCATCAGCGGTGGCCGTCGCAGCTGACAGAGAAGGTAATCTATAGCTTCACTGAGCAATACTTACACAGAACCCCCCCAGCTGCACACATACACACACACACAAAATCTCCAAAAACTACTCCCTCCCCTCTAAGCTGCCCTTCGGGGTCTTTTCTCCTTCCCGTGTGCTCACTAAGAGCTCTGGCCACAGATTTCAGACTCCTTGGAGAGCAGCATGGCGTCATCGGCAGATCCCAGTAGAGCAGGGAACCTGCCTGCAGGGCCAGGAGGAAGGGAAGAGTGTGGGGAGCGGGTGGGGAGATAACGCTTCATTTTCCTCAACAGTGATCTGAGTAGCAGAGCGCCCTGGCTTCACCCTGTTACTCTCAATGGAGAGAGCAGCAGGGGGTGCGGTGTTTGGCCAGGAGGGATCTTAGAGCTCCCGATGCCCCGACGGGGCTTCGAAGCAACAAAGCAAAGCAGAGACAGAAGGAGCAGAGACATAAAGAGAGAGCTATAGTGCAGGGACAAAGCTAATCTATCTGCCTTCTCAGGGAGAAAAAGGAAGAGACAGACAGGTGAAAGATGGTTATTTGCACATTTCATAGGAGAGGAAACTTTGAAGAGAGCGTAAAGGGTAAAGGGCGAAGACATGCCACCTACAGATGCATAGGCAAAAAAAATATATGCTTTGCAGCTTAGTGGAGGAAAAGAAAGAGATGTGAAGCTTGAACTGCGGCAGACAGGAGTCCTCTTCCTCGTTGACTAACAGCTCCATCTCTTCAAGCAGCCAAGCTTCACCTAGCTTCAGATAAGACGCCACGGAAACAGCTTAATTACACACACAGCCTTATCAGACGACATTAGCCTTGCAGTAATAATCAGGGCCGCCGTCAGACCCTCAGTCAAAGCCTGGCAACGCTGCACTGTGAGGCGGTTTAACACAGTGCGGGCTTCAGGCTGATAACAGACACTGCCAGTTGTTAAATCACGATTTGTTGACGGAGTTTGAGAGAATAATGCACATTTGGTTGTAAACCTGACACCTCCTTCACACGCAGTCAATTTTTGTTTGGATGGATGCACTAATAGACACCTGGCCACTTTAAACAGTATGCAGGAAGCAAATGCAATTTTGTTTTGTTGGATTTAATGCTAAGACTTACATTTTAGCCACTTAAGTTGTCATTTTAATTCAGTGTTCAATCTTTAGCCCATTGCTTTCGGACATGGCGGATTGAAATTGTTTCTGTTGCAGAATATTAGGAGTATGAGGTTCAGTTCTGCTCATTTTGAAGCCAGAAAGCTTTACACGACACGCGGATGTGTGTTTGTGTATGGTGGGGGGGAATCTTCAAAGCACCTTTCATCTAGAGTGAAAGCAACAATGATGGAGCACTCAGAGCGCAAAAATCCTGGTGACCTCTGCTTAATGGAGCAGAAAGACATTTCCCATTGCTTTCTCCGAGACAGACACAACAGACGCAAGCATCCGCATCATCCCAGACACAAGAGACCTCCCCTCTGTCCTCCCCTAACACCACACGGATGCCAATATGATGAAGTCCTTTGCACAATGAAGCATTTGAAGAAATGATGGAGCTCAAACAAACTCACCAGAGGTCACCGTTGTGTTCATACATGTTAACAACTGGACATAATGTCTTTCTCCTGTTTATGTGATAACAAACTGGAAACCCTTTGAACTTCTGTGTTGGTCAGTAAGTAATTTAAAGGTGTCATATTGAGTTCTAAGAACTTGAGACCACATTTTTCCTGTTTTCTAAATCAAAGAATAACCATTTTTGGAAACATTCCCTTCCTTGTTTTATTGTCATTGAAATTACCAGGTCACCAGGAGAGACTCCAGGAAGTCATTACTCCTGGCCAGAAATTAGACCAGCACCCATCCCAGATTAAATCAACAGGACATAATGTGTTGATTACGGAACTTTAAAGGTGCTTAAAGGACAGATATTAGAGTCATCATCTCAACTCTTGGCAAGCAAATGAAAAATATATTTCCCAAAATGTGGAATATTTTACATCCCCCAAAAATGCGTACAATTGTGTCAAGCTGATGAATGTTTGAGTTATCAGTACGCACATTTGCTACAGTGTTTTTGTACCACAATAAAAAAAAATGCACATTTGGATAATCCATCTTTCCATGCAGACAAGCTAAGCATGTATCCTCCAAATTCTGAAAGTAGCTTGACAAGTAAACAGATTGAACTCGTGAAGATCTGCCGACCTTGAGATACAGACATTATTAAGAGGTCTTAGGCTCAGGATACAACAAGTGTAGTGCATATAAAGACCTCTCCTCCACCATCTAAATAGCTTGTGACAAAGTGTGGAAAATGTCTTTGTTCTGGTATTAAGTCGAGAACAGGAGAGGTGAGGGTGAAATAGGATAGAGGAGAGAGAAGGAGCATCTTGAGACTGGAGAAGATGAACGACGGAGAGGAGAATGAGACTGAAGAGAGAGAATAGCAGGGCATGGAGGATGGGGTGAGGAGGAGAGAGAGAGAGAGAGAAGGGGGGGGGTCTAATCCCAAGGACTGGAGCCGTGTTGCACTCTCTGGGGAGGGGAACTCTGTCTCTCTTTAACTGGATTTGGGTGAGCTGCTGTTTATCGGCGTATGAGTCGCCAAGCGCTCCCTCTCAGCTGTCAAAACCATCCTAATCTAATCAGGAGACATTTCAGCCATTTGCTTGCAACACGGCAGAGTGCAGAGTGCATATTGGACATGTTTGTGTGTTCATGTGTGTGTGTGTGGATGAACCAGAACATGTATGTGTGTCTGTGCGTGGATGGAGGGGGTCGGCGACAACAGTGGTTTTACACTGGGGTTAGCAGCTTGCAGCAGGATTTGGGGAGTCTGTGCTCCGGATGTGGGGACCCCATTGTGTGCGGCAGGCTGGCTAATCTTCATTACCGCACACAATGACGGGGCAAGAGAATGGGGCCTTGGCTGGAAAAGGCACGGAGAAACAAAAGAGCGGCGAGCAGCGAAAGAGCGAGGGGAGGAGGGCCGAAAATAACAGAGGAGAGGAGAGAGGGGAGAGATAAAGGGAACAGTGAAGCGGAAAAACTCTGCTTCCTCCTCATACAGTGTCAGTCAGAAAGGGCTGTTCGGTACCCCAATCACGTCCACAAACCGTGAAGTGCAACTGTGGAGCCATGCCCACACTGATAAGAGCCAAAATGGTTCATTCTTACATGCATCTCAGGTGCTAAATAAGAAGCCACCTCTGTTTTTAGCCAGTCCTCCTGTCTGGCAGGTGTTGTGTAACACTCAAATTGTCTGTTAGAGCCACAGTTTCAGGCCTCATCACTCATTACAACACCAAACCTCAGGCTTAGCTAAGAACCAAAAAGGGGGGAGTGTGTGTGTGTGTGTGTGTGTGCATGTTGCAAGCAAGCTGCAAGAAAACAAGCGTGAGCAGCAAAAGCAGGTCAGTGGCACAGTCTCACAAGGCCAAGGTGGATTAGCTCAGGGTTGTGTTGGAGCGTGTGTTTGTGGAGAATCTGTGCAGTTACGCAAGAGTGTGTACATCCAGGTGACTTTACATGTATCTGAGACCGTGCAAACAGGAGGTGGGCCACTGTCGTTCCTTCTTTATTCCCACAGCAATGCTTTCAAAACAAACCTGAGCGACAAAGATTAGCCCAAGCTGCTTAAAATATTGAAAGACGTCTCTTAGCCACTGCAACTGCTGTGGGCTCTCCTCCAAGAGAGGGAGAGAGAGAGAGAGAGTGCGTATGTGAGTTTAGGTTGGATGAGAATGGGTGGAGGCAGCACGGCAGACTGAACCTGTTCACCCCTCTGTGCAGAGTGGCTGGCTTTTCAGCGGGAAGCATAAGCGGAGTGCAAGGACGTTTCACCCCAATTTCATCCTGACAATGTACAGCTGCTCAGCGGCGAGGGGAAGAGAGTAGTTAGATACACTGGGAAAGCTGTTATTTAGCCGTGTGTGTGCGTGCGTGTGTGTGCGTGTGCTTTGACTGCTGTCCCACAAGTTGAACATTCAGTTTGGAAAAGGCATGTGATTGCAGAGCAAAAGGGTGAAGCGCCCAAATAAAAGCTGTGTTAAGATTTGTGGTTTTGAGATTTGAAGTTTTAAATTAATAAGAGTTTGCGACAGTTACAGTGAAACATCAGAACGAGTGCGTGTGTTTGTGTGAGTGAAGACACACCACCTGCTCCACTGATATTTTTAAGCAAAAAACATTTTTCTTCTTGGTACAGACGCAGTTATGAGCACACACACACATAAACTCTGTTTGTGGAGCTCTCGATGCCTCTCTCTTTCTCCTCGTACACACACACACAGACACACACCAATGAAAATTATTGATGTGCTCTCTTATAAAACAGTGGCTGCTCCCTAAAGTATTCCTGGCAACATCACAGGCTGAAAATAGCTGCCGACCCAAATAACTTTCCCCGCCGGAACGACGAAGGAGCCAGACCACAGCCACCGGCGACTGGCTTTACTAATTGGCATCATTTTACAATGAAATAATATCTGGGGCAAAAGACTGAATAACACATATGGTAGCGGTAAACTGGAGAGGGGGGACGATGTGCACGTCTAGCCACACAAATGCTTGCAGAGATGAACAGGGAGTGATTTGAGGATGGGGAAGCCTTCATTCTTTTCAGCATAAGTTATCAAATTCTCTTCCTTGAAAACAAGCAAGAAGGGAAACAGGTGGTGAAACATTTATATGACAGCATCAGTTTAGTTAAAAAATGGTTGAAACATCTACAACAGCTTTTTTTGAATGTTTTGTCTCTAGTCTCTAACTGGTAATTGCTGAGATTTGTTTCACAGATCCCCATATGAGTAGTGTTTTATTAATTTAGCATTGTGTAATAGAATTTATTGCACTTAACCTGAGGAGAAAATAGAGGAACCTAAGAATAGATGTAAATTCTCTTGTTGGGATAAGTTGTAGTGCCTAAAATTAGAACATTTGTGTGAGCACATTTGGCTTGGCCTGAAGACTGATAACACAAAAAGGCAAATACAGATTAAATAAATCATTTTGGTCTATAAATCAGTCCTTAATGTCTAAATTTTAGTAAGAGTATTTAAATTAATTCCTAATGCAAACTTGTCTCAGGTATTTTCAATCAAATCAGGTTGGAGTTTTCTTGATTTTCCTTCTCGTCTCACAACACAGAAATTCATTTTTACCACATTCTTGCAGCAAGTGTATTTATATTGTACATTTTTGTGCACAATAACTATCTTTTTTACCTCAAAAAAATCCCCTTTCCAGGAATTGAATCCAGAGTCGTATGAAACAGCCAATTATCTTTACCCAAGGCCCAGGGCTTCCGTCAGCCCACAAGACACCACCAAAACTCCCAGTTTAGACCAAAAACACAAAAAACAAAACATCAACACCGTAAAATGCATCCGGTGAACTGCTCACACACACACACATCTGTACTGTACATACAAGGAAGGAGAAAGAGAGGAGAGGAAGGCATAAACACAGATGTCTTTTGGCAGCCCAAATCTTAATTAGCACCAGGAGATTCATCTAATCAAAGGGTTGCCAGCCCATCATTAAGGCTAAAACACACACTGCTCTCCTCACATACCAGAACAGAACAATGGGAAACAGAGGTGCGCTGTCACGCTGATGAATGGCTCTCCCCACAGGTCTCATTAAATCACAGAAGGGCACTTCCCAGGCCGTTCGAAGGAGTTAAGCAGGGTGCAAAACCTTCTCGCCCCCTCTGTCTGTCTGCATTGACACTTATACTACCTTTTTCCAAGGCTTCATGTCAAAATAATATTTTTTCACAGTGAAAAATTGTGCTTTCAGGCTTTGACATATAGGCTAATCCCAATTCAAGCTAAATCTGCCCGGTTTTGAGGATACAAGTCATATCTTTTTCAGACAACTTAGCGCTGCAGGGGCTTGGAATGACTGAAACTACATGACAAACCCAGTTGGCTGGAGATTCCAGTGTCTTTAGGGTAATTTGGGACCCGGTTTAATCTTCCAGTGAAGCATCAGCAGCTGACAATGGAATACATTTTTCATATGTTCCTAACTACCCATCTGAGTCCTTGCCCCTGCTTTCAAATAAATCTATAATGAGATCAAGACTGAAGCTTGATCTCAAAGTAAGTAAAATACAAAGAATACAAAACAACGCCACAGTGATGATGCCAAAAGATTAAAAAAAAACAGCAGACGGAAATACAGAGAGATGAAAACAGGAAAGAGTGATGAAAGAGTGATGAATGGATGGACGTGTGAACAGGTAAAAAGGTCCTGACAAACTGGCCAACCACGTGGACAGCTTTTGAGTTCTGAGCCATAACAGGTGGAAAAACACAACTGGCATTGCATGTCGGACAACTGCAGCTGAGTGTTGAGGCTAACATTGCAAAGTGTGCACACGTGACCCTTACAAAGCTTACATAATGCAGCTAAAAGTCAATCACGCACCCTTCCTCAAAGCTGAAAACTGGCATTGTTACATCGTCACTGAACTCTGACACCCTGAATGGAAGCCAAGATAACAACCTTTTAAAAGACTTTTACAAAAGCACACTCTCTGCACTGGACACTCAGCTGTGATCTTCACCAATGACTGTATTGCTTTATAAACTATCCAACCGGCTCCACAGCGTGGCGCGTCCTTGCGGCTGTCACCACCAAGAGCTTAGGGCCCTGATTGATGACTGGCTTCAGATGACAACAACAAGCAGTGGTGTTTACTCAGGGCAAATTGCCCTTGTCTCTCTCCGCCTCCTCTTTCTCACCCTTTCTCTCGCTCCATCGTTTGTGAGAGAGATGGTCCACATGGTTGGATCTCTGGTTTCTGGATGGCTAGGAGTCCCTCGGGGTGGGATTAGCATCCCAGACTGACAGCTAAACAAACAAATAGGCCAAAGCTGGTCTTCCTGCTTGCCAAGGCTGCCTAGCAACAGGTAGGCAGTAAGATGGGATGCAACGTTTGGTATGTCGCATCCAGTGATGGCTGTAAAATGCCTGGACATAGTGTAAATGTGTGGCCGTTACTAAAGCCGATGGATTTACAAATATGTGAGCAGGCTGGAAGATTAAACACACTGTGGTCCAAGAGGGAAGAAGGGGAGGCAGTAACAAAGGGAACTGAGAACCACTTGATGTCTTTACATACTCAAGGCTCTTAGTGGCAATTATTTTACATGTAGCTTACAGAAATCAAGAGATCGAGTGAGACAACACACACCACAAAATGCAAAGTTTAATTCTGATGAGAACTGGCCTTTATAACAAGCAAAGTCAAATGTGCCAAGAGTTGCATGACAGCATAAGTGTCACTGATGAATCATCTTATTGTTTACTTCAGAAATCAATGTAGCCATGGGCTGTTTTAGCACTTCAAATCCAGCAAACTATAACATTTGAGCATGCTGATATTAGATATATAGGTGCTAGATATATAGGTGCCTTCATGTAGGGGCTTACAACAGTTGAGGGAAATACTGTGTACTTTTTTTTGCACAGATTAAACAAACATATTAATGAGATTTAGGGGTGCTGTTAGGCTGATTTGTTTACCTCACACTAACAGTTTCCCTTTGCTTCCAGTCCTTATGCTAAGCTAAGCTAACCACCACCTGGCTTTAGCATTATGGTTACTGACATGTGGGCGATGTCAGTTGTCTTAGCTAACTCTCAGCATGGAAGTGAAGAAGTGTATTCCCTTAAATGTTGAACTATTTCTTGAAAAAACTGCATTGTGACAGAAGTAAATGCTTTTGCTGCAACGATTCCACCAGCAGCTTTATTTGCGTCACGCTTTTGTATAAAAGAGCCTTTATTCAGCATTGTGCCAAATTTTGATTGCATAACTCTCCAGAGTTCAACTTTTAGCAGCAAGGCTGACTTTAAATGGGGGTTAGAGCAGGGCAAATCAAACAAGGCAGCTGTGACTTTGTCTTCTCAGAGTTTGTCAAAGAGAAACAGAGCAAGAGAGAGTCATGAGATAAAGAGAGAGAGGCAGAGAGAGAGTCGATGGTGATTCCAAAGCATAAAATGAGTGCCTGAGACTTCTCTTCCTTTCTCTTTTCTCCCTGCGGTTGCCAAGCCGGATGGCAGCAGCGAAGCATGTCGGATCACTGTAAGGTGCTGTAACGGCTTCCCGATTTCGCCTCAAATGATGTGAAAGTCATTGCCAAGCCATGTGTGCTGGTGTGAGCTGAAAAAAAAATGACTGGCTCCTCTTCTCACTGTTAATCAAACCTGGGGTGGCAGAGCGTTTTGCAGACGGAAGCCATACATAAAGATGTGCTTGTTCACTGCACTCTCTCTCACTCCCCGCTTCCTCTCCTCACCCCTCCACCTCTCCCCCATCCTCACCCTTGCTGTCTTTTTTCTTCCAGACCTCCTTCTCTTCTGTCTCAACCCCCGCCCCCACCCCCCATCTCTGACGGGCTAGTCACCAGAGCGTCAGACAAATGAATACTTCTTCCACTGTCTCTCTCATCAGCGCATCCAACCTTTTCATCAACGCCCATAAAGCAGTAGCAGGCACCTATCACTGGGAATCGCCTCTCAGCTGCCTGAGTGATGAGGCAGAGGTGGCGGAGTTCACTAAGCACTCTTAAGGATGAATGGATGGTACCGGGTCAGGGGGTCGCTCGCACATCTCATTATACAACATACACAAACCTGTGCAACTGCAGGCGAGGATGTGTGCATACACAGAAAACACATCCTGATCTCAAGAGAACATCCAGTCAGTGTAAGGCAAAATCACAAAGTTCTGTGTCCCTGTTTCTCTCATGTGTCAGCCCAGAGACAAACTGCATCTTTTTTTCCTAAAACTGACGCATTAAGTAATAACCTCGTGGCTGGAAACACTTAGAAGCGTCCAGCAGAGATGCTGCATTGTGCATTAGCGCACAGAAGCTCCCTTTCATGCCTCAGTGCATCACAGGCCAGGCCATGTCAAATAGATTCCACTTGGCATCCATCTTCAAGATCTTCTGACTGTTATCAGGTTAGAGGTGAGCAAAACAACACTCTGAGAAATCAATCAATTTCGTATTCAACATCTGAGCATCATGCGGTAGCACAGGCACTTTTTCTGGGATATCTGGAAATTAAGTGCAGATGCCAAACGTTGTTGGTGTATTCACATGAATGAAACAAACCACTCTGCTGTCCTGTCTGAGGTGAGTCTGCAACGCTGCTTGTCTATCTTCCATCACATTTTGAGAGTCTTTATGCAAACGGAACCAGACATCAGTGAAACTAAAAGGGAATTAACTACATTTTTCTTTGGAGGGCATGCAGACTTGATTTTAGGAAGTCCACGTCTCAAGCGTACAGTTGATGTGACATTTTAATAAAGCCACTGGTGTGAAACGAAGACACTACCAGAAGCTCTTTTGAGACAAATAAGATTAAGTCCCAGTTTGTCCTTCCTCCTCCTGCTCAGGATACCGAACTGTGCCGGTTGCAGGATTGATTTAATTTCAATTTGCATAAAATTACATCAAACAGCAGCAAGTAAAAGGTCACTGAGAAGATATGAGGTGTGTGTTTTAACGGGTTGGTTTATTTCAGCTTCCTACCTTGTCAAGGAATACATGACTCAGACATCTAAACTCATTCATTCTCATTGCTGGTGCGCTGCAAAGCAAAGAAAAGTGACTTGGGAACGTTGTTACATGGCAGCCGCTGTGCTACAACAAAACCGAGTTGCATACGGCGTGGGGAGAACTCAAAAGTCCTGAGCTTACACAACAGCCCTGCAGAGATCAAAAATCCATACTGCGCTAATTCTATAAGAGGAAATAGGTGAAAAAGGAGGGAGAGAAACGGAGACTGGAGGAACAAGGGATGGAGGAAGATGGAGACAGGAAGGAGGGGGCCGTTTGGCTGTGCTCCCCAGCCTGCTATGTGTGAGAAAGCAGCTGTGGCCTACTGAGGATTACATAACATACTGAGACACATACTCGCCGGCTTGCATATATGCAGACATGCACATGGCAGCGTATGGATTCATATGGATATCCACAGTTTCAGCTACATCTTCAGTCGCCTCTTCTTCTTCCTACTCCTTCTCTTTCTTTCTTTTCTCATCATGTTCTCTGTGGAAGCAGAGAGAGGGGTCACTGTGCAGCTCTGGCCTTCACCAAAGATTTAAAAGCCCAGTGAGGAGCAACTTTTCCCTCTGAGCCCTCAGCCAAAATACAAAATAACCCCATTTGTCTGAATCCCCATTTCTTCCCCCCGATCCTGAGGACATCATGCCTCTGCACCCTCTTCTTCTCTGGCTGTCTTTCTGCATGTGTACGTCGCTCCTGGGGGGGTTCAAGCCCAGCGGACTGTGAAATGCAAAACCCTGCAGAGGGGGAGAATGTGCGTGCTCGGCAACTTCCTCCACCTCTGTGTTCCTCGCAGCGGCTGCTGCCGCCGATGCTGCCTGGGAAATGTGCATGTTATCAAGTCCAGAGCAAGAACTGGATGTAAGTGGATGCATCTGAGCACGAGGGCTTACATATGGAGGTTGCGCCGCAGCGCCCTACTACTCATTCCATATTTAGAAACACCAAAGCCATGTGCAATCTGTCCACATCCACATATAGAAGTCCATAATGCACCATGCAGCAGCATACAGACATTTCGCTTGAGTAGGCATCAGGCACGCTACAGTCTACATGTGTGTATGTGCATGTGTCGAATC
The DNA here is from genome assembly GCF_020382885.2 of Scatophagus argus. Classification (NCBI taxonomy): domain Eukaryota; kingdom Metazoa; phylum Chordata; class Actinopteri; family Scatophagidae; genus Scatophagus; species Scatophagus argus. Next base: position 3,293,228 of record NC_058516.1, on the reverse strand, counting down.
CCTAAGGGATAATATATGTGTATAGAGTGTGTCCTGAGGTAAATGACAGACAGCCATTTGTGGTGTCCTGTTACGTCCTACCCATCAGGGTCAAGTGCTGTGGATGAGGGCACGTCATCTGTAGAGCCTGACGGCACTTGAAAAATCGTATCAGCCTGAAATTCAATCCAGATGTTTCGTCTTTTAGATTTCAGCATCTGAATGTTCTGAAGATGCTGGCATTCATTTGACAGTGAAGCCAAATGAGGCTTTATCAGAGCGAAAGACAGTTTACAAAAGAGCATAACAAGCAGGGGAAACTGGAGCCAAGATGACAAGCAGTTTCTGTTGGTGTAAAGATGCAAAATAACACACGTACACTTTGCTTTGAGGGTTCTACATATAATGAGTAAGTTATGACAAACTCTGCTTGTTCCTAATCCAGCTCAGTCCTGCTGTTTGTTCCAACTCTGAACAACCAACTGTACTGGGATTTGGAAGCAAGACAGCACATTTCAGTTTGGCATAATTTGGTACAATAATGGAACAAATAGGAGCCTCAAATGTAGACCTCCAAAACACTTTTCTCTTTTTCTACTCCCCATCCCCCTATAACCGCCTGAATCATGCCTCACAGACACCAACAGGGGACACAGTCATCACTCTTGCCATCACATCTCAGGGAGCCATTTAGGGGGAGACTACAACGGCCTCCTATCTCACCATCAGAGCCCATAAAAGCATCAAATTCTAAATTGTGCCTGGAATACAGAGGGGATTGCTCAAACCGCGGGCCTTGGCTTGAGAAAGAGCCTTTAAGGAGAGCCACAACTCATAATTCATGTATTCAGGGAGGGCTTGGTGGCATCTACATGTTGCTACAATGAACATAACGATCTCTTTGTCATGAACATCTCTGTGCTGCTTGGGGAGAGGGGGTTTGAAAGTGTGGGGCAAATCATAATCCTTCTGCTCACACAAACACAGTGCAGTTTTCTTATCCCCACGAAGGGGTTGTTTTCCAAAAAGAAGTATCTTTAAACTCTTTAAACTCCATGACTGATACATTATCTCACTTTTTCAGTGATTTATTTTAATTATCGTCCTGTTTTGAATAAGGATTAGGGTAAAAATGGATCTTGGTGTGATAAAAATGAAGCGCTAAAGGTGCAAGAAGTGCTTCAGCTTACGTCTGTGGTGACGTAGATCTATAGACACTATCAGGAAAGGAATCTGTGACATTTCATTTTTGAAAAGTGAATCAGTTTATCCCACACTGGAGCCAGGTTCAGTGAGAGAGCTCAATCAATCTCTAAAATCAGATATCCCACGAGTGAAAGTGGCATTTTCTTATAAATAAGAGCAGAATACAACTGCTAAAATTGAGACCACATCCTCTGCATTTAAGAGATTTCACGATGGTTTTCTTTCACTCCAAAATGGACGCTAAGCTGCAGACAGTCAAAGAAAAACTGACATTTCCAGTGTCCACAGACAGGAGCTTTCCCAGCCTTTTGCCTACACATGCAGCTCTCTCTCTTCCATTTTCATTAGGTATTGATTTTGATACGTGAGGCTGTGGGTGAGAAACAGAGAGACATGCACTGCATATGGTGCACGCAGGCCCATGCAATTTAAAATCCACTGACAGTGAAGGCAGGGAGTTGGAGACTTGTTATGAAAAGATGCGTCGGTGGCTAACAGTAGGATGCCAATTAGGCTGCTTGGCCACAACGAATGGATCCGCGGTCACGCACCGGTTTCCCTCTCTCCTTCTCCCTCACCCCCTGTCACCCACCCCACCCCACCCCACACACGCACACACGCATACGCATGGAGCAGAGAAGTGGGGAAAAGCTGAAGCTCCTATTACATGAACAATACCGGCATCAAATTTCCAATGCAATGATTATTTTTTCTTTTTTTTTTTGCTTGGTCAAGTGCAGCATGGAAAGCATCATCACAAGCAGCAGCAGCAAATGCAGGTGGGCCGGTGGCTGCATGGTCTTTGGGCTTAGATACAGAAAATGAAGGGTTGTTTAATGAGAGATTTTGCTCATAAGTGTGGAAGGTGCGACTAAACTGAGACTGTGGATGGAAAAATTAGACATTAGGCTGAGAAACCATTTATAAAAAGTATAGATTTTAAGCAATTTTGCAACATAACAGGAACATTTATAGGAGTTTAGCAGCAGCAAAACCAAACACACATACACGAACAATAACACACTTCCCACTACAGAAATCTGGGCTGATACAATCAGAAAAGAGATGTGTGGTATAGTGTGTGAGGAATATAAGAGCAGTAATGGCCACGTAAAGTACCGGTGCGTCTCCGCACGCATCTATCACCATGTGGCCGCGTGGATCCCCATGCTTATCTCTCCATATTCATCCACTGAACTTGGATGGAGGAAGTGTGTGAGGAGGTGGGGGGTGGGCGAAATATGCAAGTGAACACGCAGATGACAGTTATTCCTTTCCTGCACTGCCTTCGCACATTTTTTTCACTACTGCATTTAAAGACGGTACAAAGCCAGACATGTTAAGAAATCTATTATGAATAAGAAAAGGGGCTTCTCTCAGTGCAGAGGGTGGTTAAAAACTCAGCAATCTGAGAGATGCAGATGTATTATTCACGACCAATTCAGTCCATATTATGGGATCCAGATCTTCATCTTCCCAAATCGCATTTGACAGCTTTATTACGCGCCGGCGTGCGTTCGCATCTTATCCACTTTGCCATCTCTCCGAAAATTGTCAGACATATGAGTGATATAAAGCATTTCATCTCCTCATCCAACCCCCCACCCCACCCCACCCCACCGAACTGCACACATCCAAGCTTCGGGGAAAAGTTGATGCCCGCATCTTGAGCGCATGTGAAGCCATCAGCGAGCGGACTGTGTGGTTAAAGGTCTGTAACGAAGGGCGCACGCCGGATAGAATGTGAAGTTGAGACGTTACCTGCTGCCAGTTCTCCTCCAGCGAAGGCATGGCAGAGAAGTAGCCGGTGTCGTGGACGAGCTGAAGTTCCTGAAAGATGCTGTGGTTCGCCAAGACGTCCATGCTGACCCTCGGTGATGGAAAACAAGATCGATCCACGAGAAATGTGCCTCCTTTTTTGGCTGTGTCAAACCTCTACATCCACTTTTTTCATATTAGTCCATGAGAGGAGATTAATTGCTGAGTGTAGAGGCTGGAAACGTTGCGATTAGAGTCCCTGTACCTGCGCGCATTATCGGACTCGGTGCGTAAAAGAGACTGGAGGTGATGGAGGCTCCATGCGTATCCTTGTTGCCAAAGCAGACTCTGGTAGGGAGCCAAAGCAGGGGAGTGGCTCAGTAAACGAAGGGGCGTCGTTTAGTTTGTCAATCAACTCCTCAGCTTGTCCATTTAAGGTGAATGGGTGGCTGAGGGGTGATTTGAGCTGCGGCGGAGCGCGGAGAGGCGGAGTTAAGCAGATTTAGTGGGCGCGATTGGCTCCAGTGTCATGTCACTCATGCCAAATATGGGCTCGATAGGTGAGCTATTTATGGATGGGTATATTAGATTGGGAAAAAGGTCTAAAAGGCTAGTCTGAGAGGAGAAGCCGTGGTGTAAACATCATGTGCTCACAAACAGAGCCGGGAACAGTATTTATAGGCTGCTATATTGTTCCACAGTATAAATATTTAATTATAATAACATGCAGAATGAGGCACTGGATTATAGGATGAATATATTCCCACACAGGGACTCACTATGCTTTAATCATGAGTTTGTAGTAAACTTATCATCCTTAATGATATTTTAATCTTCATTAACATCACCATAATGTCGCTTCAGTTTCAGCTGAGGCTTATTATTAAATATGGAGTGTATGCTGTCCATGATAAAGATTTAGTGTGTTTATTGTATATTTTATATATAGTAGCATTATAATCCAGGAGAGATTTCCTCACACATTGTTCACTGAGGTTAAAAGTTAAATGTGAGGCTTATTATACTGACCCACATTGATAAAAATCAGCCTATGCACCTCTTTTATGCAGCTCATGCGTTAAGAGGTGTGAAAAAAGTCCACCATGTATGTGTGTGTGAGAGAGAGAGAGAGAGAGAGAGAGAGATTGTGTGTGTAATGATAAATAAGCAGCCAAATCTTCCTCGATATGTCTTGTTTGGTGGTGTGAGTAATGCCGTTTACTCGCTCTCCCCGTGTAAGCCATCGAAATTGTACACTTCCATGCAGGCTCAGTAGTATTTTCTCACTGTCTCACACACGCTCTCTCACACACGGCGTGTTGTAGAGGTCTGTAATCTCATTACAGTGCCACGGGAAGGCTGGCCGAGGGCCCCGGCTATGCGATTTACGCATGGCATTTTGGGAGGGAGAGCTCAGCTCAGACGGACGATGAAGCTCCCGCTGACATTTATCCATTTGACACAACTCACTCTGTCTCTCTTTGCCTCTTCTTCCCCCCTCTCTCCAGCTTTTATCCTACCCCTCGCTCTTTACATCTGCCTCTTTTTTATTACTCATTTTTCTTCCCGTTTCCTCTCTTTCTGCCACTCTCCATCCGTCCCTCACTTCTTCCCCATAATCCTGTTCCACACTCTGTAGCTATCGGAATGGACAGGCTTCAGGAGGAAAACACACGACAGACATACAAATACAAACATGGTTGGTTGCCGTGTGTGTGGCAGAGGTCGGCCAACTGACAAAAAGGGACAATAAAATGGAGGAAAACAACAATGCCTGCACCAGGCTGACTGACGTGTAAAATATTTAACAGATAAATCCTGTTTTTTTAATGAATTGTTAATGTGGCTTTCTGGAAGGGTCCGGTACAAATTCTGTTCTCACTGAAACCAGTTCAAACAAACTATTTAACAATCCTAAAATTAATCCAAAATCGTTTCAAGTCATTTTTTCCACAGGAGTGACTGATTTTTGCTCATGTGGAAAGCTCTCAAAAACATTTCAACAGCAGAGCTACATGATGCATCCACGAACACGTCCTGTAGCTCTGGAGCTGATGCTCAACGTGGTGCTAAAGCAATGAATTAAACAACAGAGGCTTGGTGTTGTCTCCTTACACGATAGTTAAAATGCTCTTTCAAACAGACTTACATTCAAAGATAAATAAATCTGTCCGAGAAACTTGAAACCCTTTAACTGAACAAAATGTTTAGACTGAAAATGTCAAATTCAATCATTGTTACACTCTTTAAAAACTTATCTTTATTTAGTTCCTCCTCAGGTCCCTAACCACCCTACATTTTGTGAAACAACACTGAGTTTGACCTCTGTGATCTCAGCTAGTAGTTTTGTAATTTGCTAATATCAGAGTATGGAGAGTAGAGTATTTATGTGTGCTATGAGTGTATATGATATGCTATATAGATGATGTATGTTTTTAAGTTTTGTGTTTCTCATCACAACACAGTAAAACACAATATAGATTACTGCTTTGAATGTAAAAGAACATCAATATTAACCTTAAGGTTCTGGAGTCTTAAAATGTTTACATTTCTCAACATATGAAACTCTGTTATCATCATGAATACAGAGAAAAATAATCAAATAGTCTACAACCATAACTTACAGCACATGTTATCAAAGTAAAGCCATAAATCTTACAGCATCAAATTGAAGGAATATGGCAAGAGATAAAATCAGAAAGGATGATTATGCGATACTAAATGTTATTAAGGTCACTATGAACTTTATTGGGTTTATGACACTTTATATGTTCATATGTAACAATATTATGGGTACTTTTTGCCCATGTTGTGCCATAATCTTCCTGTTTAAATGAATCTCCCTTTTTATATTACCAGCCTGTCTCAAAGATCCCACTTGTTTCACGAAAAATCCATGAAATTTGGAAGAAATGCAGTTATTTCACACTTAATTCACTCTTGAAGTTGAAGCTGAAATAGTTTGTTTTGCAGCGTACCGCCCCCTCTGCCATCACCAGGAATTAGCGAAACTGAAAGCCCCATCTTAGTGCCCACTCACAGCCATGTACCCTCCTCCTCCTCCTCTTCCTCGGCCCGAAGCCCATGCATATCATAGATAAAAATAAGTGCTCACCATTATCCGTGGGCACACAGCGTTATATTGTGGATGCTGACATTGCTCTTACCTGGCAGTTGGTGCTTTTACTATATTAATAATGGAGCAGGCACCATCCATCATGGGGATATGAGGCTGCTAATCATGTCAGTTCCCTGCATATTCACTCCTTTCATCAAAAGAGGAGGAGAGGTAGTGGGAGAGAGGCAGAGGAAGATGGAGGGGAAAGGAGGAAAAGCGGGAAAGCAACGGCGAGGAGCAGAGATAAACAAAGAGAGGGGAAATGATGGGGGAAAAGAGGGGAAGAGAAGGGGAAAGAGGGAGATGGAAGGGGACAATATCAATGTGCTGAACACATGACAGATGCCCTTGGCCTTTTGCTGAATGGCTTCCCTGTTGGCAGGAGTTAACCAGTGTATTTAAACAGGACAAGACGAATGGGACTTCTGCTCCCCCTGCTCACTGAACCAGCCCATTTCTATTCCAACTCACAGCCTTCCCCCATGTGGGAATGTTAATATGGGTAGCTGACATTGGCAGGGTTAAAACTTCATAACAGCATTTTTATTGTGATATTCCTTACTGTAACTTTACTGTTTTTAAATTCCCCTGTCCCAGGAACTTCTGCTGAGCATGTGGGGAGTTTTACAGCAGCTGCACTGCTTGACACGTTGCAAAAAGAAGCAAAAAACTTGATGCTTTGTGTCTTCATAAAGGAAATTCTGGGATTACTCCAAAGCAGTTTCAAATGTTTTGAAAAGGAGGGAACATTTAAGTCGAACATAATGTAACTGAGCTACAACATACGAGTCGATTTGCATTGAAAATAGCCCCTCATGTTTGCAGAAACACACTCCCCAGCTCACCTTTGCATCCATTAGTCTCCTGCAACCGAGGGACCTTGAGTGTCGCTGCTGTGCTTTGCTTCATTTTGCCTCATTTTGGTGTAATATGACATCCATATGTCCTGATGTGTTTGAACATAACATTTACGCAAATATGGTGCATTTACTTCCACTTCAAATTGATTCAGCGGAGCATTATCATAACCTTTATGTTTATAGAAAATAAAAATATACAAATTTCCCTCCAACATCTGTCCACGAATGTGCCTTTTGCTCCTGTCATCAGCGCCGGAAAAGGAAATTTTCCCTTGATTGATGGGCCTGGTTAAATAAAGATAAGATTTTGAAAATGTGGCCATATGTCTGCAGTATGCACTATTTCTTTTGGCTCAGAGCCTGGATGCAGAACATCTTCAATATCCTGACGTCTTCTTCATGCTGCTCTTCCATGGGGGAAGAGCCGGGGGAGAAGATGGAGGTGGAGGTGGGCAGGGGGAAGGAGGGGGTGGATTTCAGAGCGACAGGCCGACTGAGAAAAGCGATAATGAGCGCTCGGGGCTGTCTGGGGTGCAAACTGCTTCCCGCTCAAGATAGCTGCAAGGGAAGAGAAGGGAAGGGAATGGGGAAAGGGTGTGGGGGACAGGAGGTGGAGTGAAAGGAGTAAAGGGTGCAGGAGAAAGTGCCCTCCCAGCTGGGTGATGTTTGATGCGGCTCTGCTGCTTCCTACGCTGGGAAAAGCAAGCGGAAACACAGCCGGTGAGGAGGCCGTGAGGGGCAGCTGTTAAGTGCCAATTAGACGATGATGAGTGGGAGACGGAAATACCCATTTGCGTACACACACTCCTACAAGCAAGCAGGGAGGAGTAGTCAAAAAGTGAAACAAATACGGCCTAATCTCTGTCAGTTTTCAGACAGTCGCTCTCCTTCTCGCCCTCTATCTCCCCGCCCGTCTGTTAGGTAACGTCACATCAGTGTTGGCTGAAAATGCGGGTTATGATTTGCTGTTGCATTTAGTTCTGTCGTTGTCTGGCCTCAACCTCTTCTGAAGGCCAGTGAAAGCAGCATTTTGTAAGAGCTTGTCACATTATGCTAAAGGACAATGCTGTGTCAGGCGTCCAATTAGTGAGAGAATTCATTCACATATTTAGTCCATGACATGGAAAATGATAACGAAGGATGAGGAAAATGGAGCCAATACGGCTTTTTTGGAGCTTTTTTCTGCAGTCATAGATTAACATTTCAAAGAGCAGCATCAAATTCGGTCTTTGTCAGTGTGTGTGTAAGTGAGTATGTCCACCTTAGTCACGGAGGTCTGATGAGACCAGATGAAGAAAATGAGAAGTCAGATCATTCAGTTGCTGATGCTTTTATTGCCAGTTAATTGAAGCTTAAATTGGATGTCAGGGAGCGTCTTTCCATGACATACCAAAATGAGCAACAAATCAAATATGCTCAGGAAAAGAATGAACTGTCTCAGCTGCAAAAAATTACTCTCGATGCTGTGCCCACTGGACAGTAGACAGCGTCCCAATGTCCAATTTTGTCTACTCTCTCTGGCATATTCTGAGACATAGAACAAAATAATAAATCAAAAACAGCCACTAAATTAAGGAAACGCTCCTGACCACAGCAGACCACAGAGCTACACATTATTTCTCCACAAAACCCTGTGTGTGAGGATGTCTATCAGGAAATTATGTTGCATAAAACAGGAAAAACACACCAACGGTGGCTGTCTGAGCGGCTGACCTTGTTTGGAGCAAAATAAGTCATTTTCATTATCTGTATTCAGCACCTACAGGTCATAGAAACATATAATCATGTTGCATGATTTTCTGTCCTTTCATACTTTGTTTACATAAAACAGCATTAAAGTCCAAATTACCTTGATCGAGTCCATGAATGGCATGAAATGTAAGAGAGTCATTTGTCATCAGGGTCACCGACAATGAACGAGCCTTTTCATGTCCGAGCTCCCAGTCAATCTTGTTTCTATGCACGCCGCACATCTTAGGCCTCCGTAATTTCCCCTGGCTGCCGCCTCAGATCTGCCTGTGCCATACTGTGTTTTGTATATTCATGTGTGTACCTTCCTATCTTAATCCTACCTATTACTCGCATGGCTGGCCATGTCAAGGGGAGATTTGCTCACTCACAGTGAATGGGCCAATATTGACAGCACGCCCACCGCATCAGCGATCAGTGTAAGGGCTTAGCGTGCACTAGATTCACAGGTTTGAAGCTGAATTCAATGAGGAGGGTGGTGTGTTAGAGAACAATCCTCGCAGGGAATCTATGCAAATACTAAATGTTACTCTTATCCTGTCTGCATGGTAGTACTGCCACATGCCAAAATTCTTCATCCACATCTGTTTTGACTACCTAGGTAGTGACCTAAATCCATAATGCCCAATCACAAGACACACATCAAGTCTTTGTTTTTGTGTTTTTCTCTTCTGAGGGACACCTATGTTGTTTTGAAATGCTGCTATATATGAGTCAGAACTGACTTGTATTTGGTTCTCTGGTGCCTGAACTGAGTGTGCAAACATTGAGCCACAGTTGGCCTGACTCAGTTCACTATCAAGACTGTATTAAGTTAGATTTTGGCTAAATCTGAGGTGTCAAAACAATACATAAACATTTTGAATTCCAATTTCCAGTGTTTAATAATTGCTAAAAACAGCATCGCTTTTTAACTTGTTTCAAAAACAAAAATAGTTAGATGTTGATAGATGCTCTGAATGGTTGATAAACCTTGCTGTACATCTGCAGCTTGGTGCTTCACCACATCTTGACCCCTGCACATCAATAAAGCCCACTTCATAAGAGCTGCAGTCCATACTGATCAGTACTGACAGCAGTTAGGGTCACATCAGCTCTGGCCAGGTCAAGTATTATTTGGAATAAATTTGAAATATCTCTTTTATTTGGATTACTGGGACAGATAGTGATGTACATATAGTGAGGTCAAGCACCCTGATAAGGTAATTTCAGGGAGAAGAAAAGCCAGCTGTCCTTAACATGCAAGACCTGGGTCCATGTAGTCTTAATCCACTTCCCTGAAATGTCCTTGAACAAGACAAACCCTGCCCAGCTTCTGCTCTGCAGCTAACCCCCACGACCCAGTCGAGTTCAACAATTTATTCCCCAGTAAATAGATTTTTGTTCTGATGTGATTCATTTCTGTTTGAATTTAGTTCAATTCATCTCAGTTCATTTTAAGTCAGTTTACTTTTCCTTTTCTCCCCAGTTCAGAGCAGTTCAGTAAGGTGGGAGAAAACTCTCACTTTCGTTTATCAAACACTGCAGCAGCGTCTGGAGCAGCAGCTGCCCAAACCCCAACTGATCTCTCACATATAGAGGTCAAAAGTTGACAAGAGGCTGACTCCCCTTTCATCCCACAAACCGGGAGCTTCTCGCTACATTTTCCAGAGGCATGTCACCACTTCAAAGGTGTTAGCGAAATGATTTGCAGACGAAAGCGACGCCGCTTCTCTCTCCTGGCTGGCTCACAGTTGTCACTGTCGCACTTTGTTTTGCTTAAATGAAATGATTGAGTCCTGGCTCTGTGACGCCGTTTCAAGGAAAAACCAGCCTCACATCATTACCGGTGACATTAGCAGGTGACAGCAGCAGCCGCAGAGCCACCGATGCACTGAGGTTCAAAGCGCCTTAGCTACGTAAACAGATGAGACGAAAGAGAGTCAGAGAGAGAGGGAAAGAAGGCGACGAGTAAAGTATAGCTTGCTCAAAGATGATCATGAATGTCCAGATTTTTGCCCCCAAATGAAATACTAACCAATAGAAATGTGACAATATCTCTTAAACAGTGACAGCAGTATTTTAGATGATCCATGTGTTTGATTTTGTGCTTGTACTCAAAGCTCTTTAGCCTTACAGAGCAGCTTTTTATATCAGAACTTACAAAAGAGCATCACGCGTTTACCCTTGTTGTGATGCATTTTAAAGCACTGGATGCACTGATCAATACTGTATAAAAACCATGTAGGGTTGCATTTCCTCTGTACTTCTCTGATCTCCCAAGAGCAGAGTCCATGTAGTCAGATACTTTAAATTCCCTCAAGACGATCGATTCTGGTTGCAGGTTGCAGGGTTCAACGCTTCAACAACCGAGAAAACTGAACTCGGGTCAGGCAGTACAGTAAAGCCAATGTTGCTAATTTGGACAATGAGCTGCTTCGAAGAGTCATATTCATGGTTGAAATGTTGTCGTAATCTGATTTGCTGCAGAACAACATGAAGGGGAGTGGGTGTAGTCATACAGCGTCACATGATAGTGAGAATACATTCGAATAACAACCCTTTGTGTGTTTGCAGTGGCGAATACTGTGTCTTTTGTGTGATGTAGCAAAAAGGGGGTGATTTGCTAAAACCAACTCTTTGCAGAGGAGCGAAGGAAATGATGTTATTCTCCAACATGATAGACACAATGAGCCCAAAATTTGACATGACCCATTCATCCCACTGCATGAGCTCATTTCATAAAAGCATCTTTCATCCCATGAGCAAAATGCTCCAATATCTCACTGAACGATGAGGGAAGCATGACGCTTACACAGATGGAATCAATTCGTCATTGGGGTTTTGGGTTGATCCAGCATCACCACACAAACAGTAAACAAACTCCTTGTTCTTAGAGCGGGGCGTCTATTTACTTAGCGGAGACGTGCTCCCCATTAGCGTTTAAATTGCTGTCGGAAATAGAGGCTGTCCACATTAACAACCTCGTCCTCTGTGCATAATGTTCCCTGCGTCAGCGTGCCTTGTCATTAAAACCATTTCTGCTCCATTATTTCAACACCAAATCCCCCCTTTTCGATATGTCGTCCCCCTCCTGTTTGCCTCACTACAGTGGGGCTCGCACTTCAAACTGCTCTGAAATGAGCTTGCTTTGCCAGGCCGGCAGCTAGCCAGACCAATCATCCATCTGCAATAATAGAAGTCTTCTGGCTGATGATAGACTGAGGCAATCACTGGGCAGGCTGAGTGGGCTCTTCAGTCTGGCCTCTCCACCCCTGCTGCTGGTTGATAGCAGGGGAGGAGCGGGGGAGGCTGGCATGGGTAGGTAGGCCCTCTGAGCTCCCCGGTTGGCTGGCTGGCAGACTGGATGGATACACATGGAGGGTAAAGAGTACAGAGTAAAAGGTAGAATTAAAAAACAGAAGAAATAGTCATGACTGGGGGCACCATATGTTTATCATTTACAGGGTCAGTTTGTTTGTGTGGAGAACTTTCAGAATTTTCAACTTGTCAGATTTTTTCCCTTTTTCACAGGAGAAAGTGCTTTCAAAATACAGCATACTAATGTTTATGTGCATGCATAAAGACGCGTTTCATCACTGTTAATCTTCCCCTTACAAGTGTTTATTCATGACTGTTTGACTGGATGGTCAGGCGTGTGGATAGTCATCCAACAGGCACGGCTTCTTTAGATTCTACCAACCTTCTTCTCTTTCATCCCCTCATTATTTCTCTCTCAACTATCTCGGCTCTCTCCACGCCCCGAGCACCTCTATCCCTCAATCATTCCCAGCTTTCCACACCTCCACTTCGACCCTGCTCTATCCCTCCATCCATCCTTCCACCACTCCATCGTGTTCATCTGCATGGAGAGCGTCTCATTCTGCCCAGGCTAATTGGCTCTAATTAGAGTCATTCAGCAGGGGTTAATCAAGGATGACTTACGCAGATTATGACTGGTGGGGGGAGGAATCGGAGGCAACAGACAGCCTATGTGCCATAACCGGCAGGCACGTATCTCTCCTCCCAACACGGCCTGGGGACTTGGAATAGATAAATGTGTTTAAACCTAAGCCACAAAATTATGTTTTAAGACGTGTGCTCCTGAAGAACATCCACCCATCACTTCTGTAACAAGCCTGGAGAACTCAATGAAGCAGATCATTTCATTATCGTCAAAGTTATTGCAAATCAAAAATTTGCAATAGTCTGAAATTATCTCTCCCTTCCTGTTAAAGTTAGAAAAGAGTTTTAAATACAAGACTGTCATATTCCTGCCCAAGTGTATACTTGCAAATTAGGAGATTTTGTGAGAGTTTAAAACATCTGGTATTGCCTCGTCTGTGACTGCTTGACAGCTAGACAGTTTTCCTCTGAATTACGATATTCAAAATTTGGAGGTATTGTTGGTTCCAGACTCAACTTGGAGAAAAAAGTAGCTGATTTTTTAAGACCAGTAAGAAACCATTTAGCTGACAAACAGCTTTGTTTTAACATATAATCCATAAATCATCAATGTCAGGACTGCTGGGTGGCCGTTAAACAAGGATTTCTACAAATATTCAATAAGTTTAAGAGCAGAGTTACTCCTGGCAAAGGACAGGTGCATGTCTACTGTTGTAAATATGAGTTTTACTTTTACTTTACATCAGGAGGAAGGAGAGGTGTGGATTTTTTGATCATGCTGACTCACTGTCATGCTGTCATGGCTTACTGGGGCACTTGAACAGAACAGAACCATCGTTAATATCATTATATCATGTGCTTTTCTGACTGTGACAGGTCAAATTGTGTGCTGTGAAAAAGGCTGATTATGTAAGGTCACCAGAGTCAATGTGTTCGAGCCAGCTGATGAATCAATCATTCAGTGGACTGAAAATTAATTAACAATTTTCTGATTTGATTAATGTGTCTTTTCTACAAGTAAAAATGCACAACATTTGCTGGTTACAGCTTCTCAGAGGGGATGATTGGTTGCATTTCTTCTTCTTACATGGCAGTAAACTGAATACAGTACACCTGTCTGCAATCAGCTCATCACTCCTCCCAGTCTGGACATCTGCCTCCCATCAGCCCATCAGCCAGGGCTCTCTAACCATTCTCTGCCAGATTGTTGCTGCTGCTTTGCATGAAGCATGCATCAAGTCCAAACTAGCTCTTAGATTCTGTAATTTCTCTTTGGGTTTTTCCATGTCCAACTGTTGTCTCTTTGTGCTACAGATTCAACACTCATCAGCCAAAACTCCAGTCCATGTGCCAGTCTGTCCACAGTCTCCGAGCCTCCACACCACTCCCCCCGATCCATTACTTTACATTAAATTACACTTCATTGAGCAGATGCTTTTATCCAAAGCAACTTACAGAATGAGTATAAGTTTTAGTACAATGGAAGAACCCATTCTCAATCAGTTGATTTCACCTTCTCAGACTGATTAATTCTAATGCTTTGTAGGTGCCTGAAGAGGTAAAACTATGCAGTATCTCTTAAGAACAAAAGCAAATATTACGTGTGTAGTACAAAGAATCCCATTCCCTATCCAGGGCCCTTTGTGGGATTTTAAACCCAAGTTAGACTTTTTGCTTAAAAATGTATAGTTTACGGTGCTGTATGTGGTAGCAAATACTCAGTGGAAATTGGAGCCACTTACTGGCATTAAACCCTTTCACAGTGAAAATATAAGTTAACTTTTTACAGTGTTTTCAAAAAAACCAAACAACCTTACTTCAGATTATGAGATTTTAGCGATGAGTCCATGATTAGTTTTATAAACTGGTTAGACCCCTGACATCATCAGCCTAATTAATGCAACTGAGCGTTTGGCTGACACACCTGGAGCATATTAGCTGTTGTTGCATCAACACTTTTATTTCTCCTGATGGAGGTTTGTAAAACCTGAAGCTTGAAACAGTCTCTTGCCTATGCAGCAACTGCAGTATAAACATAGAATCATGTCTCGCTTTATTTAGGAGAAAAGAGCCTCACTTATTTATCCAAAACACATACTGGGCATCTGGGCATATGATAATACAGCAGCCATTTTAACAATGGAAAAATGTTTTCAGTGAGGGTCTATGAAATCAGCTTTCATATCAGTGTAGTATGCACAATGCAATATCACAGGTCTCTTTATTGCTTTCCCCGGTTCTTATATAAAGAGACCGGTGGTAATTATTTAGCAGGGCCGTACTGTACTGAGACCCTTCTGAGACTGGAAACATTATGGCTGGGCCTCACACACTCACACACACACACACTGGCATACTGGACAGAGAGTAATGGCCCAACCCCTGGTGGTAATGGCTTCTCTTTCTGCGTGCAAGTGTGTGTGCATGGCGGCGTCCATGTATTCATCTGAGCATGCTCCTACCAAGTCTATTTGATGTGACTAGTCCATTAGATTTTCAATGGGCTCGTACACCATAATCCTGAATACACTGAGGTTTTTTTTCTTTTCGATGGTCTCTTCATTGGAGCTGCCCCACAGTACAGATTGCTCCTGTCACTGTTGAAGCAGACAAATTCCCCCTCATATCCTCTGCATATGGGATGGGATTGTCTCGTTATGGCCCTGTTACATTCCCCCATGGCAACATTAGCCAGTGGCTGTAAAAAGACTATTAGGATCCAAATCATTTTGGACTGAAGATGCCGAGGCTAAGAGAACTTAGCGAGGGGTGACTGGAGAGAGAAAAGAAGACATAGAAAGAGATAAAGGCGGAGAGTGGTGGATTAGGTGGTGTGATTTGAGACTGCCTGTTGTCAGTTCAGAGACCTCCAGCGGGGTTCCACATGCACACATGAACTCTCACATATAGATGTGTATATATTTATATATATGTGTGTGTATATATACACACACACATTGCACACTCGCACACTTTCTGCAGCCACATGGCCATCCTAATCCACCGCAGCCAATCAATAAGCACTTGACAGGTAATGAAATACAATATAGAGAACAGCACAGGTCTGCTGGTTCCTGTGCTCTATTTAAACTGCAGTTTGACAGCTGAGGAGGGAAGTAGGAGTGAGATGCATTTGTATGTATTGATAGGTCCTGACACAGGACTCCTATGGAGAAGCAAAAAAATCTGACAACACACACACACACACACTGTTTTATCAAGTTATTTTTGTCTAGTATGAGTCCTGAAAGGTTGTTTCCAAAGAAAACAAACTTGTGTGCTCACACTGAAAATGTATTGTTTCAGTGCAACAAGCTTTGCTGACATATCTACTGGCACCGTGACTTGTCATAGTAGGAAATGAGCAGGTATCTAATGACATCAATGATCTTCTGGTCAAGTGTCCCAGTAGACCTGGCAGCGTGATAGTGAGCCAGAATCCACATCACCTGGACCCAGAAATTGACACAGCTAAACGCAATCCAGTTGAATTAATTAATTTACTTCTGTGTTTTTCCAACTGTGACATGTCAAAATGTCAGCCTCAAAAAAAGGCCCATTACATGCCCTGTTGCTCAGTAAGCTGAACTATTTTTGTTGTCAACTCAAAAAAGAGCAAACTAGCAAAACCTTCTGAATGTATGAAAGCAGGTCACACTGCCATAGCAAGTGTAGATAAAGTCAAAGGCCTTTTATTATCTTTATATGAAAGATAACAAATTTTTTCAATGTAGACTCACTTCCACCAAGTGCCCCAGTAAGCCAGCATGCACAGCACAAGGAAAGTGAAAGTAGCTCAACTACATCTTATGAAAAAGTAACAACACCAGGTACTGATACTAGAAAATAAAGGAGTGAAAATGGGATAAAATTATTTGACTACATTTGCAGATCATTGTAAAGAAAAAAGACATTTGGGATTCAGTAAAGCACAAAAATACACTGTAAGCATTTTTTTTTTTGTTTGGGTATTTGTTTGTATGGCATGACATACACAGTCTGAAATATTTGCCGAAATATATCCATGTGAAGACCTGAGTACCTCCAGTCTTTTTTTTTTGTTTTTCAAGAAAGAAAGAAAGAAAGAATGTGAAATTGTTTTTCCATCCTTTCTTTCTCTCTGTCTTCTGTGGCAGATGAGGATCCGGTGCTAATGTCCCTCTTCCATCACCGCTCCTCTCCAGCTGCAAAACGCTGATTGGAGCTGGAACCGCCCCATGATTGCACTCACTTATTGGGAGAAAAAAAAAAACAAGAAAAAAAATTCTCATTTAATTCATTCTGCCTATCTCTCCCTCCCCATCTTCTAGTGTTTTGCGAGGTGGAAATTGGAAACGCCCCGCAAATGCGTCGGGGAGACATCCCAAACCGTGCCATTACCCTGATGGGTGAAGCACAGTGGGACTGAAAAATCTCCGGCTTGCTCTCTCTCGCTCAATGATTGTCTCATCAGCAGGAGTAATTTGGGTTTGTGGTTATCACGTCATTTCTGAGGCCGACGAGGGGAGAAACGGGGGAGAGACGTAATTACTTCTCTCGGCAGAAGGAGAACAGATGAGGAATTGGGGAGTAATTAATAACTGGTTGGTACCCTACTGGAGTAGATGTTACCTCCTAGCGCCGCCGCCTCCTCCGAGACAGACTTTACTCAGTGTGAGAAACGAGTGGGAACATACTCTCGTAGCAGCCTGATGGATCAGCAACAGGCATTTCAAAGAGGGAGAAAGAAAAAGAAATGAGATAGCAAGGTAAGAGTGAAAGAGGCGGGGGAGGGAGCAGAGGAAAGAAGATGAGATGAAGGAGTGATGGGAGCTGAGGAGAGAAGACAGATGGGGGATGAAGTGGATGGATGGCAAGGGGGGAGATTGGCCTCGGCTTTAGTACACCTGAGAGTCAAGAGGAAAGGAATGAGAGAGGATGATGGCACACAGGTAGGGAGGGAAAACAGAGCAGAGGAAAAAGATGCTAGACTCGTCGAGTACAGGCATTAACCAGACGTCTTGAGGAGGCTGTCAAATGGGCCTTTTCTCAAGTCCAGCTTGTGCAGAATAAATCAAGAATATATTACAAAAGGATACACTTCTCCTTTTCGTACTGACCATTTTCATTTCCTCACCTGTGTTTGAATAATGTTTGGCTCTTCCTCTCCCATCTCCTTCATGCATAGATTATTTCATGAAGCTCCCTGGCAACCGCATTCACAATGCTGCCAGGGCTTTCTATCTTATCTTCTTCGTCTGAGGCGTGTCGCCTCAGCCTTGACAACACATTAGCCTGCACTTTACTGACAAACATGCCACTCTTTTCACTGTTGTTCTCTCCTTCTCAGCTAAAGTGGTTTTGAGCAACCCTCAGAAAGAAAATAGACCTCCCTGCAAAAAAAGGGTGGGATTTTTTTTATTTTATTTTATTTTTTTGTATTTTTTTATTAAAATCAACTATGTGGAAGTCTGTTCATCTTCCCATTTTCATTCTGCACCGCTTCCTCCACTCCGTCTTCCCTTCTGTCTAATAAGATCTTGGCGGCGGCGGCGGCGTGTCTGGTGTCGGATGCCAGGAACAGAGCAAGATGATCCCCGCTTGTCAAAATGCAATCTGGAGGCTGAGGTGAAGTCAACAAGATGAGAGACGGTATCTGAACGCAGAAAAAGAAGGCCCAGCAGTGATGTTTACCCGTCTGTCTGGGGTGTAACACACAAAAACACACACGCATGCAGTGATAGTGATCTACCAAACACGAGTGCAAACATAAACTGATAGCTATCGCAGAGAATCGCATGCAATAAAGTACACACAGTGGACATGCATATCCATTTAGTACATATGAGAACACCCACAACACATGAGAACACCCACAACAATGGTTATCTTCCACACGGTAGCACTAACGGAAGCTGATAGCAGTCCCACGTGCGCACACACACACTTGTACGATGATTGACCATTTTCGCAGGAGTTCGTCACGAGATACGGAGATGAATGTGGTGTTAGGACTCCATAGCTGCACTCTAATGTCTTAAGACAATGCATAAAGGCTTGCAGAGCATCGGCGCTGATAAAGCCATAGCCGGACAAAGAGGAACTGAAAGGCAGAGCCAGTGAAAGGTAAATTTGTTTGAGTGCACTGAAGAGACTCACATTGTTGCAGACCAGAACCAATCAATCACGCTAATCAGGCTCTCTGAGAGGATTTGTTAACAATTCAGTTCCATTTTGACCATTAGCTGATTCATGCTCTATCGCTCCAAGTCTGTCTCTGTCAACATTTATTTTTCTTACTCTACCCTTTCAATTCTCTTTCCTCCAATCAGGAGGCTTTCTGAGGATCGGGACTACGTCAAATGGGAGTTGATGGAGCAAGTATGATGCTTTGTTATCAGCAAAAGTAAAACACATCCTCTGGCCTTTCTGGCTGCAATTTTAATGTACTTGAGGAATAATGTTGAGAAAACAACCACGGTCAAAGTCACTAGCTTGCCGAGATTTTGAGACAATATCTCAGCAAATGAAATTACTGATTTGATCTACAAGCGCAAATCTTTTTTCAGCCTGGTGGTTAGATGGCTGTGTAGCCTATGTTTGTGTGCAGCCAGATCTCCTGTGGGTCACACAAGTGACGCCAGGTGTGGTTGCCCGGCAATTTGTGACGCAGACTGACTGCAGAGTTGTAAAAGTGGGAAGGTCGGGGGTTTCAGGAGCTCTACTGAAAATATGCACAGGGATCTGTAGGCTCGCACTCCATCAGGTAAGAGGAGGTCTGCCTGTGTTTGTTTCTCTGCCTCCTCCTCTTCTGTCCTCTATCTGCTGTCAACACCTGTGGAAAGCAGTTGGCTGGGTAGCAGGGTGCTTTGCATGGTACACGCAGACAGAGGGGACTGGTTAAACCCACTGGGGTTACAGGGATGTTTCACACCATGACAACAGTCAGAGGCCCCCCGCTGCTGATGCAACTGTCAACATGGGACATGGAGACAGTGTGTGTGTGTTTGGTATGCATTGGAAGAGCTGTGTGTCATGAGATGTCTGCATCTGTTTAAGCAGAGGAATAGGTGGTGTTCTCATGCGGTATGAGAGAGATAGAATAACATATGTCTTATATTATTTAACACATTTAACACATATATTTAACATGTAAAGCAGACTGCACAGTGAATACTGCAAGGTTCCAAGGGCATTTATTGCATGTCATATCTTGTTTTGTCTGTCTGCAAAATATCAGCTGTCCAATAAATGTTACAAATCACCATAAATAACAATAATCTTAAAAATTCAGCACAAAAAATAATGCTTTTTCAGGAGCTAAACCATTTTCTGTTCGGTTTTCTTTGAAAAATGAGATTACCGAGAAGAGTCTCGGCCGTATAATCAGCAGCTCATTTGCTCTGTACCCTCATTTTTGTCTTCACTTTCCATTACCAGAGACATTTTCTGAGCTGTTAACCTGGCTAGAGCACCTTGTTTGCTATAAACTGCAGTGATCAGTGTCTTCCTGCAGCAGGAGACATAAGTTCTGGATAACTGGGAGTAGAAAATCTGCGTGTAAATTGGTTGAAACGGATACCCTTCTTTCCGAAGAGAATCAAGAAACAATATTGTCACAGCACATTAAAATATGGCTTTAAGCTCGAATGTAAAATTCAAACCAGCCTTCTCGTTTTATCAGCACAACAAGTGCAATAAGAACCCTCCACAACAAGCCCACAGTATCTGATGTAATATTACTCGCTCACCAGCACCATTAGACTGCAGATTTAGCAGCTGATTTCAGTGGAGCCAGCTCTTACCGACAACACGAGCCCAATGCTGGTCTCTTTGGCAGGTAAATCAAAGACTGTGGCTTGTTATCAGGTTTCATATGGAGCTTGAGGATCAGGGGTATGTAATGTAATAAAACAGGTGCTCAGTGGGAGAGCTCTGATGGTATTACTACTGGTGCGCTGGGTCAGGCATAAGGCTCACAGGCTCAGATGCATAACTTACTCGCATGCATGCATGCAATAATACAGATGCTGACACACACAAATAGAACGGACTACATAAACATACACATATTGCATATGAATGCTAGTCTACCACATACACGCACATACCACAGATATTAGTGGGAAACTGATATATGCTTTAGATTTTCTGGGGGGGGCGGAATTAAGCTTTAGAAAACTCTTGGAACAATCATGGCTACTTTTATCACACCATCTTGCTAAAGTATTGCTCAATCCCCGCAGCCCCTGCCCAACACGACAAATCCCCCTGGCCGGAAATCCAATCCTGCCTCTGTGTGACCGGGGAGGCACCGTGACGGATGGCTTGTAAGCATCCCACCATGTTTCACCAAGCCTTCGTCTCTCTTTGTCAGGCCCGGAGACTGAAGACTTCCAAGCAGAGTCTCACCTTAGGGACGCTGCTGTGTTCAATAATTCAGTGGCTGTTGCTCCAGTCCTGTGGAGAGCGCTCATCAGTGACCAATGAACATCCCTGGTGGGCACCAGCTCCATCCTGGACAGGATTTGTCTTTTTCTTTTCAGTGGGCAACAGTGGAGGATAAATTTGTCTGTTAATTACCATAGCTTCGTCATTTGTTTTAGTTCTTTCTTCTGATAATCAGTGAAATACCTCTAATCCCTGTCCAGTCAGCATTCGCTCACACAACTGCTTTCACTCATTTTGGATGATGGGATCTCTTTTCAGGACTTCGTGGACTGTGCTGGAGTGACACTTCCCCTCTTCACTCTACCTAAGCTCAACCTAAGAAGAGCTCTGTTCAGAAGAGACATAGAGAACATATCGCACTAGAAAAAAGCACAAACAGCGAAACGGATGATGGCTGAGTTCCATTTGGTTGCTTCAGATTCTGACATTGTGCATTTAAAAACATCTGACTCATATTTAAAGATGTAATATGTAGAATTAAATACCTCGAAACAACTACACCATTGTAATATCTTTTTTTATGTTTTTATTTTACATATTTTGGAAATTGCTTGCACTGAAAAGATACTTTGTTTGTAAATGTGCAATGTTGGTCTGACAACAAAGAAAGCTGGATGTGTTTATCAACCAGAGATCATTGGTCAGTATGCCTTCTCTTGGAATTTTAACATCTTATGAAGCCAAGCCCAACAGTGAACTAAAGAAAGTTCATCTTCTCCTCTTTCTGAACCCCTCGTGTCTGATTCTCAAGCTGCAGGATTTGGTCTTAGTAGGCAAAGGGAGAAGGGAAGGCATCAACTGGCAGACAGATGGATGGATACAAATAGAGAACCGGCTGGGCAGACTGGCAGAGGCAGGACGACATAAAGGTTGACCAATTAATCGTCACCGGTGAGGTTTGAGTCCTCTGGGGTTCAGGGGTATTTCAAAGAGAGTTGGAGCTTAATGTGCATCTGCGGCAAACACAACAGATAAACCCCCCTCCGCCGGGTACATCCTGAAAATCAATTCTCTGCTTCACTCACCTTAGTTTGATCCCTTTTTACAGAACTGCTTGACTGGCAAGGTGGTCAAAATTCTTTTAGAAATGCTGCCAGAAAAGTTAGCTATACATTACACCTCAATCCCACAGCGATGCCCCTGAAGTCACATTACATTTGGGATGGGAATTGCTGGCAGCTCTTAGTTATATATATTTTATAAGTCTATCTATGTTTCATCCTCCAAGTCTTCAAAATGGCCACAGTGGGAATAATGTTAATTCTTAATGATCACATCTTCCTTTCTTACTGCACATACACGCATTTTGTGGCCTTTTGCAATAAGGAGTCCACCCGTTCTCCCATCGTCCTGAAGGGAATTTGGACAGCCATAACTTCTTCCTCTGCCACATTTATGTGCCATCTCTTTAACAAGGCCAGCGGCCAGAGAAACTGCCATCGAGGGAACCAGGCAGGAATCCTGGGTGAACACGTCGGCTGGTCTGCTTCAGGCATCGTTAGCACAGGCCAGGTGGAAGAAGGATGGAAGAGAGACGGGAAATAAGGAATAATGACGGCAGGAAGTCATAGAGGAGCCTGTTATTGCCATCCAATGAAAATCAAGAGCTGAAGTTTGGAGATGCAGTTTTCATAGCACTGAGGACGAGAGTCAAATTCTGTGGTTGCTGCAGCCCAAACGTAGGGTTACAGGAGTCAAAAACAGGCTTTCACATCACTGGGCAGAAAAAGGGGTTGAGACCCATGTGAGGCGTTTGCAGCGAGAGCAACTGCACTCGCATGATAACCATTTTCACTGCTTTGTTCTTTCTCAGCTGCCAATCTCCCTCTGTAGATCTATAGGAGATACATAAAACACACATGCACACACACTGGCGGGGACACTTTTCTCTCTAGTCCAGCCGTGTTTTCGCAGTAGAGAGCAGAGGAAACAGCATGATCTAAATAGCTCATTAACTTTTGATGACTGGGTCCTTTGGCTGTAGATCTTGAAAGCAAACGGGAGCCAGACTCCTTATGGCTATTGATTCAGCAACACCCACCCCCTCTGCTCTCTGCACGTCCCGAGGAGGGCTACATGGAACTCCAAATTATTCATGCCAAGATTTGTGCATTTGTTAATGACCGATTGGAAGAGTGTGTGTCCTGCTTTGTTTGAAAAGAGCTTTTGTTAGAAAACCATTTACAGCTGTAACATACAGAACTGTTGGTATGGCCACACTGAGAGCAAAATAACCAAAACGGGCAAACTATGACTATTACTGAACAATAGTATAATTTACCATCATAACTGCAGTATTTGTAGTAGCATCAAAGACTTGAATTAGCATGCAGTTTCCAGCTTATGTAATGGTTCCCAACCTTATAAATCATTTATTCTGGTAGATGAGGGCTTATAAGATGGTGTCAAGGTTCCAGTTCTGCAGTTGCAGGTGAAATCTGTCTATGCAGTATTTCACAAGAGAAAATAAAGATTATTTTTATAAAAAAGTTTGAAAAATGGTTTTTGTAATTATCTTGCAACCCTTCAGAAGAGTCACAACTGTTGTGTAGCTTCTATTGTATTTCCTGCGTCTGCATTTGACTTTCAGCAGCTTCAAACCTTGGACTATTAGCCCAGACTGGCTGACAGGGAAAGCCCCACCAGTAGCAGTCCGGACAATAAGACTAATGTTAAGGGCTATTTGCATGGAAGAAGGAGGGGGGTGCTAATGCTTTTGTTGGAATACCACACGGAAGTGGTGTATGTAAATATGGATTAAGAGGATAAGACCCCTTTCAGCTTCAATAAGTATTGTTGCCATTATGATGTGTGTGTGTGTGTGTGTGTGTGTGTCTGTCTATTTGAGTGTGTGTCAGTGCCTTTAAGCTGAAGAAATGCATATAAATGAAGCTCTTTACCTGCAACCACCACTTCAATTAAAGGCTGCACTTAGGCAAGCTCATAATTGTGTGTCTTCACAAGGGATACTGAGGTGTGTGTGCGTGCAGGTGTGTGTAATCTGTGAACATATGTCTATATATACGCTTGAGGGAAAGACCAATCCACACTTTTAAATCACACGTTGAACTGCCTGATGACTGCGAGCAGACGGGCTCTGTGTCCGGAGATGATAGTGCCGCTCTGTGACTCAACCTATATCTGGCGTTACGTTTCCAGCATCACGTTCAGCGCTGTGCCAGAGGAGAAAGACCGAGAGACAGAGGAAAGCACTGATAAGGCGTGGAGCTAGTCGTGTAGAGGGTCAGTGCAGCGGAGAGATAGGGCAGCTACATGGCAAAAAGGAAGCCAAGCGTGACCACTTTCTTACTCTTTCACTCATCCGCCTTTCCTTTCCGTCTCTCCACCCCTCCGGTCATCCTCAATATGGTCTTGTTATCTCACGCAGCACTGATGGCTGCTGCATGTGTGTGTGTGTGTATATGACCATGCGTGTATCTTTGCTTGTATTTGCACCCCTATTTGTGTATGAATGGGCGCTCGCAAGCCTGCCATTTTGTCATCCCTGTGTTCAATTGCCCTAAACATCATTTCAGCCACTATTGAGGTCTGCAGCGGCGAGCACAGAGCCGTCTTTCTGGCATGAACAAAAAGTAAGGATGAGACGAGGTAAAGCCCCTGCATCGATTTTATACCCACTCCTTGGCTGCAGCTGCCCTTGAATATAAATGACGATGTTTCAACCTACTCCTCTCTGCAAGGCTCCCAGAATTCTTTATGTCTATCATAGGCAGGATCTCCCTCATTTTCTAAGCTTTCCCAAACCTGCTCTACTCATATCCCCACAGCAACCGGAGGATAGACCTCGACATCTGCCTCATCACTGAAACTCATTTTGACGCCCAAGAGGGAGGCAAACTAAGAGAGAATTTGATCTCCACGACTCTCTCAGAGCGAGTTCTCTAATCTTTCCCCCACCAATCCGGTGGGGTAGGGACACTTACTGTACAACTCACTCATCTCCAGTGGCGGCTTTGATTCTCTCAGTCCTCTCTGCTGATTTCGCATAATCACACGGTAATGAGGTTGGCTGCGGTGTGCTGGCGTGGCCCCGGTGCTCGGCTAACTTGTGCTCGCATGTTAAGGGGCTGCAAGGAGGTTTTAGTTAAGAGAGGAGGGGAGGAGGAGGAGATGGAAGGAGTGGAGGGAGAAAAGGTCTAGAGCCCCCTACTTTGCGAGCACATTTGTTGGAAACACAATTACACGGGCGCACAGAAGCATACCGGGCTCCACAATGATTTCTCCATTCTCCAGCTGGTGGAGCGGCTAATTTTCTTAGCTTCTAAGTACTTATGGATTGCTCTGTAACAGAAGCTTGCGACAATGGAGCTGAGCCCAATGGATGTGGGCAATGTATCGCATGATTGTTTCTGCCTCATATCTGCCATATCGTGAAGCTTGTTCTCGTACAGGAGTCACATAAACGTGTTACACACTCAGTAGGTAAACATTCAGACTGGGGGTCTGATTTTCTGACAAATGGCTGTTTGTGCTGCTTTCACTGCTACCTGAACAGCAGGCAGACAAACAGAAGCAGGCACAATGTAATGTGACCTAATACAACTGCAAGGCTATTAGACTGGTTTTCTTTGGCATTGACAACAATGAGAAAACAGCTTTGAGTCCAAAAAGCCAGTGATGGATAGCAACTTATTACATTTGGTCAAGATCAATGTAAAGGCACTTTATTCTCTACTTATTACATTTGATGAGGCTTGGAATACTGCATTCTTTTCGCATAAAATTTTTGTATTTCAAAATATGATATAAATTTCTAAATATGAAGAATTGTTGTAGCTTAAACTACACAACAGCATGAAATCAGTTCAAATTAGCTCAGCCTTGTCCTATTTAGTATTTACCTGAAACAGCAGGACACCACGATGCTCAAACAAGAGTAAATTGTGCATTTGTTTGCGGTGGATTAATCAACATTTGACGCTCTACTGAGTATTTCCAGCAGCAGGATGGGGTATGTGGCACTGACTTTTAAAGAAATCTGCAGTGTCCATGTTCACCAGAGTGAAGGAAAATGTCAGCCAGAGGATGGTTTGGCTCACTGATGTGTTTTCAGACAACAATGCCTATGGCACAGATGAACCAGGCTTTGGAAACACAGACAATATTTCAGTTCATTGTTGGGTTGGGCTTTTATTGTGTGTGTTTAAAGATTTGATGATTGATTAAAGCAACACCTTGAGCTTGATATTATATCCCTTACAGTGTTATTGTAGTAATTCTGAAGGCAGCTCATAAATAAATATCACCTTTACGCCAGTCTTTATTTAGTTAGTGTCCTATTTTCCAGACGGTGCCTCTCTTATTTCATCAACTTTACTTCAGTGCAACCCCGATCCGTGGGGAGAGCCATGCAGGAGCCGTTGCAGGTTTGTGGGGTTTTGTGTGCATATCCCATAACATCACAAGTGCTAGGCGTCACACTGAGAGTGGACATGAGGTGACGGACCGCTGCGAGCTACTGTCAAACTCTGCGGGGGATGTCGTTTAGCCATCATGCAGTGTTGTGGAAAGCGAGGCATCACCAGTCGTTTCATTAATCCTTTACGTATGGCTACCTCTGGACAAGCACACAGCGAGCTGCGTATGGTTCTGGCCTCCATGGAAGTCACCAATTTATTGCAATGGTTTATTGCACAGGTCAGTATGTTTGATATTTGTTCTGCAGCTGCAGAGATGGAACTGGTGGGACACTGATGTGTGACATGCAGAGAGACATACATGCAGCTTGTTTTTAATGTTGAAAATGTGCAATTATATTTTAAAGTTTTAAATATTTTATTATTTTTATTTTTTTATTTTTTTTTATCCTTTATCACTGTCACAATCCACCAAATGTTTCTGAGCACTGCTGCCTTCTCATAAATAAACTTCATCTGTTTTGTGAAACATGTTTGATGTTGTGATGGTTTCTAAGTGAAATATGCTGTTTGCAAAAATTTAAATTGAATTAAGTTAAAATTAAAATCAATTTACATTAAAATTAAAATAAAGAAGCTTGGCTGTCTGAGAAGATATTTTCAAGCCTACCTACAGATTCAAATGTACGCAGACACACACATACAGTCCAATCTACCCTACTGACCTGCTTTCTTCACACAGCAGATGTACATGATGTTCCCCCCACCCCCACCCTCCCTCCACACACACACACACACACACACACACACACAGACATGCACGCATGGGGGGGTGAAGAGCAGAGAGGTCTTGTGGGTGCTCATCACACACACTTGACAGAAGCAGTGCTCTTGGCAAGGAGGAGCTACATGATCTATGAAGATGGCCACTTTAAGCCCTCCTTCTGACACACACACACACACACACACACACACACGCTGCTCATCAGCCCCCTGCCCTCCAACCAGCTCTTGAGACAGTGATGGTGACATATATGGAACACATGCAGACTGAAGCCTCTTAAATATTCATGTCTCGTCTGTGTGTCTGTACATCACCATGTGCATCACAGACAGACTGTGTGTGTGTGTGTGTGTGTCTATATATTCGCAGACAGATGTCTGTCTGGGCTCATGTGTGTGTGTGTGTGTGTGTGTGTGTGTTGGCTAAAGATCTGCACATGATTGTATACTCACTGTGCAGCTGTCAATAGCTACATTTCAGCGGAACCCGTGCGGTCCATTCTCTACAGCAGAGAAATCAGGTGTGATTTTGCAAACTCTGAATCTCATTCCCATGGCAGCCATTTTGGACACACACCACATGAACTGAAAAGCCTCACAGAAGATCATATTAGGAAAACAAAGAAGTCTCAGCAATGTAAAAAGACAGACTGTGTTAACTGTAAGGAATATGGTCAGTCACCCGTTCCTGTTTTGAGAGTTTCCTGCAGGCCTGTGGTAATTTAACACCTTGTTGGCGACTCAGAAACAGCTGATGTCTGTGGACATGAATGCCCCCACGATAACTTGCACAAAATGACCTTTGGGTCCATCCAGGTCTTTATGAGACGCCGTTTTAATAAAAGCCCTCGCCTCAAGGTCTATCTCAATGCTGTAATATATGGTCGAGTGTCTGGGCCTATTTATCGTTATAACACTTGAATCTAATCAGAGGATAGGCCACTTTTAGAGTGTTTGGAGAAACCACTTGTGCCCACAGGCAATCAACACCTCATCAGAGGCCCCCCTCTCATGTGGAGAGAAAGGGGCACAAGGCGCAGCAGTGAAGAGCACAATTTTGCCTCCTTGTCTTTTTTTTCTCCACCTTTCTTCGTTTTCGGCGCCCTTTGTTGTCGTCCTCTCATCATTATTGTGTGTTTCTCAATTCTTGTCAGACCTCATTTTTGGGAGCGAGGTTACTGGTATATAACACATGAAACAGGTGCAGACATTCACTCTTACACTAACTGGACTTTTTTTTTTTTGCTGATTTAAACCAACTACAATTACAACTTATTTGATGACAAATATTCCTTTTATTTTGCATCCAAAACAGATTTAGGTGTGAACTGCCGTCGAGCTGGAGTTGGACGCATCACGTGTAACATAGCAGTAGAGGTCTGAATGAGTGCGTCACTCACTGTTGATGCAGGCGCAGCTTCACAGTTGTGGGATGATCACTTAGTGTGAGCTCTACAAGGAGAAATACTGTACAACCAGGGCCCAGACTCAGATTCACTTCATGTCTGCACAGGGAATTATCTATGCTTTTCCCATTGTCACCCGGCAGCAGCTCATATCTCCACCCCGGCACACTGATCTGCTTCCGAGACATAACAGAGGGAATGTATGATGTCTGTTCCTTGTGAATACTCTTCCACCTGTTTCCCCCCACGATTCCCATCAAGAGAGAGACAGACGGAGAGAAAGCGGGGGAGAGGGTGAAAGAGGTAAGATAGAGAAGAAAGGAGACGTAATACACACAGACATAGACACACTAATGATGTTGTCAGACAGCCTTCTCGTCTTTGAACACACTCCCAGTTGTGTTTGCGGGTGCGCCTCTCCTTGCACACTTGTGGACTAACACATCATCGTATTAGACAGGCACTCCATCACTGTCAAGTGGCAAATTTGGAGGGAGAGGCAGCTTCCTGCAGTTGCAACAAATCTCAAAAAGCCCTTTTGTGTCTGTCAGTCTAGGAGTCTTTCATTTTGACGGCAGAGAGAACCAACAACATCAGGCTTAACGGCTTTCTTTTCATCTTGCGGAGGATAAAGGAAGACAAACAAATCAGTTGTGTTCTCCTCCATCTCTGTCACATGGTCCATTTTTTATAGGATGCCATGTAGAGATGCAACATTAGACTGGAGATGCCTGCTATGTGGATCAAGTGGGATTATCTGGATGGTTTTAGCATCTAAAGTGGCATTTATTGGTCATTATTCAATAGCATCTCATATCATATCCCCATTGTTGTGTGTTTCAATCACACATGCTTGAGATTAGGTTTTTTAACATTAAAATACATGCTGCATAAACAGCATGTATTTCTATCACCCTGTTTCAGTCAGCACTGCAGCTTACCGAGCAGAACTTTGTACCTACATGATCTCAGTAATGTTATTCATGGCCTCCCTGACTGGCACATTAATCAAAAGCACAATCTACTGTTATCTGACATGATCAAGTGTGTGGTGTCAAACGGCCAGGCTGCTTAATGTAGATTTTATAGTCTAATAGTTGCACTGAGGAGGGGGACAAGTAAACACGAAATCAGTTACAATGATGGCACACGGCTCGTGCCATCATCGGAGCAGCACTGGATGTCTACCTCGTGACACGAAACTGAAAACATTAAATGTGTATCTGTCTTGCTTTGAACTTGGAGCTCCAACTTAAAATCAACTGTTTTCTCCATTGTGGAGTCGAGCATATGAATACCTCTTCCCCGCCACACCGCACCTCCTGTTAGTACCACCACTACTTCATACTAATTGCTTTAGCTGCTACCTCCGCGACTCTGATAACAATTACTGTGGGGTGAAACAGGACTAAAACATTATGCTTTATAGAAATATGCTTTAAGCTGTGATTGGGACGATGATGCCGCGTTGTTAAATTATACCTCTGCCGAGCTGCAGAGCCGTTAGCTAACCAAACGTGCTGCACAACAACAGAACAAAGACAACAAAATGCCAAGATTGCGATACAAATCTGCGGTGTTGTGTCTTTGTGGATGAATTGTTTGACACACACTCCCCCCATCCTCCTCATCCAACTTGAGAGACAATTCCTCTGTTCCTTAATGATGTCTGTGTGGGAGGGGCTTTTTTTTAACACCATCAAAGACAAGACACTCAAAGGCGAGTATAAGAAATGACTTAATCATTGCACCAGCGGACTGTCTCTATGTCTCTTACCCTCTCTCTCTCTCTCTCTCTCTCCCTTTTACTGACACACACACACACACACATTCACACACTTCTCTCCTTCTGTGTAACTTTGCTAGAGGCAGCGGCATGGCACCTTCTCTCTTTCTTTAGAACATTCTCGCACTAATCAGTGGAACCCTGTCCTCGCCCAGCACACAAGGGGAGTGTTTGGGACATGAATAAGGCACCAACGTCAGCCATGTTCTCTTTTTCTATCTATCACAACCGCCCCCCAAAAAAAGGGCCAACCCCTCCCGTTTGAGCCCTGGGTGAGTCTTTCTGGAGACAGCACCCTTCTGTTTGATGTTTGACAGCTGAGGGAGAGGAGAGGGAGAGGAGAGGGGTTAGGGGTGGTGGGGGTGAGGGGTGCTGCACCTTTCATCCAGCGGATGCTATCCTAAAGCGAAAGAAGAGATGCGTGAGTGAGCTTTCATGTGCTTATTTTGAGTTTGCGTCTGTGCAGGTCATCTAAAAAAGGACATTTGAATTTATGCATGCGAGCGAGAGAAAGATCCCAAATTATCAACAGCTACAGCAAGCCAGAAATTGTCTTAAAGGCTCATTTAATGGCAAAAATCATGCAGAGAGGTTTTGAGATGTCTACCACCACAGCATATTTAATGGAGGTGAGTAATTTTGTGCACAAAGCATCCAAATATTGGAGTGTTCTTGATCTTGTGATTTGGTCTGGAAACATTTCAGCTTTTAACGGCATCTCACAGTTTTCTGTCAGCAAATAGAGCTCACTCAGGTGTTAGCTTTAAGTGGACTCTTAAGGCAGCCATTTGCTGATGCCAAAGACCATCCTCGAACTGAGATTGAAGATAAAATGAAACTACTTTCACACTATCCTTGATCCTTTTCATAAAGCAATCTTTGCTTTGAAAATTTATTTTGTAAATTTTTTTACATAGTTGGGCCACGGACCAAGTTGGAAATGTTGGAATGTTGGATTTTTCCCTGCAGCCAAGTATGGCTGACATGAAGTTTAAATAAGTAGCTACCTGGAAAGTATGAAAAATCATCTATCAATCTAAAAAGTAGAGTGTGATCACCTGCAGTATATTAAAATTTAAGGCAAGAGCTAAAACCTGCAGCTTGCACATCATTAAACCAGGCAGATATGTACGTTTCTGCGTGCAGTCATAGAGTATGTACTGCAGCGCCATGCACATCCACATGTGTCGTGCTCTGAGACGAGAGCGTGCGGTAATGAACATCAAATCCACCGTGTTCTTTGCGCAGTGGGGGTGAAGACACACGGGCCATGTCCCTTTCACTAGCAGAGAGCAGGAGGCAACTGAAGTCACACGTGTCCTTGTCCCTGCATGGAGCCTCTTGTCATTGTGCCACAACAGGCCTATGATCTCCCTCGCGCTCTCGCTCGCTAACATAAAGCCCCCTCAGGCTCCTCTGTCGCCCACCTAAGGTTTCAAGGTTGCTGCTCCGCTGTCACATTCTGACTATTCGTTTCTCCATTTTTTCTCTCTCCTCTGCAGTGAATAGAGTAATCACCTCCTCCTCACTGACTACACAGTTAGCTTATCGTTGTGCCCACATCAGGCTTTGGTAATGGAGGCTTGAGGTGAAACCTGAAGTGAATCTACTGTGTGGTTCACACTCATGTTCTCATGCATCTGTCCCCCTATTGTTATACATCGTTTCTCACCTGTAACTCTAAAATTGACATGTCCATATGTCACTGTATATGCATCTATAGCTGACTTACTGCACTTTGTACGAGCTCCATTTATATTTTGCAATCCTCAAACACACTCAGATTATGGTTATTATGAGTTATGTTTCCATTACAAGCAGCCAAATGCATGTCTTTCAGATGCTTCTATTGTTCATGGGATGGAAACAGAAAAACTGCCTTTAGAAAAACCGCCTTAAAATACTTCACTAGTTCCAGTGTGTTAGTGTGTTTCTCTCATTTCTGTGGCGTCATGCTGAGATGAGTTACCCTAAAATAAAATTTATCAAAAAGTCACGATATTGTCATAGTCTGAATCAAAAAGCCAGGGCTTTGTTGTAAGCCCATTTTACACTAATGTTCAGCACTTAAACAGCAAGAAATTCTTTGCGGAGAAAGAAATTGGACACATCAAAGAGCGAGGCTGCGGCATTTAATCACAAAATTACTGCCTCATGCCTTGAAGATCACAGATTTGGGATTTATTGCTGTCTAAGAGTATCTGAGGGCAGATCTGTCTTTTTAGACGCTCTTAAAATCTCTGTGTGTTTCTCCTTAGTTAATAAACCCACTGGAAATGTCCATCACCATTGCACTGAGTGAATTCACACAGTTTTGAGGAGTTTCACAAGGTCAATAGTGGAGTTAGAACACTTGCAGTCCTTACACAGACGCACACACAGACACACACACACACATACACACTTACATCCATAAATCCAAGCATGTCGGCCTTGGTGCAGTAAAACCAGCAGTCTCCCTTTCTGTCTCTTTGTCATTCCTTACAGAGTCATCACACACCTCAACACATTTGTCCTCCCCCCTCTCTCCATCTTTTTTCCCCCCCTCTCCTTACCTTCAGCTTCATTCAGCCCGTCCAGACCTTGGAAAAGTGGTAATTGAATGCAGTCAGAAGACATGTGTGGAGGAAAAGCACGAGGTCCACTCTAGCATTTTCATGAATTGTCCTGCATGCCTCCGAGAGTTTTGCGAGATAACCAGGTGCACTTTTCTCAAACTTCCTCAAGTATTTCAAAACACATTTTTTTGTGTTATGAAAAACTTTTTTTTTCACTATGACTGCCATGAGGATTTGAACTATAGAATGAGCTTGGAGAGTTCTTCATGAGGCTGGAGGTCATACAAAATTTTCAGCCCAAAAGAGGATAGTCACTAAAAACTCGGGCTGTGTCCTGGTTTCATGCTCATTCTAGGGAGGTTTTGCAGCCCAGTATCCCTAAAAACGATGTCCATACTGGACGATTCAGCACCACATGATTTACAGCCGAAGTTACTGAACGTAGTCTGGGATTTTACAGAATGGTCCAACCTCTTGTCTGCCAACACGGGCGAGTTCTGAATATCATTTTCCAAAATCAAGTGCACTCAACGGGATCAGTATGCAAACTAAAGACTCTTGATTTTTGAGTGTGCAGTTCACACTACAATACAGCACAAGGATTAGCAGGCAGTACTCACATCTGCATACGATAAAATAAATCTTGATCTTGGAAAAGTATTTGACCTGTGCAGGCATGGTGTTCTCTGTCAGGATTCAGCAGGGACTGACCAAAATGAGCAGTGATTTACTGTAAAATACTAACATGTCATGGACTCGCCACTTTAGCCAAGCCAAACGGCGTTTAACCTGTGATGGTTTAGGGCTTCTGGGAGATGGTGTTTATTGAAGGCTGCTAAAAACAGAACAGCTATGTTAGGTTTGTTTCTCTAACTATTGTAGGCATGCATTTTTAATGATGAGTGTTGTTATAAATGTCACTGGCACTTTGTATGAGATTTTATTGCTTCCCTTTCTTAAAACTACCAAATTCAAGTCATAAGAGCAGTATTTTCACCTCTCCTCGCTCTCCCTTCCCCCAGGTGCCCTCTTACCTTCCTCTTTTCATCATATATCTCACCCCTTTCCTCTTGTCCACACTTGTCTGTGTGCGGTTCTCATTTTTACAAGGACATATACAGCCAGGATGACATACTGCCAGCAATTGCCTGTTGACTTGTATTACAGTATTCCTGCTGTTGTTGGCCAAAGTGGTGGTGCTCCTATACCTGTCAGATAAATACAGAGTTAAAGTGCCATTTGATCATGAAAACTGTGATTTTTGTTCCATTAATATTGAGCCAGTCAGTGACGAAAACATTGCCTGCTTCTTCAACGCAGGCTCTGTCAGTGAAAGTGAGAAAGATGTGGTGTAACAGGAAAGAAAAACAGAGTGTAGAAGAGCTCGAAGGAGGAGTTTATCTGTGTATAGTACATGATATTTTCTTCACTTTAAGACTCTTGAGCTGTACTGCTGTCAACATGATGGATAATGTTTTAGGGCTGGGTCTCCCGGGAGTGATCTGTTGTCTGTACCGTCAGAGACAGAAAGAGAAAGAGAGAATGAGAGAAACTGACAGAGGGCAGCAGACAGTGAGAGCAGAACCAGTCCTCATTACAGCCAAATCCTGCTGGGGGTTGACCAAACTGGGGCGATTTGAAGTTTAAACTTTAAAGAATTTCACTGTCTCTTTCTGGCGCTATCTCTCTGCACTTCAATAACAAGGAAAGACACACATGCACCTTCAGCCAGCGCACACACTCTCTGCCCTATCTCCGGCCTGTGGGAACTCATTATCTTCCCAGACGAGTGGTGCCACGAGTTGCCAGGTCGGTCTCCTGCCACCGTGTCACTTTGTTGGGTGGGAGGAAACAACGAGACAAGGCAACGGGTGACACAAGGGGCCCAGGTTTTGGTCTTGGGGGCATCACACTGTCCACGTCCACAGAGGTTTTCATGATTCATTTGTTGGGCCAGTTCTTAAATCTTAATTCTAACATTGCAAAACAACATTACTGCCTGAAGTTTAATTTGTAATGCAGTAAGATAACATTAATAAAAACCCCAGATGACACCAAGTTAATTCAATGACAACACTGGAACTGGAATTAAGTCATGCATTTATCATTTGTTTTATGCCATAATGCAAATCCAAGCTTCCTGCAGAAGTGATGAATGAAGACCTGTGAGGGCCTCTGTGTCTTTATGTTGCACTAGAATGACTGCGATTGATTTACTGATATTAAATATGCACAGTGCCTTCATATTACATGCGATCCTTTAGAATTCCAAAAGCATTTTCACTGAATTTTATCAGGTTTTAAAGGTTCCAAATTAGACTTACAGAAGATGCTAAAGCAGAAGAGCATTGGTGACTGTGTTTTCACTAATTTATGCATATAAAGGGCTAAACATAGAAGATCAGGTGTCACAGTGAGATATTTGCAGTGCAGCTACAGTGATGTGCTAATTTAAAAAAAATATCACCAGTTTCATTTAATCATTTTTCTTAATATTGTGTATGTTTTATATAATTTACCATTGTGTTTGGCCTAAAGTAAGGTTTAGGAATTATTTTTGGTGTATATTTTCACTGCTCCAACTGCTGCTTCAGGTCTTCCTTGTTTATCCTTGATTTTCCTGTCTCCCTCGTGTCTCATCATTCCCCTTTCTGTTTGTCAGTGTGTGTGTGTGTGTGTTGTGGGTGTGGCTTTCAGATTCTTGGTTAATCTCCACACCTGTCGACAATCAGCTCACCAACACACAGTGTAAAAACCCCCTGCTCTTCCTTCACTAATTACCAGTTTGTTCTGCCCACTCAGTGGTCGTCACTCCTTTTTTTCTTTTTGAGTTGACCCTTTGTGTTGATTCCTTATCTCCTGTGACAAGGATCTCCTGTGCCAGCTCCACCACCGTACCGTCTGCCCACACTGCCGTCAACGTCAGCCAGCCACAGCCATACCCCTCCAGTCCACCTGCCTGCCCCTCTGCCATTTTCATCTCATCATCCTCCTTCACAGAAAATCATTATGTAAACAGCAGGTAAACCCACTATCTCAGGAGGAGCAGCAGAAGCAGTGAGCGTTACCACGGTGACCCTGGATGGAGGTTAGCGGGTCATCCACTCAGCGCTGCACAGATGATATACACGTCGGCTCACAGAAACTGGTCGATGGCATAAACTAAATCCAATAGGAATATTGCTTTTCATTGATTTTTTATCCACCTTGGGATAATACACGTATTTCAGGGAATGGATGGGTTTACGTGTGTGTGTGTGTGTGTGCACATGCATAAACACGTGATGGATAAAAACCCTGATGATTGGTCGTTACAGTATGTGTTGACTAATGCCTTCATCATGGGCCCAAATGGAAACCTAACTCTTCTCGGACACACAGGAGACATCATACAGTATAAGACTATAACTTAAGACGAGTGTGTTATTATTAGTGTGCTGTTCTCTGAGAGAGACAGAGGAGAGTTATTTGTTAAATGGCACTACGACTGTACTGGGGTCCTAATTGGATTTCCTCTCTCGCTCAAAATGTCCCCTTTACTTTTTATGGGAATGACCTCTGAGTCGGTCACAGACACACATACTGAAACACTTCAGCGTTTGTGTGTGCGTACCTCCGCAGGCGCACACACACATGTTTGGCAAATATACTTTCTCACTTATTTGTTAATTCAGTTTGCCACAAACACATTCACACAGAGTCGTCACAAGGAGTGAGCCAGTGGTGTGTTTTCTTCCAAATGAATTTTCAGGCGATAAACTTCAATATGCATAACCAAGGTCACTTGGAAAAAGATGATGAAATTATGAATTTTTATTCCTTTTTATGAGGCTGCAAGCGCTTCCTGGAATAAACAAGAAAAGCAGCAAAATGAAAGAGGGTACCGATTCAAAAGCAAACGCTGGTGGTCTAACATCAAAAAAGGAGGTTGCATCCATGGTAGCTTATACAGATTTTGTTGCTGAATTTGAAACTCAGAGAGCAAGAACCAATACTTTTGCACAATTCAAGTGCAAAATGGTGTGTCTGCTTCAAGTTGCAGCTAACTTAAACATGGACTAACTTCAACATTCAGTTTAAAGTAGTTAAAGTGATTGGGTGATGGGCT
Source organism: Scatophagus argus (assembly GCF_020382885.2). NCBI lineage: Eukaryota > Metazoa > Chordata > Actinopteri > Scatophagidae > Scatophagus > Scatophagus argus. The sequence goes on along the minus strand of NC_058516.1, from coordinate 3,256,224 downwards.
CAGACGATAAACTGCGTGTCAAATTTAAAGCTGTAGTTCTTAAAATTTCAGTCCTGGCTGATTTAATGTCATCTGTGGTTACCACGGTAACAGCAAGTGCAGTTTGACAGCCAACTACAGCCAGCACTCCCTGAGCAGCTGCTTTGTCAGAAAGACGTCAGAAGAGCCACTCGTGTAGCTGTGAGGCCCAGCACACTGGTGATGTGGGTGGGACTACGCACTGGACGGCAACGTAAACCCAAGGCCGGAATGGCGGACTTCACCACCAGCAATAAGAAGGTAATCAGTGAATGTAAACACATCAAATGGCTGGCGCAGAAAAAAATGAAGACCATAAAAATTACCAACAATGGAAATTGTCATGCATGCAAGAAAATACATAGAAAAATATTACACAGCAAATAAATCTGTAAGCTCATTATTTGTGTTTTTGTGTTTAGGACTGAAACTTAGTTGCAACAATCAAGCCTCTCCTTTAGTGCTCCCATAGTAAGATATTCTAACATGACTGCTGACTGTCCTGACAGTTTATGGACTTACTTCCTTGGCTTTAATAGCAGCAATTGCACTAATGCTAAAGGAAACCAAACTGCATCTTAATAACCCCTTACACCTCACTGGCCCGCTGGTGGCTCGGTTATTACAAAGTCACGCTTTGCGGTCAAACATTAAATTGTAAGACGTGTGGAATAAGATGATTTTAAAAACCTTAAAGCTGTTCATGGAGCTTTTTTTGTGTAAAATGTTGCTTGAGGTGAACATGGTGCTGTTTCAGGTGTGTTTAATAATGTTGTAGTGCCACACAATAAGCTGGAAATAAGACATGTTGTTTGTTCCATTTCTTCTACAGTTTTATTACTATTTAGCACTTGAAACTGCACATGTATGAAACCTTGAACCTGAACTCACACACAGAATGCAATCTTTCTCATTCACTTTCCACACGCACACACACACACAAAGATTTTTATTTCTTCCTCACAAAACCTCAGCAGCAAAACCAAAAAAGCAGAAACGGCATCATTATTCCCATCTAAAGCGTGCATTCTGCTGACTTTTACTGTTTATTTATGCTGTTTTACTTGCTCTGTCTCATCATTCTGGAGACAAACCTGTCTGCCTGTTTGCAGATGGCAGGGCTCAGAATAATCCTCCTCCACACCCACGCACACACTGGCTGCATGCATATTGTTTCTTCATTTTCTTACATTTTCTACTCCTACTTTAATAACTGCTCCTGTGTACAGGCCTTGAAACTCCCACACATGTGAATGTATATGTTCCCCAAATGTCTTCCTATCCAGAAAGTGGGCTTTTTCATATAGGTGGTGTTCGTGTTACAGATGCTGAGTGTGCCAAATCCTTGAGACACATCAGAAACCACAGGTGTGATGGATTGGTTCGTTTTCCTAATTAGAGATAATTAATGGTAACGAGCCTATCAACCAGGAATCATGTGTGTCAACAGTGTTTAATTACCGTATGAATAAATAAAGTGAAACGTTAACATGAAGTCAGCATATTGTTTACTGTTTGTATTTGGCCAACATAGATCCAGCAAATGTGTTCATTTACATACATGATAAGGAAATTGCCCTGCATGGCTATTAGCATGTAAATGGGCTCATTCACCATCCAGCCCATTGAGGCAACAATCAAACCTCTTAGAGGGTGGAAGAAATAAGCTGTTCCCATGCGCTGAATGCACCTTTCAGATGACTTATATACAGTTTTTTACTGCAAATTTCAACCACAATTCAAGGAGGAGAAATTAAATGCTACAATGAATGATATCATCTCCTCAGGAAGTAAGTGGCAGCCATTTTCACCTCAGATCATTATTCCCTCTATCTTTTTTCTTTTCCCTCTGTAAGCGAAAGGCAGAATGTCACATTTGATATTCACAACAAGCTTCTCGCCAATCCCCCAGAGTTCACTGGTGCCAGATGACGAGCAGGCTGTCAGGGGTCACCCGGCAACCCAGTCGGTCTCTAAACACCCGCCGGTCCTCCGCGGAAGTGACCTAATAACTGTGCCAGGCCCTCGCTGCGTCCTGCCGTCTCTGTCCTCACTGCCTGCCCGGCAGCCACAGATCGTGATCTCGCCCCCGTTGCCTTGGAGGATTACACCCCCCCCCACCCCGCCCCTCGCCTACTTCTCCCGCCTCAAGGAATCCTCACTTCTCAGATCCGCTCAACAGTTTTACGAGTTGGGGTTTTATGAGCTTCATCTACTTATTTTTTCTTTTTCTTCTTCTTCTTCTTCTTCTTCTTCTTTTCTTCCTAACAGACATTTCTGCAGACAGCTTTCTCAGCTCATTTCCATCGGATGCCCTACGGGGAATCGCCGAGCGTAAAGTTGTTTCTATCCCTAGCCAGCGCTCAACTTCTGCGCCCATAAAGCAAAATAAAATTGTGCTTTAGTGATTTGTCAACTTCTGTCCTCGGGGAGATATAATGTGGAGATGGGCTATCCTTGAAATCTATTGTTTGGAGACGCTGCACGAGCCGTCTTTCAAAAGTATTCGGTGAAGACTTGTTTGTGTGATTGTGTGTGTGTGCTGCGACACGTGTACTTCCTGTTTGTTTGTCCCTGTGATATGATCTATTAGGTTGACACCACGCGTGTGTTTTGCAGAAAACTCACCCACATGTTTTCAGCAGCCATCGCATAAAATACTAACCAGCAGCCGAACCAATTTGCCCCACTCATTCTAAATCAAACCTCCCCCCTCAGCACAACCACTTCATATCTTTTGTCATTCAAACATGACTCCACCTCCATCCTTTATTGTTCTTCTCTTCCTCCTCAACTCTCTCTCAACATGCATCTGGATGAAAGACAGCTTCTGGTGACCTCCTGTTATCGTCCATCCATCCCTGCCCCGCCCTCACATTCACACCCAACCCGTTACCGTCAGACAGGCCGCCACGTGCTGCTCCTCGTCCCTCACCGCTTTGACGGGTGGCAACAATAGAGACAGGAGAGCCAAAATGGCAGGCCCCCCCACACACACACCCCCACCCCCATCTGGCCTGTCCCGAGGGCCCAGTCGCATATCGTCCCAGCCAATCTTAATGCACGTCTTCCGCAACAAATTGGCCAGTTTACTTAAGAGTCTGCTGTGGCCCATGAATATGTGATGTGGTCAGGGCTGTGGAGTGGAGGGATACAATGACAGGGTCTTATCTTATTTAGCCAGACAGAGGGGGTAGGCTCCTGGCTCGACCCAGAATACTCCACCACTCTCCTGAGATCTGGAACGGCCCAATCCAAAAGAAGTAGACACTATGAAAACATTTTTTTTTCTCATTTGTCCACACCTTTGAAGTATAAAAAGGCCATCTTGAAATGGTACCAATCACTGCCTTTGGATGGAAACCAAATTGAGAGCAGAATGCTCTTTTTTCCTGATTGACATTTGGGAAATTATACAATGGGCTTTTAACAGGTTTAATGGACCCAAGAGTGATATAACACATCCCAGCACGCTCACCCGACTCACTAAATGAAAATGTAAATTTCAATCCAAAGAACACAAAGAAAACATGATCACAATACCGAGGGAGCGCAATGCCGAGAGGAGCTCTGCACTCGTGTTACATCTTCTGTGTCTTCTTAAAGATGTGGAGATTTGATCGGCAGCGTTGCAAAACGAGGAGACATTGTTGAAGAAGAAATGTGAGCAGACAATATGAAATGTGTTATTTCCCTCTTTTCTCTGCGATAAAATCCAAAAGGCGCGGATGGGATGGAAGGGAGAGGAAATAAAATAAGGAGAGTTTTCCCAAATATCCCTACCACGTCCACTCTCTTTCTCTCTCTCTGCCTTCTCTCTGTCCCTCTGGGCTCGAGGTAGCTGTGTGATTTAAAAAAGGCCTCTCATATTGCCTCGGCTGTGATGGCTAGTAATACTGTAGCCTCCAAATCAATGGAGCCTGTCCTAGATTTCGCTGCGGTCTCAACTCTCTCTCTATAAAGGGATCTGGAGGGCACTCTATATTTTTATTACCTGCAGAAAGAAATGGAGAGGCCGGGACCTGGATCTCATTTCACACACACACACACATACACACACTAGTTGATGTATGTGTACACACTAAAAGCAGGCGTCCATACATGCATGCAAACATGAAAACTGTCTCACACACATGAACACATGAACAAACACACACTTGTTCCCAAACAGACCAGAAGTGTGGTTGGCTAACACGTACACCAACTGTCCACCTATTGTACCTGAGACCTCTGGTGGCTAGGAAAAGGGGACCCCAGCAGAGACTGTCTCGCTTCATTAGGCACTGAATACACATACACACACACGCAGGGGCATGATGCAAATGTCACAGTGGGTTACGAGACTACTCTGCTGACTGTGCACATTGGGAGGCTGCAGCAGGAAAGCTTGCATCCAGTTTCCAGAGTGAGGGGAGGATGAGAGAAGCCTAAAAGCAAAGAGTTACATGCACAAGAAGCATCCAAAAAATTTGAAGATCCTGTGAGTCATTTTCCTTCCAACAGCGCCTTGACTTGAAGAAACACTCCAGGAAATTCTATCTTGTGACATGTTGCTCTCAGCCAAGCTAGAAAGGAGTTTACAGCGTGAATATGAAGCAGAATTGTATCCAAAAAACATTACAAATACACAAGTGCATGCAAAAGCTAGCCAGAACTAAGAGATTAAATTGAGGCACTGCTTTGTTTAGTGCTCAGTCTGGAGTGTGTGCATTCAGTATATTTAGCTGTGTTGTGGAGAAAAAAAGCCTTTGGAACAAGCTAAACGAATAAATCAACAGCTTTTCAGAGTTCTTGCTGAACCTGTCCTCTAAGACAATTTTCTACAGCAATTCTGCACAAATAAATTCCATTTCGCACACACAGCAGTGGATGCAAAACCTGTGCCAACTCGTCAGCGAACACTCATCGCCCGTTCAACATCAGCGGGGTAAAGGCGGACAACACTCAGCTCTCCCCGTGAGCCTCAGTGCCCCATCCACCCACCCGACTGCCAGGCAGCCAGCCATCCAGCCAACCTTCGTCAGCAGCTAATTAAATCTACTGCTATTCATTTGGCCCTAATGTGTTTTTAATTGGATTACAGGGCCGGTCATGGGGAGGGTTCAGGAAGGGGTGAGGAGGACGACAGAGAGCGGGGCGCAAGGTGAGGGGACGAGGGAGGATAGGCTGTTTAACATGAGCGTGAGCGAGGTAACCTTATTATTGTGTTAGAGCACGGGGGCAGAGCACGAAGGGAAAGACAGAGGAGAGAGGAAAGGAGACGGATGGATGGCGCTTTTCTAATGATGCCCTGAATGTTTGTTTTTTGCAGTCAGCAGGAATTGGGTTTTAAGAGAAACTCTGCACGTCTGTAACTGGTGGTGAGGGGGGCAGAAGGGAAAAATGGAGGGGTTGGAGTAGAGACAAGGCTTTGATGTAGTGATAAGTTACTGTACGTAACAGCACCCAGAAAGACAGCACCCAGTGATAGCCAGAGAGGGAAGAAAAGATCATAAGAGCAGGAGAAGTGACAGGAATATGAATGGTGGAGAGGAACTGAGGTTTTGATGCGCTGTTGAGAAAAGTATGACTTGTTTATTGTCAGTAGAAGTCCTAAGGGTTTGGGAGATGCAGCAGTGCAGGAGATGGAGATATGGAGCTTTTAATAGTCTTGCTTTTGAACTGTAAAGCAAAAGGAAGATAGAAAGATGCTGTTTCACCGCAACTTGCTTAACTTTTTGGAATAAAAGGTCCCTCATTTTACTGCTCGCTTGGTATTCAAGTCACTACGTCCGAGCAGATGAGAAGAGGGGATTTTCAGAGAACGAGGTCAATGTTTAATTTTTAGTCGAATTGATGAATAAATTACAGTTGGATCGATGGAGTTTTAATCTGTGGCTGGTCTTGACAGGCAGCCAAGTCTCACCCCCTCCCACTCATTCACCCAACCACCCTCACCGCCCACCATTTGCAGCTTTGGCCACCTGATTATGAATGAAACTTGTGTCCAGCAGGCGGACCCTTCTTCACTGGTGCCAGGCCCACTCTGAGCATGACCTCGCACACATTAGAGCTGCAGCACAGCCCATCAGCACGCAGTGAGGCACTTTCTTTTTCACCTGCAATTGTTTTCTGCAGATTTGATACTTTCTCGAAGCTGTTATAATCACTATTTCTATTTTACAAATGGGCCTGGTGATCATGTGCAGTGTGGACTGAAAGGGTTGGTTGTAGTGATTCGCTCCCAGTTGAGCTCAGATGAAAAGTGCATTTTTATGTCTTTCAGCTTTGTTTTGGTTTTACAGCCAGCAAGCTATCATTAATATCATGTTACACTGTTATATTATTACATATCCGCTGGATGAACAAATAAGGAAATTTTTGCCAACAAATTTGCCCTATCGTCTCCAGAAAGCTACAACACGGCAGTGGTTTGTCTACAGCCTGTTGTCTGGGCCCCATGTGGGTAGCTCGGGTAATGCAAGTTTAAATTCTACATGCAAATTACGTCTTTTTTGTGATTATTTTATGATTTTTGTGGTTATTTTATGTTGAAACCAGGGATTGGAATGGAATAAATGTGCTTATTGCTTTCTCTTTTGTGTCATAAAAACAAATTTTGTGTCGTAAAACAAGACAGCCGACTGTGACTCAGTCTGTGACAATACAAATACATTGAAGAGGATGGTAATTGCTTTCATTTGTTTACAGTAATTAAACTAATGTCTCACTTAATCAATGCAGCAATGATTTATTGATGTCTAAAAGATAATACCAGTATCATTTATTTCTTCATTCCTGCAGTATACATGGTGTCAGCTCAACAGTGGTTTTGCATGTGTGGAACTGCTGTGTGCTCCTCTGCAGGTTTGTTTTAGCTCTCAGAGTTCACAGCCTCCCATTGTTTTCAAAAAATCCATTAATGGGCACCCTTTTCACGTTTTCTATTAAGGTGTACTGTTACATACTTCTTCTGGCTGCAATGAAGTGTCAAAACAAAAACTTAAGGCAGAGCGGCAGGCAAATTTAGGTGAAGCCGTGCATTGATTTCTTCGCTTTCTGTTCCAGTGGAATGGACGTACTTCCAATACAAATGAAATGATTTTGGCTTTATGGAGCAACAAAGCCATGTTTGGTAAAATTAAAAGGGTCATCATCCATCAAATGATGAATAACATTTGCCAGTGCTGCAACAACTGCTTTTATTCACTTCACTGAAAACAATGGGAGATTGTGACCTCTGGGGTGGAAGGCAAACCTGCAGCAGAACAAACACTGGTAGTCGTACACCTTTATTTGTGTGAAAGGGAACAATTTTAAACATCTAGAGCTGTTTACTAGTCACTGAGAGTGCAACTCATGATGTCTTCTGGCACGCTGGAGGAGCTTGTCAAGTCTGAGGAAATTACTGACATCGCCCAGGTATCTTTTCAAGGCCCTGATAGTACTGTGAGCAACAAGGTCTGACACAAAGCAGAAAGAAAGATAGCCTTCCGGGTGATCTGTGCAAACAGCTTATTATCAGATTTTATTTTTAGGTGGTGAAGTAGGCATGGTTCAATTTTAAATATGTGCCACATAATGCAATAGAGCCTATGTCACATCAAAACTCAAATTAAATAATAAATTAAAACAATAAATCAAAATGTACATTTGCTTTCTTACCAGAATTACAAGAGAAAAACAATACAGATCTCATATCAGTCTTAAAGTTAAATATGTGGAGCTACAACCAGTTAGCCTAGCAGAGCAAAGTCTGGAGCAGGAGGAAAAAACATCCTGGTTACTTATGCCTTTCGCTTCCTCAGAATCTCACTAATTAAGTCCTATCCTTTGACATTCAGCATTTCTTCCAAAGAAATAGAATAACTGAAAAGAGTGTTGTGCAGGAGGATTATGCAGAACAACAAGGACTGTTCAAGAATTATTTTTCAGTCCTACAAGCACCATAAATGAAAGTCAATTTTCCTCTGTTGTATTGGGGTTAAATCAGGAATCTTGGGCCAATAAAACCAGAACTGATTTCTTGCATACTGGTGAAAAAGATACTGTTTTTAGTTGAGTAACCCTTTAAAGAAAGAGCATGTAGAATAATAGTCTAAATAACACATAGCCTGAGCTTTAACAGAGCAGTGTTATGCTCATGGAGCCACAGATGGGACCCTGGTGGCCCTGTAAGCCTGACACAAACAAGGTGACACGTTGGTCGCCTTGGTTTAAGAGCAGGCCTCCAAAGCGCATCCGAAACCAGATGATGTCAAAATCAATATGGCAATGTCATCAAGGCTGCTCCAGGAATAATGATGGTCCACCCAACCTTCTCTGAAGTCATGCACACACACTTAAACACACCCACATCACTGCCCTGCTTCTTCATCATATCATCAAGCCCATCAGCAGGCTTAATAGGGAAGTGATCAATACCTCGCAGGGGTCGAGGTGAGTGAGGCGAGCATACCGGCAGCTCGTGACGCTCGTACTAATGGCGCTACAGGCCCACGAGCGTCCACCCATCACTGTCACACTAACTGTCCCACCCATTGTCCTTATCATCAGCATCTCCTAAGCCACTCACCATCGGCATGGGTGACTAGTGTGTCAGATGATAACAGGGCGAAGGTCAATCCATCTTGATACTACTGTCTGTAGTTAAGTGTGGGGAAACAACGTCACTCGTGGTGTCCAAATGAGATCTCAGTGGATAAGAGTCTGCAGTTTGCTTGGATCCAGTGGCTGCACCGGAACGAGCATGCCCAGTTCGCTTGTTGGCTCGAGTGCAGGTTTATGTTTAGCGTGTCCCCTCGCCCTAACCCCTCATTACAGCCAGTTTATCATGCCAGGAAGAGAGTGGCAAAAACAAATTAGTCCACGGGAGGGGAAAATAGCTTGGGATATCGATTTCGCCTTTTCATGCCAGAGTGGAGCACAGAAAATATTGGGCTATAAAAGGGAAACAAGGATATAAAGCCATTACAGTGCGCACTTAATTGATCCCACTTCCCATAACAAATTAATTGAGCGGAAAATGGCAGATGGCTTTGATGAATGTCATAAAAAAGGCTTGTCAGCAAGCCCGGTGTGTGCGACCCCCGAGCTCACTCGCTGTGTCACATGAAGGAGCTGCCCAGGAAGGAAGCTTGTGTGAGTGCTGAGTATTTACATCCCAGTGATCCTGATGTTAATCATGTTGACTTATTGACATTGCTGCTAATTGTCTACTGCTTCTTGGTGGATTATTTTTTTCTTTCCTTATTGTCTTGTTTCTCTCCCTCTGCGTTCCTCAACTGCACTCTATGTACAGGTGCATGTTTGTTTGCCCACTTGGGTGTGTGTGTGTGTGTGTGTGTGCGTGTTCATACTGACAGGCTGCTGCCCCAGTAGCAGAACAAATGCTAATTTAATCAATTGGCTATAAATCCTACTGGCCGCTGACTCATGCGTCTTCTGCCCTGGGGACTCCAACAAAAATCCTGCCAGTGCAGTTTGTTCAGCATACACACATACACACACACATACACACACACATGCATCCATCTTCCATTCCCATCTTTCCCCTCTTCCATCACTGCAACATAAGAATTATTTTGAAACAACCAGCGAGTAGAAACACACATGCAGATGTCGGCACGTTGAGATAATTGCTATTTTCTTCCTTCAGCTAAAACTCTCAGCTGTGCCTCCGACTTGGAAGCTGCGATCGATCCATTTTTGCACTCACACACACTCACACAGGCATCCATCTCACAGTTAACTTTCCTGCTACCCATGAACCAGAGAATTATTTATTGAGAGCATATTCCTCCTCACTTTTGCCCCCTCTCCCTCACACACACACACACACACGATGCTGACACACCTGCAGTTTCATGACATCCAAATCTAAAGCTGCTGAGACAGCGTCTTTCAGGAAGGGGGGTGAGGGGTGGGGAGGGGGCTTCAAGACTAGCTGGGGGGCCACAGTGGGGAGATAGAGTGACAGAGAGACAGAAAAACAGGGATACAGGAAGCGGCAGAGTGACAGAGAAAGAAAAATGCCAGAAAGAGCAACAGAGCGATAAAGAAAAGTAAAAAAAAAAGAAAAAAGATGACAAGAGTGTGAGGAGGAAGGAGAGAGGAGCTGCTGTCTGCTAGCAGCATGGCTGGTTGGTACCCACAGGCTCTGCTCAGAATTCTGCGGGGCCTCTGTGGCCCCCGTGTTCCCCATCAATCTCAGCCCGCTCTGGCAGCCGCCAGCGGCTGCATCTTAATCTGCTGGGGCTGGACGTGAGGACGGACAGGTCGCCTGGGCCGCGCAGTAAATAACCCTTCTCCTGACTGTCCCCTTCTATTCCCCTATGCATACACAGGCATGGACACACACACACACACACACACTGCCTGCTCTTTCTCTACACAAATATTTCTGTGTCTTCTGACTTTGGACAGACAGCAAAGAGAGTTTTTCAAGCATCAAAAATGCACATTACATTACAAGTTTTTGCAGTCAAAAGGGCAAAAAGTTTGAAGTAAAACATTTTCTTGTGGGTTTTATGTTATAAACCGACTGCACAACATGTAACAAAGTAGAGAATCAAGTCTTACGATTATGGAATGTTATAAATAAAGGGAAAAATGTTATTTTAGGACTCCGTCAGGTAAGGTGAATCATCTGATTTGACAGGTCCCTGTTTGTCTAATTTTGAAGACAAGGTGCTTTGGTAATCCAATACTAAACAGCTGTGAACAGTACTGCAGTAATGTGTACTTGCTCCAGTGTCCCAACAGTACATTTTGAAAATAAAAGAAACTGTTGAGCATGAAGGCTCCATTGTTAACCTTGGAAGTTGTGATTTCACAAAATGTTCTTAACATTAGGTCCAGTGAGAGGCCTTTTCAGGAGCAGCTTTCCAACAGTCTTCATAATTGAATGGAGCAGTTGAAAGCTCTGGGAAGAGCTAATAAATGGTCAAAACGGTGAGGAGAAATTCTGACAATGACTGAATTTCTGGAAAATTATCGATTTGCAGAATTATAGCTTTACCGGATAATTTGTCAAGTCGTCTGACACTTCTTGTCTTGAATAAATCCTTCAAATTATGAATGTTGCATGATATTTGCAACATTTCCTGTCCTTGAGTGCCTTAAGCTGTCTCTCTCTCTCCCTCTCTTTTGGTGCCGTGCTGCTTGGGGGTTGGGGGTGGCGGTTTGTAAAGGCACCTCTCACATCTATCAGCTTTTCATGTATATTTGTCTTACATTGTACATACACACACAAGCACACACAAACCCACACAAAGCCACCATCATCCTTACAAGCAACAGCGGTGACAGCTGCAAAGATCTGACACAAAAGATGCACTATCTGAGCAGCACGGAGGAGGCAAGGTGAGAGAGACTCGGCGGATTAGGGGGCGGCTATCTCTCTCGCCCAGGGCCCCTCTGAAATCCAGGAGGCAGCCGGCACGAGTGGCGCGGCTCAGAAGCTTTAAGGTTGCTCCGCCCACAACCCTATGCCAATCTTCACTGAGGATCAGTTGAATTTATGACCCGCCGCAGCCCTGTTCCTCCAAGCCCCCCACCCAGCCACCGCTGCTCTTCTCCATTGGTAAGACCTTGACGGGTCAAAGGTCACCGCATCCTCTCCGCCCACCGAGCACGCTTGCTCAGATGGCCCCGGGGCAGAGCGCACTGTGTTCCCAATGGGATGCCGGTAGCCATGGCAACCTTTGAACTCTGCAGCAAGAGGAGGTGAGGTATGAGAGCAGGGTTTGTACGGTAACGGTGTTCTGCCTGTGTGAATGACAGCTTCCAGGGTCTTTACATACATCTCTCTCTTAACACACACACACACACACCTTCAATCATGAATATACTCAAGCCACGTGTAAAAACACACATACAGCATATACCACATATGCAAGGACAAGCCACACACACACACACACACTTGCCATCTCTGTTTGACAGATGACCTTACGCTCTGAGTCACTCAGCTGCAGTGTCTGCCTCTGTTGGGAGTAATGGTGTCCAGAATGACATGTTATGACGGGAAGGAGCACACACACACACACAAACGCACACACATTCTAGCACGTAGCCCATCATGCGTGTGTTTTTGTGTCTTGCCCTCCTACCGGCTTGCCAAAAGAAAAAAGGCAACAGGGGGAATGAATGTTGGTTTTCACTTAAGAGAGAAACCAAGATGGAGGAAAGCCAAGGATAAGATAAGAAAATAAGAAAAATGCACTTCTGTACACTTTTCTGCATCAAATGTTTTGACACTGAACGCATGTTGACATGTGAATGACATGTTGCTGGATCTCACAGAATTTTGACACTGTTATGTTGACTGGGCCAGAACTTCCTCCATGAAGATCAGATTCTTGCAGGGTCTGGGTTCCATGTTTGAATCTCCAACGTGAACGAGCTGTTATCGCTCTCCACAGAAGCCCAATTAAAAGGATGGGTTTCTGCACATTTCTTGCTTTTCCACAGGATGAAGTGGCTTTAGCTGGAGCTCACATTGCTTTTAACAAACGCGGCGAAGTGTGGAAAGAGCTTGTCTACCTGTGTGAAGCCAAACACGACCGATAAAGAACCACCAGAGACCAGCTTCAAACTCCTGGCAATCAAAGAATTACAGAATTGTAGAAAAATTGGACTGAAAGCAACAAGATAGGGCTTAAAATGAAAAACTGAAATTGACTCAGTTTTCAAGATGGGGCATGTTGTTTCACATGGCAGGTAAAATGGTAATCCAGCACGGCTGTGTCTGAGTAACATACCCATGAGTCTGAAGGCTTAATAGATGCCAAAAGTGATTTGTAAAATGAAATAGCAACATTTATTTTTTCCGTTCTTTATCTTGTGGTAAAAGGTGAGTCAGGTACAACATTTTTCAAAAAGCTTTTGTGAACATACCCTCAATATGAATCCAATTCAAAGTTTTCTTACTGACACTACAAATTTAAAACAGTGTGTAACTCACAGGAATCATTTTTACATAAGATCAGTTATTGCTGTGGCATTAAAAAGTAGCACGTGGCTTGAATGACAAGTGAAAACAGTGACTTTTTATAAAACAAAGGACAAAGGACAAAGGAACGAAGGGAGACTGGTTACATCACAGTATTGGTGTTAAAACCAATCCAGTGTTTCGGAGCTGTGCAAATTATTGTAGCATTTGCATTCAGGTTTGTTGGTTTTGTTGTGTGCAGGGAACAAATTCACATTTGACTACCTGAACACAGCAAAGATGTGCTGCTCATGGAAACACAAAGAGAGCAAGTCATACTAGATGTGGTGATGTAAAAGTTACCAAAAATATGGTAACTTTTATATTCAAATTAGCTGAGGGGATTTTTTTTTAGGGTGGGGTGGGGGGCAGAGCAAGCAGACAGATCAAAAACTCTTTCAATGTAAAACAAACTTGTAAAAAATCTGAACCAACCTGACAGGATGGTCAGACGGAAGAAGCAGGGGGAAGGGAAGTGAGCGAAAAATCCTTGCAGGAGGAAGAGATAGAGAGGGAGGGAGGGGCTGACACCTTGACGGATTGATTGAGATCGCCCAATACACCGTGTTGCCTACAGCCAAGATTAGCAAGAGGTCTGGGTCAGCACAATCTCTGTGTTAGATAACTCTCATGCCTTGCAGCTGCAGCTTGATACTGCACCCCAGCAACACAATATTTTACCGGATATCTTTGAAACTCACATCTCCAGATTTGAGAGTCTCGCTCATGTGCGTGCGTGATAGAGGGAGACCGACTGTGGGGCCCAGTATCCATGGCAACCCCAGCCAGGTGCACCGGTTCATATGCTATTCAGGTAATTCAAACTACGATGAAAAGCATGCATATAAGGTCAGTGGTATTCAAATGCACACCATGTTTTTCTTTTTTTCCCCCTCCGTATTCATATTCAGCCTCTCTATGGACAAGGCCACATGGCCTCCTGCACACCCATATGAGCTAACATCTCCCATAACGCACTGCATGAGTGGCAGGTATGATATTTCCACTCGGTTTGATTGAGGACTGCATTTAGAATTCATCAGCAGTGTTGACAGAATATATCAGACGTGTTATTAATACACTCAATATTGCAGAAGACGTGTCTGGGGTGCTGCTTACATACACTGCGTTGAATCATGAATTGGATAGGGTTATGTTTTTTTATGTGACTGGGTGATTAAAAAAAAAAAAAACCTACACAGAATGAGAAGAAAAAAATCAGAAATAGTAAGTGTCGTAGGGTTGCTGTCGATGGGGTTTTGGAGACTTGTGTTAAGCCAGAGGCTTTGACAGCTGGGTTTAAGGAGAAAGGAAAGGGCTATGGATTGGAGTCAGGTCTCTGCTTCATATTCTGAAGATTAAACTCCCATACTCCTCCTCCTCCTCCTACACCATTTTGGACGTCTGTAGCATCATTTTAACTCTGCTGTTTGTGGGTGTTTCAGCAGTGATTTACAGCCAGGGTCGCTGCTGCAGAGCCTTCTGGTAAAAAGCTTGCAATCACATATTCTGTGCCAGAACTCACCAGCATTAGCAGTCAGAATCAGAAATTGGCTTTAATCACCAGGCACACTGACCATGTCGATATGCACTCAGAAAATGAGATGGTGGTGTGATAAAGAAGTGAATAATTCAAGGGGAGTCTGATTGTGTTTGCGCGTTCGTGTATTTTCAACAGCAAACGTGAAAAGCTTCGGGTTTCAGTGACAGAAAGCAGAAAAATTAAAATGCATCTATGCAAAATGTAAAGCTAAGAAGATTACCAAAGATAATCCACAGAAAATTAATTGGGAATTATTTCAATAATTGCATGGTCAAATGTTTTCCAGTGTCAAAATTTAGGTTAAAGCTTGCAAATGTGAATATGCTGGTTTTCCCCATTCTTTTGCAATCGTAAATAGTCTAATTCATTGATAAAAAATAATCAGCATAATTAATTGTTGCAGTCCTAGCAAAATTGCCTTTCATTTTTAATACACTTACAGCTTTTTTGCTTATTTTCTCTATCTGTTGGAATACTCACTATATATGCAAAACAATAAGCAACTGACAAAATATACGCAACAGGAATACAAGTTGCAGACTAATTTTCACAGCAACACTGCAAATGATCTGAATGTGCACAGCTTGCATAACCGAGTGCACACAGAGTGATATCTAATGAAACCTCTTCTCTCATGCAGGCATGCAGGCTAATTACGGTTTGCTAAGGCTGTCCTAGCCGGTGGTCATTATAAAGGGAAATTAATGTCCAATCAAGTCTCAGATATGGACTCGGGAACAGACATGAGAAATATTTCTAATATTTGTTATGAGATTTTTAGCACTGAAGGTGACTACGTGGTTCATTATTGTTGGCACACACTGAGAGCAAAATATTATATTTAGTTAGTTTTTACGGAGGACACAAGATTGGTTGGGTCAGTCAATCACTCAATGGGTGAAGATGGTTATGTTTGACATCTGTGCGTCTCTGTGCGTGTTTGTATTAAGAGACCTCTGAAATGACCTCGCACACAGAGATGATGGTCATAAATTGGTCTGAAGTCTCATTTTCCCTGCCACAGCCAAGCCACAGCTTGGAATCCATTTCACTCTTGCGGCCACAGTCTTCACACACCGACAGAGTGGCAGAGTTAATGAGTACATTTTATGGCCAGATTCGATAACCAAGGCGAATCACACGTTATGAAAATCACAAGGACTGTAAACAGTACATAGTGAGTGACACAGGGTTGGTTTTCACTGGTTTCTCAAAGAATTCACAATGTGGTGTGTGGGTACAAAGCCAGTTTCACAGTCAAGACTAATCTAAATCACAGATAACTGCTTATATCAGGCTGATATAAAAGAAACAAGCTCCTAAACAGCACATAATGAGGCAGTGCCAGCGCTGGTTGTTGTGCTGAAATAAAACAGGACGTTGCTGCCACCTTGTGTACCATAGCAGTAATGCAATCAAAGAATTTCAAAAATATCTCAACAATGTTCTTGGTTTACTGAAAAAGTTTGACAAATAAAAATTAACATCTGATTTATAACAGATTTAACTATTACGTAATCAGTAAGAAGAAATAGTTATCATCAGAAAATCAGATATATTAAATACCATTTACTGTCAAAATGTAGGCAAACCGCTAAAATTAATGAATTAATTTCTACACAAAATAGTAATAGTAAGAGTACAGACTCAAAAATAAAAAAGTATGATCTAAAAAAAATTAAACGTTATACAACATGGCGCATGCTCAGATAAATTCGAGGTCATGAATTATGCTCCTCGGCAATCCCCGTAGTTTCCCCTCGTTTTCTCGGCGGGGTTCGTGACTTTCCGGCCCTCTTCGTCTTCACTCGAGCCCTGTCGATGGAGCTGATTTTCTCTGTCGTCGTCTCTCTCGTCCTCCTCTCCGTGTTGTTGTTCTCGGTGACGCGACGGAGGTGTAGCCTGACGCGGTCTCTTACGTGTCGGTCTGAATAAAAGTGGAGCTCCGTAGACCCGGGAGTGACGAAGCGAGTCTGTGTTGGTAAGAGGATACGCATCCGATGTTTGCTAAACAGATAGATGGATACCCAGGGAAGTTATTTGCGCCAAAATATCCGCACAAAGCCAACAAAGAGATCATGGCGGCCGTGTTGCAGAGGCTCACAAAATGAGTCAGTCTCTGCAAGGCTCGCAGGCTCTTAACCCTACTGAGACATAGGTATTAATATGGGAGTGGGCTCAAATGTTTTATCTTTTTTACATGAACAGTCTAATAATAAATTTGAAAAGCAATTCGCCGTTGTAAAGCTCATTCATGTCAACGCTGTGTTTAACTAAAAATTAGCTAACAAAGCTGTTAGTGAAAGTGGGGTGTCCTAGTTGCAAAAAACTGGCAAAACGTTACAATGCATGCAGGCATTTCCCTCCAAACAGACTCGCAGCCTGCAACCTAACGTCAGTCAGTGCAACATTACTTTGCACTGCAGTTAAATATAACAGAAAAGCACCAGACTGCGAGAAATGCTGATATGTAGTTGAAAAACGACTTAGCAGTGTTGAGAAATATTAAATAAATGGCTGCTAATTATGCTAACATTCTGTTCATTCCTGCTAGTATGCTAACGGAGGAAGCTCATTTTGCTAAAGCTAGCTACATGCTAGCTGTAAGGTGGTAACACTATGCAGAGCTCTTTAGCCTCGGGGTTAGCTTTTAGCCTCCGATGTGTATGGAAAGCGCGAGCGTAGTTATAATGTAGCAACATGGTTTAAAACCGCATATTTTGAATATCTGATGTGATCTGTAGTTAGCAAAAATGGTCTTGTTTCCCTAAAGAAAGTCGTTTGTGATGTTTTATAACTGAATTATATGCTAGCATGTTTAGCTAAGCCACACCCTCTCAGAGGATATCAACAAGCACCGTGTGTAAGGGATAACCAGCCTCTGGAGTGTCTGCAGCACACCGTGAACCACCTTCTCAGTGGTTGTGATGCACCGATCTATTTTAAGCATGATGATACAGATACAAACGATCAGTCTTTCCCCATTTGCAGATTTTAAATGACCATGGAGGCTGGTGCAGACACACAGCAAAGTGGTGAAACAGCTGTCTCGGAGTCTGAGGCTCAGCAGATCACCCTGGCCCAGGTAAACCTTGTCGTCACTTTAAATTTACAAGTCACATAATAATTTGCATAAATGTTCTCTGAAAATGAGAGTAACTGCGACTGCAGAGAACAGATTATAACCTTGCACTGAGACAAAGTATGATTATGGGTTGCAGGGATCCATAGCAGCAGCCCAGGTGTCATCCAGTAGTCCTACAGTCACCCTTGTACAATTACCCAACGGTCAGACTGTCCAGGTGCATGGGGTGATCCAAGCTGCCCAGTCCTCTGTCATCCAGTCCCCACAGGTCCAGACAGTACAGGTGAAAGAAACTTGTGCATTTTTTGTTTTATTACAGCTTTAGTAATCAGTGAATCCTTACATGTTTGATTAAGAACTTAAATGGTAAAAACATTGTGAAATTAACTGTTTGCTTGAAGCTCTGCCTCTTGCTTGGTGGACCTTATCCTTCACACATGCCTTCCTATTGCAGATTTCGACTGTTGCTGAGAGCGAGGACTCTCAGGAGTCTGTAGACAGCGTGACAGATTCTCAGAAGAGAAGAGAGATCCTGTCCAGACGACCTTCTTATCGGTCTGTTTGACCTGTAATTACAAATATATTTCTGTGTTCTCCAGTTTTACTACTTGTGTGTTCATGTGATGCTCAGAGATCTGTAATCTTTTGTCTGAGTTTGGAGGACTCTTGGACCGAGTGTATCATCATGACAAGTTGTTTTTAACGTTTGCTTCTCCCCTCTACAGGAAGATTCTGAACGACTTATCATCAGATGTTCCTGCAGTGCCTCGAATTGAGGAAGAGAAGTCAGAGGATGACTCAACCCCTGCCATCACCACAGTCACCATGCCCACTCCCATCTACCAGACCAGCAGTGGCCAGTACAGTAAGTACTTTTGAATATTGTGGTGCAGGAAGTTCTTGCAACATGTCCGATTGCATGCTATGAAACCGTTTTGTTCATTACAATAACAGTGTGTCTGCGCCGAGGCCAGTTGAGTTTAGACACAGTTGAAAACAAAGTCTTGATAATTAGATATAGTAAATAATAGTGAGCCAAAATTGTGATTTAATGGCTTTGCACCAAACCAAGGAATGATTACCTGACAGCACCTCTTAAAGCCAGTGTTTTGTTTTATGATGTGTAGAGAGTGCCACTGAGAAACTTTAAAATTGTATAACAAATAGAAAATTAGTTGGTCTTTGGTGGATTTCTGTTTTCTTGCCGCCTTTCACAATTTCCATGTCTTATGCACTGGACATGACTGAAATTCATTTGAGACTAATTCGAACACATGGCGACCTCCCTCTGCAGTTGCCATTACCCAGGGTGGAGCTATCCAGCTGGCCAATAACGGCACAGATGGAGTGCAGGGCCTGCAGACACTGACCATGGCCAATGCTGCTGCAGCCCAGCCGGGTGCAACCATCCTGCAGTATGCCCAGACCAGTGACGGGCAACAGATCCTCGTGCCCAGCAACCAAGTGGTTGTACAAGGTGGGAAAAAATAATTTGACATAATGTTCTGTCAGTTAGAGCGGCCATGTGAATTTGTTTGAATTTTTTTTTTGTATGTATTAATCTTAAAACGGTGTGTGTTTGCCTGTCTTTGTCTGCCAGCTGCCTCTGGTGATGTCCAGGCTTATCAGATCCGCACCGCCCCCACCAGCGCTATCACTCCTGGGGTGGTCATGGCAACTTCACCTGCACTGGGAACAGGCGGAGGCACTGAGGAAGTCACACGCAAAAGGGAGGTTCGACTTATGAAAAACAGGTATGTATGTACCTTTATAATGAGATTGAGTCATGGTGTATACTTTTGTTGTGGATGCTGCAATGTTAGTACTTCAGAGGTTAACGGCTAGAAATGACAAACAAATGGCAAATGGTTGCCAATGCTGGGTTATATTTTTGAAATTTACATTTATAAAGCAAGCAGCTTGGTTGAAATGGCTACCTTAATCACAGACATACACTCACACATGGACGTCGTGTCATACAGGGAGGCAGCCCGCGAGTGTCGCAGGAAGAAGAAGGAGTACGTCAAGTGTCTGGAAAACCGCGTGGCTGTGCTGGAGAACCAGAACAAAACCCTCATCGAGGAACTCAAAGCCCTCAAAGACTTGTACTGCCACAAATCCGAGTAGGAAAATCACCAAATGGCCTGACAGGGGCTCCAAAGATGCCCGTCTGTCCCCATGTACAGAGACTCAGCACAGAGCCATGCATCTGGATGCCACTTCCCCTTTTCTACTCTTTTGCTTTCTTTTTAAAAACTGCTGGAAAATCTGTTAAATGACTCACCAGGAATACAAAATCAATCACTCCACCTCCCACTTCAGCAATTCTAAAATCACTATTCTGTTCCCATCAGTTTCTCATGAAAGGTTGAGACAATGTTAAGGATGCTTTGTGGAGGAGGCTACAGCTGATCCTTGTGGTGAAGTGATAGAACAGACAGTGAGGCTGTTCTCGTTTTGATGCCATCAGCAGGAAGCATTGCGGTCACTGGTGCCTGGGCATCACATCACCAGCAGCGGGAAACTGAAGTCAGCCACCACCACCGCCAACGATGGAACTTTTTTCTGTTTAATCCCCTTGAGACATTTGGATCGTTTTGAGAGGTTCTCTTTGCGTGCAACATTTGTAATTGTAACTGTTGTTTTGCGTTAACATCTGTTACTAATGCTTCAAACTGTAGATGGGCTGTGTCCTGGACATTTTTATCTTTTATCTATGTTTTGGTTTACTATGTTGGCTTACTGCTATGTGCTTGCATAATGACATTGATATATTTTTTTTAAAACTTTACTTTGCCTTGATAGGACATGAACAAAAAAGCTAACCATTACATTGGGTTGTTAAATGGTGTTCATGTTAAATGCAGCTTTAAAAATATCTGGTGAGAGACTGTGGTTCAAGTCTCTCAAATGGATCATTAATGGTTACCGAACTCTGAAATGTTAATGGGGTCTCCGGTGCATGGTCCCATCATATTACTAAGGCTTGTTGTTTCTGATTGATACCAGTCTTTTCAGAAACATGTCCAGACATATAAAAGAAGACTAATTATGTCTCTGCTTCTCACCAAAGTTAACAGTAAGCACAGTTGTCTGTGGCATAAGATGATTAGAGATTAATCAGAAAAACTGCGTTAAAATGCAGATGAACTTCTGCTTATGTAATGTCAACAAAATGATTAAACTACATGCAGGCGCTACAAGTGCTTTAGCCATCCAATCCAATCCAATTCCTAGTGTCTTTCAAATCAAAAATAATGAGCCTTACTTATTTTGTAGTGAAAGGAAATATATTGTCTTGTTTCTAAACAAATTTTGGAGACCTGCGAATCATGGATTGCCTGGTATGTTTGTGTATTAGATGTCTTTGAACATGCAATGTCCCCACCTTTTTGTTATCGGCAAAGTTTGAATTCTGTACAACTGAAAAGGAAATTCTTTGAGTTGGAGGTAGATATCTAAGATGTCTGCCCGTGTTAAGGCACCAGCGGGGACTTGTCTCCAAACTCTGTTTACAGGATTACAAATTGGCATGTGTTCTTTCCTTGCATATACAATCCTACAACATTACACATGATTTAACAGCAAAGTGTCATGAACGCTCACAGGCAAATCCTGTTGCTGCAGGACTGTAAGCTTTTACTTTGACGTGACTCTCATCGCCAGTTTTTAACTGCAAGGCATCAGAGTGCTTTGTTCCTTTGCAGCCATCAAGGCATAATCATGCATTTGATTAGACGTTATTTGCTGTGTGGGGTGTCAAATCTCACTAAGTACAACTCAAAACACCCTGCAAAAGGACTGTAAAGTGTGACCAAGTCAAAAGGATGGTGACTGCACAGAGAACAAAATGCATATTTTCATGATCATGGAATGCCATATTGTATTATTTTGGGTATTATGTATTGTCATGACATAGTATGCTTTTTTTTATGTTGCTTTTCATTAAGTTTGTATATTCACTATTTCTAAATGGCAGCACCATCTTGTATAATATAATACAGTGCATCATGTTAGAGCTATTGAAATACTACATTTTTGGCAGCTGTTAATAAATGTGTTTCTGGTAATCTTTGATTAGCTTTTGAACATTTTATTCGATTTTTGTGCAAAAACAGTACATTATTATAAAGAGGAGGCAGTCACTAAAGGAGAGCTGACTAGTTATAATGCTCAGTTGTCACAAATCCCTCTTCGCTGGAGGTCTCCAAGACTTGTACACATGGATGTCCCTTTGTTTATCATAGTAGACCTCTTCCACCGTGAACCGTTGCTTCAGCATGCTCAGGAAGTTTGTATCTCGCTTGTAGCGGATCTTACAGGCCAATAACACCACCGTGGTGTCCGAGCACAGGTGCTCCAGAGTTTGCAACAGAGGCTCAAATGTGTCCTCCAGGTAAACAATGTCTGCTCCCAACACCAGATCATATCCGCCGGCTGGGTAACGTTCAAGGCCCTCACCCCAGGTCAGCTCAGACACAACCGCTGACCCCTGAGAGTCTGGGGGCAAGTTCGCCTTCACGTTGGCAGAGAGGAAGTCCAGGGCAGGATCCCTGTCGGTGATGGTCACTCTGGCACCTGGAAAGGTTCAAAAACGTGACACTGTGTAACACACCTTTAAGGCCAATACTTATGTCCACTAAAAAGTCTTCCAACTGGATCGTCATGTTCAACTCACCCAGCAGGGCCGCGACGATGCCCACCAGTCCAGTGCCAGCTCCCAGCTCAATTGCCTCCTTTCCCTTTAACTCCAGCTTCCCCAGCTCCAGGTACATACACATGACAACTGCCTGGAAAACATTCAGAATATCTATAAAACTCAAGCATCAGTATCACTATCATCAGTCAGTATCACTATCACTCACCGCATCCCATACAACTGCTGCCACCCCGAGCCTTTTCCAGTCCTGGGCAAGACGGAGGTCGTGGTTGGCGAATCGAAATTGTGCTGATAAATTGTGGAGCTTAGAAAGTGCGGGTAACGGGTTCTCTACATACGGTACGAGTGCCATGCTATGAAATAAAAAGAAGTTATCCTTATGTAGTAATATTCACAATACATTCATTGTGACATTTTGCCCGAGTTTCCCAGTGCTCATGCGCAGTACAGTTCTTCTTCTTCTTCTTTGGGAATTTCAGGGCAGCTAGTTGACTTTGTTGATTCTTGACTGCCACCTTGTGGCAATGAAAAATCCGATTCTGTGTCCTCTTCTTTTATTTCGTTCCGATGATTTCTCCAAAATATCGCACCAATTTCCTGCCTCATGACTTCGAAACTAGCTATTCTGTAGGTTTGTTTGGATTGTTTACATCAGATTATAACGCAAGGGACAGACTCATTCAGGCAAAGCGTCCCCAGCCCATTCTTGACACATCAATGAGCCCTTTCAGCCACTCGGGCCCTTGTTGAACGGTTTGGCCTGAAGTAACCAATGGGAAGGTCTGAATTCAAAATGGGCGTTCCTGCCAGGTTTTTTCTCAACGGCTGCGTATTCTCTGTAATTGAGGGGGCGGTGCCT
The DNA here is from genome assembly GCF_020382885.2 of Scatophagus argus. NCBI lineage: Eukaryota > Metazoa > Chordata > Actinopteri > Scatophagidae > Scatophagus > Scatophagus argus. The sequence continues at coordinate 3,233,086 of NC_058516.1, read as the reverse complement.
GCAGATGAAGCCCTTCAAGTATGTAAAGTTCACAACACATAACAGCAGTGCAGTTTCCGTTTTACTTGCGTTCCTGCACTCAAAATAAAAGCCGGGAAAATAAGTCGTTTAAAAAAAATGAAATAAAAAATATGTTATTGATGTATTATATTAAAACTTGACTTTACTTTCTGACTTTACTTTTCTTGTAATCCCTTTCCCCTCATAACTGTAATTTTATTCCCACAATTATGTCATTACTATAATTTTTTGGTATTAAATATCATGTGGGATTTTGCTGATAGATTATGCTGCATTAAATATGTCGCTAAAGTAAAAGTAGGCCTTTGAAAATAGGAACATTTACTACTTTTTAAAGGTAAACGTACTCAATTTAGAAAAACAGCCCCGGTGACTGTTATATTTCTTTAACATTTCATGTATTATTTATTTTAGATTATTACTACTCATGTATTTCACGCCTGTAAATGGTTGAAGTGAAGTCGAACAATTGTGTATAGGGCTGCAACTACTGATGTTCATGAATTGATGTATAAATATATATATATATATATATATATATATATATATATATATATATACACACACACACATATAATGACCACAATAATGAAAAATGGCATCAGGACTACCCAGCATGACATCCTCACAATGATTGTTTTGATCCAACTAATAATACAATCCTCAAAATAAAATAAATGAAATAAATACAAATGGCAAATGACATGCAGTAAAGTAGAAGTAGAATGTGGCATGAAAAGTAAAGAGTTAAGTGAAATGTAAGTAGGCTTACTTTTAAATGTACTTAATTATACTTCACCATTGGTTGTATGCTGTGTTAGATTAAACTGTCGTTCAGTCACTTCTCATTATTGCATTACAAGACATTATTGTGATTTATATCGAACATGGCTTGGCTGCATATACGTATCATTAACACATTCCACTTCGTTACACTTAACTGCAGCACAATGAGGACTTCTAGTTTGAAAGGCAGTAGCCGGAAGTTACCTTTGAACTTCACAGCTTCGGCTGATTTGACATCCAGGACGTGTCCTGCAAATGCGACGAGATGAAAGCTAACGTTGGCTATCTTTTTAAAATTCCACTACTCGCTTCCCTTCCACTTCCTTAGCTGTCTCTCGAGTCTTTTTCCAGTTTGTGAATTTGTACGGCAGTCTGTTAGAAAAGCTTGTTGTTGTGAGAGAGACTTCAGCTGCAGTGAATATGGATTGATCTGTGCTGCTGAGGAAGCCAGGAATGGATTGAAGTGCGGAAGCTAGCGTTAGCCGGCTAGCCATGGAGGGAGACAGAGGAGCCTGTGACTTTGTATTGTTAGCTTCTGTACCGTAAAATGACTTCATGTTACTTATTCGCCGCCCGAAAGTATTCAATCCACGCATGTAATTCTTCTTAAAGTGCGCCAGTGCTATGCTGCGCACACGCCCTGAATATGTCAGCTGCCCCGCACATACCGCAGATACCCAGCTGGCTGTCAGCACGTAGGTCCCATTCTACACTGAAGCCGGGTTTTTCACCTTGCAGCCAAACACACCAGCTTGACTACCCCTTAATATGCTCCACTAAATTTGGTTAATTTTAAAGATTGAGTTCAGGTCTTCTAATTCAGGTGTTCCGCGTCATTAGGTGCCACTTGACAGCTTTAGATTGAACTTTGCATAAGTTGCAGAAGCAGTAGACCAGTGTGGGCCCCTCCTCGGTTGTATGGGAAACGGTGCCGGCTGTAGCAGGACAGCTGTAGATCAACGATGGGAGGCTCTGTGTCTTGCTGCATCTCCCCCGGAGAGAGTCCCAAGATCCACAGGAGAGCGGTGGAGCTGGAGGAGTGTCCCATCACCACCACCGAGGACGTGAGTGAGGACACTGGGACCTACCTGCAGCACATCAGTGACCGGGAGCTCCCCGATGGTGGGTTAATCGTCTGTGTCTTGTGCACACTTACACACACTCATCGATGGTTTAGCATCAAGAACAGAACCTTTATGCAGACTGCCGGGACAAGGACCTGTTTTTTGTGCAATGCTTCCCCCCTCCTTCACTTTCTTACTAATATCTTACAGAACTGGCCCAAGAGGCGAACCCATCCGACCACCCAAGAGCCAGCACCCTCTTCCTGAACAAGTCGCAGACAGACGGTCAGTATTTCTCTTTTTAAAGATGTCACCTTTTGATAATTTTTTTAAACTGTCCTCTGAACCTCTGAATGTCCCGATCACGCAGACTTTTTTTTCCCCTCCCCATTTCAGTACGGGAGAAAAGGAAGAGCAACTACCTGAATCATGTAAGTGTTAAAGTGACGCTCTGAAATGCCTCACATCTCTCCAGTCACGTGTCTTAATCCATCACCTCTTGTCGAGCAGATGTCCCCGGGGCTCCTGACAAAGAAGTACAGTTCCTGCTCGACAATATTCATCGATGACAGCACGGTCAGCCAGCCCAACCTGAAGAGCACCATCAAATGGTGACTTTCCCTCTGTATCCTCACAGAAATAGTTTTTGAATTTCATTGTGCAGGCAGTCTTCATTTAAACCACTGGAGAGGTGCAAAAGAATAAAATTGCATCCAGTGTTTCACTGTTTGTGTTGATTTCTCTCTGTTCCAGCGTCGCATTGGCCATTTACTATCACATAAAGAACAGGTAGGAAACGTTTGAAATATCGTCACAGATTTAATTTCCTACGTGTGTTGTCATACTGTTTTCTTTGCGGCCAGTCATTCATCAGTAAGTCAGCTAGTTAGTCAGCGAGTGAGCTGGTTTTCAAACTTTTTTTGGCAACTTTTTGCTGATGGCCAGCAATCAGCCGGCCCTTATGTCAGTTTGGAAACTGAGTAACGATGTTGGAGTCATTTAAGCCCTTGGCATCATAGCAGCTGAGGCTTCCAGAGACCTGAAATGAACACAAATAATGTGACATTTTGTCAGAGAGAAGTCTTCCACCTCATCAGGATATAAATCAAGTAGAATCTTTTAAGTGGTAAGAGGTAGTGAATCACTTTGCCTGTCAGTAGTAGAGTAGATCAGGTGTCCTGTTTGAGTGTTCAAGCTGACGAGACAAAGCGGTTGAGTCACTAACTTTAATCTCTGACACTATTAAACCCCCTCAGAGAAGTGATGGTAATTTTATGGGATTGGGCAACACTCACACATCTCACGTCGGCTCTGTGATGTTCTGCTCCTGCAGAGATTCAAACCGGTCACTGGATATATTCGACGAGAAGAAGCACCCTCTGTCGGTGAGTAGATGAATTCGATAAGGTGACACAGAGATACTCGGTGTTGGCTCTGTGCTGATTGACCGATGACGACACCTCCTGCCCAACAGCGAGAAAAGGTTCCAGACGACTACTCTGTGGTGGACCCAGAGCACAAACTCATCTACCGCTTCATACGGACGCTGTTCAGCTCTGCACAGCTCACAGCCGAGTGTGCAATCGTCACTCTGGTAAGTTTGTCAGATTTACTTTACAGGAGTCTGACGAATGATGAGAAACATTCAGGCCCTCTCATGTCTGTGTTGTCTGTGTCTTAGGTATACCTGGAAAGGCTCTTGACATACGCTGAGATGGACATATGCCCCTGTAACTGGAAGCGGATCGTTCTCGGTGCCATCCTGCTGGCCTCCAAGGTCTGGGACGACCAGGCCGTGTGGAACGTCGACTACTGCCAGATCCTCAAGGATATCACAGTGGAGGACATGTGAATAACTCGTCTCTGCTTAGGCCGATTTCTTTTTAAAAATGCAGAATTCTCTGACCGACTGTCTGCTTTTGTTCTGCAGGAATGAGATGGAGCGGCACTTCCTGGAGCTCCTGCAGTTCAACATCAACGTCCCAGCCAGCGTCTACGCCAAATATTACTTTGACTTGCGCTCCCTGGCTGATGACAACAACCTCAGCTTCCCTCTGGAGCCGCTTAGCAACAAGCGGGCCCAGAAACTGGAGGTGAGTTTGTTCGTGGCTGAATCCACACTGCAGTACGCTGTTTTCTTTTTATCAAGCTTGTTGTTGTTGTTGTTGTTTGGATCGTGACAGTTTCCATGCTTGTGACTTTGTATCCAGGCCATCTCCAGGCTCTGCGAGGACAAGTACAAGGACCTGAGTAAAGCTGCTATGAGGAGGTCGATCAGCGCCGACAACCTGGTTGGCATGAAGAACTCCCAGGCTGTGCTGTCTTAAGTATCTGGCGGCCATCTTGGATGTGGCGAGGAGGTGGAGCAGCGGGCCAAATGGGAAGCTCCGGGATGTGACGCTGCAGCCAAGAAGACAGACGGCATTCGTCAAGAGACATTTTCAAAGTAGAGTAATGTCCATAACTGAAAAGTTTCATTACAAAATGTTAAATGTCGACTTTTGGGAGGAAGAAAAGACCAGAAGGTTGACCGTGCAGCAGCTCTAAACTATGAGTCCAGTCTCTGTGTGTTCATTACAAAGTAAATTTAAGCTATCTGCTTCTAAAGCATGGTGATTTGGTGAAATATTTTGCAGATTGTCACTTTTTTTTTTTTCTTTTTTCCCCCCAAATGGTGGACGTGTAACTTGGGAAGGAATCTGCATGAAAATGCTTCCCGAACCCACACAAATTGAGGACCTCATCTTCTTTTTTTTATTTTTTTTTTATTTTTTAAACATAATTTACATCAGCCGACCTTTCAGGAAGTTCGTTCTCTGGCTTCTGCTCTCTTCTCTCCACCAGCCGTGTCATCACTCCTGTATTCACATGACGGACTGTACTGAACTACCCTGTGGTGTAGTTCTGCACATGGACAAAGAGTAGACTTTGTTTTGCTTACTATGTAGGCTCCTATAGCTGTGAAATGTACGAGACTTTATTTAATTCAAATAAATTTCGTTCGCTGTTCAAGTCGAGGCTGCTTCGGTGGGAAAATGTGTCTGGGTGACTTTTGTTCTGTGGGCGTTTTGGGGTGTTTTTGATAAATGAAGGAGTGAAAAAACAACCATGATGATTGGAACAATTAATTGTGCTTTTTTTTGTTGTTCTTGTTGGTTAGAAGAATAATCAGTCGTAAATAAAAAATCAGTTTGGGATCTCAGGGCTTCCACATACTTGGTGATACTTGCAGATGATACCTTTTTTAGTTTTATTTTTTATATACATGTATTTTAAAATAAGCTCCCATCTCCTTCAATTGTTTAGGAAAACGCTGCAATGCTGGTTTTGGCAGGAAGATCCAGAAATGAAACTAAATCTGACTTTCTGTTGGTATGAGGGTGAGTAGATAATGTCTGAATTTTCATTTTTGGTTGAACCGTTCCTTTAACTGCAGTATTTAGAGTATATTGTATTTAATTACTTTCCATCACTGATTAGTCTGAATTTTGACACAAAGCTTGAAGTCCAACTTTGAGGTTCTTGTACTTTCAGTTTTAGGTATTTCAGGTATTTCAGTTTTCCACTTCTTTATTCTCCCACTCCGCCGCATCAGAGCCGGAGTGTAGCGCATTTTTAATTTTATATTACCTAAAGACAAAAAAGAAAAAACTGGCAGAATGTCTGACCTGATACCTGATCTGTCCCTACAATGTGATACAGAGCTTCCTGGAGAAACAAACAGTTTAATGTAACAGCACACAATTCTGTGTATACGGGTTGTTTTATTTATGAATGAATGAATGAATGACTTAATAGCTCACCGTATCCCCTAATGCTAAATCCGTTTCCATCCAATCCTTCTGGCTTCATGTGATTAACAGCTGTGGGCTGAAGTGAACACCTTTTGTGCAGTTCCAAGCCTAAGCGCGTCCATTATCCATTCATAGCCTCACACTGAATGCTGCGAACGCAAGGCTGCTTCATGATGCAGAAATAAAGTCAGCAAAATGAGATTTTAATCACAGCAAGTAATTCTGAAGTAAATGTATGCAGACTTTGACAGTTTATGAAATGGCATGATTGCAGTTGAGTGTCTCAGGATGCCTCCACGTAGTGCTTTGTATTGAATGACTGTTAAAGCTGAAGAAAAATATGTTATATGTTCTCAGTATGTCTTTATACTGGTGCAGTTGCCAGGTAACCTCATCGCTGTGCCATTTGTTTAACAAGACATAGATTTCTTTAATCATCACAGGAAATATTGTATGTGCTAAATGTAAAAGAAAAAAACATGTTGACTGCATGAAAGTCAGCTTGTATGCTTGAATCTCCTGTGTGGACTTTTTGTTTTCATCCGACACTTTGAATGCTGTTTGTCTCAGCATTGCGGTTGTGTGGGTCGTTTTCTTTATTTTGTCATTTTTTTCTCTTCCTTAAATCTCAGATTCAGTGATGGCCCCTCCTCACCGCCGTTCTTCACACAGCTGGCGGTGTTGGAAAATGCAACACCTGAATTGCCCCACCAGCTCTCTTTCCACCTCTTCCAACATGACAGCTACATGTGGCAGGAATCTTAATGTGGACAAAATGTTTAGTGGCTTTTCCTGGGACTTTGCTTTTTCAGATAGAACTATCTTGGCACTTTTTCTTGTGTTTCTTGGTCGTGCCCTCTTCTCAGAGGTGAGATATAAGCAGCTTCTATGGCAACCACAGTACGTTCTGATCAACTGTATTTCTGTTTGTGGTCTTGGGATGAGTTCTGTAACTGCTTTGGTTGTACTGTCTTCTGTAGTACGCAGACACGCTCAGATATATGGATCTTGGTGCATGGCACAGTTCTGTGTGTTGCGGTGTTTTTTCCTAACATCCCAGATGACTTCGGCTCTAATGGCTCTAGAGCGCTACATATTTATCTGTCAAGGCTTCCACTACCTCAGGATGGTCAGCACCCACAGTATTCATATTAGCATGGGACTCATTGGGCGGATCAGTGGAGCAGCGAGCCTTCATGGAGGGTCAGTGTTAAGTCAGTTTCAGTGTGGCTTCCAGCGGCAAACCAGCGGGCTCCTGTGCGATGCTTTTACCGTCAAGGAGCGCATCACATTTTCCTGGGAAGATACTGATGTTTGTGCCCCCATCTGTCATAACAGCTTTGTGCATACTGGCCATCTGCTACTGCTATGGGTGCATGTATCGTGCAGCGCTCAGGGTGAGCACGGCCCTGAAGTGTAAAAACCACCGAGCCGAGTGCACTGTGGGACTCTACTTTTTAATGTTTTTGCTGCACCTGGCAATGAACATATCTTTTGTCATCCTTACAATGAAGGGAAAGAGTAAACCATCCTCCTGCAGGACAGTTGGCTCCATGGTGATGCCATTACTAATAATCCTCCAGGCACAAATGCGGTTTTCCTTAACCGGAACCCGCGGATCTTTTCTGCGTGCCGCTCTCCAGTCGCAGCAGAGGTGGAGGTCTGATGGGAGTGGAGAGCACACATGTCAGACTGAGCTCAAAGGACAGGTGGAAAGGGCGGACAAGGAATTGACAGCTTTTGATCTGCCTGGCTCTGTTTGTCCTCCTGTTACAGAGGACTGTTCACAGTGTCAAACCACCGACTGCATTCAGATGTCTCCATGGTCTTTAGAGCAGAGCATTTGTAGTGGCACACTCATGCAGCATAATTTGCCTAAATACTCAGAGATGTATGTACATTCAGATGTGTAGAATGGTCTCATATGAGGTATGTAACTGGGATTGGCGTTTTAAGTTAATTTTCATATTTGAGTACTGAATTATTATGATGTATTTGCTAAAAAAAAACAAAACATAAAACTCTGGTCTGAAAAGAAGATACAAGTGAAAGTGGTGGCAGCCACCTCCACTCTCGTAGATGTTTGCTGTGGTGCTTGCAGAAATGCAGTACCTGATTGTGACCACAGGAGGACAGTGCTGCTGCAGCGTGTGAAGCAGCTGGCCTGACTGCAGGTGTGAGATTAGTCCATGTGTTAATGCGACATCCTCCCGACTCTCCAAAGCTCTGGTGCAGCTTGCGTGTGTCGTTGCCAGACTGGAAGATGGAGAGAGACGCAACCAGGTCTGTTTCATCTGAACTTTTCAGATGAAGGCTCAAATCCTTGAGGATCTGTGAATTAAAGAGATGTAAGGTTACCTTTTTGAAAAGAATTATTCCAGTTGAGGGTAAAATTTCTGTTGGTAAGAAAAGACAGGATGAAAAATGACAATTTTAATTTGATAATCCTTAAAAGTCATACTCAGTGTGTGTAGGTTTGTTTGTGAGAAAACTTCATCTCTGTACAGTGTGTGTCATAAATACTCGAATCGTACCAGCGCAGGTACATGAAAGCTGTCATAATCTGAAATGAATAGTGTGTGTGTGTGTATCCTGTAGGGATCACAGTGCCAGTGCAGCTTCATTAATCTCTCAGCATCACGGGACTTGTCTGAACTCTAAAAGAGGGCTGGAGAGAACAAGCTGCCCCCCCGGGGAGTCACTCCGTTTACCCTCCACACACTCAGGTCACTCCTCATATCACACACTCTTCAGCTTTACAATGTCAAACCCTCCAGTAGGCCTGAAAACACAGAGCTGCTGCTGCTGCTGTTGAGCTGCACAGAACGTGTGTGTGTGTGTGTGTTGTGCGTATTGGTGTGGGCATGCTTGTCCATGCATGAAGAGTGACAAAAGGTGAGAGGTGCATGTTAGACAGTGAGACTGTTTTCTAGCAGTATGTGGGTCATATTGAACGTGTTGCATGATTTCTTCAAGTAGCAAAAGGCAAAACTGTGCCATGACTGTATCATAAATATTTATCTCCCCTCAATAATGCATAGGAAAGCACATATACTGATTACATTACAAAACATGCTGCTATAAATATCTCAAGACTCTCACGTATGGATAAAATTCACACTGTGCAGATTAGAGTTGGACCAGCAGGAGGATGTCAGGAGGATATTTGCATTTTCATACAAACTATAGCCGTCTTGCAACGTCATCCGTCTCCATAAAAGAAAAAGAATTTATCTGATTTTCTTCAAGTGGGATTCACACCACATCAGTAGTTGTAGTAGTCCTGGAATCAGTCACGATCCAATCAGATCTAATCAGATCACCTGTTTTCCTTCCTTCCTTTAAAGCATCGCACTCTGCACCACAGAATGGTCCCAAGTGGATTCAGCACAAAAGCTTTTCCCGGCTGAAAAGCGGTTTCCCTTGTGTGGAAGATGAATGAGAAAATAAATGGCACTTGTAATTAAATTAGTCTGGGATGTGACACGTTGGGCTTCCACGCTGCTCCGATCCGCACAAAAGGCGCCGTCGTGATTTTCACTTTGTGTGCTGTGGTGTGTGCTGACAGCTTAGTGGAATGTCATCATTTACACCGTTAGTTGCATGCTTTTAGAGTGTAAAAACTTGTTAGTGCTTAATGTTTCACCGCTGTAGAGGTGTGGGGCAGTTTTCCTTAAATCTGATCCCAGCATTTAAATTTAAATTCTCACTGTCTACAACATCTGGCCGTGGTTAAAGTAAAGGAAACATTCTGCTTGCTGTTACTAACATGGATCCAGTCTGACAGGATGCAAATGCTCGTCACCCTTGTCATACTCTGCACCCTGCTGCACATGGAGACTGGGCTGTGTGTTTCAGGTAGATGACTTCATGGGTGTGTTTGTTTTGAAAGATGTTTCAGATACATTTCTGCAGGTTCTTTGCACGGAAATGCTGCATCATCTCAACAGATATTTTAAAAACCAAAAGGTAAAAATTTTGTGCTTGTTCAGATTTTGTTGGGTCTTTTATCCAAGCTCCTACCATCCAATGGCACAGCCTTCATGTCAACATTGCCACCCTGCTGTTACTACTGCTGAGTTGGCACGATAATGGTGGCTGACTGCTGGTGGTCTGTCTCTCTCCTAATGAGCTTGGTGAAAGATTTAAACCTCATTTTACGCCCCTGGTTCCTGGCATCAGGAAGAAAATACCAGGACAGCCAGTCTGTCAGTGTTAAACCAGACATTAGGCAGATGCCAGCAGCCGACTTGGTCCAAAGAGAGCCAAATACACTTTGACCTTTAATGGGGAGAAGGTGAGGAAGCGAAAAGCTTCCATTTTCACTTCCCAATGCTCACCGCAGGCTTCAACATGAAACCAGTAGGATAAAGACACAGAGTGAATCATAGTGTGTGTCGACGTGATGTTACATGGACTTCTGCAATTGAAAATGTTCCACATGGCTGAGCTGCTGTGCTGTGCTGGCTGGTAAGAGCCAAAACACGAAATTGCTCATCCACGTACATGTTTTCATTCGCACAGTGAATGAGAAAATGTTGGCTATGCTAAAACAGGTGATTTCCCTTTTTTTCTCCCTGCAAGATGAGGACGTTCCGCAGCCATTTGTGTCAGGTTTTGCTTTTTTATGGTGCAGAGTGAACAATTTGCAGTCATGCAGTGTTCAACAGCCTGTGCCATGTTTAATATATTGAACCTTTAAGATTACTTGAGGTCAGCCATACAAATAAGTTCGACTATGCAGGATGTGAAAAGGCAGTTATGAAGGAATAGATTTGGGAGCTTTGGGATGCGTCCGAGGCCTTGCGGTTCCCCTGGTGACCAGCGGAGCCTGTGTTTTAATGTTCCTCTCCGTGCTGCGATCAGCAGATCCATTAGAGTGATGATGACGCGCTGAGTAGAACAAAACTGTGTTTAATGGGCTGGAGGCCCGGCTGCTGTGCAGCTCTGGCACACAGCAGAGAGGGCAGACGAGAATGCATGTGTGTGTGTGTGTTTTGATGTTATTGAGAGAGAGAGAGGGAAAAAGTGTGTTTTTTCCTGACTTGTTTTGGAGTGAGGATTCTGAATTTGCGTGGGAGACGGGGGAAATCATCTGCCACACTTGCAGCTCTGTGAGGCTGCACTCGGGCAAGAGCAGCGTGTTGATCACCAAAGTCAGTAGGCTTCATCCTCATGGGTCCATGAATATCTGCATCAGCCAGGGGCCACTGATGGCTCCTTCCAAATTCTCAACCCCACTGCAGGCCAAAGCCACGCTGGATCTATTGTTGACCTTCACGATCAAGTAACTGTACAATAGCCCGATTCCTCAGCCAAGAGACTGTAATAAAGCTAATGGAGCAAAAGAGAGGAGAGAGAAAGGGGGGAGGAGACCAGGAGACAGCGATGCATAGGTTCCCTGTCCAATCTTCTTTGTGAGGCCTAAAGACTGCATGTGTGTGACACCTCATCATCCACGTCTGCCTTTACATGAGCTCTGCTCTTTCTTCTGCTGCTCTGTTCCTCTCCCACTCGCTCTTCTTTCATGTCTGTATAATCCTCTTTTCTATGACTCTTTCATACTCTCTGCTTTTTAATCGGGATAATTAGGCTTTGACTTCTCCCTTGCTGTTCCTTTCCAACTGAGGACGGTGGAATACCTAAATAATGCTCCGTTATTGGAGGATAGTAATCCAAAAGGTTGTGTTTTTATGACGCTGGTGAAGGTTGAACATAAGACAATGAAGTGGGGGTTTTATGGTCCATGATGCTTTAGATTGTCCAGAAAAAAATCCATTTAAGTAACAGCGTTATGCTCTACAGTCGGAAATGAGATGACGGTACAGTGCTGCATCACCAGGTGCTGTCCTCTCATTTTCGCTCCTGCTCCTGACACAAAGATGGTCTTCAGTCATTCAGAACAGTAGAAATGTCTGGAATGTCTGAATATTTCCAAGAAGAAAGAAATAAACAGAGTTTGCAATTTTTTCGTCAGCTGTTTGAACAGCAAAAAGCTTCCTAAGGATGCAATTTTTCAAATTAAACTTGACCAAAATTGGGTTCTGGAACATGCATAATTTGACTTGTACGTTGACTGTCAAATGTCAGAAATGTGCATTCATTTATATAATGACTCGATAACAGCAGTGTATATATATATATTTTTTATTTATTCAAGCTGTAGAGCTACAAATCATATATTTCTGTCAAAAAGTGTTCCAAAATACAAATGTGTGCTCGATCAATTTCCCTGCTGCCTCTTTGTTTTTCTTGTTCTTTTCTGCCCAATCAAAGCCCAACAATTCTCTTCTCAGTCTCCTTTTCCATTTGTTTGAAAAAAGAAAAACCCTCAGCAATCAATGTAGCGACTCAAAGAAAGACATTTTTTTGCAGTGCAGCACTGCCCAAGACTTCTGCTGCTCAGTAGCCGCAGTAACGGTTAACAGGATTAGGCATGGCTTACATAAACATCTCCCATGGCAACAGTGCACCGGCGCCTGGCAAAGGCAGGGAGGGGAGCCGTCACAGGAAAACATCATCATTGGTCCGTTCAGCTGAGAGTCAGCTGGCTCTTATGCGTGATGTGTACAGTCATGTGTTTCCTGTGCTCTCAGATTGGGTTCATCGTCACACAACTTTTAGCCCTTCAGTTGCTGAGCCGACCACCATCAGTTCCAGTCACCAAGAAGTAAATCTACAAATTTAGTTTTGTTTTTTTTTTTTAGTGGATAAAAAACATTTTTAGTTTTAGTTGTATTTTATGGATATTTTGTGCAATTTCGTAAAATTCCTTTTATCCCGTCAGTGTTTCAACCCAAATCCTGAAGACTCTTTGCTCTTGTGCAGCTTCTCTGTAGTCTGTGTGTGTGTGTGTCCATTTGTGTGGCCTGCCACCGCCGTGACACTTTGGCAGCGACGCCTGAAGTCACGTCCCGTTGGATATACTAGGCCTTTAGAATGGTTCATTTCCCATAATTCCCTCCGGAGAGACACATTGCTCACTGCCTCTCACAGCCTCGGCTCTGAAGGAGAGTCGAGGTCTCGGCATCTCTCGCTGTTTTCCTCGAAATGTCTCTGCTAGGATCCAGTCGACATTTTCTGTGCACGAAGGAGGTCGGGTTTGGGTTTTGAGTTTTTAAAGGGATGGAAGAATTTGGCTTTTTCTCTCATTATTCTGTGCTGAATGTACAAAAGTGCTGTAATATTTTCAGCAATTTGCTAACTGCAATTTAAACTCAGCAAAGTGGGAGACGATGTTTAGTTACACAAAGACACACACACACACAGTTATCCTTGTAGCCATGCAACACACACCCAGTTTCAGGCTTCAAGGAAGGCTGATTGGATGTCCCAAACGAGACCACAACCAATGAATAATAAACATGTTGTCACCCACGAATGATGCAGTCTGTGTCACCTTGTCTTGTAGTAGGAAGCTTTGACCCCTTTGGTCCAGCGCTCTAATTTTGAAAATGGCAAAACATAGTGATACGGAGACTCCATCCTCACCAGAAGAAAACAAAACAAAACATAACATTAACATCTTTTCTCCTTCACGGTGACCATTTTAACAACCCTATTTCCTCATAATCACCTCAGTTCATCCACCTTCAGCCTCGCTGTTAATTTGTTCCCCCTCCTCTCTCTCTCTCTCTCTCTCTCTCTCTCTCTCTCTCTCTCTCTCTCTCTCTTTCTCTTTTTCTCTGTCTGCTTTGCTCTGTCCTTTTCCATTTGTCCCTTTCCCTCGTCCCTCTCAGCTGAGATAAGGAGATTTATAAGGAAAAGAATTGCTCCATTGCCTGGTGAGTCAGGGAGTGTTTTGCCTCTTCTGACCATATCCCAAATGCTTTTTTTTTTTTTTTTTGCTTAAGAAGGAGGCCGACTTCAGTGTCACTATGTAAATTTAATGTCACTCATGGTGACAGTTTAGTATTGGCCATGCCAAGTATGTCCTCTTTCTGTCAATATAAATAATAAAGGTGCAAAACCTCTCTTGCAGTTTTTTATTCAGGACCACAGTGTACTTGCTGTCAAACCAATTCCGGTCCTGTCGGTGGGTCCAGACAAAGACATATTTGAGGAAAACATGAGGCAGCACCTTAAATATTTGCACCATTTGTCCTATGAAGAAGCTTCTAAGCCCTCCAATTTCCAAAGCGATCTTTGTTGAACAAGTCTGCTCCACTCTGGTCCAGACAGACCTCTGCATCTTGCCCCTGCACAGTAATTGCAGGGATTAAATTGCGTTCTTGTGAATGGCTGTAGTCTGAAGGGCTGCTGCTCTGCTCACGCAGTCGGAAAGGCATGATCTGATAATACAGAACACATTCACTCTCTTCTCTGTTCTCATCCTCTGGTTTCATGCTCATTTTCTCTCATCTCTTCTCTGATATCACTTTGCTGAGTCTTGCTTTATGGATGAACTTGATTGCAGTGGGCTGCCACTTTGTCTTACAGCACAAGAGTCTCAGCAGTCACTATTCAAATCCAAGGCTGTGATTGGTGATAAATGTGTATAATTAGGCTGAGTAAGGGCCTGTAGTCTTCCTATTGATTTTTTTTGGCTCATTTAGGGAATTAAGGGATCTTCAAATTCCTAAGCGCAGCAGACAGGACTGGGGAATTAAATGAGAAGGTCCCATCTTTCAGGGAGCTCAACTTGCTTTCCTACATGTGCTTGCCAGATCAGCTAATTTAATTTAATTTAATCATTTTAAGCTATGGTTTGTGTACACAAATAAACAATATCAGCAGGAGAAAACCCAGCATGTTTTTTCCCAAAACTATCTGTCATGGTTGAAGTGTTTTGTTTGTCCTGGGCCAAATCAATCGCTGCTGAAATGTTCCTCTCTGACATTGCTTTTTCTGTCCTACTTATTGTTGGCACCACCTCTGAAGAGGGAGCGTATGAACTGAATACTGTGTTCACCTTGAGATGTCTCCCTTGGCACTGGTGTGTTTGTCGACCACGAGGGGGTCTTTAACCTACATAGATAGCTACATTAGTGGGGCTAAAAGCACGCCACAAACAATACTGGAAAACAGCCAAGTCAGCAGCGGGACATGAGCTATGAGCATGATGTTTGGACATAAGGGGGGGTGGATAGCTTCCCTCAGGCTCTTTCCAAGCTTGTTCCAAATGAAAATAGCCACAATGCAATACCCCGCTGCTGTGTTCCAGGCGCACATCTTGTGATGACCAGAAGGAGGACAATGAATTAGATTCATAAACATCGTGCTGGATTTTTTTTATTTTGCACATTGGAAACATTAGACTGACAGAAGCATATTGAAAATGACATTAATAGATTTTTTTTAAATTATGAGTATTTGTTTTATTATTATTTTGTTTTATTGTTTGCTTGATTGCACGTTTATGCCAGGTAGCCTTGGGCAGCTTCGTTGACAACTGATTGCTAGGATTTCCTTCAAATGCAGTGGGTTTTGAAGTGATGGAAGAGGTTTGAACATAATAAGAATAAATAGGTCTAAATGTGAGGAAGCTAAATAATTATGTGTCCAATTTGTGATCGAGAAAGCTGGTAAATTGAGCATAAAATATGGTGTTGTAACATCTTTAAAAGCATTTCAGCCTCTTTGCAGCTCTCCATATCTGTGTGAAAATGTGGCATCAGTCCTCTGTGCCATCTATGTTTCAGTTTTTGTCAGTGCCGGGAAAGCCCAATAAGAATCAACCTTTTCCACTTGCTCACAGCTCAAGAAGGTGAAAGCTGCGTATTGCAGGTGAATCAAAGGAAGGGAGCAGAGAGTCAGGTGGTCGATTCTAATTTTCCCTCAGCCTGCAGCTGATTGTGACGATAACGTTGCTGTTGAGTTGCATTACGCCGCTGTCGTCTGGCTGATACCTGATTGCAGCTTATCAGGAACATTTACATCAGCGATTACCTTCTGCCTGCTGTGAGTGAACCCACATCAGCTGTCTTTGTCCACTCCGTAAGACAGTAGATCTGTCAAAGAAAAAAATTGTGCACTGGAGGATTATCAGCTATCAATTGTGCAAAATAAAAAAAACAGCCACAATTTGATCATGTTGATGCTGATGTCCTGAGAGTGTAGATTCGCTTCTCTGTCGATAGCTTCATCATCACCTTTTCCCTTCTGTTTTTCCTTCTCCCGTGGGGTTGGGAGAAAGGTTGGACATTGGTGTGTGTGTGTTGGGGGAAGGGGAGTAGACATCACTGGATAACTGAGTTTCCCTTGGCAGCAGGCCTCGGAAGTGTCACCGCTCATAGACCTCCACTCTTAAGCGCATCCAAGTGCTTCCCCGTCCCTGCACATAATTTGCTCCTGCTAAAGATGAACCTGTCACCTGGAGGTTTTTCCAGCCGCAGATAGCCTCCATACTCCACCTTAGTATGATCCAGCAGGATCTTTACGCTCTCCAATTTTGCCTCTTGATAACCGTTTATTTTAAGGAATAATAATAATTACAAATAAGCTGGTTAAACTACTGAGTCATTTGGGGATCACTGAATGATCCAGAGTCACTGAGAATTACTGATCAAAGTACCTTCACTTAATAGACTGAATCATTGATCACAGGCCATGAGGGTCACCTCTGTCTCTGCAGTGCTTTCTCTTGGATTAGATGTGATGAAGAGGGACATTTCTGAAACAAGGAGGTGTCATCATTATTATGTATTATGTATGGAACCCTGCACCTAGGAGTCAGGACTGGCACTGGCATGCAGTGCAAGGGCACAGCAGCTTTCATCTTTTGCTTATGTGTTTTACAGTTCGATTTACATTTCTGCTACAAGGACTACTCAAACTAACAAGTTGTTTAGTATTAAAAATAAGTTGGAACTAAAACATGAAAACATCGACTGTTCCCAGAGTTTAAATCTATCCTGAATAGGTGTTGCAGTGGAAAAAAGGAAGAAGAGTAATGATAACACAACTATTGCATCTTTTAATTGTAAAGAGGACAGCTGATACTGAGGCCCAAAGAGAAAGGGGCAAAGAGGCAGAGAAATAAAACAAAGGCGTTCAAATGGAGGAAGAGAAAGGGAAAAAGAGGCGACTATAAGGGCGAGTGGGGAGAAATGGAAGGCAGATGAGTCTGCGTGTTAGTGAATGATGAGGTGTGTGATGGGACCTAATCTGCTGTCTGCTCAGTACAGTGCACACTCTGTGCTCTGACTGTGAATGGGATGCTGGTGCAGAAAACCAAACTCAAAACTCTGTGCCTCCTCCTGTCTCTTGTTTCTCTTTGTATCTCAGGCTGTCCGGATGTCTGCCAGTCTGCGTTTGAGGCCCATGTGAGATCAGCGTAGGCCTGCAAACTCTCTGGGTTGAGCTGCTTTTACTAATGATGTTGATGATGTCTGAAATGGAACAGACGGTGCATGTTCTTTCCTCCTGTTTCCAGTCTTTATGCTAAGCTAAGTTAGCCAGCTGTCAAAGGTGCGGAACATGAGAGTGGTGTCAATCTGACTCTCAGCAAGAAAGCATATAAGCATATTTCCCAAAATGACACACTATTCTTTCAAATCCAGCAGAGACAGCACTGGTTAATTCAACATTTCCCAGCCACTCTGAAGTAGTATATATAAACATGCCCACCGCCAGTAGGGGATTGGATGAGATCGTCTAAAATCTAAACAGGGTTGTTTATCGACAAAGAGTTTAGTAGAAAAGATGCCCTGTATGTATAAAACATTTATAACATTGTTTATTTTGAAGACCATTACCTCAAATCAGATTTTGTTTGTATGTGATGAAAAATTTACATAACCTTGTTCTGGGCAAACACTAAAAGATGTGAGTGCGCAGGTGATGCTGGAGACCAAGAGAAAGACTTATTATAAGTGCGTGGAAACAAAATTACAGCATTAAACAACATTAAGGGACAGGATTTAACCTTTGATGAATACGACAGTGAATGTTTTGTTATTTGATGAATGCTGATAGACAGTTTTGCTGGGAAACCTCTGGCACAATAGAAGATAAGTCTTACATTTCCAAGTGACTGTTTTTGTGCACTTGGTGAAAAATGATAGATTCTGATTCTGCCGCAGATGACAGGGGAAAGTCATTGAGGGAGAAGTTTTTTTTGGCAGCTTGCACTTTTTCACGAGGTTTCCAGTCAAACGGACAGGCAGTGTGACAGGCCAGTCAATAGAAGTCAGCAGTGATTATGCAAGTTGCTTATGCCTAATGAGAAAGGTCAGCGCATTGCCAAGAGAGTGGGACACGAGCCCGGTCTCACACTGAGAAGTACAGTACAGTCTGCTGTAGAATAATGCGCCGCACAAAAACATTCATCTGCACTGAGGAAAGCAAAATTTCCTTGATAAACAGAAATATTACTAGTTAAAATGCACATAAAAATAAATCCCACACTGATATTTTCTTTGTCTTATTTTATATCTCTGTAAAAATGTGATGTATGTATTGCTCCCCTTGCAAACTGAGGCAGGGAACCAGTTCAGTGTTAGAGGCGCAGGCCCACAGGACATCATCAATAATGTTGACAGAAAGAAAAAGAAAAAGAAATGCACTGTCTGCTTTGCATTTTTGAGTCCATTTGCTTTTTGTTGGTACATTTTTCATATTCCTGCAGACATGTTATTTTTCTAGCTATAGCAGGCTAAAAACATGACGGATACACAGGATGTCAGGTTTCGATGTTGGTCGCTCTGACCGCCTGTCAGCGAAGGATTCTTTCTGTAGAGCTGCCATTTTGCATCAACACCACATACATCATCCGTTATAGTAAAGAAAGACCCGTTTTACCTCCATTCAGAATGTGATGCAGCCATGAGGGATGTGGTTTTTCATAAAGGACTGTTAATAATTGT
The DNA here is from genome assembly GCF_020382885.2 of Scatophagus argus. Classification (NCBI taxonomy): domain Eukaryota; kingdom Metazoa; phylum Chordata; class Actinopteri; family Scatophagidae; genus Scatophagus; species Scatophagus argus. The sequence goes on along the minus strand of NC_058516.1, from coordinate 3,214,615 downwards.
ACAGTTGATTTTTCTCTGGCACTTCGCTCACTCCTGGTCTATGCTGTGACCAGCCGTGGCCTGTTGTTTGCAAACAGCCGAAGTCTGCTTCCGGTGCTGTTTCAGTCTTCTCCCCGGGGCCCTTGAGGTTTGACCCATGTAGTGTTTGTTGCAGCTGTTGCAAGTCGAGGCCAGTACCGTCGCAGTCATGTGATGACACCTGAGAAAGTTCAATTTGCTGGAGAAGGCTGTAGGATAAGCTCATGAGTTCCCTGAATTGGTAAATACTGTTTATGTCCCAAAGGTTGAAGGACTAGAAGTCGTGCTTCATTATGTACCTCTTTCATTTTTCTATGTTTTGCACTTCTTTTGACTGATTGCTACTGTCTCATTGGCTACCGGAGGGGGCTTACTCAGACACTTCTCAGTACTTTTATTAACCTAAATGTCAATTGCTTGAACATAAGCAGTGCATATGGATTAATGTATGACATTATTCTGAATATCTGTGAATGCATGGGATATTAAGACATGAAGGACTTTTGAAGAAATACTGATGCATGATTCTATTCATACACGTATGGAAAGATGACATGTTGTATTTGTATTACTGACATGTACTGTACCAGCTGCTCATTTCAGTACATATGATAATGTGAAGAGTGGCTCTGATGGGAGCAGTTCCCTGTCAGTGGAAAGATTTGTATTTCTTTTATTGCGTTTAGTACTTTTAGTGCATTTCCATGTGGCCCAACAATTTGTGTTATGTTCCAACCTGCACACCCCGCCAAAACCCCCACCCCACCCCACCCCATCCCTCGGGCTGAGCTAGCTTTGGTTGATAGAACAGCATCCTCTTTACACTTTATCTCCCTCGCTCATTGCTTTGATGTGTTGTGATTGCGTTGGTGTGGCGGCGGTGTGCAGGGTGGGAGGGAGGGGTTGGGGATGGGGGGTTGGAGAGGGGTGTAGCAGAGAAAAGCGTTCTGCAGTGAAAATGTGCTCTCACTGAAGCGTAGAGAGACTGCAGCACAGTGAACGAGCCTGTGCACCACCTGCAGTCGTGTACGTGTGTGTGTGTGTGTGTGTGAGAGAGAGAGAGGGAAATAATCATCCAAGACACAATGATTCAACACCCCGCTCCTCTCCTCTTCTCTCATCCTCTCTCATTTTTTTCTCTCCTCCCTCCTTCTCTCCCTTCGACCCAATTCTCCACACACACTACAATCATCTCACCCTCGGCCTGCCTTGTATCCGCCTTGCACCGTGACGCCTGCATGCGTGTCCGTTTGCGTGTGTATGCTGCGCATGTTGGCGTGTGTGTGTGTGTGTGTGTGTTCACCAGCACTCTCTGCTCAATATTCTCAAACACACTCTCCCCTCCTTGCTCTCCCCCTGCGACTCGCTGCCTTCCTTTTCATTCTTCTCCCCTCCTGATGTCTCTCATCCGTTCATCTTGACTCCTAATTCACTCTTTCAGTCCATTCTCTTGCTCCTCCACCTCTCCCAGTGATCGCTACTTGATGCGCACTTTCGTTCATATGCACACCGTCGTCTCCTCTTCAGCAACACTGGCTTCAACTCTGGAATATGAACACTGAATGAAAACACTCAATCTGTCATTCCCAATCGAAAAGCCTTCTGTTTCTCATCTTTTGTCACCTCTCTCTTCCTACCGTTATGTTCCCAGTCATCCCCCCCCCCCACTCTTTTGCTCCCCTCCTCCCGCACTGGCTGAGTAAGTGCTGCAGCATCAGTGCATGTGTGTATGTGTGAGAGAGCAGCACAGAGAGAGAGAGAGAGAGAGTGAAAGGAGAGTGTGTAAGCGGAGTGTGTGAGTGTGAAGCACCGGGGATCCTGAGCCTGGAGGAGAGCCGTGTGACAAGAGGGGGGCTCTTCAGCCTGTGGATGTATGTGCCAGGACAGCGTTTTTTGCAGGCGAGCGTACGTGTGCGTGAACGTGTGTGTGTTAGAGAGAGAGACGGTGAGTGTGGGCATGTCAGCGTGCATGTGTGTATGTGTAACAGTGTCGTCGACCAGCGACGGGCTCTTCGCATTATGCAGCCGACGGTGCTCATCACACTTTGAGGACTGACTCATCCAGACTGGGCTGTGGAGACAGAACAGACAAAAGAGAGAGAAAGACAGATGGATGGACAGAGAGGAAGACAGGTTTAGGCTCTTGATGCTTTGGGTCCCTCTAGACCGTCCAAGGGTCTAGTCCGTTTGTGGGACGCCAGTAGCTTCACAGTGCCCCCCCTTGTTCCCCCACAAATTGGAATTGCAGACACATAACCAGATAGGTAGCCAAAATTGCAAAAGAGGAAAAAAACCCTGAAAGAAAAATAAATCCCTATTCGTCGTCTGACTTGAAGGAAGGTTTTCAATTCATTTCTGCTCCACGGACTAGGACCAGAGGGTCTCCCATCTCCGCAGGGTCTTTTTCGCTTGAGATTGTTCCTTTTTTGCGGAGGTTGCAGGATCCTATACAGGAGATAAGAGGCTGGCACGCGAGACGGGACAGACGCAGGCATGGCTCGCCTCAACTGGTGCCTGGCTGCCGTCATAAGCTGGGGCAAGTTCCTCTTTGCTTGCTTCTTTCCTCTGCGGGGGGCCAAGCGAGACAAGGTAAGACTTCACAGAGGGGGGGGAATGGGTTGCCGCAAATGGGAGACTGAGAAGGGATTCTGTGAACTTAGAGGACGAGTTCTGCATCATTTCATCTTTCATGCCTAACTTCCACCCATTGAAGTGACTTTTCTCCAAAAAATATATCTGAAATTCTCTTCCTGCATGAAATATGCATCAGGATGGGCCTTGTCCTCAAACATTCCCCCAAACCATTACACGCATGCAGCCGGCTTTACTTAAACCACCAAATGACGTAGCTTTGAAAATGAGCTTGGCGACTGGTCATGGACCAGTGTTCTCTGGAAGACTGGTTGGTGTCCCTCTAAGTGCTGATTCAAGGTCAGTGTTACATCTCCAAGTGGTCTCCAGACAGCTGCCCCAGATAAAAGATGGTGTGGAACCATGGGGATCAGTTTTTGGACATGCCACTAGAGCCAGGCACTTGCAGCAACCACCTGGAACAAACAATAGTTGCTCCTGATACATCGGGTCACCTTGCTTTCACAACTGCAGAATTGTAATGCACCATTATTGGGGAGGGGGGTTTGCGTATTCCCAAGAAAGAGCTCTTGATTCTCCCCATTCATCTCTTGCCTTTGCTCATCATGCTGTATGTGCTCATTTTTGATGAGGGGGTGTTATGAGTCTTTCATTGCTGCGCCATATTTCAGTAGTCATATGGCACATGTGTATGAGCAGGGAAGGCCAAACGGAGTTCATTGAATGGTATCAGCTGAATGCACACTCTGTCTGTTTCCCCAGAGCCGAAGTTATTAGCAAAACCTTGACCTCAATCTCTGCCTTTTTGCTTTTCTCTAGCTGATAATCAATCATGTGTAACAACTGTGGTATGTCTAAATGGAATTATTTCCTCTTAGACACACTTACACTTGCACTTACACACATGTGAGGACACAGTGCCTGAGGTGATCCTCCAATGAATGGTGATGGGTGGGATGATTTTGAGCAGGTGATTTGTCCCCCCCCCGCTCGTCTTTTTTAGCACAGTGAGCATCTCCAGAGCAAAGACAGACCTTTTTTATAACAGTTGTCCTCAGGCAGGCAACACTGACCAAATCAGCTTAATGTGCTGCATCCTCAGCAGATTTTATAATCTCTTCCCGAGTGAGAATATTATCTTAAGGACACCTTTTGGGTCTTTCATGTGCTCTCGTTTTTATCCTCATCTTTGGCAAATTTTGCGTCATGGAAAGCTTTCAATTCTGAACATAAATGCCAGTCAGAAGGTCTGGAACTTGAGTGTTGCAGTGCTGTAACTCTCCCTCGAGTGCAGGCTCTCTGCTGCTGCGTATGAGAACCGTTTGGGCAGCGGTGGCGTTTTAAAGTCTGGCGATGATGGGATTTTGCTCGTGGTGACGCCGGAGCATGCAGTGCTGCAGCCGCCCGTCTCTTCAAGCCCCAACACCCTCCCACCAGCACCAGCAGCAACCCCCCCCCCCCCCACTCCGCCCCCCCACCCCATTGCCGCAGCTCCTTATCTCTACACCCGCGCTCAATCCCGCCACACTCCCCCTGTCGCACTCTCTTTCATCTGTGTGTGTAAATGTGTGTGGAGCTTGTTAGTGCCTTTGCAGATGCACACACTCAGCATACATCCCTTCGACCTTTTACAATGAATCCCCAACCCCTGATGTTCATCCAGTCGTCGCTTTTGCACAGCCTGTCCTGTCAGCGTTGTTCTTCAGTGTAGAAAGAGAATTTCCTTTTGTTTGAATTTGTTTCACTATCAGTGGTCAGTGAAGATTTTTGCACCATTTTTCAAATCAACGCGATAGGGAAGGTGGGTTCAGCCACATCTCCAACTTTTTTATCTGCACTGCAAAAAGGAACAGATGCTTGCCACCTGTGATGTACCCTTGTTCAGCTATGGATATTGTAGTCTTGCAGAAATAGCCATCATGAGAAAAATGTTGCTTGATCACTTCAATTTTTTTCTATATTTGAGTCCTGAGACTCTTATTTTATTATTTAGATTATTACATGTTTTTAATTGTTTTAGGTGAATTCCAAAATTATTATTATTTCCCCATATAAACATTAACCTCAAGACAAATCTTGAAAGCTAATTTGTGTGAGGAAAAGGCTGATAAAGTTTCACAGCAGTCAGGGCAATTGGCTGATCACAAAGATATCTGCGAAGTGGCCAGGTTTTAAGCTGGATGTAACCCGCAAGTGAGCTCTTCAGTGGCTCCATATTGTTTGACTGGGCAAATAAATCAATGAGTATTTTGCCCCTGAACACTTCTTGCAGTGTGCATGACAACCAGTCAGTCAGTTACTGCTCCGTCGCCTCAGCTGCAGCACTCGAGCTGGTCACGTGACCGGCTGGGAGGTGAAAGTGGAGAGGTAAGGCTCTGTGTCTTCCCTCTGAGGACCGCTGTGAGGTGTTCAGTTTCCATGGCAACGCGGCTCACACAGTCCCCACATGATGGGGCCGGGTTACAACAGGAGATGGGCTTGGAATATTGCCGGCACGAGTCTGGCTGTGAATGCACGGTGGTTTTGTCAGACAGAGATGTGGAAACAGTGAGAGAGGTGGAGGGATGATGATGTGTAAAGGTTTTCTCCACATGTGTTAATGACACTACTTTGGTACAGTGGAAGGGTAACCCTCTCATCACATCCTCCAGTTCAGTTTCCTTTCTGTTTCTTACCTTTTCTTTTATTTCAATGAATTTCTTCCTTCCATCTCCAGTCCTCTACTCTTCCCTTGTTTTCCTGGTTTTGTTCTTCTTATTTTTGCAACTCATCTTCTTGTCCTCTTTGTTTCTTTCTTACTCCACATGACTGCTGTCCTTTCCACCTGTGTCCTCACATCTCCTCTCTCCTCCTCTTTTCGTCTCTTTCTCACCAGTTTTCCTTTCTGTTCTTCTGTTTCATTCAGTTACCTGCCTTGTTGTGTCTTCTTTTCTCCTGTTTCCTCTCCTCTCCTCGCCTCTTCTCTCCTGCCCTCTGTATTTTGTGTTTACTTGCCTCCCTATTCATTTAACTAATGTCCCCCCGGGCTGTAAATTCACATCAGGCAGTGCTGCCAAAAGAGAAGAGGGTGATGAGAAACCTGTCCACTGAATGGTACCCTATTCTCTGTCTCCCAACTGCCTCACCAGCATATGCATGAAAACCTCATTCATTTCTTGCTGTATTTATCACATGCTCCCAACTTACCTTCCATGCTGAGTAATGCCGTCCAGCCGTGGCGAGAAGACTTCTGCTCTGAATGGTTCACTGTATTCTGGGCCGGCGTTCAGCATGATGGATGCTTTGTTATTCTAGCATTAAAGCTTTAATGTGATTGATTCTCCAGCGACAGAAGAGGAGACTGCAGAGTCAATGTGGCATATTTTTTCTTTTCTCTCTTGCTCTTTCTTTTTTTCACTAAAGCAGTATCTCTAATACAACCAAAATGTTTGAATCTCTGGTCTGGAGTGTGTTTGTGTTGGTGGAGTTGGTGATCAAATATCACTCTCTCTCTCTGTGTGTGCACGTGTCAGTGCGTATATGTGCATATGAGAGTTCCCCCAACCTTTAAATAGGTATGGCTGGCTGCTAACATCATTAGTCTGGGATTTAATAGAGAGTTTTACTGTCCCTTGATGGTCTAAATTCCCTTTTCTGTGAGTACAATTCTGTGGGAAACAAAGTATATGTGTAAGTGTGTGTGTGCTGGTGCTTGCCTGTCTGCCTGCCTGCCTGAGTATTCTCAGTGAGCTCCGGCATGTTGCATTGGGAATAAGGGAATAAGAACCTGACCTCACTGTGCAAAAATGTTGTACTGAGAAAACACACCACTCCCAATAGCACACCCAAAATCAATGTTTTTTGCAGGTAGCAAATTATCTCTTAAATGGCCATTCTGGCTGCATCCAGGCAGAAAAGAAACAACAAGAGATGCATGCATGAGCTGTATATGTACAAATCTAAAAGCACTGCTTAATCTGCAGAGACTGTGTGAGGAGCTGGTTGGAGGCCACTAGAGGCTGCTAGCAACCCAGTTTAGACCAGTTGGCTGCGAGGGGGGGGGCACTAAATCCATTTCGAAACCAGTTCAGGAGTTAACACGACTGCTAAAGCACAACAGCATTTCCACAATGTGTCCAAACTGTGCTTTTTGCTGACGTTATGTTAATAGAGTACACACAGCAGGAGACACACAAACACACACACACAGACACACACACAGATTATGTGTCAGGTTAGCCTATGGATTGAGGTAACTGTTACAGTGGAAGTGATGGAGTGCAGCAGGGATCAATAGAGGGTGTTTTCTCAAAATGAATTGGCTCTTAGCCCTTTATGGATCTGACTGTGGAGTGATGTAATATGCCTGCCCCGCTGATATAATGTTGATTCAGTGCTGTACTGTATATAGATGTACACATGAAAATAGCAATACCTCACATACGTGATCAAGAATGTTTGAAAACATGCATGTAAAAATATTTCATATGTGCACATGCAGAGGACCTCGGAAGTTGAGAAATGCACATTTAGTGATATAAGCAGGGATCAGTTTTAAAACTTTGTTCACGGGAGATGTTGGTCCCCAAGCTGTTCAGTTAATGTCAGTCACTTCAGATAACAGGTTCATTTAAATGTAAACAGAGACCTGTATGACCCAGAGGCATAAGAGAATGTATTTAACAACACAATAGGGCATATTTCTAATTAATAAAATAGCAGAAGAATATTGATTTAACACAACACTGTTATAGAGTGTCAACACAATTGATGTGAGCCCAGAAAAGTCTGTTTTATGATACCGCAGGAAAACTGAACAGGAAAACTGAAATACAGCCTACTGCTACCTGCTGCTATGGAGAGTTATTTCCTGTCGCGGAATGTACACACCAGTTGTCCATCAGCTGAAGTCTGCGCCGTGTTTAAGTGCAACTTTTTGTCTTAAAGGAGACTTGAAGCTTTCGCTGCCACTAGTTCAGTTTGAAGCTTCGGAGCTGGTGTTTTGGAGTGTAATACTAAACTGATGCAGCACCTCAGTAACACAGCAGAAAAGAGAAGGCAGATAATTTGCTTTTGTGGTTTATTAGACTGGATTTCAGAATAAGTTATATCAGCTATTTGTTTTGAATGTCACTTCTTTTACTCCAAGAAGAATGATGCATAGTTCAGTGTAGCCACATGTTCTTCATTGTGTACATATTTGCACGTGGCATTTGTTGTAGTGCGTGCATGAGGCTGCACGTGCATCTCTTTATATCTGTACAACAGCAGTGATGAGCCTGGCCAACTTTGTCACGGCAGCCGGTGAGTCCTGCAGATATTTTTGAAGCAGGAGATCTGGAAACAAGAAGGGGTTGCCAATGAAAAATTGAAGTGACATTAGCGCTGACATGAGCGAGCATGCTCGCAGAGGAAAGGTTTAGGGAAAGAGAGGTGAGGTATGCAATGCAAGGAAACCCAAGGGGTGGAGGGTGGTCAATGGATAATGTGTGTGTGTGTGTGAGAGAGAGAGAGGGGGGGGGTAATGAGGGACTAACAAGGATCATTTGAGGAGAGGGGAGTTGTGGGAGGGAGAAAAATAAAAGCAGAGACTGACCTCCCCCCTCTTTCCTCCATGGAATAAAGTTACCACACTTCAAGAGAGACAGAGAGGAGGGCAGAAGTGAGCGAGCGAATAAGGAAGAGAAGGAGAGGGAGAGAAGGACCAGGAGTGGAAGAGGTAGAACAAGCAAATAAGAGCGGGAGGGAGCTCAGATGCAGGAGGCTGACTAAGGCCATCAGAGGGAGAAAACGAGAGCATTCCCTTCCCTGTCCTCTGTGCACCTCGCACGTCTGGCATGGATCTGTGTCACCAAAGCCGGAATCTCTGGGAATACCGTGGACTTCTGCCGTGAGCCCCCGAGTGGCACTTTTCTCAGGATGCCCTCCGTCTCTCTGTCTCTGCCCTCTGCTCTGGCAGGGAGGGCCAGGACGTGGGTTTGTCTCTCCTGCATGTTTTGGGTAAGAAATTAGGATCCAGCTGAGGTCACCATGGAAAAAGATCCAGATTTTCAGAAAGAGAAAGAGCGGCATAAGACAAGGTAGAGATGTATTCAAACCGGCTAGAGTCACATTTATGAAAGATCAAATGGGTTTTTTGTCTGCTCAGAGCTTTATTGACTTTTCTGAAAGACTGAGGGTGTTGTCCAGTGGGTGGTTATGTTTATGTGTGAAGTGTGAAGAGGTGAGGAGTTCATGGTCAGTGGTTCCTTTTGAGATAACACAGCAGCACCACTGTTGCCTCTGACGCTGGTATGTTTTCGATGTTAATATTTGGCTTTAAGTTGACGAATGTTTGGTTTTTTTGAAGGAGGTCTGTCTCAGAATTGAGAAGGTCTATGCAGGTGTAATGCCATACTAATCAAATACGGAAATGAGACCACCTTTTGGTCACTAGAGGTCAAGTTCAGATGATCTCCTTCTCATACTCATACTACCAACGCAGATCTACAGTAGTTGACTCCGTTCTGTGATCCGAGCATGACTAATCTAGTTGACTGCTCTGTGGCGACTCGCATCACGGCGTTTTTGCGTCGAGTCCACACGACCTCGGCACTGGAGCTATTTCTGGTTTCTCCTGTATAATTTAATCTGCTGCTGCTTGCTTCTTCTCCTATCTGGGACTGACTGAGTGTGTCAGGAACCGGGGGCTTTCCACGCAGCATCTTGGTTGGAAAAAAAAAAAGAAAGGAAAAATACAAAAGTCAAGCACGCCAACACACCACTAAATGTGTGTGAAGAAGTGAAAGTAGGTGAAGTCCTTTTCTTGAAGAGGAAGATAAAGTCACACTTTAGGCTTGCAGTATCTCTAGTGTTTGACAAGCCCTTTGTTCTAGACATGTGGTGCAAAATGTGCCTTGATGTGCAAAAGATGCTCCTCAGCCGCATGATGTGGGTTTTCTGTGTTAACATGTTGCCACATCACACATTAGCTACATTTTAATGCTTCTAGCTGCAGAGTAACAGCATCTATATTGGAGAAGTAGGTGGATTTATTGCTTTTTTGTTGTATAGTGTATACACAGAGCGTAGTGATCGCACCCAAGTGTTAAATGAGGCATCTGTCCTACTTTCCTGTAGCTTGCAGTGGAGGAGAGGGCCATTTAGATGCAAGGGGAAAGAGGCAGGGAGGAGGAAAAGCTCCCACGCAGTTCATATGCAAAACGAGACATTGACTCTTCCAGATGCACGTGCTTCCAATCCAACATTATCTCCCCTCAAATCGACAACAAAAAAAAGAAACCGAAGCGTTGGAGAGGAAAGCAGCGGGGGAAAGGCAGATGAGTGCTGTGACATCAGCAGAGAGAGGAAGAGGAGGAGCGAGCAGGGGAGGCTGAGTGACGTGCAAGAAATGGGTTCTAAGAAAGCTCCTCAAATACATGCTATTAATAATTTATCACCCCACACACAGAGAGAGAATATTAGATTTGACATGCTGACAGAAACAGCTACAAATGCAGGCTAGTTTCTACTGCATTGGCCCAATGCGTCTGTGAGCTCGTTACTGCTCTACAATATGCTAAGCACCTCTGCAATGAATAACAACAACCGTTATTTGACACAGAGCTGGGGATGTGAGTTTTAACATATTCACTGAAGAATTTCCTGCCAGTGTTTACCCAAGCGCCGTCAGGGTGCTTCATTAAAATTGAGATTTTGTTCAAGGTGTTCTTTATTTCATCTCCAGCCCAGGAGCCACAATGAAAAGTTTCTGCAAACCGTTACGATACAAGATGTATCATATTAAATTCAGATCACATGTAGGCTTTATGTGAGCTGAGTTCCTCCGCAGTAGGTGGAAGGGATGACGAGAAGGCTGCAGGGCAACAGACCACTGTTTGAGAACACTTCAACGGACGTTTTGCAGCTGTCTTTGTGGCAACAAAACTTTTACCGAGACGTCGGGACGTTTTCCAGTTGTGTTTGTGGTGGCAAGTCCAGGCATTTTAAGCCAAAACATTTCCTAACTCTATTAAAGTTATGCCTAAACCTAACCAGACTTTAACCTCAATGTTGTCAACATAAATATGACTGGATGAAACTGAAACAAAAGCTTAAACATATCACATATGAAGTTTCAACCTGTCATGGGTTTGCAGAAACATACAGTGCCAAAACTACTGAGTTGTCTTTATTGTAAAATAGTGAGGCAAAAAATGAAACAAGGCTTTGTACAGTTGACATTGCTTTGAGGAGTCAAGTCATGCATTTTCTATTGCATCTTTTTAAACATTTAACAGAGTTTTTTGAAAAGGTCACTTAGTTAGTTAGTCAGTTAAAGGCCCAATGATTCAAACCAGTCATTTTTGAATCATATAAGTTTGGTATGTTACAAAGTTTGACTTAATGATGAACATCAAGCCTTTGTAGGCCTTTTTACATGCTTTTTGTTCATACTGGTTGTTTAATGTGACACTACGCGATTGCTCACATTACACAATAATAATTATTGCACTGCAGAAAGAATTCTTTATATCATGAATTTGAAATGAAATGCTCAGACACTACTTTTTTTTCTTTTTTTTCTTTTTTTTTTAATAATGTAGTCCAGTCCAAGGCAGCTGGAACACTGTAAGTCAAGATGTATGGTATATCCATCATGTCTCCAGTTGTCTAACAGAGTCCCTTATTGACTGAACAGAATCCCCTGAGAGCTCTGAAAATCAATCAGACTTCGATTGGACCGTTACTGCCTGCCACGCCTCTGTGTGTGTGTCACCTCTGTGTGGGTGTGTGTGGCCTGGTGTGTATTAGGAATGTCATTTCCCCTCCGCTAATAAGAGCACACATCTGCTAGGCCTGCTTGGTGATTAGCTTGCGTTGAGTGAGGGATTCTTGAGTAATGAATCTGTCTCGGCGTCTGCATGTGTGGGCCGAATGGTTAAATCCAACAACTTCAGAGCAGCATCATCTTTATTGGTTTACTTTAAAAGGACACGGACAAGATCGTTCTGTCAGTCAAAGACTGTCAGGTTGTGGAGTGTTTTTGGTTTTTGTTTGTGCTGATACATATATTGTAGAATTATTTGCTCAAAGAGAAGCAGAAAAACATTTTTCATACACTTGGTTACTTGTTTTATTATACAGTAGTAAGAAACTCCCTCTTAAGCATAAATCCACCTTAATTAGCTATTTTTAAAACTCTGGCCACTTTCAAGGGTCAAGTACTCTCATGTGGCTTCATCAGTGACTATCGTTTTTAAGGTTGTGACCTTCTGCAGTAAGAGCTGTCCAAGCTCTATTGTTGTATTTATATCCTGCTAACATCATTGTTGGTTTGGTTTGCAGAACCCAAGAGGATTTTTTTCCCACATGTAATAAAAATGGGGATATTAGTGGATTTGATGATGATGGTGATGACCACCTCCACGACATGAATCTACACTCAGACCTAGTTTTGGTTAACAGCCTCCAAAGGGACCCGTTCAGCTGCCACACAGGCTGAGTGTCCGCAGCTAGAGATCCCTCCAAGCTCTCATTGGAGCCTTCTCCACGCTCTCTTTTCCAACCAGTGCATTCATGCACGTGTGTGTATGTGTGCATGACGTGTGTTAATGTGTCTTCGAGAGTCAGACTGTCCCCAGAGAGCTCAGCCATCGCTCTGGCCGAACGATGCTCTGTGTATATGTGACCAGGTGATTTATATGAGATTTGACTGGATGCCTCCCACCAGGCCCCTCAGGCCACTGCCAGCCCTGCCCGAGACCCGGCTGTGGCACACTTCCCCTGGGCACTGTGCACTGCTCTGCCCCCGGATTTCAGTTTAGGAGGTGGTTGGGATGCTGTAGATGAGACTGTAGATGACTTTGAAAAGGCCGCTGCATGTTTTTCCCCCCTAAGACAGACTCAAAGAGAGCTCATTAGCAGACATGGCATCCTAAGTTCATTAGCAGCTGGCTAATGATCATAAGCAGCCTAGAGTTCATGATCACAGCTCATTGATCTTTGTGTCTCTCTGTCTGCACCTGGTATTGATCATATCGCACACTCGTGCAAACAGTATAACAGCTCCAACCTCATGTGCACACACAAATCTATGTGGGTGTATTTGATGAATCAGTATAACATCACATGTGTATACAGGGAGGTACTCATGGGCTCACATACACACACACACACTTTCTCGGCTTCGAGGAGGGGCTCTACTACAATCTGGCATCTGACCCACAGTGTCAGTCCTCTGGGATCGGGTCTTCTCAGTACCATAAATAAAACATCCTGAACTCATATCTATGGTCTTGTGCACTTATCCATACTCCCCTTCAAGTGTGGACACAGACAGGGAAACAAATGTGTGGCATCATTGACTTAAAATTGTAAAAAACAAAAAATCTGATTCTGTGCCTGTGCATTACACTGTCACAGTCTGCTTGACGTGCTCTGCTATGATTATGGGTCCTTCTGTGCTGCCGTTCACTGATACCACAATAATCACAGTGAAGAAGGGACCCTCGGGGGTTATAACCAGAATAATGACTATCCTGATAAGGGTGGGTTTCACTTTCCCCTCTGTTATTTTCCCATCCACAGTAAAAATGTTCATAGATGAAGAGGGCAACGCCCCAATGAACTTTGAATTCATATTTTCAAGTTTTTAATTTAAGAGTTTTAGGATCCGCTGATTTTTTTATTTTGTGCTGAGCTGGCAGTGTGGTTTCATCTAAACTGTGTTACAGACTGATCTCGCTGCTAATTTGAGCCGTTTGATTTGCCATCTGTGTGTTGAGATCACAGATTCAGAGGGAGTTCAAGAGCGGAGGCTGCCAATGAGAGCAGGGTTTACAGCGAGGTGACGCAGAGCCTCCCAGAGTTTCATTATAAAGTAGTCTGATGTGGACATGAAGCACTTTATAAATAACCCTGAGGATGTCATAGTGTTGGCATAAAAGTACCAATCACAAATTTATGTCCGTAAGACTGCATTACAAACTTAAGTGTGGAGTATGAAAGAGTGAGAGTCAAATTAAAGATGCTATTCAGCTGCATTATGGGAAATGTGGGATCAAGCTTTATATGAGCTTGACTCGTGCCATGGACTAAAATTCAGGATACCTCGACCTCTGCCTCTGATGATTGTCTCTTTAGAGTCAACTGTAATACCCTGCTGTATTCTGATCCTTATGTGTCCACCTGAGCAACTTTGACTAGTTGTCAGCAAACTTTTGTGTGTGTGTGTGTTCAGGTAGGGGAGGGCATCAGCGCTGTAACAATAGATGTAGTTGCCCTTTAAAGCAGTTAGAAGTGCACCACCCAGCCACAATTTTCATGTGTTTATGAAAACTTCTTTCTAGAACAGGAGAGTGTATGAAACATGTAAATAATGACACGCTCACACGCATACAAACATCGTGCTGGTTCTCGTGTTCCTCGTTCTCTCTCTCACAAAGGCTCCCATTGTTCATGACAGAATTTCAGTTTAGTTGAAATTGAAAGCAGGTGTGGCTCTGCTTTTTTCATCTTTGTGTGTGTGTTTGCAGGACTTCTCTCTCCCCAGCCAGTTAGTTTCTGTGGGGTCTGATCCTCACGTTGTACTTCTTTGAGTCACGTCTTCCAGCGTTTTGGCTCGTTTCGGCGGTCTTGGTCTTTGTCTCATTCGCTGCCTCTGTTCACATCGTCCATCAGCCAGGTAGTCCCTCATTCCGACAGCCACTCGCCTCGCTCACACACTTTATTCCTCACTTTGTATATAACTTACAGCAGACGGCCTTTATATGAAAGCAAGGGTATTTACCAGAGCCTTTAAAACTCATATGCTGTCAATTTCATCTCCAGAAAGTCCTCTCAGGAGGCCTAAAAAGATCAGATGAATTTTTATGTGTTTTTTGAAAAGAGGACCATATTTTATGAGAACATGTAAAAAGAAATGTCTTCAACTTCTACTTTTAGTCTCTAAAAGGCTGTGTTTATGTGGCTGTTGTTCCTTTGAGACAGTTTGGGGACAATCTGACTGAGCAATTAATGGACTACAGGGTTTGCTTTAAATGACATCATTATGCAAAATGATACCGTACATCTTTACTCCAGCCCTCTTTGTGTTTCTAAACCATTCATCCAGTTCATGCAGAAAGACTCGGACTGAGCTGTAAATGGAACCACATGTGGAGTTTTTACGTTAGAGGAGGCACATTGACCATGGACGAGGGAAGTTTGTGTTGATGTATGTGTGTAAGTGTGAATGTGGTTTTGGGTGTCCGGGCCTTAGTCCCAGATGTGGCAGCTCAAAATGTACCTGGTATAAACAGGACGTCCAGCCTACAAACATTTACCCTTATATTGAGACTCTCTCTCCTTTTTATGTGTATGGCTGATAAACGTGAGACGCGTCCAAACATAGTGATCAGGGCAACGTTGTGACATTAACAGTTGTGTTGACCTGTGTCTTAGAGCTTTTTAAAATGTTGGGAATCAGAAGTTTAGTATATCTGTGTTTTGCATCTAACTGGAATGAGCCTGTTCTTTTACATTTATCCCACATATATCTGTGCATGTCTTTTGGTATCCATCCATGATTAAATACGTGCACGTTTTGCAATTGCTCATGTGTGATGGGAGTATTTTGTGTCCATGCGTCATCCCTGCAGGAGGAAAAAGCATGTGCCTTTGAGAAAGTCGTCCCCTCTCCCTCCCTTCCTTTCACTCCCCCTCTGCGCTCCCACATCTTGGCTCTAAGTGGGGTCGCGGTCGAGGTAGCGTAGTGATGCTTTTCATTAGCTAAGTGCAACTGGGGGAGAAGAGCACAGAGCTTTGATTTACTGGGTCTGCTGTCTATAAGCCTGGACACACACCCCCACACACACTCGTCTTCTCCTCTTCCTCCATCCTCGGCTCTTATCCCTCTGTCCCTTTATGCCCTTTTTTTCTCTCCATCTACATCCATTTCCCTTCCCTTCTTTTTCACTCTTTCCCTTTCCGTCTCTCCACATAACTCCCCATTTTCTCTCTCTGGCCTCTCCTGGGAGTCTCTTTCTAACACGACACAGAAGACAGGGCTTGGGATTTTTGGTTTTATGTGTTGGCTTGTCTTTTTGGATAGCTGGCAGGTTTTTTTTTCTTTTAGAAATCAAAAACACAGCTTTCATTAAAGATCCACACCTTTAAAAGTCACTCAAAGTTGTTTGGTTTCTTTCATGGTCATCCAGGATTTTCTTGGTTAGCGAAATCCTTACTGATAAAAGGCCATTTCTTTGGTGTTTGAAACCCATATCTGGCTCTGCACTGATAAGGATAATCAATACTCAGGCCTTTTTTTATGTATTACTTCTACATGCTAATACTGTATCTCTGTAAAGGTCCACTTCATCTCTCTGGTGATTAGGGTAGCTACTGACGCCCATTTCCCTCTTTCTGTGAAAAAAAGTAGAGTCCCAGATGCTACATGGCAGCCATCCAAGAACCATTTGCACTCCTGTTGTGGCATTACTCGCCGTGGGCCTGAATGCCAAGATGTGCATGCGTTTTTGTTTTTGCGTGTGTGCAAACTTGTGATTTTTTTTTTCCCTCACTCTCCTTTTTTTTTTTTTATATCATCCCTCATCCATCATTATTTGACAGGACACATTGACCCCAGTTGCCGTGGCAGCCAGGTAACCATGGCTCCTGCCTGTGACACAGCTGGCTGCGTCTGATTGGTTTAGCCAGCGGCATTCTGCCAGGTCATCTTAAACATCAGGGCTGCAGAGTGGCACCAAGGTGCTTCACCCGCTATTTATAAACCCAGCCAGGCCCACACTGCAAAAGATGTCCACCTTAGCCAGTCATTTAATCTCCTGTTTAGACAGTAAGATTTATCCCACGTTTTGGACCACATTTATCTGTGTGATTTTTCTATTTCTATTTCATTTTTCTCCAGACATCACTATGTTGAAACAAGAAGATTCAGTGAGCAATTAGTCAAGAAAATGTTTTTAAAAACTCACATTTACATGTTATATTTCTGATCATTTCCCATATTATGCTGTCTTGTTTGCTCTTTTCTGCTCATTGTCCCTTTTAATTTTCCCGTCTCAGAGGTCCTCCAGTAATCGTGATGGATATCAGTCATCTCAGATTACATCCTTTCCCTGTGATGACACTGTGCCCGTGGTGTGTCTGTGTTTAAACCTGAGCTGCTGTTCATTATATCAACCAACTCAAGAAAGGAAAAATGTTATTAATGAGATGGATGGCAGAGAGGTTGTTCATTAAACTTTTTTTTGTTTTTGTTTTTTGTTTGTTTGTTTGTTTGAAGCTACCTGTTGTAACACGCCGCATCTGGCTGTGTGCAGCCAAGGTCAGCCATGGTTCCTCTGCGGAGCTTATAGCCAGCATGCCACGGTGTGACAAAAGCCATTAAGATTTAAGGAGATAGGGGAGCGAAAATGCTGAGAAATACACTTTTGTAAGAGCTTTGAGCCAAATCAACTGCGGCACATGGAGAGACAGACAGAGAGAGAGAGACAGAGAGAGGAAAGCCAGCAGGCTTCAGAAAGCAACCAGAAAATGAGCTCAAAGACAACGAAGCAAAGGATTATGCAACCTTCATCAGAGCCTCGTCACACCTGGAGTCCTTTGTAGTTGGAGTAGTTCTGGTTGTAGCAGCAGTGGTAGTAGTAGTGACTAAAGTTAGCAGTGAAAGGGGTGGTGTTGTAGCACGTAGTGAAGTTTTGGGATTGTGTTTAAACTTTCTTTGTATTAATGTTATGTTGTGATAACATTATGTTTCAGGTCTGGATAGGTTTAGACACTAGAATTACTTAGGGTTGGAAAAATATGAGGTTGTGCCTTTAAATACCTCATTTCATCAGTCCAGACATGAGTGAAACATTTCCTGACATGTTCTTCAAAATAATCACAGTTGATGCCACAAAGATGGCTCCAAAATGTCCCACCGATTGCTAAAATGAGCCGATTTGATGGTTGGTTGAAGTGGTCTCAAAAAGCGGTGTCTTGCTTGGCCCCACCTCTATGCATGTAATCAGAACGCGATGTAACACACATTATAGAAATGTTTTACTTCTGCAGGCATAGACCTTGTTTCGCTTCAGATGGTAAAGTTTACTACAGGTAGAGGTTTATAATTCTTTTTCTTCTTCTTTAATTGGCTCAAATTGTTGAGGGTTGGCCCGACAGTGAACACTGCAGAACACTGGCGTTGAAAAGCACTCTTCCATTTTTAGCTGAAATATTTTCACTCACAGTACAAAATCAGAATCTGTCAGGTGATTAATGGGATTGGTTGAATTTGTGTTAATTATTCCGAGGGGGGGCTGGTTCATGCCTGCTTTCAAGGTGATAGTTGGTGTCTGTAAAATACTGTTTTCAACAAAGAGCGCTGAGATTTATGGTCCAGCGGAGCCCAACCCAGACCGGCCCAGCTGCACAAATACACAAAGGAAATGACATCATTATTATGGCTCACCAAGAAGGCTGTACAGGCAAAGTGATGCTGGGAAAAGCGAGCCCAGGAGTGAGGAGAGGAGTATCCAGGATTGTAAGGAAGATGTTAAATTTCAACTTAAGATTGGGAATATAGTAACCGATAAGAACCAAAAAGCCTTGTACAACAGAATTCATGTAACAGCAAGAAAATGCATCACTCAGACCCAAAATGTAATTTCATGATGCTCTAAACCATTCACTGTCAGGCTGAGCCACTTTAGGGTTCGCAGACAGACCTGGTGACCCAGTTACACTGTTCTTAGCTGAACTTGGAACACTCCAGGTTAAACTAATCAAACCGACCCTGAGTAATGTGCAGCTGTTTGGAGGGAAAATTGCGTTTTAATTTGGTAATGCTGTGTTGGAAATGTCACCACGTGTCAGGAGTAAATGAGTTAAGTCAGGGGATGAATTTTCTGGGGATCCTCCTTGTTGCTGTCCTGCCAAGGAGCAACATGCACACATCCTCTACAAACCCACCTTCATCATGATCATCATCATCACTTGTGTCTCAATGTCTTTGCTTCAAAGGAGACAAAAATCACGTGCACTACTCCTGCATCGCTGCTCTGCACAGGATGCTGCAGCTTCTAGAACTGTTGTGTCCTCAGGCTGCTCTGAGAAATGTTTCAACACCCCAATCACACACACACGCACACACACACACACACACACACACACACAGCCACAGCCATACATACTGAAAAAAGACACACATCATTCCTCGAGTTTTTGAGGTTGTTGGCTGCTGTGAGGCTTTTTCCCTCCTCTCTCTCCTCGTCATCATTAATTAGTCATTTAATTAGAGAACTTCAAAGTGAAAACATCCTCTGCTGGTGGGCGGGCCATCATGTCAGTGTGTGCATGTCAGTGTGAGTGTGGGAAACATCGTGACACAAAATCTCAAGTCTCTGATTAAATATAAAAAAAAACATATTTTATGGTAGAAAAAGTTGATAATACAAATAATTGTGTAACAGTGCTGCATGTTTATTATGTTGCCGTAGCTGCTGTCTTACCATTTTTTGTATAAACTGGGCTTTAGTTCAGTTTTAAACATTATTATACATTTATTGAACTGTAATCTTTTCTATCAAGTTTTTGGAAGGAGCACTGTTCATTTTCTCACAAAAGTTCATCTAAGTGAAAAAAAAAACATTTAGAATAACAAAGACACAAGTGAACCGGTCAACTGAAACCAAATGCCGTCAAAGCCCATCAAAGAGATCAAACCCCCACGTGCAGACGAATGTATCATTGATGAATACCAAATGTGTTTCTGTTGGCCGTGGACCCGCTGGCATCGACTCAACTGACTACGATCTCCCTTCCTTCCTCTTTTTCCCCTCAGCCCGACGAACTGGAGGGCGTCCACACACACACCTTCAAGCTGAAGCCATTCAAGAAGGCCAAGAGCTGTGATATATGCAAGCAGGCCATCACCAAGGAGGGCCTCATCTGCAAAGGTGAGTGTCTGGCATGTTCAGTTCTGCTGGGCGTTCAACTTTGAATCTGACCAGATGGGAGATTACGGTGGCCAGGTTGAAAAAGGTTCCTGGAACGTATGAGAAAGTGATTCTGAGTGACTTTCTTTTTATCTGCTGCTGCTGCTTTTGATTGGCCCTTGTGCAAAGCATCCAACTCATATATTCATTCATGTTGAGCTTGTTTGGTTTGATGCTCATCGAACATCCATACCTTAATGGAGGCTGAAATTAGCTATAAGAGAAACTCATATTTCTCAACATTTTGACAAACAATACATATATTTGTTTTGGGTTTTTTTTGCAAAAATTAAAAGAGAAGAGAACACGTAGCTTCCCATGTAAATCTTGTGTGCACAGGGATAACTGCTCCCCCTGCATTCAGTCTTTATGCTAAAATAAACTAAGCTAACCTCATTCTTGTGAAGAACTGATACCAATCTTCTCATTTCGTGCCCCGAAAGTATGTGTGTATGCACACAAATGTCTGCTGTTTCATTTTGGTTTCTTTTCCCTCTTCCTCCGCAATCTCGTCACCATTTTGATTTAGATTATAATTTTAGAACAAGTGAAGGTTTTTGTCATCTCTCCAAAAAAAGTCCAGGGGAAATTAACATTAGAGGATTCCTGGGCAGCCTCCCACTTTCTCTGTTTCTTTCTCGACTCAGTCCTGCCACCTCTCTCATGCATTTCATTCCCTCTCGCCTTTTTGAACTACAAACACAGCGTCTTTAGCAGAAACCGAGTTGACAAACACTCAGAAGCCCGGCAGAAGGAGAGCGGGCCTGCATAGGGCTTTGGCTGAGGATTTGCTGTTAAAATTAGCATGGCTGCTGCTGCTGCATTAGCCTAGATAAGAGGGAAAAAAGGGAAAGAGGGGTGAGGAGTGGGGGGTGGAGTGAGGCAGAATAAAGAGAGAGAAATTGGGGTAGAGGGGGATTCAGAGATAGACATGGAAAACAAAGGAAAGAGAGTGCAAAGGGGAGCGCAGGAGAATTACTTTCCCTTTCATCCCTCTTTTGTTCATTCATCCTCTATGTTAAAATACAGTAGACTGCAATAAGCTTTCCTTGCCAAATGGCAAAGCACAAAGTCATCCAGCTAAAAGCCCCAAAACGGCCTCTCGAAGTCTTACAGCGGCTTTACATGTGCAGGCTCGGTTTAATCAACAAAAAATATTTTTTGTGCTACTAAATGCAAGCCTTTCAATCTGCTGCATGTGCACAAGCAAAACAAACAGACACATGTTAGTCTGACCATCCTTCCTGCCCTTTACAGTTACCAGGAAGTGTTGCTAGGGGCCCCGGAAAAAAGGCCACGTTGCTAGAGGGCTTGTGGCCAAGAGATAAGATGTGACAATGAGATGATGCGCTGCACACTCCTCCAGATGAGTGCGTATGTTTAGGATGTCCTAACTGAGAGATTATATTGTTATCTGCATGGTTGTCTGATTTATGATTTATTTTGTGCTCTTCATCGCTTAAGGTAATATTTCAGCAATTTCTGATGTGCTTTTTTTTAATTGGCTGCAACCATCAGAAACCCTGGAAATTATTTACATTTGCACAGAGCTTTATGTGCTTCCCTGCAAAGCAAACAATCACCTGCAAAGGATGCAAAATAGCAGAAAAAAGTCAGCTCATGAGTGCATCAAGTCTCTGCACTCGGGCTTTGCATGTTTTCCTTTTCTTATTTCCTCAGATGAGGCACTGTGAGGGTAGACTTGAGCCTCCTGTGGATAAGCGGGACTCATTAACAGTGTATAAAACCGCATGATGATGATGATCCCCTGTGGTGCCTGCATGGATCAGCTCCAGGTTTCCTTGATATATTGCAAAGGAAACTTAGAATGAAACCAATGCAGTTATTTGCACAAGTATTTTTGAAGATTTCTTTTTAGAAAAGTTTAATTCTCAAAACCTGGAATTCATGTAGCATGTGCACAGATATTTTATCAGTGATATCAGTGACAAATTTAATTTATGTGCAAGGGTTTTGTATTACTAAAAGATGTTTCAGAGTCATATTGAGGTTAGGGTTTTCACTTACATGACAGGCAATAATGACATTTATTATCAGCTAATCATTCAGGCAATGAAATCATAGTAATATCAGTAATATTAAAAGCCAACAGAAACACTGTTGTGTTGGAAAGGCTGTTATGATGGTTAGCTAACAAGCTGTTTGTAACATTTTGGAACACATGAGAGATTTTCATTTCATTTTTCATGAGAGTGAAATCAGAATCAGAATCAGAATCAGAATTCCTTTATTAATCCCTGGAGGGAAATTCTTGTTTTTACAGACATTGCACATGCAGTATTCCCGACCAAGAAAGGAGAAAAGTGCAGAGTATAAAAATAGGATAAACAAAAAATTAAAATCTCAAAGAAACAAAGTTTGCATGCAGAGAACTTTTATTGCATTATCTTCTCACACACTTAGCTTCTTATCAAGAAATTTTGTTGTCCAAAGAATCAATATGATGTCCTAACTGGTGATTTACTGTCATATACTTCGATTGCTGAGTTTGGCCCACAGAGGACTTTGAATGCAGATCAGGTTTTAGGTTCTTTCACAGTTTTAAGTTCTAAGAACATGTGTTTAACACTCCAATGTGTCCACATGTATCAGAGTAACACTCTGTGCTAGTTTGGACAGCTGCCTCTCTGATTGAATGGACAAATATTCAGTTAACGCTTACCATCTCCAAATAATTATCAGTCAGTGCTTTACTCACAAAATTACCAAGTAAGCTATTTATCACCATTACACAGGTTTACCTTAATCAAGCGAAGTGTTTTTCTAACGGTCTGCTTCTCTATAAGACCACCCACAACCTCACTTGTTCCGCTCACACATCAGGAACACGTCTACACACTCTCGCACCACCTGGGGACCACCTAGTCTGACAACAAGACAGCAGGTGTGTGTTGGGGGGTCAAGGGTCGTACCTGTGCAGACATCAAAACAGCTTTGCTTCATGCCTGAAGGTCAACACACTTTCTCTCAGTTTCACATAATGACAAAAATATTATCTCATCTAACTCGTATTTAAAGCTCTTTTAAAGAAATATCTAATCATAGTTTTGGTATATTTTTACTGCTTCATGTAGCATATTATACCAGTGTTTTATTATTTTAACACCCCCACATAAACATTTTCAATCAAAAAGTGATATTCAAAGCGTGGATGTTTGGATGTTGGCTCTCTGTGGCCACTTGGGGGCAGCACCACTGTTCAGTGTCAGGATGAGAGCTGACCTTGTTGCAATTTGTTTTTAGCACATTCAGCAGCAAATAGAGTCACTCTTGAGTAAAACGCTGAACACATGAGGTTGTCTTTGCCTTCAGAGTAATCATGTGCAGCGAGGAGCACTTATCTCCTCACCTGCTGCACTCAGCTTTATTTCCTGATTTATTTAGAAAGAAACAAAGGGTTTTCCTTTCCATAAAGGTGAATGTGTGCTCCTGTGTGGATGTTGGAAGTCAGAAGAGTGTATCTTTAAATATATGCTTGCTTTTTAAATGAACAAATGTAAACCTAGCTTTGCTTTTCTTTCAGCGTGCCGGTTGTCCTGCCATAAAAAATGTGAAGTGAAGGTAAGACACAAACCATCTTTTACGTCTTATTATTAGTGAGTCATTAGTGGTCGACTGAGATTTTCATGAGAGTTTTTCATGAATCAACTAAATAAATGTCCACAGGTAATCACAAAGCCAAAAGAATTACTTAAAGTAGGCTTGGTTTAACCTCTTCATTAAGCACATGCTAAAACTTTTCTAATTAGGGACGAAAATACCTTTTCATAATTCGCAATCACACATGAGTTTGCAAAAAGCAACATCATCTGTATCCTGAGCTGCAGGAAAAGAAAATCCTGAAAACTGAAGAGGAAGTCAAACTATGTGGTGCATCGTCTCTGCTTCCTCACACTGAATCACATCTTCCACTGCTCTGCCTCTTCACAGTCACGCTCGCCACATTTGATCCCAATCTGCAGTGGAAAAGGGGAAGAATGCATCGGGAAAGTAAAATGAAAAGGAAGGAAGGGAGGAATGAATGACGGAGAGAAGGGAGGGAAAGTGCACAGGGGAAGAGCGTAACAAGGCTATTCTTAGTGGTTTTAGTTGTGACTGGTGGGGAGAAATGTTGAAATGTCTCCCTTCTCTTTTCCCTCTCCAGTCTGCCCTGATTCTTACCTCTTCTCCCTTTCCCCAAAAACATCCCCAAAACCATCGCTCTACCCAAATATTACTATAGGAACAAAAGCTGTGTGTTTCCAAAACATCTGAGGAGAATTCTCCCAAATACCTCTGAAAACCAGGCAAAGCCATTTTGTGGCTGCAATTGGGAGAATAATCAGGATGGCCAGGGCCATGAGTCATTCATTCTGGTGATGACAGACATTGGACAAGAAATGTTTTAAAGGAGGAGACGTAAGAAGAAAAAAATGCTAGGAAGGTAAATTTGGTAAGAAATTAGAGCTTTGGCACATTTCTGATCCATTTTTTGCTAATGCTAATCCCTACATTGGTTTACTCGGGACCAAACATTTATGTTGGCTTTATCCAGTGACGTTACCCCCCCGAATAAAAATAAACAGGACGCAGTATGGCAGTGGCATGCTCATTGTCTCAGGCCACAAAAGTGCGGAATAAGTAAAGTCTTTGTGCAAATACGAGTGTGGATTTGGGCAGACGGTGATGCTTTCTTCAGCTGACTCCGCGCTGACCTTGAACAGTAAATTTGTCATGGAACACAATGAGGTTGTCGCCAGCAGTTTGCAGTTCGCCAGAGGTGAAGATAACTGCTGCGCTGCATTGATTTTGTTTTATGTGTTTATTATTTCAACCTGCCACAACTTCCCTTTTTATGCTACATTGTAAAAGACAGTTGTTTGAATGTTTTGGTGGGAGTGTTATTATGTTTTATGCAGCGTCTCTGAGTTTTTATGGCATTTTAATGAGGCCTGTTCTGATTTTAATGAGAGTGTGATGAAGGTAAATGTTTTTAACATATGATGTGAGCCAGTGTATGGGTGATTTATTTATACTACACCATGTGCACGTGATTGACACTTAATGAATTTCATTGGTTTATATTTTTTGACTCATGTACATTTTCACACGTTAAGTCATTTAGGTGCGACAAAAGTAACGGAAAGTGGTTCATGGGGTCAGAATTTGTGGTGTGATCATAACTTGGTGACTTGGACGGACTGACCTCTGTTGGTGACCCAAGAAATTGCAACAAGATGAAAAGGTCTCTTGCATCTTCAGTTGCTACACTGTAATTGACAAAGAAATATCGTGTTGTGTTTTACACTGTATATCACTCTGCTAAATGTTGTAATACTGCAGCTGCTTTATCATCTGTTTAATGACTGTGAGGATATAAATGTCTTTTGACCAGTTGTTCCAAAGGGAAGAGATGGAAAGTGAGTTTCTGAAGCAGTCAAATAATCTGACTTATAGCACCTTTAAAACCCATAAACCATTTTTGCCAACGTTCTTGTAATTTTTGTTGTCAGTGGAAGGATTAGTGATATGTTTCCCTTTCTCTGCCCTCATTCTGCTAAACTTTGAAAATCTGAAACCACATGCGGTTCCATCATTAAATTTTGAAGCTCATGAAAATGTCTGTGCAGAACATCCAAAAGACAGATGTTCACTAATGTGCTTTGATGAAGAAGGGCTAATCGCCTCTGGCTCCTCTTCATTTTTGGTTTTCCCTCGCATCCAGCCGCAGCCCCTCTCTGTGTGGACGTCTGTTATTGGAGCCCTGAGGACGCTGTAGCTCGGCGACGGATGCGTTCTCACCCCACAGGGTTTACACTGAGTGAACTCATTGTAGTTGTTACGGTTGTCCATGGTGAGGTGGAGGCTCGTCGGGACGGGGTTGTTGTGGCTGGGATACTGCCTGAAATCTGGCTGGACACCCAGGTTGTGGACTGGAGACAGAGGCTCTCCTGTCTGACAGGAGTCTGGTGTCTCAGCTCAAACCTGGCTCTTAATCTGTGGGTTCTCTGGGGCGTTTTGATTTACGGTGGGAAATTTTGGTATAATAACTCAGATGAGCAAGACTTGTGTTAGAATGTCTGTTTCTCAAGACGAGAAACCTTTTTTTGATGGTGATTAAATGGCTCCGGACTGTGTGTGGTTAAATGTCGTTTACTCTGTAATTGGTTTCAAATTCTTGATAATTTATTGCATACTGTAGATTTTGCTGTTGTTGTTCCACTACTGCTGCCATACACAGAGCAACATTCAGTTCACCTGATGTTGTGTTTCTGGTCACCTGGTGGTTGAAAGCCCAAACTTCACTCTCCTTTCAAAGAAGTCGAGGCATCTGCACACTTATAGTTACGTCTCCATTGAAAACATGCACGCACGCACACTTTTTCTGTTTTCAGTTATGCTTTGGTCCACTGTGATCTGCTGTGCTCACCAGCTAGTCATTACTTTGGATGTGTACTTGGCATTTTACCCTCTCAGACTGTTTGATTTGCCAGATTGTTTAAGAAACCTAAAGACATGAAAATATAAAGTATTTTGCACCCCCTTCACATTCATCTTAGGACTCTTTGTGGATGTTGTCATCTGATTTCAACATACAGCAAGCAGCTCTTTGCTTTAAAGCTTCTTTGCTTCAGTTTATGTTCCGCACAGCAGCGGGTCTGGACCACATGCGGGATGTGTGCGTGTGAGCATGCATATATGTCATCACTCTGGCAACTTGCCTTTATCTCATGAATGTTTCCCACTGTTTTGTGGTGTAACTCATTCAGGGTCACATTTGGCTCCACTGCAACAAAAATATGCAAACAAATCCACCCAATAGCATACCACCAGCATGCTCGTGTGTACATATGTAAGTTTCCTGTGTCGACTGGTTAGCGCAGCGTCTGTAAGCTCCCTGGTCTCTTTCACCCTCCATGGAAACAAGGCCTCCTTATTCCTTATGATTTATCCCTGCCATGTCTTGGAGGAGCCTCCTGGAATGCTGCTGCAGTGGTTTGTGCTGTTCGATGGGCTGGCGGGTTGGAAGACACAGGCGAGGTTTGGCAGGGAAAGGTCCAGGGCCAGGAAGGAATGATGGGAAGGGGCTGGAACAGTCGAGTGAGTCAATAGCGTTAAGCATTCCTCGTGTAAATAACAATGATGGAGAGTGCTCGTTTTAGAAATGCTGTTAACATGTTTGTGCTTTTTAAAAAGTACAATGCGGTCCTGTCCTGACTTGCCAGCCACAAGACAAATTTGGTTGGAAAATTTGCAGTATGACTGTAATGTAAGGTGGATTCAAGTTGGGCGAAATTTGACATTATACTTAAGGTGTTTCAGTTTTGTCTGGCCCTGAAGGCATTAAAAACATCCATAGAAAATTAACTGAACCAACCGTCCATCATAAACCAGCCGATTATAGTTAATTTGATGACATGATTCTCAAACAATCTAATAAGTGCTAAAGACCAAGACCAAAATCAAGACTTTTTCGGGCTGGGTTTATGATGCTACTGAAGGACACCATGCAAGTTTTATTCTGTTCTAATAATAACAGTAAAGGTCAGTGTCCAAAGCCTGCACCAGGCAGGGAATTGTTGACATTTGACCCAGACTCTCCTCTCGGTTTTACCACAGCAAC
Organism: Scatophagus argus; assembly: GCF_020382885.2. NCBI lineage: Eukaryota > Metazoa > Chordata > Actinopteri > Scatophagidae > Scatophagus > Scatophagus argus. Next base: position 3,187,441 of record NC_058516.1, on the reverse strand, counting down.
CCAGTCACAGCACTTTTCAACACTGGACGCTGGCAAGTTTTTGTGCAGCAAATCAATTTTTAAATCTCCCAACTTGTTTACTTATCGGAGCGGTCAGCTGGAGTCGAACAGGCTTTTCCACTTCCTGGAGATGTGGGTGTTCACAGATCCTGGAGTGAAACAGGATGTGTAGGAAGTGAGTCACATTTGCATTCAAAGAATAAAATAAGAGAAGGTGTGAGACCCATAAAAAAATTAAAGGTGCATAATCCTATTGACAAACTGTACTTCAGCTTCTTCTGAGAGCATCATATTCTTTCACCTCTTTTGCGGTGTTCATAGTAAGAGAATCGGTCTGTAGTGTGTCAGCCAGTGGGAGGGCATTTGGTTATTTTACCTTATCTTAAACATGCAACAAAACATCCCTGAAACTGTTGGAAAATTCACCCTTAATCAATTTTTAAGAAGCTATCTCCAAGCACAGTTGGCAGCGACATAAATGGAAAAATGCACAGTGTTAAAGCCTTTGTCAGTGAACAAGTTTTCCCCAAACCTCAAGCTAAGAAACTACATCCTCATCTTAAAACTGTTAATGTTCTGAAGCAGATTTGGCAACCCAGTCGCATGCTGAATGTCTATTTTTAGAAGATTCAACAGTTCCTTTGTCATGCAAAAGAAAATCCACAGGATATTATTGCTGTGAGGAGACTCAGACAGTCCCGATTCATCTCTCGTGGCCCAAAATCCCTTTCTGTCAGAATGAGCTCAGTCGATGCTTACGTAACACGAGCGCTGATGCACAAGTAGCAGCTGAGCAAAAAAGGAGGATGCTCAGACCTTGTAGTGGTGTCTGAAGCTTCTTAGCCTCTGCACCTGTTGCAGCATACTTTAATGTCTCAAAGCGACGACAAAGTAGATTTTTTTTTCTCTCAGTCAATCCATGCACATTCCAGACTCAGGGCTGGCCTGATCTAAGCCGGGCCTCCTCCGGTGCAGAGGTCAAGTGTTTTGAGGTGTAGGTTTTTAATCCTGGCATCCCAACATTTTAATACACATCCTAACATGTGTGGATGTGTGAAAACTGGGAGAGGCCTTTAATTAAGCCTCTGGCAAATGATATACTAAATAAAATGCAACCCAGAAGCTCTTTAATATTTCAGGAGTCACGGGTGCAACCCCATTTTACCAGACGCTGTAAAACTCTTTATGGACCTCAGCATGCGTGACTTCATGTGGACATGAAACAGTTTGATTGACTGGTAGGAAAACGAATTTTGGATGTTAGATGTGAAACCAAACTTTAAACCAAAGAAGAGGATGGTGTCAGAAGGCTTAAGTTTCCTCCCTTTTAACTGCAAAAATATAAATAATAAATTTAAAAATTAGATGCTTTGTGACTACAACGACAGATGGAAAATATTATTTCAGTTGGACCTTGAATTAACTTTTGCTGTTTGCCCCTGAATAGCCTTCCATGACTCCTCTTCAGTGTTGCTGTAGAGGCTTTTTTTCCTTCTAAGGTTCTTCTTTCTTTATCAGTTTTATCTTCCAAAGGGAGAAAGTGCATGGAGCAGGACCAAAAGCACGGTAAGACGTGCATAGAAGCAGGGATGAGGAGCGTTCAAGAATGTTGGCACAGAAAAGAGAGGAACTATCCAAGCATGAACGTGAAAAAGGTAGAACGAAGAGGGGCGAGAGTGGGGGCGGGGGACAATGAGACACACACGTGTGCACACACACATTCGCGAGGGCCAAGCCTCCTCATTCCTCAGCGGCCCCTCACAGAGGCAAGTCTGTTTCCCCAGCGCAAACACGTCACATCAAAGAGCCATCACAGCACTTCTCCATGGCGACGCCCTTCAGTGGTATAGATGCAGCACGGTAGTCGGGAGATGTTGCTGGCAGACAAACCGTACGGGCAGCCTAATAACCAGCTGCTAGCAGATGACTGATGGCCCAATTTACCTCAGTCCTTGTCTGGAGGTCAGGAGCTGAGTTCACCTCGAGTGTTTAAAACCCAACGGGAGCAAATATTTCCCTCCCAAGCATTTAAGAAAACAGGGATCTTGACTGTCTACGTACAGATGGTCACTATCAACAGGTTTAAGTACGGATGTGCAACTTTTCTTGAAAGCTAACATAAATTTTTCATTTTACACAGAAAGTGTGGCGTTAAATATAATGCAAGAAAAGCTACTCATGAGGTTTTTGTGTTGATTTGCACTGCTTGCAGTGGTGGACTCAGGCTGTCTGAGGGGCAGGAGCAAAAAAATATAAAGGGCACCAGCTGTAAGAGGAAGGCCGCCAGCACTGAGAATGTCGAGACGCAGCCAAGTGACGCTTTGTCGTGTTTTCCCCCAGTGTGAGGGCACTTTATCACTTCTTTTTTTTGTTTTGTTTTTTTAGATGAAACAGAGGGAGGAAATTTTTGTGCTTAAGATTCTTCAAATACCTAGCAAAATAAGTACACAAATATAATCACTATAAATCCTACGCTTGTGGTCATTTTTAGCAAAGGGAGACTGGGTCTTGATAAGGTTACAGGTAACTAAAAGAATATTTGAGAAAGGGAAAAAAAATGCTATTATTATATTTACGGCTGTGAAGTAAAAACAATGAGCAAGTAAAGCCAATATCACCAAAACAAAAAGGTTTAGAAAGTAAGGTCTTTAGCAGCAAAGAACAGAAAAATTCTTCCTCCTTCACATTCTATGAGGGAAAGGAGGGAGGAAAGAGAGAGAGAGAGAGAAAGGGAAATAGACAGACAGAGCGAGTTAGCAGAGGGAGGGATACAGAGGGATACAGTTACTGTCTGCCCCCGGACGGCTTTTGCTCTCTCGTTTTGGGTACCGGAATCACAAGGAGCCCCAAGCCACTTTCTTGGCCTTATATAGCGTGTTTCAAAACTTCTTGGCAGTTGACAGGAAGAACCAAAGCCAGCAGCATATAAAGTGTATCCTGGTCCAGTCCAGAGGCTGCACAGACATCCACATGCTCGCACACACATACACAGAATCGAGTTCAGTAGCTCTCTGGCACGCGTTCGGGATTACTGCTGTTGTTTTGAGCGAGAGGGGCGGCGGCGGAGGAGGAGGAGGAGGAGGAGGAGGAGGAGGAGGAAAGTGTCTGTATTTGGTACTCCCTCTCTTGCCCTCTCTCTCTCTCTTTCCCTTTCTCCTGGAGGGGGGTCTGAAGGCAGAGGTAGAAACAAGGCAGAGGGGGAGAGAAGAGAGAGCGTGAGAAAAAGTGGCACCGGTGTGCAGGTAAGACATGTGGGAGAGGAGATCTTCAGATGCATAGAGAGAGGGGTTTTTTGCACTACATTCAGCTACATTCAGCTTGTAGTTGTGTGTTTTTTTTCTGAATTTGTACTTCTTTGCATTCTTTCATGGCTTAAAATGGGTCTTCAGAAACAGGACATTGAATGTTTTTAGTTCACAAAAAGGCTGGAGTTGCTGCAGCAAAAAGGGGATTTTTGGATGTCAAAATGTTTCACTCTGCTTGTTTTAGAATGTAGGCTAATCTGTCACACACTCATGGGAAAGTTGCTCCCATGGGAAGGGAACAGAGTTCATTTGAGTTGCTGTTTGAGGCTCGGGAGCCTTTCATTGCCCGACGAGTAGTGATTTGTGGCGGCAGAGTCCCGGACAAACCAGGAGCAACTGGTCAACACAGCAGGGAAACACGTGTTTTCTCTCTCAGCGTAACCTGCATCTGCTTTGGCATTATGAGAGATAAAGTACAGCAGCTAGTCAAGTCGAACGTTTGCAGGAAATCTTGTTTTTCTTCTTTTCCTTTGCCTTGTTTTTGCCTTCCCCTTCCCTTTTCTCTCACACTTTTTCCCTCTGACACCTTTGAGAGAGGATGCAGACTGATGATGGCAATCACTCACCTCTGACCTTGAGCTAACACTAGGATGGCAGTTAAACATGAATGGTCAAGAGGTCGCAACGCTTGTATGTCCTGTCTCCCACTTAAGAGCCAAAACAACACAAAGGAATGCAGCTTTATTACAATACCAGAATTAACCACTACTGCTTTGACTTTTTTTTCTTGTGCACTTTTTGATTTTCACTTGAAGACATTAAATAACCTCAAGCCTGATGCTGTTGGCATGACATCACACTTTTCAAACTGATCATAAGTGCAGACCACTTTGTCTACCTTGCCCAGAAATGAAGCACCAAAAGAGCCTTAACTCATGTCTCCCTCATGTCTCACAACATGAAGATGTTCTCAAACAGTGATGCAGTGAAACGACTGCTGTCCCTGTAGATCTATCCCTCTTGAACTTATTTGTCTCCTCTGTCTGTCTCTCCCATGCCTTAATAACATACCTAGTTTTCCTCAGGGCAGTTCATCTATTGACACATCAGAGGAGTGAAACCTTGGCAGCCTTGAGAGAAAATACCATAAATTGCCAAAAAATCATCTTGAAAGGTTCAGAGGAGATAACTTTGAACTCTGATTGCTAAACAGTAATTCCTGTCACATGTTTGTGCAGATATGAAGTTTGTTTTTCCTTGTCATGCATCACATTTGTTTTTCACATTGGATTTTAAGATATTCTAGGCTTCATTAGAGGAGCACACAAACAGAAAGTGCGAAAAGGACAAGATCCTCCAGCTGCGTCAGCTCCAAAGTATGTGCCGGGAAGTGTTATAAAAGCAGTAGTGACCGGGGAGGATGGCATTTAAGATGCAACCACACAAGAGGCCCAGGCTGAATTAGCAGAGGCTCAGCCTGCTCACCAACTTATTTCTGTCAATAAGTGACAGGCTGGTGAGGAAAAGCAAGAAGCAAGTTTAGACCGAAAGGAAATTTCATTACAAAGTGACACAATCTGTTTTCAGATTTATACTTTTAAGAAAAGTGCACACTGAGGGAATGAATTTGGGGATTCAAACATAAATTGAAAAAGAAAAAACAGTACTCAAACCTGTGTATGCAGTGTTTAGGCACATAGTAAGCTAAGTTTAAGCATTAAAATGTCAAATATAATTTGAATGTTTAAGATATTCCCAAATTAAAACTGGGGCATTGGAGCAAAATAGCATTTGTGAATCTTTTGAAGCAACTTGTGTTCTAGCAGGGTTATATTTTCTTGCGCTTATCTGTGTGCTTACCTCTGATTTTGGCTCGCCATTGTTTCTTTATTCTCACTTCACTGTGTTATTAGTGGTTGAATGAGAGAAATCATCCTGTAAGCCACCCCTAATTAACCAGGAACTGATAGGCGATGGTACCCGGAACAGACCCATCATCACCCTCGCTGCAACGCTGACTCCATCCAGTAATGATGAAAACATGCTTGTTTTCAACTTCCAAAGAAGCTTGGCGTCTTGTCAGAAGCCAATAGAAGATGAAGGTGTTACAAAATTGCACATGTTTTGATTGCAAACCATTTCCCACGAGTAAAACAAAGATCTTGCTTATCAGGTGAGTTTTAGTTTTAAACCTGTGCCAAATGTTAGACCTCTGCCACTACTGAAACCCCCCATTAAATGACCTAGCATTTATGATATGTGGTCATGCCCCTCTTGCATAAAATTCCAAGGAAGGCTTTCAGATTTGGAGGTTTTCAACCTGTGTCCAACGTCAGCCACAATTGCACATCTGATCTTCATCATTTCCTTGTTTAATGTTGTATTTTGTCGTCTGTAGCACTCAATGATTTGGTTGTAATCGTACGAGGGCTGAAGCAGCCAAGCCAGAGCCCTCTCACCATTCGCTGTGGCTTGACCATGATCAAATAGCTGCTTCCTCAGTGATCCATGGTCGTTGGCCTAATGTGCGTCCACTCGATGAAGTTCCATTGGGCCTCAAACCCAACATGGCATGTCGGTTTCGAGGTGAAATGAAGTCTATGTTGGACACAAATTTGAGCTTCCTGGCAATCAAAATAGTTGAAATAAGAAGCAATCCACTTTGATGAATCTCATTGTAAATAACCTCCTGTATGTTGTGGTACATTTTGTCTGAACCATTTAGGGTAGAAGCGAATGCTTGTGCCTGTCGGGCAATTTTTATGCTTATTTATGGCGTGTTAACCATGTGGTAGTGATTTCGTTCTTGTGAAAAAAATATATCCCCTTCTTGTGTTATCCACAAGATTTAGATAGTGGATTTTTCACAAGACTGGGAACACATTGCTTGGTGGATTTCACGTCACAGAGAAAACTCCTAAGGAGCTTCAAAGTGCTTTTTTATTTTCCATCCAGTCATGGTCTCATCATTTGTTCAACCATCACTGGATGGTTTTCATGTGGGACTTGTTTGTGTTGTGCTACTGGGTGTTGATGGACACCAGTGGAAACAGCTGGCAGGCAATGTGTTCTACTTTAGAAAAACAATTATTTTTGATTGTATGTGTATACACCAGCCCTCTTCCTTCCTGTTTGGGTGCAGAAGCCCCCGCAACAGCAGTTGGACCTTGCTGGACCAGCCCAAACTGAAAAGCATGTCTCACAGTGTTTATGTTGATATCTCCCAAATAGTTCAGACCCTTGACAAAACAACGTGTTTTCAGAGCAGATTCCCTGTTTTAAAGGGTATTGAATCATAAGCTTGAGGAATTGTCTCTCTTCTAAATAATATATGACATTTCAGTGGTAAAACTTTCCCACGCGGTTTTCTTTTTTGGCAGCGTACACAAGGAGTCATTTATTTTGCCATCATTTTACTCCAACTTGATTGAACTCTCTTTCTATATTCTACATCAGAAATTATTTAACCATTGACAGCATCACTTGACACTGCCAGCGACACACTGCCACCCAGTCGAACATAGCATGTTACATGCTTGACATTATGTCAAAATGTCAAAGCCGGGAAAGGAACACGCTCCCCACCATCACAGCACACGGTGGATTTATTAGCCCTCCAAGTAAAACAGAAACCCAGTCGATGTATAAATCCCTCCAAAGGGGCTGTTTGAGCTTCAGTCCTTATTTGGCCCCCGTTTGGAAAGCGAAGAATGTACTTTCTCAGGCAGCCTGCCATCACCGCAGCAGTGGCTCTTGTGTGGGCAGGAGGAGTGCTTGAGGAATTTTGAGCGTGGTTGGGCCAATGGCAGACTTATTTACCAGAGCCAATGAGATGATTTATGCACAGTGGCAAACACATGCTTTCTCCCGTCAGTTAGGCTGAATTAGATCAACTAAGATCATTGCTAAGTTAGAGGGGTAAAAGGGCAAAAATCTGTGAAAATGCTGCCGCTTTCCCCAGTTGAGTCAATCAAAAAGGTACTAAGAAGTTCAAAAAAGAACATCAACTTCTCGAAAGACTTTCTTTATTCCGCACAATATATAACAATAATATAAACAGCAATATAAAAATATAAATTTGTCTGCAAAAATTTGAGACAACACTTATTCTTTTATAAAATGCAAACAATGAATGCAAATGTTGCTGAGCAGGTCAGTCTTATTCTTCCCTCGTTATCAGAGGATTCTTGTTCCAGCCTGTTTGAAGTGTGTGAGAGAGAAGAGACAACAGTTCATCACCGTCCTGCTTGAAGTGCAGAACGTTTACTCATTATACAACGATTCAACCCAGTGGACCAGGATCGAGAGTCATGCTTTGATATTCTGCACTTTCCAATTCAATTTAAACCCACTCGTGCACTTGAGCAGCACTTTTGCAGAAATCATTAAAGCACTTGCTGATCCACGCTCTCATTGTGAAGGGGGGAGATCAGGAAAGAAGAGGGAAGCTGTCGAGACTCACCTGAGACGTTTGACCTGTGCTGCTGGTAATTCAAAAACGTCCCGCCTCAGCTCACCTCTGTTTGCCCCCTAATCAGGCCTCTCGGCTGGATTGAGATTACGGAGGGGCCCCTCGATGGCTTGCCTGACTTCTTGTTCTAGTTCAGTGACTTCCCAGACGCCCCTTGTGACTTGATGAGATTGTAAGCTCCCTGTTTTAAAAGCTTAAACTCTTACTGTTGAAGAGTTTTCTTTGTAGTCTGCTGGTCACTTTGCTTGGAAGGGATTGGGGAGACTCATAAGGAGGTCAAAGAAATGTTCAACATTCATTTTATTTTAAGTGGCATTGGGAGAAAATCAAGGTCCTGTGAGCATATGAGCAATGTTTATTCGATGAAATGAGTTGTAAGGTCCCAGGTGATGGAAATCGATCAAAAACTCTGTGCAAAATTTTCATTTTGGTGCTGATCATGTGGATTTTTGAGACAAACAAATACAAGATAGCTCGATTCATCGTTGCAGGAGGTTTCACTGCTGTACGCTTGAAAGAGAAAAGATGCACAGATAAAGACACCCAGAAACTAGCAGACTGAGCTTTGCTGACTATTGAGTAATACCTCCCAGAAAAAGTGAAATGGATCATTTCACAGATTTTGAGATGGATGACACAGGTGCAGTTGCACAAACAATTGCAGGCAGCTGAAGTTCAGGTGTTGGCCTGACCCGATGCTGAGGCGTGTGGCGGAGCCTCTGGGAGATTCCTCCACTTTTATCCGTCTGAGCTGGTAAAAACCATGTGAAGCTTGTATTAGCCTGGCTTTCAGCTGCACCATATATGGATGAAGTCAGGGAAGCTGTTGTTCTCTCGCTAAGTTGCATGGTGATGTGGTGAGGATTTTGAGTCATACTGAGCAGTGGTGTTTAAAGGAATGCAAGACTGTGTGATTTTGAAGTATTTTATCTCTGTCTGCTTCTCTGGTCCTCTACTCGCATGACCGCCTCACTAAATCTGCGATATGATAATAAAATTTCCCTTAACAATATGAACTCATGTTCCTGATAAAATAATCCAGGATTCAGATGACTAGTAGTCTGGTCTCTCTGGACGTAAATACACAGTAGCTGCTGAGATTCGCCCCTCTGACCTTTAGATCCGTACTGGAGGGAGTCATCATCGGGACCTTTGCAGATGTATGCTCGAGAACAGCGCACAGAACAGCGCTTCCTGTCAGCTGTAAATAAAGGCAGAGGCTCCGGCTACAAGGCCCCGGGGCCAGTGGGACCGTCAACACTGATATATTAATGTCAGCCACAGCCTCGGGTGTAGTGTAGGAACAGTAAAGAGCGAGCAAGAGCCGACTCGCTTCTGGCTTCTGGTACGAGTACCTTCGTCTTCTTTTGGCTTCTGAAAAGCTCCAGTGAGGTAGTTGGGTTTTAGCTACTGTGTTAAACCCCACTTCAGTAGCTGAGAAATGTATCATGGGTGTAAATTTCATGACTTGTGAAATTGAAACACAAGAAAATATATGTTAGAAAGTGCTGTTAGTATAACTCACGACAACTCAACATGTTCCATAAATAACTGAATGACCACAGAGTTAAACCAACACTCCTCTGGAGCAACATTTTCTCTTCCTTATTTTCACCTCAGTCCACTTCCCTGTAGCATCTGCACTGTAACTCATTCACTTTATTAACCTAGAAATTCCAAATGATAGCCTCCAAGTTGTGTTTTGTTTAACAGTGAGAAGCACCGGCTGACGTTGGTCTTTTGTTCCACTGACTGGTTGCTCCACTTGACTCAAGGAATATTTTTAACTTCAATGTTTGTAAATTTGTGCTTATAAAGTCAGATTTAACATATGATTTGGGATTATATATTGTCTGATAAAATAAATCCAAATCATATTGCGGTCTACATGTGCATGTCAGCAGCACAACAAAGGACCAGCCAGTACATGGGAGCGTATGGTCAGCTTTTATAACAGTACATAACCATATGAGCACCGACTGGTGGACTGATGCCATCACACTGCATATCAGCATTCTCTGGGTGGAATCAGTTCTGCTGCGTTGTTATCCAACTACTGTATTCTGATACACTTGATGATAGCATTACAAAGTCAATGAGTCTTTTGTTTTTCCCAGTGCAAACTAATTACAGTGGCTTCCTTCCTGCCTGCGTCTGTTGTCTGCTGATAGCACGCTCTCATCTCGCCGCTCGCAAACATCCGTCAGCTCGCGGCACGCTGGACATTTAACCGTGCACTCGTACACATCCATGAACTCCCACGTTCACATTTATCTGAACACATTAACTGAATATAATCAGATGGAGGAGTGCCTGCTTATGCATTACAATGAGCAATTTGTGCTGCAGAGGGTAATACAGACTATTAGGAGCCACACTTGCCTGTCATGGATAGTATGAGCGAAATGTTTTTGCCATAACAGCTATTTTAAGATGCTAGATGTAGCACTGCAACATCAGGAAATCAATACCGCTCTAATTTTGAGGTGATAGTATAATTAGGGGACAAGTGATACTGTTGCTGGGAGGTCTGGCAACAGGTACCAGACCACCACTCTGCATTTTATAGTGCTAGTGCACCACACAGATGTATTTGTTGAAAAGCAGACTGTTGTTTTCCAGATAAAAAGACATGTTATTGCACAGCACAAAGTGGGGTGGCAGGATGCTGTTTTACAAGGCAAAAGAAGCTGAAGCCTTCGGTTTCTCTTGCAGTTGCGGAATGATTTTATGATACAAATCGAAGGTAGAGCAAAAACGAACGGGAGCTTAAACAACGAGTCAGTTAACAACACTTCAAAGCCATCAGGTTATTTGAATGCAAGAATAATTGTTAATCAGAAACTAAAAACTAAACTAAAAGGAAATGTATTTTGACCCAAACCACCACAAATCACAACACGTTGTTACTCATGAAATCACAGAACAACTCAGGACAAAGCAAAGGGCTCAGTGCCTTCCTCTGCAAGGACACACTGTATGAATCAGAGTGGAAATTAGATTTCTTGCGTGATGTTTGACCTGCGTCGTCATTTGGTACAGGTGAAGCGGCTTTAGACATGCTCAATGAGGCACTTTTTCCTCAGACAGACTCATCAGTAAAAGCATCATGCAAAACCAAAGTCATATAAAGTAACGTGCATCTCAACGTGAAGTCAGGACTAAATGCCCTGAACGGCTCTGACATGTTTCCCACACAGAGAAACAGGGAAAAGGGACTTTTTTTGAAGCCACGGTTATTTCTGTACTGTTCAGGGAGATTTGGGAAAGACTCAGGCATTCAGGAGGAAACACTCAGAGATGACCCTCCCTTTCTGTTTCTTCCACATAAATGCAATTCTTACAGGCGTGTTTTTAGTCCTAAAGTACTTTAGAGATGAAAAGATGCTGAATTATTTTCTCCTTTTATTGTGATCTACCCAAGGCTGAAATACTACAGGCTGATGACTTCTTTGTTTCTCCTCTCACAGGTCACCACGTCGTGTCAGACAACTACCAACTATGAGCTGGTGAGTGTGAAACATCCACACGTGTGTGTGAATCTGGGTACAAATGAGACCCTCACAGAAGCTTTTGAAGATCTCACTGACCTCTGAGATCCCCTTCATAATGCAATGATCCTTCCTGGAATTGTGGCGGAACCACACACAGGAATCACTTTGGGGTTCCTGCTCGAGGTCAAAGGTCAGATGCTATGATCATAAAAGCTTCCTGTCTTTCCCTCAGAGGAAAATCCTGCCGGTACAAGTTAAACAAGACACCCTCTGCTTCCTGTTCAGAAAGCAGTAGGAATTTGATGGTGATGCCAGCTGTGACACTGATGGTGATGGTGATGGTGATGGTGATGATGATGATAATGATAATAATGATGATGATGATAATGAGGAGGAGGAGGAGGAGGATGAGTCAGAAGACAGCAGTTTCCTCACAGTTCTAATCCAACCTAATATGGAAAATAAACGGTGCCCTCTTCTCACTCTAACCAGGTGCTCTGGAGATGATATGAGCACCAAACAAATTAATTAAACTGATTTGTTTGCGGGTGCCATTTTAAAATTCAGGAAATTTCTAAATAACAAAGAAAAATGTTTCTGAGAGGACCTGATTCAGCCTCTTGTGGCCAGAATGAGTATTACAATAACAACACTGAGCTCCAGCAAAGGTGATTGCTCCTTTACAAGGCAAGATGTGAATTATGCATTGCAACATTTTCACTTTAATGAGCTTGAAATGGGACTTTAAATTCACTGACATGAAAAATGCTCACTCAGCAAGCTGTGGAACAGCAATTTGATCCATCTCCTGATTTCTCGTCCTGTAAACTCAAGTGAAAGGCGGCACATTCGGTCGTGTTTTACACAATCAAGTTCAGCCATCGATGATATGACCAAATTAGGAACATTCCAAGCTACAGTAACTACTTCTCAGTTATTTACTTTGGACGCTGGCCTTCTTAAAGGACTGCAGCAGCTTGTTAAACAGACCCTGGCCTTGTTTATAGAGCTCACATCAGCCTGAGACGCTGTGCTTAACTCTGTGGAGAGATTTTCCTTAACACATGGATCACTGTCAAGCTCTGTGTGTGTGTGTGTGTGTGTGCGTGTGGAGAGAGAGAGGGAGAAGCAAACACACTCCGTCTTTCTCTGTCACACATGTTACTGCCTCTGTTTCTCCATATTTCCTTTATTTGTGTATATGATTAACCAGTTGTCATCTATCATTTTCTTTTTATAATCAGCAACAAAACTTTCATTCATTTCATTCACTCTTCCCTCATGGTGCCTTAAAAACATACTTGAGTTTGAGCGTCCACACTGTTATTTATGATATTTGTTTTTTCCTTTCTGTTTTGTCCAGACAAACCTTTATTTGAAAGAGATTTTGAGAACCACAGTGGTCCTGTTGCAGTGAAGTTGAGGCAGTCCTTCATCAGATGGTTGAGAGTCATAATGAGTGTGTGTGTTTGTCAGGCAAAGTGTGTACAGATCAAAGAGACAGAGAGTATTTTCTTCAAGGTTAATAGAATGAGTGTGTGTCTGGTGTATCACTGACAGCCAGATAGGGAGAGAGAGAGATAGAAGTCTATAAAAGATGTCGTCTGCCCACCTTCTCCCTCTCTCTCTCCCTCTCTCTCTCTCTCTCTCATCCTTTCGCTCATCGCTGTGTTGTTTCTTCCTCGGCGTGAAGGAAACAATGACTAACCTGCTGACTCTGTCTCGCTTTTCTCTCCAGCCTCCCACTCCCCAGCTGGCATTAAAGCATGTAGATACACCGGTAAGTAACAGCTTCTTTGTTTGTGGTGGAGACATGCTTTAAAAGCTGTTCATTCATAAATATTCCGATTGTTATGCAGCAAAGCGCTGGAATAGCAATCTTTCGATGACAACAATGTGGCCAAATGTATGGGGACAACCTTTTACACATACATTTGTGTACCTCTGATCTTGGCCTGTGCCTCAATATTAATAACATTTCTATAAGAAGATGATTTTCCCAGTTTGCTGTAGAAGTATCTGACTGGCCTGCACAAAGCCCTGACCTCAACCCCATCCAACACCTCTGGGATAAACTGCAAGCCAGGCTTGATCACTCAACATCGGGGGCTGACCTCAGTGAGGCTCTTGTGGCTGAGTGGCAAGGAAATCCCTGCCGTCAAGTTCCCGAGTGTTATAGAAAGCACAATCAGAGGAGCAGAGGCTGTTACAGCAGCAGATCATTGTCCTTGTTTTGTTCAGCAATTATATAATTGTTCTGGTGTCCCGATTCTTTTGGCCACATATTGTACTTGGAGTAGGTCCCCAGGTACAACGTTACCTTGAACTCTCATTAAAAGAGAAACTCGACTATCCACAGCAAAGAGGAAATTTGCTTTGTTACAGTCCGTCAGAGTAGTAATAGATTCAGCTGCCATCATGAAAGATGCTGTATGTGTTGTATTGCCTTGTTTTGCTGAGAAAAAAAATCCCTCAGAGCTCCAGAACGAGCGGGTAGTTGGGGTGAGCACCGATATCCACCGTGGTTGATGGTTACCTACAGGAACGAAAATATTTCCAGAAATTAAAATGTTTAAGGCAGACGCAGATCCCACCACCTGTTCCTGCACACTGCAGAAGGTGGCAGCAATGTGTAATACATAATGTCTGGCCAATCAGAGCTTCTGCTGCTGTTCTGTGGGTTGGACTTTTAGGTGAATTTCAGGTGGCACATGGCTTCCATGCAATACCTTAAAATTAAAGCCTCTAAATTGAAATGATCACAGTTTCCATTTTATTTTATGTAATTGTTATCAAGTGCAGAAATGTATTAACTGATTTTAATTGAACAACGGAAAAGTCTATGATTATTCCAGAGGCACACAGCTGGCTCAATACAGCCAGTGGTCCTCTCCCTGTCCTGTGCCAGTGCATGAAGATATTTGTTACTTACTTATTTAAAATGCTAAAAGCTGCTGTGACATCTGTTGCTGCCAGTTCAGTACAAATTGTGTGTCATCTTTGCCATAAATCGCTGCCAACTGGCTCGAGACAAGGCATGCATGTTTAGCTTTGACATTGCTGAACTGCAAAGGGCGTGGGCGCAGGCAGTGGGTTTACAAGAAGGCAAGATTCCAGAAAAATGAGAGAGGAGAGAAGCTCTATTAATGCAAAAAGACGACAGTTTATACAAGCTCGCAGTCACAAAGGCAAAAAATTTGTTAGCTTGTTTAAATTGTTTTTAGATTATAAGGGACTCTCTCTTTCATGAAACCAGAAGCAACATTTATTCAGAGGATAAAAGCAGCACCGACAGCTTGCATCCTTGTTGTCTTTTCTCCTCATGTGAGTCATGGTTCTGAGTCAGTGTTTGCGTCAAGCGTCGCCTGAATGTTTAGATCGACAGCAGAAGTTCTGCGCTGACTCAGGGTGAGATTATAAACACAGATCGATCTGTGTACACCAGCCTGTACGGAGATTAATTCACAGTCTGTGTGTTTTCTGCAGAGAAAGCCACCTTTCAGTCAGTGTTCAGTCAGTGTTTTATACTAAAAAGATCAGTTTTTGTGTAGTATTCCTTTACTGCTGATGCCACATTACTTCAGATTAATCTGCGTAATTATTTCCCATCACCAGGAAGCAGGTGCTGTTTTTCAAATGCATGCAAGAATCATCTTCTTTAGCAAAACGCACAAACAGCAAAACAATGGATTGGTGATTGATGCAAGTAGAAACATCCTCTTTTGGATTTATGGGAAATGTGGGCATAATTATGAGAAAAGCTAGCACTAAAAATACCAAGACAGAGGCTACTAATTGTCTTGACCGTGGTCTTGTGTGTGTTTTTTTTTCACTGTAATTATATGAAAGTTGTCGCAAACAATTTGACAATGACATACTGGTGTTTGGGAGTAAATGCTGCGGCCCCTTTAACTTGAAAATTGGTTGCATCCTCAGCTGAGGTTGTGTTCCTGATTTATCCTCACATCCTTGTGTTTTGTTTAAGCAAAAGAAAAATCTTTGCTGTGTTTATTTCTTCTTATCAAAGAGTGCCTTGCGTTATCCCATCACGCCAGGTTGCTTCCATTTCAGGAATAAATGAAATCTTGTCTTGTGTTTGTTTATAATCCGTGCATACCGTCTGGATTTCAAAAGAAACGATATATTTTTTCAGACTTATTCCTGGAATTCTTGTTTAAATCCAAGACACATCATCATCACATGGTGATTGGAGAGAAGGGGGTATGTGCTGGTTGGATGTTTATTTTCTTAGTCCATATAGGATGCAACCATGGTGGTTTAGAGTCGAAACAGCCCATCGTGACCATAATTGAGTCAGTGTGGTTCCTGTTTTATGGGGATTATTGAAATCAGTTTCTGCGTGTAAGATCCAGACACCATAAATCAAAAATACTGGTGTAAGTTTGTACGGCTGTGCACACACACAAGCCACACAAAGGCAACAATTTCATCCAATTTCACAACACTAAGGAACTAAAAATAGCGCTTTCATGCCGTATTTTATGCCGTCACTTCAGCCAGTAGATTTTGAAGCGTGATCCAGGTCAAACACTTTCAGCAGGCAAGCACAGACACAGTACACCCTCACAGGAACCTTACAGGGCACAGACACAAACGTCGGGAGAAACAGTAAGTCAAGGCGAGAGAAGCTGAGGGGAGAGAGTCGGTAATCATGAGAGATAATGAGACCGTGGGAGGAGTAGTTCCAGAGAACACAAAATGGGCAAGAGAGAGAGGACGAGAGACAGCAGGAGAAAGGAGGGAGAAGATAGTCGAGAGGGAAAGACGAGAAGGATGAGTGCCTCATCATATATTACATAATCGCTGATGAAGTTCGGCAGCCTGGGGTTTTTGTTTTTTTTTTTTTCTATCACGATTTACTGGAGCTGCGTTGTTTTTAGCAATTGAAGAGTCTCACCTGCATGATGACTTCTGACAAAATGCAAAACAACTGCAAATTTTGCCAGGGAATTTTGAGTGTGATAGCTGCAGGTTTTATTTTCTAACCCGCATAGTAAAACATAACGAAGTGGTCAGCCATGCCTCTGAGCAGCTCCATTCGAAGGCGGTTTGCCCAGCTGCGTTCATCCCTGAGGTGGAGCTCTGGGTACCTGTTCAGCAAGGTAGGCCTCTCCCATACAGGAAGTCTACAACACTGCAAAACGTTCTCCTTTTTTTAGGTTACACTCATGATGAAGGAAAGTTTTATCTCCTGCTTAAAATGTGATTTTTAATTGGCAACATGCTGTCATGAAGTGCGTTCGGTCACATCAAATGGTCTTTCTTTTTTCATTATTTCATGAAATATATGACAAAATGTAGAAGAAATTTATATTTTAGGGTTCTTTGTGGTCCTTTCACCATATATTTTTTATACAATGAGAATTGGCCTTTTACTGTGAAAGGCACCTTTCACAGATACATAGATAGGCAGTGCGCTCCCCTTTTCCATTGGCTTTCATGAGGCGTTCATGCACCCATGTTGCTACAAGACAACAGATTGTTCCCGTAATGTGAAACGTGCCAGCGTGACACCCCTGAAGCCCCGTGTGAACAGGCTGTTTCATTTTGCAAACACCAGCGTCCACGGTTCACCCAGCATCTGCTTTCTGTCAAATCACAGAGAATTATGCTTCCCATTTTGGCTCTTTGGGGGGGTGAGATTAGCTTCATCTGTGAGAGGCAGCAATACGAAGAGCTTTGGGGTGTGTGTTTAACCTTGGTCCATGATTAGAGACCCTTCTCGCCAGTATCTCTGTTTAAGTGCTGGACCAGTAAAGCTGAGCACTCAGCCTGTCCGATGTTGTGGGAAAAAGTCTGTGAAGATGAATTCATCTGTCGTTCTATCTTCTTGGATGGCTTCATCTTTTTGATGGCAGCTGACTCATAGAGACAAGTTGTCCCCTAGGGAGACAAACAGTAAGAGGAAGAGCCAGCTCCAGCATCCATTATGCTGCGATTCCTCGACAGTGCAGCATATTCTGTAACGTTTTCCCCCTGCAGTCCTGTCACAGTAAGACAACCCGACTTCCACTCTTTTCTCTGTAAATAAGTAGATACAGGACAGGATAATTAAAGCGTGTGCTGAAGTACTGACAAGATCTGATTCAGGGTGGTTTTCTCCTGGAACACTTTGTATTGTGATTTTTTTTCTCCTTCGTCTCACCTTTCATCTCTTCTTCTTCTGCTCAATCTCTTCTGTTTCTTTTTTTTAATGTACTTCTTCTCTTACTCATTCATCTGTTGCCTCTTCTTCTGCTGTTTCTTCTGTTCCTGCACTTCTCTTCATCATCTTCATTTTTCCTTTTAGGCGTCTTTTTCCTTTGTCCCTCCCCCTTTCACATCTCCCGTTTCTCTCCCTTCTCCATGTCTTTTTCTCCAGAACAGAACAGAATCACTTTTGCTTCTGTGATCTGACTTTTCCCTGATAGGTCATGTCAAATTGAAATTCAATAACGTCATCAGTAGCAGATTCAGTTTGCTCATGGATCATTTTCTCTGCCCCCACCCCACCCCACCCCTGCTGTGTGTTTGTGTATGTGTGCTCTCCAGGGATCTACGAGGTCCTGCAAGAGTGTGGAGATAAGGCGAAAGCAGTCGCGGTAAGACACAGCTACGATTGTGTTACATTGTATGGAGATGGCCCGAAGTATGCATGAATGTGCATCGTAACATACCAGTAGGGATGGTACAGGTGCTTGAAATAAATTCAGCGTACATTAAGCAATCAGTTATTTTTGCTTCATTATCTTCACCTCCTTTCATGCAGATAATCTTTGGAATTTTTTTTATAAATGCAAAAAAGCATAAAAATAATCAATACTGGGTGATTGCTGGGACAAATGAATTCAGCTACTTTTGTTTCACAGTAAGTCCTTTAACGCCTTTGTGATCCCCAGCTAGACCTTGTTTTGCTTCAAACATGATTGTTTGTGCTGCATATTTCACCGTTTTTCTCACTGCAGCTCTCTGTTGCCTGTTATTCCTCAGCTATGGCTGTTTCTCATGCAGGGCTTTACTGTATGCTCGCTGTCCAATAAACCTGATCGCTGTTTGGCCAGTGAAGTAAATTGCATAATATCAGCAGAGGTCATGTCAACAGTCAGGGAAGGATTGTAAATCTTTTCTTTTCCAAGGAATATAAGAGTGAGCAGCGGGAGTTTACATTTGATCAAGTGGATGTTTGCAATGAACTCTGTCGTTACTCCCCAAGAGAAACTGCTTGGGTGGAGAAATGTTCTCACAGCAGCTGAATAAAAGGTTTCTAACAGTGCATGTGAAGATGATAATCACTGAAAACTGGAATGCGGTTTGGATTAAAGAAACCTGATGTTGAGTTGATGGTGGGGTCACTGTGCCGTGTTGAGAGGGTAAAAAGGATCAACGCCTCCAATCCTTCAAATCCAAACCTTTGACGCTGACCCCAGGAAACTTTGATCTGGTCATTTGTAGGTCATTTTTCATTTAGAGGCTAAAGCAGGACATGCAGCATATATTCCATTGCTTGGTTCTGACTTGCTATATCTTGAAAACAGTGATTTAAATGCATCAATAATCAATGCTTAAAAGAAACTTAGATGCCCAAAAATCTTACCAGCAATTCACTCAGTCAGTTTAGTTTTAGCTCAGTTCCTTTTAGGCTGCAAATCATTAAATCAGCGTGTACTCACCATATTTACTTACCTGTGTGAAGAAATTTCACTCAGTTCACACATCTTGCTTCTCCTGCCACTCCAGGAGTCACAGTGTGGTTCAGGCCATGGAGGAGAGCTATGAGGTGGACCTGGTCTACATCACAGAGAGGATCATCTCTGTCTGTTTCCCCGCTGCCGCTGAGGCACGCAGCTACACCGCCAACCTCAAGGAGGTGGCGACGATGCTGCGGTCCAAACATGGCGAGCACTATCTGGTGAGCAACACACGACTCCAAGAAATTCCACTTGTGACACTTTCTGTGTCCTTTGCTGACAAAGCTGAACAAATGTGACTGATGTTTCTTGTTCTCTGAGGGCCAAGAAACATCACCTATTTTAAAATGTGTCACATCTAAATTAGTGCTTTGATACATTTGTATTTGTTCTCTTTTCTGATTTCAGGTGCTCAACCTGAGCGAGCAGAGGAATGACTTATCAAAGTTAAACCACAAGGTACAAACACGCAGCAGCACAATCCTCTTTTGTTAGTTAAATCAAGACGTGTGCAAACCCACATCCTCCTTAACCCAACCTTCTTTTGGTCCTGACAATCCCACCCCCCCCCCCCCCCAAGGTTCTGGAGTTTGGCTGGCCAGACCATCATGCACCGGCACTGGACAAGATCTGCAGCATGTGCAAAGCCATCGACACGTGGCTCAACGGAGACCCACGCAACGTAGTGGTACTACACAACAAGGTAGAACAGGGGTGACCAGTACACAGTTGTTGTTATTTGCAAGAAATCGTTTTGGGTACAGGTGAAGCAGGAAAAGCAGAAAGGAAAGCATTTTTTCCAGCTTTCCTGCTTCACAGACTTTTTCAAGTTTTACAGGTCACTTTAAACAAGCAGAGAGATCAAATAATAACATTTCCTCTTATTTATCCAGCTTTTGGGTTTTCAGATTTAATTGCAACTTACTGACCAGTCCATCTTATCTGAGGATTTATTTGCTCCTCTGATTAATACAAAAGTATCTGATCCCTTTGAAATGATTCCTGTTTCAAATAAATTATTTAATTATAAATCTTGAAACTTAAAATCTCAAAGCTTGAGTCTCTGTTTCTGTGTCACAGGGGAACCGGGGTCGAACGGGGGTGGTGGTGGCTGCGTACATGCACTACAGCAACATATCTGCAAGGTATCTGACATGTCCTGATCAGCAGACTGAATTTCAGTGTTATAATTGAGTGTTTCATTCTAATAGACTGTACTGAGTTTAAAAGGAAAGACTGATGAGCAGAGGGGAAAAAATAGGAATGAGTAGTGGAAAAGCGTGATTTATGTCCATTACATCTGCTCCTCATGAGGTTTTGTAAGGAAAAGAGCATCAATCAATCACAGCTAAGCCTCGAGCTCTGGGACTTCTGAGCCACCCTGAAAATTAAACAATGATGTGATTATTATGGCAAAACACTCCATTCCCGACCAGCTTATTTTTCTGGCTCAGTGAGAAGAAGCACTTCAAAAAAGTCATCATTCTTTAATACAACCAGATGTTAAATAGGTGGAATGGAGCCGTGAAGGTTTAGATGAAGGCGCTTTGTGATTGTATCTCTGCATCACAAACTTGGGAGAAGTCTGCAGCTCTTCTGGAATAATAACACTGCCCATCTGACGTTGTGTTCTGCAGTGCTGACCAGGCCTTGGACAGGTTCGCCATGAGGCGCTTCTACGAGGACAAAGCACTTCCTGTGGGTCAACCGTCACAAAAAAGGTCAGTTATTACACCCCAAACTCTTCATCGGTGGAGTTGAAGAACTGAATAACAAGAAAAAGAGACTCGTCAGTGTTGTGGCCTGACACCATCCCTCATATGTTGCTTTAGAGACATTTCACAGAGGAAATCCTTGCCCTTCTTCCTCTGTTTTTTTCCTGTTTGGCTTTAATTGGGATAATTGTGAGTGAATGTCATGACAAGGAGAGAACTTATCCTTCCTGTGTGAGGGTGGCAGTTCGTTCCTGTCCCTCTAGCATATGACATCATATTTTCCTCCAGTTATTTTCCACTTTTAGCATCGAGTGTTTTGGGATAATGTCCTTTCCCTGAATGGAGAGCAAAACAGCAGAGTAAATTCCAAACCAGAACAGGTCAAACCAATCAGGTTTAAAGGTATTTAAAGAGTTTCGTATTTCGAATGGAGCTCCCTATAGAGTATCTTCTTCATTAAGTCACGAATCTGCTCCTTCCATATTATACAATCAGCTGCTTAAAGACTTGACCCCTCACCGCCTGTCTTCCTCACCTGCGGAGAGGAGAATCCTGATCTGAGCTCTTCTTGGAAAGGATGAGCAGGACAAAGGTGAAGAAACACAGGAAACATCAGGGGACTTAATGCCACTTCATTTTGACTAGTGAATTAGAAGGCCAGCCATTGTCTAACAGGTCTATAGGCTTGCCCTTTGCCCCACTGCTATTTCCTGCTTTGGATATAATTATCTCTGCCCCTGGAGTCTGCCAGTATTATGGTCTGGAATGTGTGACATTAACATCAGTAGTAGGAGATATGGGCTCAATCTCCTGCTGCTATAAAAGCGAGTAAAAGTTGGGATTAAAGGTGTTATATGTACCATTTTGGTATCATTAAATGGTTCAAATGTTGGTTGTGAAATGTTACAGTAAACACATTGAGGTCTTGCTGGGAGGATCAGAAATGAGCTGAATTTATTTGTGGCACAAAACAAGAGAGGGAATACAATAAGTTCCTCCACCTTTAAGACACTGGTGGTGGAGTAAGACCTGTAGGAAGATGATGAGGATGATTTTCCTGACTGTTTTTTTTTATTTGTTTGCAAAGAAGAAGTAGCAACCCACTCTGTGACAGATGGGATGTGGTCTCAACTTCGAGCAGTACATGAAAACATGTGTACAGCAAGCTGAACACTTATAAGGCTTCACGGAAAACCATATATAATTTCTTGATAAAAGACAGAACATGATTACGTTGGTGCCGTGATCACCGAGCTGCTTCCTCCTCTCAGCGCTGCTCTCATGGCGTCCCTGCTCAGCCTAATTGAATTAAAGAGAGGCTAAACCATCTGGCCTGTCTGCATGTGGTGACCCCACGGTCAAGGTCACGTTTGGTACCATCATCATTATCATCATTAACAACCAGACCACACTAACAGAACCCCCAACTGGCCTCTGTACACACCAATTCAGTCTGACATTTCCCATTGTGGATTAAGGCTGTTTTATAGTCTGTGTGGAATTCAGTTTTGGCTGGGCTGCTGGAGCTGACGGGAGGCAAAGGTGAACAACACAGGATGAGGCTGGTTTTTAATGCACGGCGTAATAAACATTACAGCAGGTCAATAGATTTTTTTGTGTTTGTATGCCTGTGTTTGTTAGAAGTAGATGGATGACAGGTAAGATAACTGGAGATGCTGTGGTTGTGGATGGTTGAGGAGCCTTAACCCAGATGCTCCAACATTAATATTTTTAACAGAAAGAGGTGAATCTATAACATCTAAACAGATAATTAAATCTTTGGAAAACACAGTTGGTTTCCCTGGAGTCTGATATGTCTTTTATCATTACCTGTTCTTACAAAAAGTTGCATTTGATGTTAAAAACACTTTTCCTGCTCCAGAGACTTTGGACTGACTTTCCTTTTTCTGCAGGTATGTGCAATACTTCAACGGCCTTCTGTCCGGGCACATAAAAATCAACAACAAGCCTCTCTTCCTGCATCACGTCATCATGCACGGCATACCCAACTTTGAGTCCAAAGGAGGTGAGCGTCGGCCGGTGCCAGATGAACAGAAAGATTTCTGTTTTTGCAGGTTTTCATAAGAATATTTCAGCATCCTCATTCATTTCCCTTCACAGGCTGCCGTCCTTTCCTGAAGATCTACCAAGCAATGCAACCAGTCTATACGTCAGGAATATAGTATGGAAACTTTTATTCCAGTTCAGTGTGGTTTGTGTTTGAATCCAAGGCAAAGACGACCTTTTACTGAACTCAGTTATTGAATTTTAATTACAAATTATTATTGTCATTCCTACAGCAATGTGCAAGGGGATAGCAGCACCAGTATCTGCATCACCATCGAGCCAGGCCTGCTTCTCAAGGGAGACATCTTGGTAAGTTTTTCTTGATAATACTGACAGAACTATTGTTTTTGATCCGTATACTCTTGAATTATATTTCTGTTGGATTTTATATCATGCTACCCTAATTCTTATTGCCTGTATTTTTGTTATTTTGAAGAACATTGCAGGAAAAGTGTCAGATCTATCAAGTAGATATTTCTCTCAGAATTACAGAGATATTGCCTGACTTGACGCATTGATCTCTGACAAGCCCACTCTCTCTTTCTTACCGTAGCTGAAGTGTTACCACAAGCGTTACAGAAACCCGACCAGAGATGTGGTGTTCAGGGTGCAGTTCCACACCTGCGCCATCCACGACCTCGGAGTGGTTTTCGGGAAGAACGAGCTGGATGAGACCTTCAGAGGTGACTGTCTTCTCTGTGTCTGTGTTTTCACGGTTGACTGCTGTGTCGTTGAGAGATCATGAGGAAAACATTGAGCTAACACTCAAAATAAGTACAGACGACGGGAGCAATACTGTCTAAAAACATTCAGCAGCAGTTTCTTTCTGTAGGACGTTGTTGTGAACTGCTTTCCACGCTTATTATTTGTTTGCAGTATGAAAAAGTTCTTGCTGCTACTCACTTACTGCCCTTCATCTTGTTATAGTAAACAGGGTCCTCTGGTGGTGAAGGGAAACTCAGCATTCACTTACAGAAATGTAAACGGACATTGAAACAGCAGAATGTTTGCCCTGGGCAAAATATCTTTATCTTCCTGTTTTTGCACAGATTTTTGCAATATTGTTTTGTTTTGTTTTGTTTTTTTATTTTTATAAAAAAGTTTTTAAATGCTCAAAATGAATACAAATAAATACACAGATGAGTTTTTTAAAGGAAAAACTGAAGATTATGAACCCATCAAATCAAAAAATCAATCTGCAATTTTCAGTGTTTTGCTTTGGATGCTCAGTGCAGGGTTATCATATTTCACCCATTCATTCGTGTCCCTTTTCTAAAAAATAAAAAAGTAAAACTTTTTTGTCTCTGTACAGATGAGAGGTTCCCAGAGTATGGGAAAGTGGAGTTTGTTTTCTCATACGGACCAGAAAAAATTAAAGGTAATCCATTATTCCTGACTGAAATGGTCGCGGGTATTATATGTATCTAAATTTAATACACTCTGTGAGAGGACTCCATTACCCAGCATGCCACGTGTTCCTCAGGCCTAGACCACCTAGAAAACGGGCCAAGCGTTTCTGTGGACTACAACACCCAGGACCAGCTGATCCGTTGGGACTCGTACGAGAGCTTCAACCAGCGCTGTGAGGACACTGTGGACGGCGAGCACGGTAAGGCCATACACACACACACACACACACACATTCAGTTTGATGGATAATTTGTCTTCATTCATCCACAGTTACTAAAAGGGACTTTCAGACTCACATGCTGTCTCATCTGGTATTTCTGCTGCTGTTCTGACTGCAGTGCCAAGTGAAACAAAGTGTGTCACAGTGCAATGATATAACTGTGCTACAGTATGTGTTTTCTTAATTGTTTTTGAATGGAGCTCAGCAGCATGGCGGCAGTCGACTGGGGCGGCACAGACATTATTTGTTAGCGGGAAAAGATTTCTTACTTTACTTCCTTTAGAATTACAGTTTTATTACATTAGAAAGAGTACAGTGTTGGATGCCTCTGAGCCAATTTGGACTTTAAACATTCTAGTTATTCTTATGTAATTCAAGCAAATTATAAAAGGAGCACTTGCTGCAATTTAAATATGTAACTGAACATAGAATATTTAGGGCACATAAATCAAATTCCTGAGTCCGACCACAGGTTGAGACCTTTGCACTTGCCTGAAGAGAAAATACATCTTTCTACTCCTCACCCACTTCTCCACCTCAAACCCTGCATCTTTGAGCTGCACATGCAGCCCCCCACACAGCCTGTCAATTAGTCCTTTAAATAGCCACTGCAGAAATAGGGGGCGTCAGACCAGACCCTGCCACTGGCTGCCGCCTTCCCAGGGGGGGGGTTGTAACCCGAGACACGGACAACCAAGTCCCACATGTGTCCAAGCCCACCTCCATCCACTCCTAGCTGTGGTTTCTGCTCCTACCTGTTCAGTCCTCCACAGACACAGCAATGCAAAGAATGAATGTCAAAGAACCAAAATAACTGATTATTTATTTGTGCAGCATCTTTCAACATAACTGCAAATTTCTTAAACAAAGATGACACTAATCACAGTCATGCAGGGGAAAATCAGTGGCAGAAGAGGCCGAAATGCCGATTTTCCGCCGACTGTAACATCACAAAGTCAAGTATCGTTTTTGTCATTTTTGCAAACAGTAATGGACTGTGACTTTCTTAATGCTCTGCTGTTGTTAGCACTTTATTATTGCTCCGTTTGTTCCCTTTGTAAATGAGTGTATATTTAACATTCAGTCTGAGTAAATGGGATCACTAATCATTACAAGATGATTTCTGAAATAAACTGAACATTAGGCATTAATAACATCATAAACTATCCTGTCTTAGAGCTCTTAAAGACTGTTACCCTCCCAGCGATGATGAGATTCACGATTAAAGCTGTTAATCTGAGAAAGTTGCACCAACAGGAGGATGCATTCGCCCTCACTTGAGTCAGGACTTGGCAACCATTGTTGTGTTGCATTCACTTTTATATATGAGAGCTTTTTCCCCCTTTAACGGCTTCTCAAAGACCCATTTCATTTTTATGAACATCCCCAGAGAACCGTTGCAGTAATTGCTGTGTTGCAAGAAGGTCAGTGCAAATCGCCAGGATTGCAAGTTTGATCCTAATTGAATGGGAGGCAGAGTTCTCAGCGCTCAGCAGAAAAAAAAAAACTCTCAGCCAGTTTATTCATTTGTCTAATTGCGGCCGTCGCTCCTACACTTGGACTTGAGAATCCGAACGTTCAGAGGAAGCTGCTGCAGGCACACAGGGTCTGTTTTTATAAATACTGAACAGACTTTGGAACGGAATGAAGCAGGTTTTGCTTGTTTTGAAAGATCCAACAGTGATTTTTGATGCACTAAAATTGCAAGAGAATGATTTAAAAAACTTTAACAAATTCTGACAAAAATCACTTTGGAGATTAGACTTTTGTTGTTGAAAACGTAGAGGGGAAAGTTGCTATTTAAAAGCTTATTAATAGACACTGAGGGAATGTTAATCAGGTGTTAAATGGAAACCCAGACGACCACATACACTGATGCCACATGAATGAACACTGATAAGCTCCCTGACAGAATCGTCTATTTTTACACCCTGCAGTACAGTAGACACTAATCACTCTTCAGGTATCATTTGAAGAATCCAGACTTGTTTATTTGTCCCGGTGTTAAACGAATGTTTCGTCCTCTGGGGCTCGGCTAACTCATCCCTGACGCCGTTTTTAACAGAGTCCAGCGACCTTGGAAATCCAGCTGAGAGGACTCAATGAGAGATGGGCGTCTTAAAAGGGTCTGCGGGATTAGGCAGCTTAGAGTTGTGTGCATTTCACACTGATGCATGTGCTCATGGGGAACATGAGGAGAGGTGTCCTTAGCTTTCTTTAACAGAAAGTATTTGCAGCGAGTGTTTCACTGGAACGGTTATTGAGAGTGGCTTTGTGAGGTGTGTGTCTAAACAGATTTGTCCAGCTGTTTGTGTTGGTGCTATACGGTATTATTGCGCTACACGGGTGTGCTTAGCCGTCTCTGCGTGCCTGTAAATTTTTACATGTTTTTATGAGTCTTTGAATTGTGCGTGTGTGCAGTGCACCTTGTGTTTGTCGGCTTGCCTTTGCTCCACTAATAGCCCTGTGGTGCGGTGGCAGCTGTCGACCCGGAGGTCAAACCAGTCAGAAGGCCACCGTTTGGGCCACTGAGCAGCCACAGAGCAACTGCGCAAAGGTGCCACCAGCTAATCTGCTTTTTGAAAATGGTGTTAAAATAACACGAGAGTCATTTCAACACCAGGAAATCACTCCTTTTGCAACACTGGCATCGTGGCAAAGTCCATCTTTGCAGGATTTCTGAAAAACATCCTGATGGCAGAAACTGAGATTGTTTTGCAGCATAACACAACAAGGTTGGCACCTTTCAGTTCACCACAGTAGAAACAGAAATATCACCTCCAATATGTTTATCCTCTTCTGTCAAATGAAAGGAAGGATGCTCAGAGAGATGCCAGGGAAGAAGGTTAGTGTTACAAGTGTTCTTTTTGGAAAAACACTGCAATAACGATTTAATTTGGTCACACAGAAATGGTCGTATTTGTTTGTTGCTGTGAGAATTTTTAGAGTATAAAATAGATGTTTCATGTTTCTAATTTGACAAAAAGTCAAAAAGGTAATGACCGAAATACTGAAATTAAAATTAAATTAAAAACTCAAAATTGTTACTAAGCTATCAAATAGTTAGTATTTAATGACTTTTGTGTTAGTGGATACAAACTTGTTTCAGGAATTTAATGATCCTTTGAGAATAACCAACGTGTGTGTGCGTGCGTGCGTGTGTGAGTGTGGTGTACAGTAAGGCAGCAGGCCCAGTCTTCCTTGTTTACCGCCCACCTCCCATATTTGGCTGGGGCTGAGCTCTGAAACATGTCTGGAATAACTGGATAGAGAGAGAGACAGAGAGACAGGGACAGAGGGACAGACACACAGAGGCAGAGAGAAGCACAGACAACCAGGCTTTTGGAAGCATTTGATACAAGTGTAAGGCACACGAAGTTGTTTATTATTTTGTTTACTGCTGAAAGTGAATGGAGGAAAAAGAAAACAGAAGAAGAGGTAAAGGAATGAAGCCAATTCGAGGGGAGACGGAGAGCAGCTAAGCAGCCTTAGTGGGTGAGTCAGGCCTTGAGATTACTGCAAGTAACTTTCTGTAAAAGTTAGAGACCTCTGCTGAGTTCAAACAGCCTAAGTGTGACTGCCTACAATATACAGTTTAAATCTTGTGAAAATATAACAAAATTGTTGTTAGTTTAGCCACAGGCAGATGGTTTCTTCGCAAACCAATGCAGGTTTTGCTGTATAAAACATCATCTTGTCACTAGTATACAAATTTTTGCTCATTTGGTCTACAGACGTGAGAGTCTGTTTGTGTGTCTGTTTCGTTTCCATGCCAACATGGTTGCATCCTGTGTGTTTGGCACCTATATGGCATAAAATGAGTCATGGAGCGAGCAATTTGCGTGTGGAACATTTTATGAGCGGGCTGCAATTTGGGTTCACCAAAACTATGACGGACCTTTGGTTGGTAACTTCATGTGAGCTCCAGAGAGCTTGGACACAGAGCCTGGGATACAGAGCATGCAGGGTTTATCTGGAGACACTGTCTGAGAAGTTTGAGTTTGTTTGTATGTTGAAATGAATGTATTTTATTCTTTCTTTAGTTAAGTTAATACTGCTCCTAATACTCCTCCTAACTTTGCCATATGCATATAAAGAGCAGGTATAGCAGTGTTTTAAGGGAGGCTTTACGCACTAAAGTGACATTTTCCTGAAGCATAGTCAGTGGAAATCGTGAGCAGTCGGGTATTTTAAAAGCAGCCTGTGTGAGTCTCACATGAGCACAAAATGCTTCTAGTTAGACCTCTTGCTGACAGCACAGTGAGTTGGAGCAGCAGGTTCAAATCCCAGCCTCGGAAACCCCGCTGAGCCAGTCCTCATCTCCTAATTCCTCCTTTCCCCGACTGTCTGCATGTCTGCATATGGCTTTCTCTCTGTCTCAGTGTCTGTCTCCAGCTCTCCCTTTGTCTTGTTCTGTTTGCATGTTATTACCTTCAGTAAACTCAGCCTCATTTGTAAATTCTGAAGTTGTCTTTTTCAGATCCCTACTGAAAGACAAAAGAAGTACAAGAAAGATGTACATATTCTTAAACTGAACATTTGAACTTCTTCCAAAGTTTTCTTGTGTCAACTAATTTATTTAAGAAATCAACATTTGTTTCAAATACAGGTTTAGCAGTCCAAAGAGACTGAAGTGCAGCATTTCAGTCGGTAAAGAGTTTCTGTCACTGAGAGTCAAACAGGGCGCCCTGAAGCCTTCAGACAGACGGACAGACAGACAGAGGTAACAGGCCAGTATCGAGGTAGAGATCACGCAGATGCACTTTTATGACAGCTACTAATGCTCATGAGTGAAAGACAGATGGATGGACAGATGCACAGAAAACCAACCCTCCAGTCAGGAGACAGCCAGACGAACGGAGGCAGACATGCAGACCAGCAAATTACCCTGACGTGATCCTGTTAGTCCTCTTTTTATATGTCTGAGGCAACATCGTGACACACTGGCAGTATAATTTTGTTTTCGTTCATATGCAAAGATGCCAGCTCGTCTCCTCGGGTTTCGAGCTGATACCAGACTCATATTTCTGGGTTGATCGGATGTTTCCTCTGTTGCAGAGAGAAAAGAGTCGACACGAATCAAACGCTAAGCGTAGCCGGTTGTCAGTCAGATGCAGACGGTCAGACAGACAACTTTTTATGACACTCAGATGACAGACAGGCAAATGGATGACATCATCCTGAAAGCAATCTTGGGGACAGACACTGATACAGTCACATCACGTTACCTCAGACGATGACAGCTGGACACTGGGTGATGGATGTACTCAGAGACAGGCATGACAAATATAAAACTGCGACAGTTTTCCTTGTGCCAGTCACTGATACACCAACCATGACACCTTTTTCACTGATGGACTGTCACATCATCCCTTGTGAGGATGTCTCTCTTACTCTGCTGCAAAAAATATCCAACCTCAGTAGCCAGTTTGCAGCCAGTTTGAACACATTTGTGATACGTGTAAAACGGTTTCTCTTGAGTTTCTTGGCACAAGTTAGTAAAAGGCAAATCTCTGCAGTACAAACGAGAGTATTGCTCATAAATCCGTGCCTTCAGTCTTTTAACAAAGACATTTTTGCAGTGTCTCCTTATGTCTCGACACAGGTCTTTGAGACGAGTCAGTCAGTTGTCAGTCAAACCCAGTCACCCACTGCTGGCATGCAGACTGGCCATTGTCACGGTGATATGAAAGCTGTGAAGGTGAATGTCACATCCCGCTGTGAGACGCCCGATGGCTCGCTGACACACTGACAGCACGATGCCTGCTGCTGCATGTCAGTGTGTATAACAGTCACCAACTGACTCAAATGTTTTGTGCCACGTGATCGAAGAGGCACTTTAGATCTTGAAAACACAAACAAGATAAAATTACTTTGCTGACACTGGGCAAAAGATCCGCCTTCAGCCACTGAATCTTACTGACAGTTAATTCAAAATTAAGGAAGTTGAGCTTATTATAGGATGGAAATATTTGTTATAATATTTGTTTTGTTGAACATAAAATTCTAATCAAGTCTTAGTTGTTCAGTCAGCATTTTGTTCAAGAGTCAAGGTCGTACCAAAGACAAGACATTCAGTTTTCACAGTGTTATATGTTTCAGTAACAGAACTACTTTCGAATTTTCAAAATAATTTAACTGCTGGGTAAGAAAAAAACATCATAAGAGGTGTTAGAGAGGTGTTTAGTCCATCGAATCTCCAAAATATTATTATTTTCTGGATTTTTTTCCACTGACTTGTTCCGAGAATAGTCTTGAATTAATCCTGGATCATCATTCTTTCTTGAAATTGACTGCACTTCCCTCCGCTCTGAGTTACACTTTTTGTTTTGGTCTGTCTTTAAAGACCTATGGAGAACAAATGGTTCTTTTCATCAGCTGTTTCTTTAAATCGCTGTCATCCTGACCCGACTTTGAAGCAGGGTGATTCATTTTTCCCAACCTGCCAGTTTTACAGCTTTCACACATGCCCACCCAGTTTCCTCGTCGCCCACAGACCTTCTCCCAACTCCAAAGTGATCTTTATAGCACAGGTCAACCGTCTTCCTGTAGATGTCTGGATGCATATGTGCATTTATACCCATACATGAAATCACACACCATGTCCAATAAAACTATCCTTGTAGTCCTCTTTCTGAAGTGAATGAGAGGGACTGTTGAATTACCTTTGTAAACGTCAGGTGTGTTTCTGTATTTTTATGTGTCTGCATTTTCTAAAGATGAGTTTGGCCTTTTTTATAAGGTCATCGTGTCCCCTATAAGAGTGTCAAACCCTTCTTTAGGTTTCCACCATCCCTGGAAAATTCTAAAGCATCCGAGAAGAGAATCCAGAGGAAAAAACTCGCCCAAAAACCTTGAATTGATGGTGATACTACAGTCCCTTCAGGAATATACAGTTTCGTAATATTTATGCATATTTAACTAATAAGGGAACTCTGAGGAGCCCCAGAACAGATTGAAAAGCTCTTATTTTTGTTATTTTGGTCGATGTGGTTCTTAATTAGGACACTGAACTGAATGCAATCCAAGTAATGGATCGAGTATGACCACTTGAGTAAAATTAAGTTAGAATAAATCACTATAATGATAAAGTAAATTTTGTTGGTTAGGATTCTGATGGTTTTAGAAAGCAAAATGACTCGTGTTTTTCCCATATGTGGGTAATGATTCTTATCCTGCCTCTGACTCCCCATATTTAGCCCTAAACTAATACACTTTTATGCACCAAGAACTTTGCAAGTAATTTACAAAGTGTGTTTGCATGAATCAAATTCAGCTGCAGCGTCCGGCATGTTCTCACTCTTTATAGGTGTGTCGACAAGTGTGGCGCCTTAATCAGTCCGTGTCTGTTAATCTCAAATGTACTAACTATGCATATAATCCATATCCCAGCTGGGGTATTTGATACAGCAATAACAGTGGTTGTAGCACATTGTCTATTTATAATAAACCATTGGCCACAGGTGTTTAAATGGCTTTTTAATGGCCTCCAAGGCTGTGATGTGCCAATGAAGCACTCAAACATACGCTTAAGAGGATACAGCTCAGAGGCAGGTGCTGTGTGTGTGTGTAACACTGCATGAGCAATGCCTCTGGCACTTTCACAAGAGAGGAAGGCACCTGTCACATGAGAGAGCATAGAGAGTGGACGTGTGTGTGTGTGTGTGTGTGTGTGTGTGTGTGTGTGTGTGTGTGAGTAAGAGAGAGAATGAGAGAAACAGAGTGAGTAACAGACTAATATTAGTGCTAGATGATGAAAGGGACAGTTCAGATGCTGCATTTCGTCTGTAACTCAAACTCTGAGCTTAATAATCTGCAGTTTTTCTCAGTAGTTTATGTACAAATACCTCTTGAACCTGATTTGGATTTTACTGAATATGTAAATGAGTCGTGGTACATGTGACTTTGTCCTTTGAAGCACAGAGAATGGCATGTTACACTTGTTTACTGCAGCGGGGAAACAAGTTGTTATTTGAGGTCTGCTGCAGCTATTTACTGACACCAGAAGAAAGCTACTTGTTCTGTTCAGGTGGGCAGCTGCTTGTTTGTGCCATTCAGAATTATGGTCACCAAATTTAATGCCATGCTAGGCAGGACAGTAGGTGATGCAGGGCCATTAGGAAATGGTTTTGGTATGTCATCATGTATGTACTTTGTAGACAGATTGTCAGGAATGAGCTTTCAATCGCAAGATTTTTATAGCGAACTAAGGAAGGAAGGAAGCCTGGAAGGATTAAAATATGTCTAAAAATGTACAATATGGTGAGATAAGGTAAGCAGAAATAGAAGTGAAGATATTAAGGTAAGAAGCTGGCTGTTAACAAAAATGGCACCTCCTGAACCTGGCCTGGTGTCTTTCTCAAGGGCGCTTAAGCAGGTCAGATTTTTGCAGTCAAGCACTGCCTACTCTCATGTCATGAGTGTGGGACAAATGTAAAGGTTGTGACCTGGCAACACTTGTTTAGTGCCTGTCGTGCCCGACATTGTTTGGCACTTCCGCTCTTTACTAAGTCAAGACGATTACACGCAACCGTTGGTGAGCAGGAGAAAACAGTGAGGAAGGTCGTTTTAAGGAGGTGAGGCTCACTCTGAAAACATGCACACTCGACCCGTGAGTCAGTGACCCCTGTGACCTTTCTGTCTGCATTTTATCCTCTTGATGTATGTTTGCCTCAACAAAGTTTCAGCTATCTCATATGGAAAGATGCAGTAAGGAGAGGGAACAAGTCGGGGAGACTTATGCATGGAAAATGACAGTTGTTTGCAACAATATGGTTTTAAGTTTTGGTCAATTTGCAAATGACTTTATTCCAGAAAAGATGTTTTATTCTAAAATATACAAACATTTTTTAATCAGATCTGGATGATTTGGATGTGGAAGATCAGCTAAAATTAGCGTTTGCGGGTCTGTTAGTTCGGTGATTCATTGGAAACTTTTTAGGCAACTTCCACAGCAACAGGCACCAAATAACCAAATCAAAAATAAATAAAACTGTTTCCTGGTAATACAATTATAATTACGATACCGCAGCAACTCTTTCGGCCTCTTACCCAAAAACTGTTGATTTGTGCATTTTTCTGTTCTATTTCTTTCCTCTTTAAGCAATGACATGTCAAATAACAGTGTCTGCTCCCCTGATTTAACCTCAGGATGGGGATAACCAGCAGCTGGAAAAAGTGTCACCCTGGCAAGCTTGAGTCATTTTTGCCCCAGAGAGCTAAAAGATCATCATTTATAAAGGAAAACAAGGGCATTCCCTATGCTGTTAAAGGTCAGGGCGAAAGAGAGTCACAGACAGATGGAGCTCAGCTGGTGGAAAATGTGCACTGCAGTTCTCTGAGAAGCTTTTTCTGTAAAAACTTTGACTCATAAGACTTGCAGATACTGGATAAGGGGGAGAAGGGTGACCCTGAGTGAGGGGATCCCCGGGTGGTGACATCAACAGACAGCAGTGCTGCAGTCCCGGGCAGACAGATGGCGTGGGAGCTGTAGTTTATTTGAAACGACATCGCTTCACAGGCAACTGGGAGGTGGTGGTGGTGGTGGTGGTGGTGGTGGAATCCCTCCCCCGCTGCCGGGAACAGACAGAGATCATCCCAGAGTGCCAGCTCACCCCTTTGGGCTTCAGTGGTACGCGGCCCCGCCTCGCTCCAGCAGAGCACATGTTGGGCGATGAGAGGACATGAATCAGAGAGGACAGGGAGAGTTAGAGAAGAAGCCCAAAGGCAGAAAGTTCAGTCACTGAGAGGCTGCTGAAGGACTCTTGATGTATACACCGAAGTGTAGACACATGACAGCATCTAACTGGCTGAAGAAGAGGAAATATTAATCTTTCTTTAGTGCTTTGGGAAAATTTCAACACAGTACCTACATTGCAGGTAAGGAGGATGTTTTCACTGAATTTGAAACGTTGACTTAGAGATGTAATTATGATTTGCAGAATTGAAGAATTTTTCAGTAATATAAAATTATAAACATCAGATTTCCTTGATTTGGAACATGGGTTGCCAACTTTGATCATATGATTGTCTTTCAAATAACAAAATTTTCTAAAAACCAAAGTTATCCTGTTGCCTCAAAATTTTCAAGTAAATTAAACCCAACTCCAAACAAGATGTAATGGTAAACCTAAACGTTTACTTCCATAATGTTAATCCCTGTGTCATCATTAAAATCAACCACAGGAAAAGAAAACTGTGTTTACAACTTCCTCGCCTGCCCCGTCCTTCTTGTTGCTACTGTGCCTGTCAGTTGTTGTTGACATTGGTTTTGAAATAGCTGTGGACCGAGTGATCCACCATATGTCTCCAGGGGTCGCTCAATTTGGAACGTCCCACGTACGAGCCAGCCACGCTCATGTATATGTCATGTATCACTTTGCAAATGTACACTGGATACAGGAAGTCAATGTTGCTGTATTATTTTCTTCTTGTAAGCATACAGCAAGCGTTACCACAGAATGAGCTGTTGCACGTGTGACTGTTGCGTTTCTTGGAAGCAAGTATAGTGTTTTACAGTCTGAAATAGTGCCTCAGCCTATAATTGAAGTGCACATTGTATCTCGCACTGTGTGAATTACTGCACTGTACCTGAACTCCGTTTATGTGCTCACATGCCACCACAAATGAGTCGTGATATGTTTTCTTTTTCCTTCAACATTTTTTTTTGTCCATTTTTTACTATGACTACACCTGAATTTCTAAAAATGACACGTGAGCTTCTCTGTGTGTGTCCGAGCCATGTCAAATGAGTTTTTACATGCTTCTGATAGTCTAAACAGATGGTGTTTTTTTCCCCTCTTGCTTTATGTTTTTAATTGCTGTTGCCAGGAATGAATAACTGTCCAAAATTTTTGCACTTTGTACCACAGCAGGGTGACCAGTGTTATTGTTGGAATTTAAACACTTGAATGAAATATTGCTCTTGTCTCATTTGGAATAAACAAAAAAAAGAGGTAAAACTATGCCATACATATTTTTGTAAGCTTGTGTTACTCATTCCTGTGAAAGACTTTTGTGAAAACTTTGACTGTGTAACATGTAGGTAATCAGTCTGACTTTGCCAGCATGATTCAGCAGCCAGAAATCAACTTGAGCAAGACAGCTCGTCCTCTCCCACCATCCGGCCCGGCTCTGAGCTTTCAAACTGGCACTGCTGCTTGTCACTTTGGCTCTCACAGACCAGCTGTTTCAGTGTGTTGGATAGGACCCACCCAGCTTCACGTCACACCATGTGGGCCTGCACTGACGCAACGTGACATGGACTTAAGCCCTGCAAATTGGCTATTAATAGAGCTGGAAGGGGCTGTGTTGCTGGAAGCTTGGCTACATGCTGAGCCTCAGGGTCAAAAAACATGGGTGCACAGGGGGGGTCACTGTGCTTGTGGTATGAG
This sequence comes from Scatophagus argus, assembly GCF_020382885.2. Classification (NCBI taxonomy): domain Eukaryota; kingdom Metazoa; phylum Chordata; class Actinopteri; family Scatophagidae; genus Scatophagus; species Scatophagus argus. Next base: position 3,151,738 of record NC_058516.1, on the reverse strand, counting down.
TGATTAGATCCCGTGCAGATGTTATTTGCTGATAGGAGCCAATGAAACCAAATTAAACCAGTTTGTGCCTGAAGACAAGATGGTTCAAATTACTTCAAGCAGGTTTTTGTACTCATCTAAAACACCTACACTACAAAACAGAAAAACATGTTTCCTTTTCAGTTCTGTGTATAGCTGGAACTGAATGAAAACACAGAACTACCTTAATAATTTCAGTGTATGTCTCTTGCGTCTCTTTCAGATGTTGTTCACACCCAGGGTCCACTTGATGGAAGCCTATATGCACGGGTTCGCAAAAAAGACTCCCTGGAGGGAGTTGTCACCATCAATGGCCTCCCAGTTCATGAAAACCCCTTGACCAACGCAGAAAATCCATTACAGCACCCTAACCATCCCCTCCAAACCACTGACCAGACCCTGCCTGTGACAGGCCACACTTCCCTCCCTGCCGTCGACCACACCCTCTCAGTGAGCAGCGACTCAGGCAACTCTACCGCATCCATCAAGACTGATCGTACTGATGAGCACAGCCAGTCTGTGCAGAGCACCGTAAACCATAACAACCCAGCAGCAACTCACCCACCTCTCAGCCCACAGGAGAAAAGAGAGCTCGATCAGCTTCTCAGTGGCCTCGAAGCACCAACTCTTCAACGACAGCCCTACCTGTCCACGTCCACCAGTCCAGGAGGAGGTGTCCGACACCTGGTGCCAGCACAGGTGCACGTTAACGGGGGGCACACAAGACTAGTTGGCGCCCAGTCAACAGAGGAGCGAGAGACAGACATTCTCGACGACGAGCTTCCCAATAGCCAAGAGGGCAACAGTGTGGACAGCTTGGGCACGCTCTCATCCTTAGAGGGCCAGGCAACACCAGCTGACCTCTATTACCAATCACAGACACCCATCAGCAGGCAGAACGACGGACCCTACCTTGAGAGAGGTGTTCTTGGGGAAAAGTTGAGCGAGATGCCTGTGCATGGAGTACGAACTCCCATGGTGATGCAAGAGAGGTCTGTGGACTCTGCATCACCACAGGGAGGATACAACAACTACCAGAATGGAGGAGGGATGTACCATTCACAGTCTTTTGGGAATCCGCCAGCCAGCAGCCCTGAGACCAACCCTAAACTGATGCCCAGAGCCCCGGAGAGGAGCACCAGTAGCCGGGAGGCTGTTCAAAGAGGTCTGAACACCTGGCACCAGTATAGCCTCCCGGATGATCCGTTTGGCCCTCCTCTTCAGTCAACTCACAGCTTGCCCCACTTCCCCACCCCAGCCTCGCAACGGGACATTGAGCAGTCCATTGAGGCCCTTAACATGCTTATGCTCGACCTGGACCCAATCAACTCCCACATGTCAAAGTCCCACAGTGCACCTCCTGGGGAGAACAGCCTCAGTTCATCCCAGGTGCCCTTCTCTCAGACCCTTGCAAGACCCTCATACCAAGCAGACTCTGCCATCCATGGTTACAACAACTCTGGGTCTGTCAACAACTCCTTTCATCAGCCCATGCGGTCGGCAGGGAGAGTCTCAGTATTGCCCAACCAGAGCCCTGTTATGGAGTCTCCAGCGTATTCCCCCCAGAGGTCCAACGCTGGCTACCACCACCAAAACACCACTCCGACACACACCCCAGAACCCTACTTCCACACACGCCAAGCAGCCCATCACTACCCCACCGATCCCTCCTCTAATTTCAACCAGCAGGTTCCAGTGAAACCTGTGAACTCATACCCAGTCGGTGGGGTTTCTCAGTCTCCAGACCTACAGGGCTCGTCCCCTTATCCAGGCTACAGTGCCTCCTCTTCTCCTCTCCCTGCACCCACCCCCCAGCCCAAGGATACATCATCTTCATCCTTGCCCAGAGAACAAGATGCAGAGGAGGAGACGCTAAACTTGGAGGGCCTGGTGGCTCACCGCATCGCCGGTAAGGCTTGGATTATTGTCTGTGAGTGAATGAGTGAGTGGCTGAAAAAGCCTGCTATGTCTGAGATGTTTCACTTAAGGTGACATTGCAGTAAATCCACTAAGTAGCACATACAGCTGCACTGCCATGCAACAATAATGTTACTGTTGAAAACACCAAATACAGACATGACGTTCATTTTGGTTAAGTTCATGCCTAAAATAGGTTTCAGGTCAGGTTCATTTTCCTGTTTCTATAAAATGAATAGAAAATAATCAGTGCATAATGAGTGCAATGAGCATTCACAATGTGGACAAAGCTCACTGGATTGGACTCTGGCCTGCATTCAGAGTTTATGTGGTGAAGTTTGGAAGCATCTTTAGCCTTGAGCACCAAGCAGCACGTGAGCAGTGCACCTTTCAGCAGTGTCTGTTACAGATTCATCATGGGGTGCCGCACCAGAGGAATGACCCGCAGTCATAAAATTAGGCCTGCAGCTGAAATAAGCAGGGCTGGTGAGAGTGGAGATGGGACGAGAGTAAGAATAGCCAGGCTTTCAGAGACTTCAGCTTCCATGCATTGTCTGCATTCATACTTACCTTTACTTGAAAATATGTGGCAGCTCCCAGGCGCCTCCCAGTGGAACAAAGTTGCAAACTCCTCCCATTTTTAACCACTTCAAACATTATGGAACCATCATCCCTGTAGTATTAAAGTCCTTTCACATAATCAGACTACAATTCATTTAATTTGCTGAATTTTTGTTTTCTCTTCACTTTCATTAGATCCATTTCTGTTCTGATTTTTCCTCTCCTTTTCTGTTCAATCCATCTCCCTGCTGTATGAACAACCCTTCCCACTATTGCTTCCTCCTCTGCACTCCTCTCACCTTCCTCCTCCACCTCCTGCCCTCCATTCACCACCCTGACCTCCCTCCCCGGGAGCAGAGTACAACGCTCGTATTCGGGGCATCAGTGCAAGCATGACGCCGCAGCAATCTGACCGCCACCGCTCCTATTCCTTCTCCGGTTTGTCCACTTTCCCTCACCTTTATTTTTTCCTGCATTTGTAGAAGCTTTTTCATATTCTTTCAAGCTCTCTTATGGTTACTTTTTTCATGAGTTTTCATCATTTCCAGTTTCTGCTCTGTTTCTCCTTTCCCACTGCCTTCACTTCACTTCTTCACAGATCTCTACCTCTCTGTGTGTGGCTCTCCTGATGGAGGCAGATTAAGGTTATGTCCAGGTTTAGTTTTCAAAAGCGGAGAATCTACATACCTACATACAAAGTTTCTGTGACTTCTTTGACTTCCAAACATTTTTGCAGCATGTTACATTAATAGAACATTGTGAACGTTGCTTTTCCACTTTTGAAAATGTGCAAAATATACCCACGGTGTCGCACAAGCAGTAAAAAAGGCAGCTTTTTAATTAAACTCTTCAGTAAATTAAATCCTTTATGTTGAAAATTTTGGTGCCTTCCAGGTGTTCGCACCAGAGGAATGACCCCAGAAGTGACGCAGGAGACTGGTCGACGTCGAACCACCAGTGAGGGACAGTACCAGAGCAGCCATGATGGCACGCCGATGGTGGATTCACCAGACTTCGCCCACAATCTGGCCCTTAACCCGGGGGGAAGACCCAGAGAGGTCAGCATTGAGTTTTACTGGTGTAATTATGGTGTAATTTCATAATTGAGTTAAACCAGTTTAATTTTGATGCTCTGGATTTCCACTTTGTCTTCTCATAACGATCCCCTCATCGTCTCCTCCAGGGTCCCATGCACAGCTACCGGGAGGCATTCGAGGACAGTGAGGCAGAAGGGTTTGCCAACAGTCCTACCTTTGGAGGTGGTGGTGAGAATTCCCCCCAGACCCCCAGCTTCCCCGTGTCACCACAGACTCCTTACTTCAACATGTGTAGGTTCACCCTGCCTGCAGAGCCCGGTGGGAGGGGGGGGGGGGGATTTTATTACACTGATTTGTCTTTGTCTAAAAAAAAGATAATTTAAAGCATGAAAAAAAGGCAAAGGGAAAGGATTACATAATGAGAACAACAAAAGAAATTTGTTTATTTTAATTTAGTCATGTTTTACAATAGGAACAAAATAATCAAACACAACTCAAAAACACGTGCTCACATCAAAAAATAGAATGGCTAAATCTCTAAAAACTAAGCAAACTACTTTACATAAAGGATGCAGTTGATGTTCATCTAAAACAAACAAAATAACCAACAGTGCCTCAAATAAATTTCAGAAAGTAAACTGTCAGTAGCAAATAAAATGGAGTCTCTCCTCACAGTCATGAGCCTCCCATACAAGTTCTTTCACACCTGCAGCCACATCACTTGCCTCAAAAGCGGCTTGACTCCCTGTGTTAACTTGGTTCTGCACTGCTCCCACTATAGTGACCAGTGCAGAGTCTGTGCCGTTGCTTCTCTGGGTCCCTCCTGTCCCCTGTAGGGCCACACACTCCAGTTTTAATTCAGGACACTCAGGGCCGCCCTCTTGACCCCAGGCCTTGTAACTCAGCGGCTGCTTGTCCACCCACAGCCACTGTCCAGGGAAGAAATGCAGACCGATCCAGACGTGGCGCGTGGTTTCATTTTTCTCTAACTCTTTCTTGATCAGCAACATCTCTGTCTCCGACGCCACGCTGGCGAGATCGTGGTGATGCTCCCGGCAGTGCTTCAGAGCCTCCTCCCAAGTCTTTCTCTCCCTCACCACGACCGCGCTGTAGCAGGCGAAGGTCTTCTGAATGTCTGGTTTGGCATCGTGCCATTTTTTGCGAGAAGTCAGGCCATAGTCTTCATAGTCTTGTTGATCGTTTGGTTGACCATCTTCCCAGAAAAAAGTAGACACGTCCCCACCTCCTGACCATGTCCATTTCTCCCTGTCTGTGAAATTCCTGATCAGTCCTATCCAGACATCGTCATCGTCTTGGTCAGTAAGCTGCCAGAGTTGTTGGTTGTCGTGTTCGTTAGTGACAGGAGCCAGGTCAGTGTGAAACATCTGGCAGTACTTCTGAGCTTCATGCCAGGTCTTCTTCTCCTCGATGTAAACGTACTTACCAAAAGTTGCAGACAAGCTCAGCAGGAGCAGGATGCAGGTGGAGGTTTGACCCATCGTTGCCTTGTGTCAAAGAAGGGCTTTGGAGTCCGGCGGCTCTCTGAGGGAGTTTTGAACATGTATATGCTGTAGTTTGTGTTGAACTGTGTTTTGCATAGGGTGGACCCTGTCTTTCACTGAACCATTCTGTGTTCAGGAGAAAATGAGAGCAAAAAGTTGCTACGTTGTGAGCAGAGCTAATTACCATTTATTATGATAAATCCTTATGTCTGCCAGGTCATTTTAAGTCAATTTTGTTTGTATCTCTACACCCAATCTCTACATTGCATAAACATCCAGTTTATCATCTAAACATTTGTTCACAAATATTTCACTTGACAAAGAATGCATTACAATGGGGCAGTAGCTAAATAGCTTTACTGAAAGAAAAAGCACTTTATTCTTAAAAATCACGCTTAGAGACTGAGAGATAAGTCTTTATGTGTTTCAATGGCACATCACAAACAAATTCTAAATTTGTTTCAGGCAAAGTGTTGCGTGACGTGACAGGAAACAAATCATGCAAATCGTGTTTCTGAAAAACGAGGGGAAATAGTTTGTCATCTTGTCGTGTTTCTAAGGGAAATAGCAAATTGAGACAGAAAAAATGTAAAGAGGGAGGGTTGGGGATTAATGTAACTTAATACATGTGGAGGCTATCAACACACTCACTTCTTATCAACACACTCACTTCTTTAAATGGTTCCCATTCCTCTCCTTTAAATCATTTTTCCTGAAATTCTTTACCACTTTATCTGTCTTCTGTATCTGTATACGTCATCATAACACATTGAAGTATGGACTATGGATCGTCGTTCAAACAACACTTTCTGATTGTATTCACTGCAGCTCTTAGTGGCTCATTTGCAACTGGCCACAGGAGATGAAAACCAGATGCAAAGTTTTAGTTTTCTGTTTTTTTAATACGTTTTCACTGTATGTTCGATGAAATGAGGAAAAGGTGAAATGAGGGGCCTCACGCGCCTGATCCTTGACCCTTGACCCTTGATATTACACATTTCAAACTTCTTGAGACACGTCTGTTAGCCTTCCAGCCACCCACCCGGTTGCAGCACTGACCACCCTGTTCAGCAGGTCTGTTTGACAGCTTGTGTTGACTGTGAGAAAAGCCTCTCCTGCAGTCAGTGCTGAACACACAGCTGTTGCAGTAAGAATCTGCTCTGTGGCACAAACTTTCATATCTATCACCCCTGTCCAAGCCACCTTAAGTGAGCGCTTGGCCTGAATCCCTGCCCTGCCATGGCTTGCTTTTGTAAGTGGAGGATTAATGAAACTGAAGAGTTCATTTCCAGAATTCTGCATGTGTATCACCTGGAATTAAATCAAAACGTTTCTCTACTAGAAAGAGTTTACGAAAGCTTCTATTGCGCAGCTTCTCGGCTGATTTAATCTCACTGTCGCTTACAAAATCAGTGTGTTTAGATTCACAGTCAGAAAAGATGGCATCTGATTTTGGAAATAACTCCTCAGTTTTTGGATGCCTTTTGTGCGTCTCGTCAACGTTAGCGTGACCTCATCTTCAGCCTTTTTGCAGTGTTGTTGACTCATCCGACCACAGTCTAACCTGGTTCCAGTCATTGTTTGATTTGAAGCAGCATGCTATAAATCTTTCCAACATCTTCATGCCTACGTGGATGGATGGATTCCTCTTACACTTCATGAAAGCATTTTAAATAAGAATATAAAAGAAAACATCGTTTTAGCTTTGTGATACTGATATTTACACTTCAAATAACCCTTAGTAGAGACAGATTTTGTGTTCATACAATAATCGAGCTAATGCTTCGACCTTACTTCATTTTTTTCATTTTTGAGCAATGAATGCTTACCCTGTTGTTCTAACTGTAAACATTACAATCAAGTCAGTGCCTGATGACTTACATTGTGTGCATCCAAGTACATCCGCCCCCTGAAGCATTTCATGTATTGTACTGAAGTGAGGAATTGTTTCTCCTCATGCCTTACATTGTTTGTACATCCGTGCATGGCTTTAATGTGCATTTCTCATCTCAGGGTCTTTATTGTCATGTATGTTTTGTTGTTACATTTCTTCACATCCCTCCTTGTCTCTTTGTCTTTGTCCCTGTAGCTCGCTCTCCTCCAGGTTTGTCAAAGACCCCTCTGTCAGCACTGGGACTGAAGCCTCACCAGCTGGGGGGATCAGGTCAGTTGAAACGTATCAAATATACTTAGCACAACTTTATTTGTACCGTGTTTACTCTGTTAAAGGTGAACATATAGGTATGCTCACACGTAGATGTCGTAGTTCACATTATTCCAGTCTAAAAAGATACTTGAGGATGCAGAATAGTATTTTTGAACAGTATAGTAATAGCATTAGACAAGCTTTGACTTTGTGCAGCCTGCAGAAATTCTCTCCAACACTGCAGTTCTAAGTGTCTGCTGCCCCCTATGTGCTCAAAGCTGTTATTGCGCCTTTAAATGTCTCTTCTTAACATGCTGAAAGTCAGCACTTGCCCTCCAGTTCAAGTTTGTCCCCCTTGTCTCCTCCTCCTCTTCCACACATCTCGTCCTCCTCCTCCTACTCCTCCTCCTCCTCTTTTTCTCTTGCTTTCTGTCTTTTCTTGCTGTCAGACTCTGATTCTGTTGATGGAGAACGAGGTAAGAGCATTTCTGTGGCAACACACTGTCTCTGTAGCACAATCTCCTGACCTCAGCACATCTTATTTTGGTTTTTTTTTAACAAATTTTGTGTTTCACTGCAACCAAATATCTTCCTTCTCAGTTCTGCATCCCAGCTTTCCTCAGAGTGTTTGTTTCACTTCTGAATAATTGCTGTAACTCAAACTCAACGCCTGATAACTGCACCGCATAAACAACACTGTGAGATGCACCAGTTTGAGACTGACTGTGAGTGTGTGTGTGTGTGTGTGCGTGTGTTTTTGATGCTTTGTGATCCCCAGATAATCACAATTTTGGGGACTCGAGAGCACAACCGTTCAGCGCTCCTCTCTCCTCCAGCAGTCCCATCCACAGCGCTGATGGGTGAGTAGTCAGATCACATCAACTAATCAAGAGTCAGTCTGCATGTCAGCACTTCCTTATGAGCAAAATGAACTGTCGTCTCATCCAACTCGTGTGCTGGACGCCTGTGTTTGTAACGCGATTTTTCTCAGCAATCCTGAAGTCATGTTATGAATCCAGCAGAAATCAAGAAGGGACACAGAATGCAGACAAGCAAAAAAATACGTTCTCTGAAGTCTGTTTTTGTTTTGTTTTCCTGTAGATGGAGGACTGGTTCTTCAGATGTTGCCCCTCACAGACCCACGTCCCCTGAGGGCTCCCAGGTCAACATCATGGGCGTCCACACGGTCCCCGGCAGCCCCAACACCCTCCACCGCACAGTGGCCACCAACACACCGCCAAGCCCCGCCCTCCAGAGACGCCTGGCTCAAGCCAGCCCCTCGCTGGCCAGACACCCGCCTCCAGCTGGTGGCAACGGTGTCCCCTCCAGCCCTCTGATTGGCCGAAACCCTAAAACAGCAGCCGCTGGCGTGCCCCCCAGCCCTCTGATGGGACGTCGCACAGCAGCGAGCGGCCACAGCACGCCTGATGAGCTGGGGGCTGCTTCTCGTCAGGGCAGCGCCCAGCCGCCCTCCACGCCTGCCTTCCCTGTCTCCCCACAGCTGCCGGAGAAGAGGCACATGTCCAGCGGAGACGCCGAGAGGACGGAAAACAAGAACCTGACGCCTGCCCCGGCCAGCAGTGGCAGCACGCCAAACCTGTCTGGCATACAAACACTCCCGGACATCTCAAAGTCCATATATGGTGAGGTGCTGAAAGATGAGATGAGATTTTAGCTCACAGAAGGTTTGTGTCCTCCGCAGTAATCCTTTTCCTTGTCTCCTCGCTCCAAACAGATGGTTATCCAGACATTAAGATGAATGTCAAGTTTGTCCAGGACACCTCCAAGTTCTGGTACAAGCCAGACATCTCCAGAGAGCAAGGTGAGACTTGGATACCTCAGATAACCCACCGCGATGAATTTATTGATCACTAAGTGATAAAATAACAGTGGCAGCCATTTTCTTCTTGATTGTGTATTCCCCTTTCATCTTCCTTGCCCTTCTGTTTATCCCTTTCTTGTCCTCTCGTGCATTTTATTTAATCAACGGCTGTCCTGAACCTCATCTTGTTTTCCTCTGACCATCTCCCTTTCTGCCTCATCCTTTCCAATCTCCTCATCCCCCTGCTCTTTCCTCTCCTTGCGCACCTTCTTCGTCACTTCCTTTGTCCCCTTCTTGCAGCCATCAATCTGCTGAAGGACAGGGAGCCCGGGGCGTTCATCATAAGGGACAGCCACTCCTTCCGCGGCGCCTACGGCCTGGCCATGAAGGTGGCCTGCCCTCCACCAACCGTCCAACAGAACAAAAAAGGTAGAGAAACAAGTTATCCTCGTTCTGACAGAAATAAAGTTTGAAGCCGCAGCCGGGCGAGTCTCCTCCTTATCTGAATGTTAGCTCCAACAGAAAGACTCTTCGTCTTCGATATGTTTGCATTTCGCTCATCAAAATAATCTTTTTCAGTTGGTGACATGACTAATGAGCTGGTGAGGCATTTCCTGATTGAGACAAGCGCCAAAGGTGTCCGTCTGAAGGGCTGCCCCAATGAACCCTACTTTGGTGAGTTTGTAGCTCTCTTTGTGTCGACGATGAGCTGTTCATTTGATAACAAAGTGGTCCAGTTTGATAAAGAGACGACTTTGTGTTTGCAGGTTGTCTTTCTGCTCTGGTTTACCAGCACTCGATGACTCCATTGGCTCTGCCCTGTAAGCTGATGATCCCCACCAAAGGTCAGCTTCACCCTCATCACTCACATATCGTTTGTTTGCAACTGAAGCAAAGCCCTTGCAGACTTCTCAGATTAGTGCTAATTGTTGCTCATGTTAATTACAATTTAAAGAGCAGTTTCCCTTGTATCCTGTCTCTCACAGACCCAAATGAAGAGGCGTTGGAACTTGCCACACCTACTGATCCGGTTGTTGAGCTTCTGAAGCAGGGAGCAGGTGAGTCAGAGGAACTAAAAATGAATCTTCACTGTAGTTTGACAGATGGTTTTCTCAGGTCATCACAGTGTCCCAGTGCAGGGTCACTTTGAGCCAATTCGGCTCCCATCAGCACATCACAAAGAAATTCTAAACAAATTTTTCATAGTTTCTATAAAGCCTCTCATTAATTGGTTAATTTGCTCACCCTTACCTTACAGTTCAGAAGGTTCCTGAGGACGCCCATGGTAAATACTGGTTTGCACTGCTCGGCTCCATCACTCTGACCGAATGTGAATGCGATGATGCCTGCTCTGTCAGAGTTGAAATTATTCCTCCTTTGACTTTAACTGAAACCACTCAAAACTGTGCATGCACGATACATTGAGAGTCACATGTCGATGGACCGAATTTCTAAAAGTTATCAACTGTGCATTGCATGAGAACGTTAACTACGCAACTTTTTTCACTGGAAGCTTTTTCACTGCAACCTCCACCATCTTACAATAAACTGCATGCATGCTGGTCTCCTCAGAAAGTCTGTTTTTGTTCAAGCGGCTGTTTTGTTCACCTCTAGCGTGCAACGTTCTGTACATCAACTCTGTGGACATGGAGTCTCTCACGGGGCCTCAGGCCGTTGCCAAGGCGGTCAGTCAGACACTGGCGACCGGTCCTCTGCCTGCCGCGACCACCGTCCACTTCAAAGTGTCGATGCAAGGCATCACGCTCACCGACAGTCAGAGAAAGTGAGTCCGCAAGCAAAATGGGGATGTGTTTCTTCTCATATTCTCCCATAGTTTTAATCAGGTTTTAAACTCTGTGAGAAAATAAATTCATCACTTGATAACCCCCACACATGAACACACAAACTGTGCCTCTACAGTGACTTTCTCTTTTCTCTTACTGCAGACTCTTCTTCAGGCGACACTATCCCATCAATACAATAACCTACTGTGACACTGATCCCCAGGACAGAAAGTAAAAAAAATGTCAATTCTCACATCATCAGTTACAGAAAACCATTTTTTATCATTTAATCTCAAAATCAATCATATGTTTCATTTCCACAGATGGGGCAAAGAAGGAGGTGGCTCAGTGAAGTGAGTTTAAACACTTTAAACTCAATGAATGGGTTGTTATTCATCTACATATTTACTTCCTGCTTTCTCAGATTGTTGCATTTTTGCTGGAATATCAGCAAAATGCTAAAAACGCACGCATACTCACAGGATGTTGTTCTCAATCCCACCAGAATTTTTGGATTCGTCGCGAGAAAACAAGGAAGCACAACAGACAATGTCAGCCACCTGTTTGCTGAGCTGGACCCAGATCAGCCCGCCTCCGCCATTGTCAGCTTCGTCTCCAAAATGATGAAGCGGTGAAACCCCCCAACGTCCAGATGGCAGCGGCCATTTTGAAACCTTCCTTCGTCATTGGTGTCTTTTTCGCCAGGACTCGATGATGTCCTGTTTTTCTGTTTCCTGTCGGTTTGTTTCTGTTTCCCTTCTCTCTTTTTTCTCTCTCTCTGCCTTGCTGGTTTGTCTTGACTTGGGTCTTTTTTGGAAGAGTCTGTATTTGAAGGATTTAGTGTGCATACAGAGTGGAACAAGTGGATGTGTGGTGTGGAGCTGTGAACGTGACAAACGTGGAGGCCATCGAAGGGAGAAGATTAACTTGCAGGGTTACCTGTGCCAGGAGAAAATGCTAGCTAAAGACTAAAGGAACAGTGCTAAGTTCAGTCAGGAAACATGTAAGGACTCGTATGTTTCAGGGTTTTCTGTTGTTGTTTTTGTTGATTGATTTACCAAAGGTAGTTGCAACACAAGTGCAAGAATGATGTAGCTATTAAGCCATTATTATTTCCTCTTTTTCAAAAGATGAAGTGTTGAACAAAAAAACAAAAAAGAAAAGAAATAAGGATTCTTCTTGAACTTGTCTTCAGGAAAAAAGTTGGCCTTGATGGCTCATAGCAAAACAGTCTGAAGACCTTACGCATGTTAGCTTGATCTTTAAGCTTGGTTCTTCTAACTTCCACAAAAGTCATTGTGAAATCCTTAAAGTGGTCATTTTTGGGTCTGTTGTGTGTTGGAAAGGGCTCTGCAGTGAAACAACGACTGATCTAAACTGCGCATAGCAGACCAGACTTTCAAAAAAACAAAAAAAAAACGCCACTCTTAGGTCACCACACTTTGTGTCAGTGCAGCCACACTTGCATCACCTTGGCCTCCTGTCCAAGCCTGAGCTCTCCCTCAAAACTCGCTTATTGGATCACTTTTGCCTGGGATCAGCAAGCTCCTTACAGCATGGTGTACAGAGCGAGGAAGACTGTTTTGTCCACAAGATGGCGCCGCGCATTCAGGCTTGGACCCTGCCCCTCCCCCCACAGACTTGCCCATTACCAACTGCTTGCAGTAGTGGATCTGTTGATAGACGCTGCCACTGAAACACACTGGAAATCACCAGGGACTGGCCCCATGACCTGGACCTATGCACTGTTCTTTATGCATGTTGTTGTCCCCAAATGCACCCTTCCTCATAGCTACATTCAACATTCACTGAAAACATTCTATGCTTTGTGCTAACTTAAAAACCTTTAGACAAGTACACCAAGGTTGTATGACTTGTCAAGGACTGCATGAATTAGACAACAATTTTTGTACTCTTCTCAGAGTCTTGAAAAGAAGTAGACAACCCATTGTTGAAGTAGTCCCATGATGGTGAGATGCTATATTTTTACTTGGTTTTTTTTCTTTGTTTTTGGTCCATTTGAGCCAGGGTTACCTTTCACTGTATCAAGGACAGTCCGGTCTTTGTTTTTTTTGGTTCCACAGTGTCGTCAGAATTTACATTTAGATACCTTTTAGGGCAAAGGAAAAAAACAGGAAAAAAAAAACCACAAGGAGTTTCCACACTGTGCGCAAATGCCTGCTTGTTGAACACTCGCTCAACCATTCACAATAAGCTAAGGAAAATCGATATTGATATAAATGTACATAGATATACTACTTTGAAAGGTGACATAGCGAAAAAGTATTTATTTTTGTTGCTTTGGTCCCTCATGATTACTCATATATACATATATTGTACAGTCTAGATAAAGAAGATTACCTAATGGGTTGAGAAAAAAAATATATACTTATTTTGGCTAATGATTTCAAAGTCTGACGATTTTGAAATGTGTTTGAATATATGGTGTACATTACTTTGTACATGTATATGTTTGTTTCGGGCTTGTCGTGTTTTTCATTTTTGCGTTCTCTCAGAACGAGGTAGGGCATGAACGAGATAGAAGCCAAGAGTCTGAATTGCATGGACAGAAGATGTGTGTCGCCACAGCGGAAACACACTCATAGCAGCAGATGTAGCTGGTAGGTCTTTTAAGGTCAAGATTTTTAGGAAAGGGAAGCACGAAAAAAACAGTCCAGCAGCCAACCTCAAGATGCAATATGAAAACAGCCGTATGCACCCATGACAGTTAGGATTCTAATTTTGCCAAAGACTCAGACACTTTGCACATCTGTGCTGACTGGCTGCATGTCGCTTTTTCTGTTCAGCCGCTACTCAGTTTCCATTCTTGTGTCTCATACCTGAAACTACACGCAGCTTTAGCAGCAAATTTAAGAAAGCTCAGCCAGCCAAGACACACAGACATTTGTGTTACTGGCCATGTAAGTAACGGGTGGGAGTTACACGGCAAGGCCTTCAGCTGCTGATGGCAAGAGCATAGACTTTTGAAAATAAAATGGTTTCTAAAGGTGTCTCCAAAAATGTCTGTTCAGGAGAGAGCAGACCTGATGTGCCCCAACTGGAAGTGTGTAAACAAAGCACTTACATTTACAATACCAAAACAGGAGCGATATAAATTCCATATGGGTGTCAGTGCTGGAGGTAAATAAAGGTAGACGTGTCTCACCGTGTTGCTAAAGCTCTGCAGCTGCAGCTTTGTCAGACTGCCAAAAGGTGTCTTCTCTGGCCCTTCTCGAAAAAGTCAGTGATTTATTTATTCTTATTTATTCTTTCATTCTTTTTTTCATGTCATGTCATGAGTCTCGTTTCATCGCCCCATTATCACCTTATCGCAGGTCTGACGGTCAGCGTTGACGAATGGAGGAATGTACGGTGGCGCTTTATTGAAAGCAGAGAGGTACAGTGCACTTAAATCGACTACTGGCAAGCTATCTTCCATTTTTGGTCATTTGGGGAAAATAAAAAAAATAAAAATAAAATAAATGTTCTCTAAAGATGATAATAAAAAAAATTAAATTGCATTGTACCTGTTGGCTTTGAGTCAAGAGTTACCTTGTTGTTTCAGTGAAAAAGAAGTGATTTCTGTGACCCCCTGTGTACAGATGAGACTTGTATGAATGTGCTAATATGGATGTACAAATGGGTCTCAGATTTTGTTTGCGCTTATCATTTACATTATATTGCCATGGCTTACCTGTTCCTAAGGAGGAAAAAAAAACATTAAAGCAATACAAATCAGTTACATCAAAGCTATGTGGGTGTTCATCATTGTGACTTGATATGTCAGTTTGGGTTAAGTCTAGATTCATGACTTTACTGCCAAAAGCCTTTTTTTTGTTGGGTTTTGGGGGTTTTTTTTGGTTTGTTTTTTTTTTCTTTTGGATCTTCATCTACTCTTTGTCTTCGGTTGGTTTGTGCAGACCCTCGTCATTCAGCCTCTCCGTCAGGTGTGCAGCTCTCGTCAGGGTTAACGTGCAACACATGCAACATGTAGCATAAGGTCTCCTTTAACCTTATATAAAGAGTGTTGGTCACAGGAAGGCAGAATTTTGTTCAGAATCAGAACAGAAGAATTAAAGGGTTGAATGTGACCTTTGGTTCACCTGCTGCCCTGCTTGCTTTCCCCTGCCCACATTATTTTACTGTCAAACTACTGCCTGTTTTTAGCTGCTACTTCCGTTTTGGGGAAGGTGATTTATCTCTTCATCCCTGTTGATCATTTGCATTCGAACACATATTATGTAGCTCAGCAGGCTGAGCTTCTGGTCACAACACAAAAGCCACAAGTTGAAGCAACAGGGTTTTTGTTTGTCTGAATTTTCAGAAAATATCAAAAGAAAAGTATGGAAGTTTTTTCCACCACCACCTTTATGTGAATGTTAAGAGCTGGATGCATCAAGTTAAACAGCTGGTGGTGCTAATTCTCCCGTCAGGTGCCACATTGTTCAGTGAGATGACTTGAACCTCACACTGTGTAACACATTCAGTCAAGTTTTTCTTTTGCACAAGCTGAAAATTATACCCAAAATCAAATGGATGGAAACACACTTGGTCTCCTGTGATGCTTGCTTTCCCCAATTTAAAATGTCAGCTGTGAAAAAGATGCTGTTGGGAGTTTTCGGAGACAAATTTATTCATTTTTATACTGAGAAGCTGAATTTTTCTCACCTAAATTTGAATTTTTTCATCATTTTGTGGTGCCAGCGGCCCTATGTCCAAGTGTTCATTAAGTTTTATAGCAGTGCCGACAATCAATAGCTTGTTTACTCACTGAGGTCAAATGTTTTTGCCCTCAGTGAACAAACTCACACAGACGAGCCCAGTTTGAGCCACAAGCTCTCATTTTTGTGGCTCATGAGCCCAAGTACAACTACAACCAACTGCAGATCTCATTTTCTGGAGATGTTTCTGCAGAAATCTTTTGAATTTGTTAATGTGGCCCATATGCAAGGAAATCCCAACTTATTTTATTATTTTATTTTTATTTGAGACCTTTTGGTTCTTTTTTCAGGTGCTTATTGGTTATCTATTTAATTCCCAATTTCACAACTGACTAATTTGGTAGTAGGTGATGAAACAAGTTTCAGCCACAACCAGAGAATAAAATACTCTGAAGCTAAACTATCATGGGCAAGCAGATTGATAACAGGTGTGTGTTTGTGGCCGAGCTGCTGAGCCACTTGGGGAAATCCAGCTCTACAGACTCATCAAGGCGGCTCTCCAAGCAGCAGCAGCCCAGTCTGTTTGTTTGTTTCCAAGTTTAAAGCCCTGAGCCCTGCCACGCCTGAGACAAACAAGAGTCAGAGACTGGCAATAAAGAAATGGAATCAAAACTCTGTGAGGTTTTCATGGCTGCAGACGGTGTTCAAACTCACAAATATGCATGACACACTCTCCCCCCTCCCTGACAAATTACATACATGCTGTCACTTTCTGCTCCGCTGTGACACATTATGAGCTGTGAGGGAGGTTCACGCTCCCACCAAGTGCATCATAGGACTCTCTCATGGGTCCTGGCTTAGTTCATAGACACTAATATGTATGCATTCACTGTCAGCACGGACTGATGTAAAGGTACGACTGTGGATGGAGGTCATGTTCCCTGCTCTGCCACCGTGATTTGATTTGATTTGACAACTTTATTTGAACATGGAAATCCCATTGACAGCAAAGTTTTTCTTTTACAAGAGATCCGCTGTGCACAGAATGAGTTTTGCGTTTCAGTAACACGAAACAGAGAGAAAAAGAAGAAAACTCAAAACATGGAATCCGTCAAGGCAATAAAAACACAGCTAAAGTTCAATCGTTAGATCAGCTGGGCGGCGGTTAGCGTCCACCCTGATAGCGGGTGGCTTGGGGTTCAATCGACGGCCAATTCATTGAATTAAAAATGAGGACCATATGACTCTGTGCTTTGAAATCGTCTTTAAAGGAGGAGGGCGGGGATGTGAGCCGCTGGGATGGAATGATTTCCAGTCTAAAGGTTGGTGCACTTGAAGGTGTTTTACACCAAAGTACAAACGACAAGTGAAAGAAGTTTGAAAAGTCTGTGGCCTGTGATCGAGCAAGGTTCAAATACACCTGACAAAGCATTTTTTTTTCACTTTTCTCCTCAACTTAAATGCAAGCATTTCTCCAGCTTGTCTTCAGCTCCAACAGATCTGAGTGATAAAATGGAGTTAAGTTGCCATAGACAGATTTATTATAAACATTTGGTCCACTTGTTGTCTAGATGAAACCA
Organism: Scatophagus argus; assembly: GCF_020382885.2. NCBI lineage: Eukaryota > Metazoa > Chordata > Actinopteri > Scatophagidae > Scatophagus > Scatophagus argus. Next base: position 3,134,710 of record NC_058516.1, on the reverse strand, counting down.
GAAGGAAAAATCCTCTTTTGAGTATAATGAACAGATGAATGAGGTTCGGTTGTTCAGGTGTGGTTGCAGCATGGACGTCTCATTGCATTGAACACTAACTTAACACCAACCAACAGGAGCAAAGTCAGTCCTTGACTTTTGTCAGTCAAGCTGAAATAAATATGGAAGCCCTTAGAGACAAGTGGGATAAAATATTCTGGTGATTTAAATTGTTTTCTCTCCTGTTTTCATCAGTGAAACATGTTGGGGGAAAAAGCAACAAGTAATTAAAACTCACTTGGAAGAAAACATGAATGCTTTTGTTCCTGTTTAGAGCACAGGACAGGAGAGTAAACCATTTAGGTCAGACAGATTATAGATTTTGACCTCCTGGTGTGTAGATGAATCTTAAGGACTCATGGGACAAAAGTTCTCATTTGTCCAACAACTGAGGAAATATTTCACTGGCTTCACTGGTGTTTGATTGACTGACAGGTTCACCAGGATATTTGATTTTCCAAAAATCAACCATCCAAACCCTCAAAGACTGAACTTTTGAACTTAATCTTCTGTAATGCTGCACAGCTTTGAGTGAGGAGGGAAGTTAAAACACAAGTCAGTTCAGATTACGTTTCTGGTAGAAGTGAAATCAATATATATATAAAAAAAAATTTATATATATATATATATATGATCCCATTCATATATGACCTAAGCATGAACTTAAAGCTCTCAGTGTTAAAGTGTGCAGTGGAAACATGTACGGTGTGTGAGAGGCATCTCACCCAGGTGTGACCCTGCTACACTCAGGCGTTTTGGAAAATCTTGACCCCAGCACATGCAGATGCCACCAACTGTAAATATTCAAATAAGGGAAAATTCCCACTCCGCTCTTATCAAATGGAAAGATCAACCTGCTTGTTGTTGTGTGCACTCCACCCCCTCCAGGCTGTACTTCACAAAGAGGACCGCGTCTTCTTATTTTCTGAGAGAGAAAACAGATTACGTGAGACCGATGGGTCTAATCTTCTGTAGCTGCTCACAAAGCGGAGCAGCAGGTGTTTGTTGCAGGTGACGCTGAATACGTGGTTGCCTTTTTGCCACATGACGGCAATACTGTCAGTACGCGGGCTGGTGATGAATGGAAACGTTTTAGAAAGGCTCATCAGTGATGCTCTCTGGTTTCTGCCGGTGATAATCTCCTCAAGAGAAGCCCCAGCTGAGCCCATTTGCTGGATGTAACTCCTGTCATATCCGCAGTTTAACCGACTCACAACTCCTGAGGATTTCCTTAAGATAACAGTGCTGAGTTCAGGCTAATTAAGGGTGGTAACGGTACATTAGGCCTGCCCTCACATCCACATGTTGGTCGGAAAGAGGCCGACAAGCACACGGCTCTGAAACAGGCCAGCTGTTCTCATGCCAAAGCAGCAAAGCAGGCCGTGTTAAGACCTTCGCTGTGTCCCCGCAACAGATCAGTGACTCCCTTTTGGCCCCACGCTCGTGTGAAATCTCTCCGCAACAGCGACTGTGCATCAGAGTGCTCATCAGTGACGTACATTTCAGAGGATTCAAATCCAGATCAGCTTTTAAAGGGTCTGGTTTTATAAGACTGTGAGGCACATTTGGAAGCAGCTTTCTTCCCTCAAGGATGAGTGCTTGTCTCCTGTGCTTATTTAGTGGTTATGTTTTACTAAGTGGTGGTGGATTTTGTGATTGAATTGTGAGGGAAAATTTTTGAGAGCGTTTTGCTTAGCACGCTCACTCGCCTTCATGCTTCGAGGTAGATGAGAAGGTTGGCAGAAAGGCAAAGACAGTGAAGTGTGGCACAATCCTAACACCTCAACATGTCATTTTGCTTTTAGAGACTGAAAAGACCTGTCTTAATGCTAAGCTTTCTCCGTCCTCTTGGTAACAAAGTGAATGAACATCTTTGCCAAATTTTCTAGCTAGGCCTTTTAAAAGAAGGGTCAGAAAGTTATCTTCCAACTAAAGAAACCTACGCTGTTTTTAGGCCATTTTTACAGTCGTGTGGGATTTGCTGTTTAGAGCCTAACCCTCATAAAGTTGAAACAAAACCTGCAATCCTGCAGGCCTCATAAAACAAAGAAAATAAAGCAGCTCGCAGCGTGCAGGTTAACACAGAGAAGCGAAAGAATCCAAACCATGGCAGGAACGACACCTGACCGTCCAGGAGCGGACCAAAGGGGAGGAGGTCACCCGCTTCAAACAAGTACAGCACATTACATCTGAGAGAAAACACAAACTGTTGTAAATGTGAATACTCCCAAACTTGAGTCAAGTCAGCGTAAGTGTTTCTTTTTACGACGTGGTCCTTTAGGAGCCTCGTCGGGAAAGGCCTGTCCTCGAGCCAGCTTTGCAGAGCCAGGATCTCCCAAAGCGCCCACAATGTATGGAGTTACCTGCATAATTTGTTTCAGATGCTTTTATTAAAATCTTTTGTCAGTGATATTATTCATGTGACATGTAGATACACGGCGCCTTTTTGTCTTCGTGTAATTTTCTGAGATCTTATTTCTGAAAATCGGTCCAGAGCAGCGAGATGGAAAAGAAGCCTTTAACTTGAAGATTCATCTGGCTGGAAAGTGCCTGTTGAGGCGAACGCGTCCTCCCAGAGCAGAAGTGATTTCTCCTCAATGGTTGCCCAGTATAAAAATGTTGAGTGTTGCAGAGACACACACACACGAGCGGTTTTAAAGTTTTGGATCGACACAACAGGGTCAGTGTCGTTCCAAAGTTCATACTTTCTTTGCTTTGAGTGGGTTTTGCCTTTTACTTCCTGAAAAGCCAGTGATAATTACCAGCATGAATGAACATGACCACCGCCATTTATTTCCTGTGTTTGAGGCAGCACCGATTCCATTACACAACCATTATTTAGTCTATGAATTCTGCCAACGGTAATAAAAATCGAGACGATCTCCTCCACGGTGGAACTTGACGCATTCATTCACGGATGAAGCTGCCAGAAAACTGCAAAAAGTGTCTGTCTTTTTATCTCCTCTTCACTCTTGAAACATCATGTTTTCCCTAAAGCTTGGATGCCTACTCTGCTTTTTGTTTCTATTTAAATCAATCCCTATGAAGAGTCGGAGAGGCAAGTGTGCATGTATACACAGCCTGCATCCTGTATATGCTGTAAATTCCTTCATCTGTAAACTGCATGCGTCCACCATCTTGTAAATCTGTCAGAGTCCAACATAGCGAGAATTCTTTCAGAGCAATAGGAGTTGCATTAACAGGATATCTTATACATGAAATCTCCAGTATGGTATGTGGACTTTTTATTCACAATATTATCTTCCTCACATCACTTCTTTTTCCTCCTGCGCTGAAGAAACGTCCACATAGGTGCTTTAATGTTTAAGATTTTCTTGTCTCTAAACAGCGAGACAACACAAAGTGCACACGATGAGATGAAGGTTTGCTGTTGTGAAGGACATTTTCTGCAGCGTGCTAACTCAGCTCTGCATATGGAAAAGGTGGAGTGTCCAGTGGTGTGAACTTCAAAGCCTTTTAGCGCTTTTTCACAGTAGAGACATATTCTTCGAGGCCGACTGTTGTCCAAGGGAAACATGGACGTGACACAGAGCTCCGACATGCTGACAACAGTGATGGATCGCTTGTAGTAGCAGTGAATTCACTGCACACCGAAGCTCCTCGTTTCTCAGATTATTATGACCTTTCCACCAGTATCAGCAGAAACCTGTAACCAGTAAGATCAGATTTTTCCAAAAGACAAACACACTGGGCCGTCTAGCGAAGATGTAGAAGATGTAACACCACACATAACCTCGCGATCACGTTTCGACTTTTTCACTTGCTGTTTGGCTCGAGATCAAAGATTACCATGCTGGGCTCAGGCTACACAACATTTGTCCTTTGAGATGTCAAAAAAGGTGGACATGGACCCTCTTATTTTGAGCTGGTTAGGAAATTTGGACCAACATCAGATTCCTGTTGGGGACTGATTGGGAGGCGGTTTGGTTCAGGGCTGTCAAAAACCACAGGATGAAGTGTCATAAAGAACATCACAGAAGCAGCTGTTTTACAGTTGTTTGGCTATAAAGTGGCACCCCATCACTTTATCCCGTAAGATTCAGATTTGGGAAATTAACTAATCTATGTCGGCATTAATAATATTCAGGTTTACACAAATCAGAGTTCAAATAAAAATTTGGACTCCTGTTGTACACCTGAGCCAAACTGTTGTACCTTTTTGCAGCTGTTTTTTAATCCTAAAATTTTACTTTAAACTTACCTAGCTGTTTTGTTTCTATTTTCATGTTTAAACTCTTTATGTTGGGACAATCAGAGAGAATAGCTGTATTTCAAAGTACAGCGCAGCATGTCCAGTGTGCCTCTGAGAAAATGATTTAGAGCACTGAGTCATCTGCCAGAGGCTGTGAGGACGCCTAACGTTTCGTGGTGCAAACTGAAAGCATTCATGTCTCTTGTCCAAATAAAAGAGCAACAGCACAGATTTTGAAAGCCAGCAATCTGAGCACCTGGCAAAGTAATCGATGAATCACTGGTCATCAAGCCTGTCAATCCCCTCTCCCCAAAAAAAAAAACAAAAAAAAAAAACTGGAAAACTCCTTGTGGAGGAAGCGAAAAAAGCATAATTCACCCTTCTCTCAACACTGACTGTCAGGAGTACCCTTGAGCAACATTCTCAGCCCACCAACGCATCACTGGAGCTGCTCAGGGCCAACAGCAGAAGACTGTGGTTTGTACTGAGCGACTCCCAGGTGTGATGCTGTGAAACTTTATGGTGCGGGTGATGCAGAGAGGAGAGCGAGCCTGCTCTGCAAAACTCTGCAGGACAAATACAGGAGAGAAAAAGACGCACGTGAGTCACTGGAGAGTTTCTCCTGTTTCTCTTTTGTTCAACACATCACTGGACGTGAGCTAATCCCGCGCTGTTTGCCGGAAGGGAGTGTGTTGTTGGTGAAATCCCTTTTTTCTTGCTTTACCTGAGAGGGGAAAAGAACACCTCGTACCAGTGTGTGGAGCTCAAGGCTGACAGCGTCTTTGGCCTCATTCTGTGAACAGAAAGGTCAACAGTTCAACTCTAACAGCAGCCAACACGTCCATCAGCAGCTGTTTGAAATATGCCTTTATTTTTGTCCTGGGGCAAAGTTCTGACTTTGGATAAAGGTGTCAGTGTGGGGGGAAAAAAATCACCTATCATCTTTCTGAGGTAGACCTCATGTGGAAATAAAGCAAGTGTAAAGCAAAGAGATGACACAGAGCGGTTCAGTGAGTGTAAGACGATTTATCTGAGTCCGAGTTCCCCATTATGAAGCAATGTCCATTCATGGCCCCTCGTCACAGGTCGTGTTTGCATTTTCTATACACAGTTGGCCAAAAATAATAATTTTTCTTTTTCGTTTGATTAATATGCATAATCTTTACAAACCCGAGGATGAAAAGTCATTCTAAAAATTCCCAATAAAAACAAACGCTTTGAGCAATAATTTAAAAAAATGCAGGGAATCATTTGGTTGTTTTCCCTCCTCTGTTATGCCAGGATCAGCTCAATAACAGCCTGGATGACCACACACACACAGCACACAACAAAGCTTGAAACAAATTAGCTGCAGCGCATGGCAGGTTTTACGAACCCCAGGTGAAGATAACTATGTTTTTGGACATTGATTCAGCAACTTATCATCAGACTGCAGTCAGGGTTTTCTTCTTCCTTTTATCATCTTTCATAATTTGATGGACTATGACCACACTGTGCTCTCTGCTCAGTTATGTTTACGATCACATCTGCAATGTCACTTATGCATGCAGGTTGTTTTAAATACAAACAGAAGAGTTCCGGTGTAAGTGCAGGAATCAGATACAGATCACATGAAAAAGCTGGTATAAACAAGAGGTCAACAAAATCAGACATGGGTGAAAAAATTCAGAGCTGAGTATCATGCACTCCGCGTGTGGCTGAGGGATGATTTTTATTGTGTGTAATTGTTACCAGCAGGCTGCTTTAGTAAAAATTACTAGAACTATTTTTAACCCTGCAGGTCGAAAGAGAGCATCGTGGGAGGTGATGGGAGGCAGAAAATCACACAGCAGCTCTCTGATGTTACGAGTGCTCTGGCTGTTTTGTCTTCCCCTGAGCCTCCTGTGGAAAGAAACTGGTGATGGAGTGTTTGATGACAGTGCTGCAGTCCACACATGCTTGGGAGGCACTTCTTTTGTGTCAGCGCGAGCAGCTCTGCATTATTATCTGTTTATTCTCTTTTGGTATTATTAGAAGTCACTGATCTGCATGGAAAAGTTTTATTCATTTGGTCAGAATGTGAATTTGAAAACTAATACAAATCCCAAACTCCTGCCCCCAAGCATGTCAAATTTTGTAATTGTCCTGTGGGATATATCAACATCTGCAGACTTTCAAGGTTCACCCATGATGCATCCTAATGACTGCAGAGATTCCCCGACTTTTCCTCACGTGCATCATGGGTTAAAAGTTTAAATTTGCGCTGTGCTTTCAGTCATGACCTTTTAAATTAGTGACACCTCAGTCAGCCTCAGCTGCACTTTGTGTTCAGTGCTAATTTGGCTAAACTAAGTGCTGTATTTGTCCTGGGATCTATAAAAGTCTGTACTGATTTCAAATCCAGAGCTTGAAAGCAGGCTAGCCTACTCCCAGCGACTGGAAATGTTATTTTCTGAAAGTTTATCTTTTGATATTTCTTAAATCCTACACTCAGACCTTTGCATGCTCAGCTGGCCTGCACTCAGTGAGAGACTTCCTGGACATTCAAAGTTATTAATTGGACATGTATGAATTGAACACAGTCTGAGTTTCCCTATAATTAGTGGCAAATTACATACTGCGGTTCTCCCCAGGAAAATTTCTTTCCATGTTCATTTTTAGGAAGTCATAGTCATTAGAATATAATGTGACCTGTAAAATAAAGTGTTGTCACATTTGTTACACGCCAGCTCGAATGTTCTGTGTAATCGTTAAGCTGCTTTAACTTTATGCAGTCAGTAATCTGAAAGCTAAACACACACAAAGAGTCTGTGAGCTGGAACTGTCATCATGTCCAACAAGTCCGGTAGCGTCGTTCCGCAGGCACTCGGGGACAATCCTGAAAAGTCTTCTGGGGAACACAAATTCAGTGTTCATACAAAAACAGCAGCAGTGTGTTGCACCTCTGCTGTCACTCAAACAGCCCACTGGGTATCATCTCCCGCTCTCTCTCTCTCTCTCTCTCTCTCTCTCACACACACACACACACACACACACACACACACACACACACACACACACACACCTTGACAAACAGATCTCCCTCCAGATCTTTCCATCAAAACAACACGGCCTCGCCTCATCCATCATCCTGACACTGGGTGTTCGCCCTGTGACTGCACAGGATGTCCTCTCCTCACAGTTTGCAGGTAACGTCAGAGGAATAATGGCTATTTACGTTCATGTACAGCACTGTGGGTCGCTGTCGGTGGGCCCCATGGCTTTAGAGCTTCAACCTGTGAACTGACAGTTCTGGAGAGCTTCAGCAACAAACACTCTTTCAAGCGAAGCGAGGGTGACTTGCCTGTCTTCTCCTTCTGATGGTTTCTGCCCTCAGGAAAGCTTTGATAGGGCGTATAAAAATACACGTCAAGCGCAATGACTGCATCATGTTCTCAATCAAATGGTATTAAGAGAAGGACCACCTGATGGAAAAATCAAGTTTTATCTTCACATCTCAGTAGTTCTTGACCTTGGAGCAGCTTCCGACAACAAAATGTAACATCTTGAGTGTAATGAATGCAATTTTCCCTCTTCCTCCCGCGCTGTTTTGCAGGGTTGATATGGTGTTATGCATGTTTAAAAACTCACAACCTCCCACACAACCATCTGCTATCACGCCATGTGTTGGAAAGTATTTATCACGCACTCATGCAATCAGATTCCTCTGATCCTGCAGAACTTTTCTCGCAGCAGACTGTGAAAGTTACAAGCTACTGTAGGGAA